>NC_142571.1:12120000-12745000 GCF_041283825.1 Pyrus communis
TGATTTAAAGTTTAGTTTTGCATTCTTTGAGTCTAGTATAGTGTTTTATATTGTGTTTTTACGTTTTTGAGTCAAATCCAAGTGATTAACAATCCCTCCTAATCCCCGGTCCAGAACGATCCCTACTTATACTTATACTACAATTGTCAAAAAGAGGGTTTAATTTGTGTGCGTATAAATCACGCATCACCTATCTTTTGACTAATAACATTCTTGAGTTGTCATGCCTGTTCTTCCAACCTACACCAAACAAAGGAATTAGACGGTACGTCAGAAGTCTCATCATCTTTGTTGTCATAGTCCTCTACTAGACCTTCAATAGGTCTAACATTGGCAGACCTAGTAGTTTGAGTAAATAATACGGCAACATGGTTCTAGCCGCCGAGATTAATTTCCACCTCTCTGTGAGCCATACTTATAGATTTTGGTGTCACAACAACAGGAAGATCATGTGCCTATGGCACATTACTTTAGATTGGACTCTGAACTATGGGTGGCAAATTGGTAATCAATTTACCCATAGTTGTTTTCTTTATACTGACCGTGTTTCCACGCTCATGAACTTCGTAGCCTCAGCACTAGGTCCTACCGGGCGTGCCAAAATGTAGACCCTAAAAACTACTTAGCCTACGTGGCGCACAGGCCGAGTAATTAATGAGTTAACTACGTCATTAGGTTAAATATGGGACGTGCCAACTCATCAACCATGCTCCGCTAGGGAATGAATGAGTGTTAATGTGGCATTGGGCGCATTGATGACTTTTGAATCTTACAACTGCAGCCAAGGAAGGAACACGTCTCGGCCTTCAGGTTCTACATCTTGAACACAAGGCTGCTAGTTCTGTGAAGTTCACAAATCGTCGACACCAAGTTCGGGGGCAGTAATTATATTTGAGAATATAAGTGTGCTGAATCGGTACCAGAATGTAGGGACACAAGTACTCAAAAGAGATGTGTGTCTTAATTGTAAATGTGGTTCGGCTGTCTGAGTGCCGAACTCTAAAATGCATTTGTGAATATCCAATCATAAAATACGCTGGGCTTTCTGTGTGCCAAACGTTGTTGTAACTTGGTAACACCTTACTTCATCGACAAGGCTAATAAGATGACCTCTTCCAACAAGGACTTAGGAAATCCTTGCTGAACAAGACTTGGATAGATAACCAGTCGGTCGTGAAACAGTTCTGTTTATCAAAACTGAAGATACTCCTCGGACGGCTGATTCTACGGTTCCAGTACTGTTTATCGAAACTGAAGATGTTACCCGTTGCCAATATAGTGTTGTTTATCTAAATTGAAGGTATATGGGCGGGAAAAAGGTTAAAATAAATAACTCAAGGTATTAGAGAGGTTTCGCGTAGAGCGAGAGTTTGCGTATGGCAATTTTGTGTGTTAATTTGGGAAGAGCTTGAATGATGCACTCCCCTCTCTATTTATAGTAGCAATTCCTCATGGCCGAAGTAGAGTTGCATTCAGACTTCAATTCCTTGATCAAATTCAAATAAGCTTCGGCCAATCCTAGTCCATGTAGAATTCTGCATCTAGCTTTATTATCACCTAGATTCAACCCTTGATTCTTGGCATCTTTCCTTATTCGAAGCATAACTAGTCTCTGAGGATTCCTTGTAATACTAGGGCTCGACCATTCCTTTTATTTTAATGAAATTGTCTCCTAATAGGACTCGATCGAATTCCAATAAGCTGGGCTCTTCTTGGGAATATTCTAAGATTCTTGATGTCCTATACATTGGGCCGAGGTAGATTATGGGCTCAGCTGAGAAATGTTATTTTTGGATCTAAACAATACTCTACAAAACTAAAATTCTTTCTTTTTAGCAAAACCTAGTTACGTTACTATAAGTTACTTAATCACAGAATAAGAGAAATAAATACAAAAAGTGTATATTTAGTTGACAAAAACTTTTGAACGATCCATGACTAAGTTACGAGAGATAAATATAAAGGAATTAATGCCACGAAGTATTTTTCTGAAAGTTTAGGATAAGCTTCAAAAGCTCAAAAATTAAATTTTTGTTGGGGGCTACTAAGGCAAGAACTTAGTGAAGAAATCTCAGGCTCTCAGCTAGTGTATTTGTATAGTATAAGGTCATGTGTTCCTGATTCTGTATAAATTAATTTCTGCATGGATCAGTGAAAGTGATGTGTGTGTGTGTGTGTGTGTGTGTGTGTATGCAGACTGCACTGAGAAGAAACATATGTTTGTTATCTTCAGTTGTAAGATCCAATTACACATGATGAAAGGCTTATAGCTATGTAGTATTAATATTACATGTTAATTGGGTTGGAAATAAAAGATTGAATTGAGAATGGGTTAATTCGAGTTGAAAAACTATAATTCTCAGTCCAGTAAGGATCCCTCAGGCCTGTGGGTTTTCAACCTTACAAGGACTGATTTGACCGAGTTCTCATAGAAGTAGGACTGTGAAAGTAGACCTAACAATTTCTTACACGACCAGTTAACAAGACACAAAAGCGACATGAAAATAACAAGTTTCGGATGAACACGATAACTAATTGGGTCGTTATGGGTCACCCATTAAGAATCCGTTAATAACGGGTCCTTAATATGTTTACACATATGTGACATCCCACATCGGCCAGGGGAGTGATCCTTATATGTATATTCCTATCCCTATCTAGCACGAGGCCTTTTGGGAGCTCACTAGCTTCGGGTTCCTTAGGAACTCCGAAGTTACGCGAGAAGGGGGCTAGAGCAATGCCATGATGGGTGACCCATTGGGAAGTTGCTCGTGAGTTCCCAAAAACAAAACCGTGAGGGAATGGTAAGCCCAAAGCGGACAATATTGTACTACGGTGGTGGAGCGGGCCCGGGAAGTGATCCGCCCCAGGCCGGGATGTGACATTTGGTATCAGAGCCTAACCCTGGCCATGGTGTGCCGACGATGACGTCGGGCCCCTAAGGGGGGTGGATTGTGACATCCCACATCGCCCAAGGGAGTGATCTTTATATGTATATTCCCATCCTTACCTAGCACGAGGCTTTTTGGGAGCTCACTGGCTTCGGGTTCCATAGGAACTCCGAAGTTAAGCGAGAAGGGGGCTAGAGCAATCCCATGATGGGTGACCTACTAGGAAGTTGCTCGTGAATTCCCAACAACAAAATCGTAAGGGAATGGTAAGCCCAAAGCGGACAATATCGTGCTACGGTGGTGGAGCGGGCCCGGGAAGTGATCCGCCCCGAGCCGGGATGTGACATATAAGTAACTCGTGGTTAACCCGTTTCGACCAGTTAAGGAAAAAATTATTTTGATGATTTTAAAGTTAAACTACTAAAATATACAATAGTCATAGTGTATTAATATGTACTATTATATTATTATTTTACATGAGTTAAAAAAAAAAAAAGTTTTCTTTATTTATTTATTTTTATTATGAGAGTTTCTTATTATCATTATTGGGATAAATTCTATTTGGCCTATTGTCGAAAATTCAAATCAACTGGTATAGTATTAGTATAAGTAAAAAAAACAGACTTTCAATTTTAGAGTCAACGACCTAACAAAGTTTTTTACTCTCTCTCATATAGTCATACTCATAAATGCTTTAGCTTCTTAAAAGTGAGATTAAAAATTTACAAAACACATTAAAAAATAAAAATATCAAAGTAATTTCGACAAAAAAAAATATTATAAAAATACCAAACACATTAAAAAAATTATAATAGTAATTTACAACTACGAAAAAATGTGAAAAAAAAAATTGTGCAAACACTCGTAATCATATCCTCTACACTTTGAGATGGGTACATCATCATTTAAATTTTTAGAACCCTACAAACCCTCATGAATAGTATTTTAGGAGAGTTCAAAATAAATATAAATTCATAATAATTAAAGTACAAGTGTGATAAATGTGAAAGAATATATAAACACTCATGATTGCATCGTCCACGGGTAGATGATGGTTACACCATCGTTTAGAGTTTTAAAATTCTCCAACCCCTCATGAATAGTATTTTTTTATTTGAGTGCAAAACTAATAAAATTCATAATAATTGTTGTAGAAGTGTGAAAAATGTAAAAAAAAATGTACAATCACTCGTAACGATAAACTTTACAACTTTCATAAAGGAGCCAACTCCATAATTGTAACATCCCGTCCCGAAACTAACGAAACGTACGTGTGAATTTACAATTTTACCCCCTAGTTGTTATTTTTACGTGTAGTTTTGTGTTGTGTGGGTTGTGGGACCACACACACTCATACATTTCCTTTTTCTTCCCGGGATTCCCTCCCTCATTCCCTCACTTTTTGTCCCTCTGTCTCTCTCTCTCTCTCTCTCTCTCTCCCCGAGTTCCTCTCTTCTTCTTCTTCCTTCTTCAACACACAGGCATACACACAAAACCTACTCAAACCTTCACCAATCAAGAAACCAATTACACCATTGGACTCGTGAGGTTGTGAGGAGCACAACCATACTCAGGTAAGAATTCTAATGTTTTCACGTCGTTTCGACGAGGTCCGATTTGAGCACTGTTCACGCAAACCTAATCTAGCTTGTTTTAGGAGATTCTAAGCTTGTAGTTGAGTTTGTGAGGTTCCCAGGAGCCTCGGAGTGGTTCGTTGGGTGAAATTGGACGTCGGGAAGGCTAGGTTCGAAGTTGGCCGAACTTTGAAGTTGTGGACAGGTATGATCTAGCAATTTTTAGGCCTTAAAACTAGTCTAACGTTGTTCTACTAGTCCTAAGCTTCATTTTGGTATAAAGATCGTGAAAAATGGTTGAAAAACGAAGGAGAAAACTTAGTTTGAAAATTACCCAGTTTTCCGGCACCGGAGGCTCGCCGGAGAAGAAAGGGGAATATTCCGTTAAGTCTAACGGAATATTCCTAACGGCAGTGACGGAATCCAGTTAGATTTAACGGAATATTCTGTTAGTTGACGGAATATTCCTGACGGCGTCTGTTGACACCGTCAGTGTGCAGTGCACGTGGCCGCGCGTGGGGGGCGCGTAGGTCCGTGCCTGTTCAGGCGCGTGGGGGCGCGTGCGTGGTCCAAAAATTATTCTAAAAATATGGGTGTGATCCTGAGGTTGTGTAGGTCACGTTGGTATATTCAATTGTCCAATTTGAGCAATGTATGAGAAGTTATTACGAAAAGTTGGTTAGGTGCTTTTAAATTAATGTTTTCGTAACTTTGTCGCGTATAGGTGATTCGTTTTCCGAGGACGAGCGTACACACTCGAGGCAGGGGGGCTACGACCCTTCTAATTATCAGTGAGTGGGCTTTTGTTTTCCGTATATACCTATATACATATTAATTCCCAGAAATTAAATAGAAAAGGTTATTTGTTTTATGCCATGCATCATATGAATGTTGTTTACGCATCATCGCATGTACTAGTAGTGGCATACATATATATATATGTGTATTTGGTGCTGTGGACGCACAGGTAAGTGCCAGGTAAGCGGTATTCATGTGGTTATGCATTCCTGTTTATTATGCAATAGTAGTTTGAGATGCTTAGAGAGCTCATAATCTGCACCCCCGGTGTTAGTGCTCCCGCCCAGAGAGGGGCAGAGTCCTTCACGTGATGTTCACCCGCACCACACGCTCGCCTTGGATCCAAGTTAGGTGCAAGCCTTGTCCTGCAGACCACATTAGGTGGTTCCGACTCGTAGGTGACCCGCGATTATTCGCATAGTCTTCACGTGATCGTAGCACTAGAGCGTATATATTACACCCAGCTTGTCGTACAGACCACGTTAGGTGGTTCCGACTCGTGTGCAGATTCAGTTATTCAGATATTGAGTTGAGATTGGAGCTCTATATGCAGCGGTACATGTCACGTTAGGTGACTCCCGGCTGCCAGATTATATGTTATTGATGTGATTACGCTTGAGCATTTATATTTGATTATGAGATTCTGAATGGCATATTCTCAAGCATGAATGGCATATTGTGAGCATGAATGGCATATCATGGAGCATGATTGACATATCTATACATACGTATATATGTTCATTTTCTGGGAAGTATACAGGTTTTACGGCGAGGGGTTAGAATGTATTTTGCTAAAGAGTTTTCAAAGAACTTTGTTTTTGCCCACTCACGCTTTTGTTTTTGCGCCCCTCCAGGTTCTAGTGGTCTAGCAAGTTCGGTGGTTTATCCCAGAGGGCGTCCCGGCATTTCTGACAGACACTCACCATTGTAGGGTCACCTTCGGGTGTACATATGTCGTATCTTTTCCTTTTCGACTGCTGTAGACTTGCTCTGAATTGTGTCTCACATACACTAGTACTTTGTATGCTATTAGGTTTTTAATTATTAGTACTTTTATATTACTATCTTAATAGCTTCCGCACGCGCACATGGCTACGTCACCTTCGAGTGACGACCAGCACGCCCTGATCTCGGTCGGGGTGTGTCAATAATCTGACACCATGATTCATAAACCTTAGATTAATATTTAACCATTGATTGTCGTTTACCCTTTATTCTTCTCATCGAATTTTGTTTCTTAGACTTTTTTTTTTTTTTTTTAAACATGATCTTTGAATGGTTAGGATTGTTGATATCATGTTCCGATATTTACGGTTAACTAAAATATGAGATGATGTTATATAGTTTCTAGAGACTTTATAAACTCCGAGCAATATTTTCAATAACAGTAAGACTCTGATCGTAATATCAACGATCTGAACCATTCATCTTCCTGCAACCTCTAAAAGATAATCTAAAAAAAAAAAAATTTGGTGAGAGGAATGGAGCATAAATGTAAATGACAATCAGTAGTGAAATTTTGACCTATAGTTTATGTGATTATAATGGCGAATTTCGAACTTGAGCCATTCACGAAAGTTGTAAAGTTTGTCATGACAAGCATGTATATATATTTTTCAGTTGTACATTAATTACTATTTATATGATACTTGAAAGATAAATGTATTTTTATTTTTTAAGTAATATATATGTGACAATGTGGTATTATGTACTAATTTAGTATTATGTTTTTCATTTGATTATTTATTGGTTTAAAATATATTTCGTTCTTTAATGGGTAATGGGTAGCGTCATATTACCTGTTAATATTAACGGGCCAATTTTGGGTTGAATCATATTACCCATTTACTTTAATGAGTGTTACACGACATGACCCGTTAAGATATCAAGTATGGCACAAAAAATGTCATGAACACTAAAACACGGCACAAATGTTAGGTCTAGTGAAAAGATAAAGTTCAAATGTGGCCCAGTCGAGTCCTTAGTGAACTAAAATTGCCAAGAAACAAAATGGGCTCTACTTATGTGCGAATTATTCTAAGGATCATAATTCATTCTTAATCAGATGAGAATGAATTAACCGCATAAAGGGACTAAATTCAAAATCCTAGTTTTAAATCAAGAAGTCAAGACTTGATAAAGGTGAACTTTGGCTAGAAAGAGATAAAGACAAACAATTAGGTAAATGTCAAGTGACATAGTCCTATCACAAATCGTCAATCCCTATAAATAAAAGAGGTTCTACAACATGGAAAGCCCATTCAACTCAGCAAACAAACTCAAGACTATAAAAAGCCATCCCTCTATGAAGAATACTAACTATCCTAACCTTACCACCTCCTCCCTGTGAGGGTCAACACATTTTCAATTTGGATAAGTATATAAAACTAGAGCTAGTAGAACTAGACGATTTAGCAGCACCTTCAATTTAGACAAGAAACAATATTGTTTGTGGTCAGTTGGTTATCTATCCAAGTCTCGACCAATGAAGAATTCTTAATTCTTTTGCCCAACGATGTTACTTCATTAGCTTCTGATAGGAGCATATTCATGCGACTTAAATGGCTTGTTCTCGTGCATTTACGTTATGTTTCTCTCGTTATTTTAAGTCCTTTATGCTTCTTTTGTGTGTTTTCAGGTTCTAAGGGCCTAGGGAGCAAGAAAGTGCATTTTGAGGCCATTTAGAGCATTTTTGGGCATGATTTGGATAGCTTAATCATGGAGCAAAGAGGATGGACGAAATTGAAGCCTTGTATGCTCTTTGGGGACATCAAACAAAGGGCCTAGCCCAATCAAACAAATCCTTTGAGCCATGGAAAACCTCTAGCCCAATCAAACACATTATGCCATACAAACCAACCTATTTTAGGCCCATTCTATGTACTTAAACCCTAGCCCTTTAAACTAGTTCATTTATCACTTATCAAACCATTCACTTATCACTCACTACATATCATTCACTTATCACTTAACATATCATTCATTTATTTCACTTCCATACTCCTCTTAATTCCACATGCATTCTCACACATGCACATCATTCACTCACATTTCCACCATTCATTCTTTATTCCTTTCCAAACATCTCACATGCATTTCCACCTTCCTACTTCATCATTTCACCACATTCTCCCTCTTTAACCCTACATGCATTATTTATTGCATCTTCACATGCATTCACACACACTTTACACATTCAAACCGTGAGCTCCCATTCCTATTTGCCATTTTCAGATTTCCACCCACTAACCTAGTCATCAACACATGCACTTCCACCTTTCATCCACAATGATTCATGATTCATTCACTTTGCATCCTTTAATTCAATCACATACTTTCCCATTGTATAATACATCCACATGCATCTTTAACCAACAAACATTACAACCACATGCACCCTTTTCTCCACATTCCAAACATTGCCGTGTATCCCCTTCATTCCCATTTCCAACATCTTCACATGCATTTCCACTTTCACATGTCTTCACATTCAATTCCAAACAACAATCATTTCAAATGCCATGCATTCACATGCATTTTCAGCACCTACACACCTCACACACATGCAATTTCAGCACCAACAAGCATCATTGCCGTGTACCCCATATGCATTTTCAGCTTTCACATGCTTTCCTAACTATTTTCCATCATTAATTAGCCACTTGCATCTTAAACAAACAGCCATATACATCTCCATTCCTCCTATAAAAACCCTTGCATTCTCATTCATTTGGCATTCATTCACTCCCCATTGAATTCATATCTCATATTTCCATTCACAACACTTCACACAACACAAATACACATCCATTGCCGCAATTCCCCTTCCATTTTCTGTGCAGTTTTTCTCCTTCATTGCAGCCACTATCCAACTACTTCCCATCCCTCCAAAACACTTCACATAATCCCCAAAGCTCACTTAGACCTTGTGCTACAACAACGAGGAAGAAAAGAGTGCCTAAACGTTCATACAATTCAAGTTTGAGTTGTTGGAATTTTTAGGTGTTTCTTTGATTTCAAAGTTTAAATTTAATTCTCTTTGTTTTGTACGTATGAGAATGGAAGAGAAGAGTGCCTAAACGTTCATACAATTCAAGTTTGAGTTGTTGGAATGTTTAGGGGTTTCTTTGATTTCAAAGTTATGAGGAACTAAACCCCCTTTAGCTAGGGGGTGATTCGAAACTATGTTTATATTTGCAATATGAATTGATTACTTTTGGTTGGTATTTCATAAGTTGTGGATTCAATTCGTTTAACTGTTTGATTGATAAATTATTTATGTATGTTCATTAAGATTGCAAGCATAATTTTCATGCATGAATATGACGCTAGAATATAAGTGAGTTTCACCTAATCGTTATGAACTTATATTCACAAGTAGTGGAGGTTGCTTATAAACAATCGCGTTAAATGAATTCTTGGCATAAGTTTCATGCGTATTCCATAGTAACGAGTGCCTCGTCAACACTTATAATTTTCATTGAACTTAATGATCTTTGTTGAATGTCTCTATCATGCGTATTCCATAGTTAGGGACTTTGATTAAGAATAATTTGGTTGTAATGCGTATTCCATTCAATCCAATGAATTTAGGGAAATTTGAAAGTTAATTTAAGCGGACCTAATTAACTTGGAGCATTGAGTTTCATAATTTATCGAAAGACCAACCGAAACTCAATCTTGTATTGCAAGTGTAACATGTGTGGAGAAGAACCCCTTAGCTATTCCATCATCCATATTTTTATCACATTCATATTTACATTTTGCCTTCAATTATATTCTGTCTTTTTAATTTAATATCGTTCAACCACAATTCCCCCCCCCCTATTTTGTTAAGTCTTAATCATTCGTATTTGTTTTATTTGTGTATCTTTAAAGCTTTTGGAGTGATAAACAATTGTAAATTCGTCTAAATCAAGTTCTAGCTTCTATTTGAGTCAATTTGATTGTTTTAGACAATTTGAGTTTTTCAAAGCCATTCTGAGTCATAGTAGTCTTGTTAAGAGTATTTTAATTTAGTTTTTATGTTTTTAAGTCAATTTAGAAGGTTTTAGCAAGCCCTCCTAATCCCCGGTCTAGAACGATCCCTCACTTATCCATTCTACTACAATTGTCAAACGAGGGTTTAATTTGAGTGTCAAGTAAATCTCACATCAGCTTCTTTGTGAAGGAAGGTGTTACCAAGTTCTATGTTTGGCACATTGAAATCCAAATCTTTTATTGAACTTCGCAGTGAAAGGCAACCTTGTCTTCAGGTTTCCAGAACCCAAGGCCAAGAACATTCCTTCTTCTGCCGTAATCACTCAAGTGCAAAGAGTTAGCAACGCATTCGACACTACCACCACATCTTTTCTACTCATCCAACAGAGCTCGGTTGCAATTTGACACGCTCGCATTCACAAGAAGGACATAGTTAGGTCAATAATTACTCGGCCTACATACCACGTATAATTTTTAGAGTCAACAACTATATATATAAAAAAATAAAAAATAAACATCTGGTTTTAAATTTAATATATAAACTGAAACTACGGTATGTATATGCACAAGATGCATAACAGTGATGAAGCCTAAAGTTTTTATACATTGTTAATTCTTAAGAGCAGTGCCTTCGTCAATTTATGATTTGAAGAAGGCAAATTAATAAAGTAGCATGAAAATTGAAGGTACAAAGGTTTAACAAATATATAAGGGGAAAACGGTTATTAAATTTTCTTTTTAATTACAAGCTTCTTACAGATGAAAATATATAAGAAATTTGTAAATTTTGAAGAAGAAAATTATATGCTATTAGAGCATTTCCTACGGAGAAATGCAAATTGAGATGGAAAAATACATTTACATCTCACTAAATATTCGGGAGATGTATATATGAGTTTTGCTCCAATTGAAAGAGATCAATTTGGGATCTCGTTAATTTTTCTCTCTTGGAGAGTTTCCCAGCCAAGATAAAATAAATGTCCATTTCAAGGGCATGATGCTATGTTATATATATATATATATATGGACAAACGATATAATAATGTATACTAAATTCATCTAAACTTAGAAATAAAAGATTTGAACTTAAATATAAAGAGAAACAACAATAATTTGATTGAACAAAGAAGGAGAGATATTCTCATCGTCAATTCATCATTTGGCAAACGTGAGCGTTTTATTCTTTAAAACGTGATAAATATATATTGATTAGGTGATACCACTAATGTGACAGCCCGTCCCGGACTTTTCGTACCGTAGGGGTGAAATGACGATTTTGCCGCTAGCATGGTTGTTTCGTTGTGTGGTCATTTTTGGGCTTTGGTTGGTGGAGTTTGGACCACATACACACCCTCACACTCTCCCTTATTCCCTCTGCCCTGTCCCGAGCACTCTCTCTCTCCCTTTCCTATTCTTTTTGTACGGACGACAACCAAAACCCTTGAAACCTTCACAGATCGAGGAAACAAATTACATATTCGTGCTCGTAAGGTCCTTAGGAGTTCAACCATACCCATTTCAGGTAAGGATACCTTCGTTTTCACGTCGAACTCGGGATCCCCTGATTTGGTTACTGTTCATGCACACGTTAATTCTTGTGTTTTTTAGAATTTCAAGCTTGTAGGAAGCTTGGTGAGGTCCTTATGAGGCTCGGGGTGGTTCGTTTGAAGGTTTTGGACGTCGGGATCGTGAGTTACAAGTTTGGCCTGAGTTGGTGGTGTTTTCCCGAAGAGATTCCGTGGGTTTTAGTGCTTGAAAGTGGTATGAATTTGTTCCTCTTGTTGTAAGCTTCATTTTGGTACCAATTTTGTGAAATTTGGTTGAAAAACGAAGAAGATACAAGGTTTTAAAATTTTCCCGGTTTTCCGACGCCGGCGACGGCGCCGGAGTTTGGCGGGAGAAGATGATGGAATATTCTTAACGGCGTTAACGGCATCAGTTAGATTTAACGGAATATTCCTGACGGCGTTAACTGACGCCGTCAGTGTGCCAGGCACGTGTGGCCGTGCCTTGGTCGGCACGTGCTGATTGATGTTTTCCTTCTTCGTGCTAGAATATGTTTAGTATAATGGCACAAGTAAGGGTGTCGAATCCACAGGGACTAATTGGACCTATACAACTACTTGTTTTGCAAGAACTCTATAAGAGAAATAAAACTAATCAACTTAGGCAGATTTGTTGTTGTAACTTGAAAGCACAAGAAAATGAAGTAGACACAAATAAATGAATCAACAACTAATAAAATGAGATAGCACAAATGGAGATGAAGCTAGGGATTCGGTTTCACCATTGCTAAGCCAAGTCCATGCTTGTTAAGTCAGATTATACTCATCCATCTACCTATTTCTTGGGTTTGTTTCACTTAGATATGATCAACCATATGATGTGTGAATTTGATCAAATGTTCCTAATCATGAACCTAAGTGTGATGTGCAACTTTGGTCCCTAATCAAGAACATGACACGCACAAGAAACTTTCATAAAACCAAAGGAAACACTCGGCAGGTTGTTTGCAAAGCATTCCCTTCATTCATTCACATATCCACCAAGAGTATGCATGATGTGTGCTTTACTCTTGGCTAAACAACCTGTGGTTAAATCAAATGGTGATCAAACATTAAAATCAACACACAAAGTCACAATTAAATCAGAGAATGAAACAAGAAATAGATGGATCAACTGAGCATTCTGAAATAACTACATGGCAATCTTGCAAGGCTACATCGAATCCCTAGAAAGAGATTAGTTACACTTCATGTTTACAGAATGTTTGATATAAAAATATACAACATGAATGAACATAGAATTAAGGAGAAAGAACCCTTGAAGCAAAACTGATGTCGAAATCCCTTAAGAGTTGCCTTCGGTGTGGTGCTCCAAGTGTGTTGTAAATAAAGGTGGAGCGGCTAAGGTTGAATGGTTTCTGTGAATGGGAGAGTGTATGGAATGAAATGAAGCCGAGAAGAGATTGTGTAGAAATGGAAGGAGCTCACGGCAATGAGGGAAGATTGGATGTGTTTGTGGTATCTTGTGTATGAAAATGAGATGTATTTTTGTGTATGAATGCATGGGTTTTTATAGGGGGAATGGGAGAATATGTGGATGATTGTTTAAGAGTGAATGTGGCTGTTATGATTGAGAGTGCATGTAGATGAAATAATGATGGAAAAACAGCTAGGTTGTTGGTGGAAAGGCAAGGGAATACACGGCAAGGTGTGTGGAAATGCATGTGAATGCTGTTTTGGTGCTGAAAATGCAAAAGGGAGGTGGAAAGGCAATGGGAGTGCACGGCATTGAGTTGTTGTTGGTGTGTGAATGCATGTGTTGAATGATTAAAGTGCATGTGGGTGAATATGTGGCTGAAATGATGAAGTAGGAAAGTGGAAATGCATGTGAAATGCTGGAAAGGGATTGTTGATTGGGCTAGAGGTTTTGCATGGCTCAAAGGATTGTTTGATTGGGCTAGGCCCTTTGTTTTATGTCCAAAGTGCATACAAGGCTTTCAAATTCGTCCAACACTTTGGTTCCAAACATATGCCATCCATTCCAAGCCCAATTTTGCTCCAAAATGCTCCAAAATGCTCCAAAATGCATCTTTTTGCTTCCTTAGCCATATGAACCTAAAAACACACGAAAATGGCTTAAACTACTAAAACAACTATGAATTAACAACATAGATGCACGAAAACAAGCTAAGTAAGTCGCCTAAATATGCTCCTATCAAATTCCCCCACACTTAGCTTTTGCTAGTCCTCGAGCAAAACAAAATAATAACAAATAAACAAAACGACACTAAACAAGTAAAACACAACCTAAACCTTCCAACAACCGTCTTAGGGATTTCCAATGCACATGACAAGTTAAAAATCATTATTCTCACAGATTTTAGCCATCTTTACACTTAAGTACATTCTTAATCATAGTCACCACATACTAGTTCACAATTAAGCAATTAAAACACATTTCAAATGTAGTAACATGCTTTAGAGAATTTACTCAATTCCTTACTAGATGTACTCTCGTTTTTCACACAGATTTTCTGACTACACACCCTACACTAGGTATATGTGAGAAGATTGATGTAAACATGTAGACGAACACTCACATATGTTATAACAAGGAAAGCATTTTCTGGATTTACGATAATGACATGAATATGATCTCATGAATGGAATGCTACTACTTAGAATGAGAACCAGTGATTCCATAAGCTCATATCAATTCCAAACTCCACAATTGAAATACATAACACTCAAGATAGAAGTCAAGGGTTGTAACGGGGCTTGGGGTAATTGGCTAAAAATGAAAGGTAAGGATAACAAACGTTCTTTAAGCAATAGTGAGCAAAGTATTGAATTAGGCACTTAGAATTCCCTTTAGAATGTAGAAGTTAACTTTGATCACCCAAGGGGGAATTACACAAAACTTAGGGCCATATTCATCTTTTTTTTTTTTTTTGGACCCTTTCTTCAACCATCAACGCTCGTGAGTTCATTCTCACTTATTTTCACTCCTTTTCTTTCTTTTCTTCTTCTTTTTCTTTTGAATCTCAAAACATACATATAAACGTAAGAACAAACTTTTACTCCCCCACACTCATTTTCTTGCATAATGTAACTCAAAAGGAATTCATTTAAGTCATGCTCACTATACTTTAAGAACAAGGGTATAGGAAAGTCCTACTCTAGGCTAGGTAAGGGGTGATGTGGTTAGCAAAGAAAATAGGCTAAACGAGGCTCAACAGGTTTAAAACTTACAACAAATACGAAATATGGGAAGTAAGGCTATTTGGCTATGGTGGCAACTACACAACTTCATCTTGATATATGTTATGCAATTCAATGTCATGCTTTGAATGAAACGGATATAAGTTCTAGCATTTAGTTCTATCATAATACAATTGCATTCTAAGTAGCAACCAAGCAAGGAATAATGAGATCATGCAACAACTTTAGAAAACAAAGAATCACAGATAATAACTCTCCAAAGAACGTTTAGGCTCAAGTGTCACAAGGTTGTAGCGTTTGTTTGAGTTCCTTCTTTCAAGCATGTTACAAAAACGAATTTTTCTTTTATGATTGCATGTGAAGTCATACATTATAACCATAACCAAGCATATACCAAGAGTAAATCAAACTTTTCTCTATGTTTATAACCCTTTTTAACCGTCATGCAATTACAAACCAAATCCTTATCATTGTGTTGGAAGGTACCCTAAGACACAAACACACAAAAACGACTCAAAACACTTTTTTTAGGCTTTTCAAAACATGTTTTTCAAATTTTTATGTGATTTTCGGAGTTATAAAAACAAAACATACTAAAACATCCTAAAACAACTTAAAAACACCTTAAAACAGCAAGGAACAACATTTGAAGTAATGGGTGATAAAATCCCACGAATTTGCATCAAAGTAATGGGTTACCCCCCCCACACTTAAATCAAACATTGTCCTCAATGTTTTAAGCATAGATTCACACAAAACATAAGTAAACACACAAAAAGCACTTAAACATACTAAACATGGCAGAATGTAAGTAACAAAGAGAAGAGTTTAGGGATGCAAATCTGGTTATGGAGTGTAAATTCCCTCTTCTCTTTGGTGATTGTATTGAGGCTTGATCTTGGTGATTCCACAGACTTACTCTTGAACTGGTTTCCGCCCATCGTTGATTTTCCTTTGTGCTACTCTTGAACTGGGCAGCAGGATTCTTTTGGTCTTCCCCGAAGGTCTGAGCTTCCTCCTTTTATCTGTTTCTTTGTTCAATCTTCGCAGAAGTTTACCCTTCTCTGGAAGTGTATCAACCGTTGAAGATGACTACTCGAGAGCAACGCTAGGTAAGCAATCAGGAATAGATTCCAGGCAGTTGGCTCCAGAACAGAAGACTGACTCCAAGTGCCGGCTGATTGCTTCTTTCACTTTGCCATGTGAGTAAGAACAAGGACAAAGAAAAAGACAGGGAAAGAGCATGATATGAGATACTTTTGCTTTTGACCTTGATGATATGAGATACCTTTGCTTTTGAAGAAGCGGTGAATGAATCAGCACATGCTTCAATCCGCCGTTTCCTCCTGGGTCATCTGTACTCCAGGCATCTGGTATCATTTTTGGGGAAGAAGAAAAAATTGAGTAGTTCGAAAGGCTTTGCTGGGAGTGCGCCCTCAGAGGTGAGGAAGAGTTGGGCATTTTCTTCAGGTCTGCCTTGCCATAAAAGATGAAGGTCGACATATATAGAGATAATATCAAGTGGTGGTACTGTTCTTTTACCCTTGTCGACAAATGTTTTGATCCCGCAAATCTGGCTTTTTGAAATAGTGAGCGCCTCTTCGATTTCTGAATACGCCTCTTCGATTTCTGAACGACGCCCCTTCGCTTTCTGAACGACACGTAGTAGTGCGGATGCGGCTCCTTTTGACAAAGCTGCACGCATTTTCTGAAAAGCAGAGAAAGCGTCGTTGAACTTTGCGCTTGTCGGCTAAAGATGTGTAGTTGCGATGATGGCCTCCACGTGTTTTTTGAAAAGAAGAAATCTTTTGACAAAGTTGAACGCGTCTTCAGAAAAGCCGAGAAAGCGTCGCCTAACTTACGCCGGAAATTCCGGCTTTTTGAATCGATGGACGCGTCGCCTTGGCTTTTTATAGAGGTATCAATCATGCCAACATACACACTCTGAAGATTTCCCATTCTTGAAAATCGACTCCGGCCCTTTGAGATTTAACTCCATCCACCCCTTCTCATTGAACACCTTTGAAAAATGACTAACTCATCGAACCTTAGCTTAGATTTGAGTCTCAGCAGCGATCTGGTTGCGCCCCGTCAAGGTAATGTATGGCGCCCTTCTTTTTTATCTTCTAATGGTCCTCTTTCAGGTGAAGACTCCATGATGACAGATGCAACAACAGCTACGATAGTAGCTAGGAACCTCCTTACTCCTAAGGACAGTAGGCTGCTTTCAGAACGGTCCGATGAGTTGGCCGTTCAAGAGTCCCTCACTCTCAGCGTTCAATGTGCAGGCTCTGTGTCCAACATGGGCCAACGCCTGCTTGCTCGGTCCCGCCAAGTGGAATTGTTGATGGCAAAGGTGGAAAGTCTTAAGCAGGAGATCAAACAGCTTAAGTACGAGAATAGAAGTTTGCATGTGCTTGCAAATAACTATTCGTCGGGCATGAAGAGGAAGCTTGATGAGCTGCAAGAATCTGAGGGTCGAATTCACAGTGACCGTCAAAGGCTTGCGGCTTATCTCCAGAGGCACCTTTTTCCTGGGTCATCCAGCGTTTGGCCAAGTATTGAGGCCTGGAATGCTCTAGCTCCGATGCCTCCCGCTTCGATGCCTCCTACTTCGATGCCTTCCGCTCCGACGCCTTCTGCTCCGACGCCTCGTAGTGGGGCTTCACGTAAACATCCTTTGTGAAGGCTCCATCTTTCTGCCATGTTTATTTTTATTCTTTTTTTTATTATTTTTTATTTTATTTAATCAAATCAAACGGCATGGAATTGATCTTTGAATGGAGGGTGATACTTGAAATGATCCAGTAATGGTTTAAATTCTAGAGTGGATGCCTGAATCATTAACAACATATTAGTATAAAAGAAAATTGAAATTCGGGGAGGCGGCTTACCTTTGTGCTCCGACATGAACTTAAAAATAAGCACCCCTTCGAAAGTTATGACATGTCCCGTGTCATAAAACCCTTTTTCATAGCAACCCAATACTTTGTCTACAAACATAGCCCTCATATACATTCGTAATAGTAAGCAAAAACACAATTAACCAAAACTAACACAACTAACACAAAAAAAAAAACACAAACCTTCCATCCCACACCCAAACCTAACCAAAACATTGTCCTCGATGCTTAAAATTGTATGTAATGCAAGTAGGCAAAGAATATGGAATGGTGACAACATAAACACAAAATGAGGACAGAACACAAACCACACTAGGTTGCCTCCTAGTAAGCGCTTTATTTAATGTCTAGGCAAGACATGGTAGCTTGTTCACGGTGTTGTAAACTCAAGAAAATCTACAACTTGATAAACTTGCTCTTCCTCCACTTTCTCCAAATATGGTTTCAATCGCTGCCCATTGACTTTAAAAGAGGTGCCATTCTTCATGTTCTCTATCTCCACAGCTCCGTGGGGAAATGTTTGCAGCACTTTAAATGGTCCCACCCACCTATACTTCAATTTACCTGGAAAAAGTCTCAAACGTGAGTCATACAACAGTACTTTCATACCTTGGTGAAACTCCTTCCGTAGGATGGCCTTGTCATGATAGAGCTTAGTCCGTTCCTTGTAGATTTTGGCATTCTCATATGCTTCATTTCTGAGTTCTTCCAACTCATTAAGTTGGAGCTTCCTTGCTATTCCAGCATCCTTGTAATCAAAGTTGAACTTCTTGATGGCCCAATATGCACGGTGTTCAAGCTCCATTGGCAAATGACAAGCTTTCCCAAACACAAGGCGATAAGGACTCATGCCAATGGGGGTCTTATATGCTGTTCTATATGCCCATAGTGCATCATTCAACCTCAGTGACCAATCCTTCCTTGTAGGGCTTACGGTCTTCATCAAAATGTTCTTGATCTCCCTATTGCTAATCTCCACTTGTCCTGAGGTTTGAGGATGGTACGGGGTTGCCACTTTGTGGTTGATGTTGTACTTCTTCATCAAGGATTCAAAGGGTTTGTTGCAGAAATGGCTGCCACCATCACTAATAATAGCTCTTGGGGTTCCAAACCTACAAAAAATCACATCTTTAAGAAAATTCAAAACAACCTTATGATCATTAGTTATTGTAGCAATGGCTTCAACCCATTTGGATACATAATCTACTGCCACTAATATGTATAAGTAACCAAAAGAGGATGGAAATGGTCCCATGAAATCGATTCCCCAAACATCAAAAAGCTCCACCACCAAAATGTTGTTCAATGGCATCTCATTTCTTCAGCTAATGTTCCCCATTTTCTGGCACCTATCACACTTAGAACAAAAATCAAAAGCATCTTTGAATAAAGTAGGCCAAAAGAAACCAGATTGTAAAACCTTTAGAGATGTCTTTTTGGCACCAAAATGTCCTCCACATGCCAATGTATGGTTGAACGTTAGAATGCTTTGTTGCTCACTCTCTGGGACACACCTCCTAATGATTTGGTCAGGGCAATATTTAAACAAATATGGTTCGTCCCAAACGTAGTGCTTTACCATGGCAAGGAACTTCTTTCTTTCCTGAAAAGAAAGGTCATTTCTAATTATACCACAAACAAGATAATTAACAAAATCAGCATACCATGGTTCTTTTTCTTGAATAACAAGGAGTTGTTCATCTGGAAATGATTCATTTAGAGGCAAAGGTTGTCCAACTCCATGGTTTTCATTGAGCCGTGACAAATGGTCAGCCACAACATTATCACTTCCCTTCTTATCTCGAATTTCCAAGTCAAACTCTTGTAGTAAGAGTATCCATCTAATTAAGCGTGGCTTAGCATCCTTTTTTGTCATCAAGTACCTAAGGGCTGCATGATCAGAAAACACAATAACTTTAGATCCAACAAGATATGACCGAAACTTCTCTAAGGCAAAAACAATAGCAAGCAACTCTTTTTCAGTTGTGGAATAGTTAAGTTGAGCATCATTTAGAGTCCGGCTTGCATAGTAGATCATGTGTGGGAGTTTGTTCACCTTTTGCCCTAAAACTGTACCAATAGCATAGTCAGAGGCATCATACATTAGTTCAAAAGGTAAAGACCAATATGGTGCCATAATAATAGGGGCCGAGGTTAATTCATGTTTCAAAGTATTGAATGCATCCATACAAGCTTTATCAAAATGAAATACAACATCTTTAGCTAACAGATTGCATAATGGACGAGTGATCATTGAAAAGTTCTTAATGAAACGACGATAAAAACCCGCATGTCCCAAAAAACTTCTTACTCCCTTCACGGTTGTGGGAGCTGCCATATTGGTGATGATGTCAATTTTGGCTTTGTCCACCTCCATTCCTTGGCTAGAGATTACATGCCCCAACACAATTCCTTGTTTCACCATAAATTGGCACTTTTCCCAATTGAGAACCAAATTTGTTTCCTGACATCTTTGAAGTACTAAAGAGAGATGGTTAAGACATTCATCAAAAGAGGAACCAAACACTGAAAAGTCATCCATAAATACCTCAATGAATCTTTCTACCATGTCAGAAAAGATTGCCAACATGCATCTTTGGAATGTTGCTGGAGCATTGCAAAGTCCAAAAGGCATTCTCCTATATGCAAATGTGCCAAACGGGCAAGTAAAGGTAGTTTTCTCTTGATCCTCCAAAGCAATTGCAATTTGATTGTAACCTGAGTAACCATCAAGAAAACAATAGTGTGAGTAACCTGCCAATCTCTCAAGCATTTGATCTATGAAAGGCATAGGAAAGTAATCTTTTCTAGTGCTAGAATTCAACTTCCTGTAATCGGTGCAAACACGCCAACTAGCCGTGGGCTTTGTGGGCACAAGCTCTTTGTTTTCATTCTTCATCACCATGATTCCTACCTTCTTAGGTACCACCTGAATAGCACTCATCCATTTGCTATCAGAAATGGGATATATGATCCCCACATCTAACAACTTCAACACTTCATTCCTCACAACTTCCTTCATGTGTGGATTGAGCCTCCTTTGTGGTTCACGGGTTGACTGATAGGAGCATATTCATGCGACTTAATTAGCTTGTTCTCGTGCATTTATGTTGTGTTTACTTAGCTATTTTAGTGTTTAAGGCCACTTTTGTGTATTTTCAGATTATAAGGCCAAAGTGTGCAAGAAGATGCAAATTGGAGTATTTTGGAGCGAAAGAGGAATGAATGAGTTGAAGACTTGAAGAAACGACGAATTCCTACTCCAACGATGAATTCTTACCAAAACGAGGAATCCTACTCAAACAAGGTTTCCTACTTGAAGTAGGAAAGTTAACCCTAAGTTTCCCATTTTGGTAACCTTTCCTAAACTTAAACGTCCGTATTTTCTAGCCACTTTGACGGCCTTGTATGCATTTTAGGACACAAAACCATGGCCCTAGCCCACTTTAAAGCCCAAGCCGTGCCCTTGCACTTTCTTTTCCTTCCCTTGCCGTGCAAGGGGGGGTATTTAAGTCCATTGTCATTCACTTAAACCCTATTTCCCTCTCCTAACCTAACCCTAGCCGCACCTTGCCCTTTTATTTCTGAATTAAACCTATTTCTCTCCCAAATTCAATCCTAGCCGCACCTTTATATTTCTTATTTAATTTCCTAATTTTTGTAAGCCTTTGATTTAATAAGCTAGGGTTTTATTTTTCTAAACCATATATAATTCCTAAGCTAGTCGTCACACCCTAATAACCCTATTTACCATGCAGCCACCATCCCATTTTATTTTTACCTAAGCCGTGCCCCCCATTTGATGATTAACCTAAGAAACCAAAAAGAAAATCTAAAGCCGCAGCCACCATATAGGATTAGTCTTCTTTGCCATGCATTTTGGCACACCATTCACCCTAATATTCTATACCATATTCCTTATTCTAATCAGCCATGATCCCATTTTTTTTAACCAAGCCGCAAATCTGCCATTCACTTTTTCTCCATCACAGCCGCAACCAATTCACCCTAATTAAAAAAAAAAAAAACCTAATTGAATCCGCAGCCACCCTAACACACCATTCTTCCATCCCGCAGCCACCATCACAGATTCTCTTCCATTTTTCCTTCCATAATCCGTGCATATTCCTTCCATCCTAGCCAATTTCCAACCTTCCCCCATCACTGCCGCAGCCATTCCACCACTCTCCACCACCTTACACACCTTCCTACACCACCACACAACCTTGCCGCACCATTAAACCACCATTAAACCATCCCTAACCCCGAAACACATCCAAAAACCAACCACAACCAATCTGCCGCAACAAGGAGAAGAGAAAAGAGGAGCTTCGACGCGCACCAATTCACGTGGAATCGTTGGGCAGTCTAGGTGTAATCCATCCTTTGTTCTTTATGTTTAAATTCAATTTTATTTTTCTTGTTGTGAACATGAGAGGCTAAATCCCTATTTAGTTAGGGGGTGATTCGAAACCATGTTTATGCTTGCAATATGATTTGATTACTTTTGGTTGGAATTTCATGTATTTTGGATTCAATTTGTTTAACTGCTTGATTGATAACTTATTTGTGTATGTTTATTGAGAGTGCACGCTTAATTTTCATGCATGAATATGACGCTAGAATATAAGTGAATTTCACCTAATAGTTATGAACTTATATTCACAAGTAGTGGAGGTTGCTTATAAACAATCGCGTTAAATAAATTCTTGGCATAAGTTTCATGCAATCATAGTAACGAATGCCTCGTCAACAGTTATAGTTTTCATGATGCTTAATGATTCTTGCTTGTATCTCTATTATGCAATTCATGTAGGGAACTTTTGGGGAATGCTTTGGGTTGTCGCATGCAATCATCCAATTCATTAACTTAAGGAAAACTTGACGGTTAATTTAAGCGGACCTAATTAACCCGGGGTGTTGAGTTTCATAATTCATCGAAAGACCAACTGAAAATCAAATTGTATGCAAGTGTGACATGTGTGGAGAAGAACCTTCTAGCTAGCATTCATCCATATTTTCATCACATTCATATTTACATTCTGCCTTTAAATTACAATCGTTGCATTTAGTTTAATTTCGTCAAAACCTCACTCCCCCTTTACTTTAGTGTTCAATTTAGTTAGAACGTGTCTTAGTTTGTGTTTTATTGTTTAGTTTTGCATTCTTTGAGTCTAGTTTATTGTTTTTAACGTTTGTTTTACGTTTTTGAGTCAATTTCCAAGCGATTTAGTAATCCCTCCTAATCCCCGGTTAAGAACGATCCCTACTTATACTTATACTACAATTGTCACAAGAGGGTTTTAATTTGTGTGCTTATTTAGTTCGCATCATTGACTTTGCTCCTTCTTCCAAAAGAATCCTATGCATGCACATGGTAGGGCTTATTCCCTTGATATCTGCAATAGACCAACCAATAACTGATTTGAACTCTTTTAACACCCTAATTTGTTTATCTTCTTCATTTGGGGTGAGGTCAGAAGTTATGATAACTGGAAGAGTTTCAAATTCAGCTAGATATGCATACTTTAGATGTGGTGGAAGTGGTTTAAGTTCAAGTTTTGGTGCCTTAACAGTGGAAGGGGTTAAATGTGACCTCGATGGTTCTAAAGGCTCTAAAATAGGTAAAATATTCAAAGGATACGGTGCCAATGCTTCCAAGGCAGCTACCTCTTCCATGAGTGCATCTTCTTCATCAAACTCATCTTGAGATTGACTCAAAACAGTTTGTAATGGTTCATTAGATTGTGCCTGCAAGAACTTAGAGAAAACAAGCGAATCAAGCACATCAATGGCATAACAATCAAGAGATGAAGAAGGATGTGAAAGAAACTCAAACACTTTGAATTGAACGGTCTCTCCTAGCACTGTCATAGTGAGGAGTGGTGCGAGATTTATACGCACACAAATTAAACCCTCTTTTCGTCGAATTGTAGTATAAGTATAAGTAGGGATCGTTCTGGACCGGGGATTAGGAGGGATTGCAAATCTCTTGGAAACTGACTCAAAAACGTAAAATAAAGTTTAAAACACTAAACTAGACTCAAAGAATGCAAAATTAAAGTTTAAAACACTAAGACAAACCAAAAACTCAAAATGCTTTAAAAACACAAACTAAATTGAATTCTAACTAAAATGAACATTAAAACAAAAGGGGGATTGAGGTTTTACGAAAATTGAAATAACGAAACAAGTTAATAAACTAGACAGAATGTAAATATGAAATTTATGGATGAATGCTAGCTAAGGGGTTCTTCTCCACACATGTTACACTTGCATACAAGATTGATTCTCAGTTGGGCTTTCGATAAATTATGAAACTCAACACTCCGGGTTAATTAGGTCCGCTTAAATTAACCGTCAAGTTTTCCTTAAGTTAATGAATTGGATGGGTTAGCGCAACGCAATTCACAACATTCTCCAAAAGTCCTTTACGTGAACAGCACAATAAAGATACAATCAAAGATCATTAAGCATTATGAAAACTATAAGTGTTGACGAGGCATTCGTTACTATGATGAGCATGAAACTCTTGCCAAGAATTCATTTAACGCGATTGTTTATAAGCAACCTCCACTACTTGTGAATATAAGTTCATAACGATTAGGTGAAACTCACTTATATTCTAGCGTCATATTCATGCATGAAAATTAAGCGCGCATTCTTAATAAACATTCATAAATAAGTTATCAATCAAACGGTTAAACAAATTGAATCCACAACTTATGAAATTCCAACGAAAGTTAATCAATTCATATTGCAAACATAAACATAGTTTCGAATCACCCCCTAGCTAAAGGGGGATTAGTTCCTCATAACTTTGAAATCAAAGAAACACCTAAACATTCCAACAACTCAAACTTGAATTGTATGAACGTTTAGGCACTCTTCTCTTCCATTCCTCATACGTACAAAACAAAGAGAATTGAATTTAAACTTTGAAATCAAAGAAACACCTAAACATTCCAACAATTCACACTTGAATTGTATGAACGTTTAGGCCCTCTTATCTTCCTCGTTGTTGTAGCACAAGGTCTAAGGTGAGGTTTGGGGGATTATGGAAATGGATGAGGAGTGGTGTTTGGATTATAAGGGAATGGGAGCTCACGGCACAAAGGAAGAATGGATGTGTTTGTGGTGTGTTGTGTATGAAAAATGAGATGTTATTGAATGAATGAATGCAAGGGTATTTATAGGAGTAATGGAGGGAACATGACAGCTAGGAGGTGGGTGGAAATGTGGCTGCAAGTTTGGTGAATGATTATGAGTGAATGCATGTGAATGTGGCTAGGTTGGAAAGCTGGAAATCTGAAAATGCAAATGGGAATGCTGAAATGCAAAGGTGGCCACGGTTTTGAGTGTGTTTTGTGTTGGAAATGCATGTGAATGCATGTGAATGTTGTTTGTGTGAAGTGTGTGTGGGTTAAAGAGTGAATGGTGGTGTAATGATGAAGTGTGATGGCTGAAAATGTCAAGGGAAATGCATGTGATTGCACGGCAAAGAATTTCAGGATGCATGTGTGTTGGTGTGTTGTGTGATTGTTTTGTGGTTGAATGATTAAGTGGCTGAATTAAAGAATGGGAGTGCATGTGGCTTAGGTGGTGTAATGATGAAGTGGGAATTGAAAGAATGTGGTTGGAAAGTGGAAGGGAAGGCACGGCACAAAGGGGGAAGTGTTGGAAATGCATGTGATGCATGCCAATGTTGTCTTTTGGTGCATGTGTGTGTTGAATGGTGTCCTTTAATTATGCACGGTTTAGGGCTGTTAAGGGGAGAGAAATGGGAGTGAATGTGGCTTAATGATGAAGGGGGAAAGCTTGGAAAGCATGTGGCAAGGTTGGTTGCATGATGATGATGCATGTGAGTTGAAATGCATATGTTTAAATGGTTGAAATGTGTAGATGATTATGAGTATGATAAGTGATAAGTGAATGATGTATTAAGTGATAAATGAATGATATGTTAAGTGATAAATGAATGATATGTGGTGAGTGATAAGTGAATGGAAGTGATAAGTGATAAGTGAATGGTTTGATAAGTGAATGATATGATAAGTGAATGCTTATAATAAGTGAATGATATGATAAGTGAATGATATGATAAGTGAATGCTTTAAGTGTTTAAAATAGGGAACAAAGCCCTTCCTTGCATGGCAAGGAAGGGAGACACAAGGAAACACACGACAATGTCCTAAGGTTGCTAGGAATGTTGTTTTTGTGTTCTAAAATGCGTAGGAGTCTTCAATGATGCTTAAACATGAGGTCTTTTAGGATTTAACTTTCCTACTTCAAGTCTTTAATTTCGTCCATCCTCTTGGCTCCAAGCATATGATATCCATTCCAATCTCTAATTTGCTCCAAAAAGCTCCAAAAGGCATCCTTTTGCATACCTTGCCCTTAGAACCTGAAAACACACAAAAGAAGCATAAAGGACTAAAATAACTAGAGAAACATAACGTAAATGCACAAGAACAAGCCATTTAAGTCGCATGAATATGCTCCTATCAAGGAGTCCATTTTGCACATCAATGATGGTCTTGGCCGTGGCCATAAACGGTCTCCCAAGCAAAATAGGCAACTCTCGGTCATGTATAGGAGCTTCTTCCATGTCCAACACTACAAAATCCGCAGGCAAGATTAGTTTATCAACTTGAACTAGAATATCCTCTACTATACCTCTTAGATATTTCACGGATCTGTCCGCAAGTTGTAATGAGATGGTGGTGGCTTTCAATTCCCCCAAACCTAGTTGAAGGTACACGGAATAAGGCATTAAGTTGATGCTAGCACCTAAGTCAGGCATCGCCTTCTCTACTTTCTTGTCCCCTATGGTGATGTTGATAGAAAAACTTCCTGGATCCTTGAGCTTTGGTGGAAGTTTTCTTTGCAACACGGCACTTACATTCTCGGACACCACTACTTTCTCATGTGGTCCATACTTCCTTTTGTAGTTGTTTAACTCTTTGAAGAACTTCCCATAAGCTGGCATGTTCCTAATGACATCAAGCAAAGGTAAGTTAACATTCACCTTACTTAGAATATCAAAAATCTCCTTAAATGACTTATCCTGCTTGCTCTTGGCAAGTCTTCCAGGGAATGGTATTGGTGGAGTGTAAGGTTTCTCGGCCTTGTGAAGATTTGGTGCTTCAAACGAGGGAGTAGCATGGCTTGGTTCCTCATTTGGTTTCTCATTTTCTCCTTGAGTAACCCCTGCATTCACATGATCAGATTCATTAGTAACTTCATTGCCAACTCTATTATTGATAACCTTACCACTTTTAAGTGTAGTGATTGCTTTGGCTTGCTCTTGGTTCCTTTGGAGTATCACGGGTTGGCTTGGAAACTTTCCAACCTCTCTTTGGCTCAAGGCATCTGCAATCTGCCCCAATTGTATCTCCATTTTGGTTAGAGCCGCCGAATGTTGTTGGAGAGTGCTATTGGTGGTTTGTTGGAATTGCAAGGTATTTTGGGCTAACAATTTAACCGTATCCTCAAGAGTAGGTTTTGGTTGGAAGTTTTGGAATTGATTGTTGTTCTTCCAGGAAAGATTGGGATGATCTCTCCAACTTGGGTTATATGTATTGGAATACACATCATTCCTTGGCCTTTGATTGTAAGAATTCATGAGGTTCACTTGCTCTTGGACATACTCAGGGTAAGCCTCCCTAGATGGACATTGATGAGTAAGGTGGCTTGGTATGTTGCAAATGGCACACACTTCACTTGCTTTTGGCACCATGTTGAGCACGGATTCAAGCTTCTTTTCTAGGTTAGCTACTTGCAAAGAAAGATCATGATTAGAGTTTGTTTCATATACTCCAACTCTCTTACCCCTTACATCTTTGTGTTGAGCATTAGATCCCAACATCTCATAAATGTTATATGACTCTTGAGCATTCTTTTTCTTCAAAGCTCCACCTGCTGCATTATCAACAGTTGATTGACATGTTTGGGTTAGTCCATCATAGAAAATTTGCATTTGTAAGTGAAGAGGTAACCCATGGTGTGGACATTGCAACAAAAGGCCTTTAAAGCGCTCCCAACACTCATTGAAAGGTTCTCCATCATCTTGTTTGAAGTTGAAGATTTGTCCCCTTAATGTGGCTGTCTTTTGAGTGGAAAAGAACTTTTCCAAAAACTTCTTAGCCACGGCATCCCATGTGGTGAGTGAACCAGGTACTAGAGTCATTAACCAACCCTTGGCCCTATCTTTCAAGGTGTAAGGGAACACTCTCATCCTCAGATTTGCTTCACTTACTCCCTGTAAAGGTAAACCACTCACAACATTGTAAAATTCTTTAATATGAGCTAAAGGATCTTCATTAGGTAAGCCATAAAAAGAAGGAAACATATGGAAATGTGAAGATTTAAGATCATAGTTTCTAGCTTCTGTGGGCAGCAAGATGCATGAAGGTGAATTTGGTATGATTGGTTGAGCAAAATCCTCCAAAGCTCGAAGATCATCTTGGTTGCCCGCCATCTCTTCTTCTCTTTCCCAATTAAAGTGCTCAGATCCTTCACTTGTTGGACTAGACGGTTTCCCTTCCTCTTCTTCACGGACAATGGAGGAACTTGTTGGCACAAAGCTTTCCAAAGTGTTGCCCTTTAACCGTTCAATTCTTTGGCCTAATTCAGCAAGTCTATTTGACATATACTACCTGAAACAAGATAAAACAAGTTTGAATAAAAATCAGAAATCTACTTAAAATGAAAAGAACAAGGTTTAATATCAAAACAAGCAATTATAAGGGACTGAAATCAGTCCCCGGCAACGGCGCCATTTTGATTGATGTTTTCCTTCTTCATGCTAGAATATGTTTAGTATAATGGCACAAGTAAGGGTGTCGAATCCACAGGGACTAATTGGGCCTATACAACTACTTGTTTTGCAAGAACTCTATAAGAGAAATAAAACTAATCAACTTAGGCAGATTTGTTGTTGTAACTTGAAAGCACAAGAAAATGAAGTAGACACAAATAAATGAATCAACAACTAACAAAATGAGATAGCACAAATGGAGATGAAGCTAGGGATTCGGTTTCACCATTGCTAAGCCAAGTCCATGCTTGTTAAGTCAGATTATACTCATCCATCTACCTATTTCTTGGGTTTGTTTCACTTAGATATGATCAACCATATGATGTGTGGATTTGATCAAATGTTCTTAATCATGAACCTAAGTGTGATGTGCAACTTTGGTCCCTAATCAAGAACATGACACGCACAAGAAACTTTCATAAAACCAAAGGAAACACTCGACAGGTTGTTTGCACAGCATTCCCTTCATTCAATCACATATCCACCAAGAGTATGCATGATGTGTGCTTTACTCTTGGCTAAACAACCTGTGGTTAAATCAAATGGTGATCAAACATTAAAATCAACACACAAAGTCACAATTAAATCAGAGAATGAAACAAGAAATAGATGGATCAACTGAGCAATCTGAAATAACTACATGGCAATCTTGCAAGGCTACATCGAATCCCTAGAAAGAGATTAGTTACACTTCATGTTTACAGAATGTTTGATATAAAAATATACAACATGAATGAACATAGAATTAAGGAGAAAGAACCCTTGAAGCAAAACTGATGTCGAAATCCCTTAAGAGTTGCCTTCGGTGTGGTGCTCCAAGTGTGTTGTAAATGAAGGTGGAGCGGCTAAGGTTGAATGGTTTCTGCGAATGGGAGAGTGTATGGAATGAAATGAAGCCGAGAAGAGATTGTGTAGAAATGGAAGGAGCTCACGGCAATGAGGGAAGATTGGATGTGTTTGTGGTATCTTGTGTATGAAAATGAGATGTATTTTTGTGTATGAATGCATGGGTTTTTATAGGGGGAATGGGAGAATATGTGGATGATTGTTTAAGAGTGAATGTGGCTGTTATGATTGAGAGTGCATGTGGATGAAATAATGATGAAAAAACAGCTAGGTTGTTGGTGGAAAGGCAAGGGAATACCCGGCAAGGTGTGTGGAAATGCATGTGAATGCTGTTTTGGTGCTGAAAATGCAAAAGGGAGGTGGAAAGGCAATGGGAGTGCACGGCATTGAGTTGTTGTTGGTGTGTGAATGCATGTGTTGAATGATTAAAGTGCATGTGGGTGAATATGTGGCTGAAATGATGAAGTAGGAAAGTGGAAATGCATGTGAAATGCTGGAAATGGATTGTTGATTGGGCTAGAGGTTTTGCATGGCTCAAAGGATTGTTTGATTGGGCTAGGCCCTTTGTTTTATGTCCAAAGTGCATACAAGGCTTTCAAATTCGTCCAACACTTTGGCTCCAAGCATATGCCATCCATTCCAAGCCCAATTTTGCCCCAAAATGCTCCAAAATGCATCTTTTTGCTTCCTTAGCCATATGAACCTAAAAACACACGAAAATGGCTTAAACTACTAAAACAACTATGAATTAACAACATAGATGCACGAAAACAAGCTAAGTAAGTCGCCTAAATATGCTCCTATCACGTGCTGCGGCGGAAAATTTTTCTAAATATGGGGATGTTCCTGAGGTTGAGTAAATCACGTTGGTGTATCCATACACCCCATTTGAGCATCGTATGAGAAGTTATTTCGTGATGTTGGTTATGTGCTTTAAAATTAACGTTTTTATAGTTGTTTCGCATATAGGTGAGACCTATCCCGAAGACGAGCGCGGTCACTCGAGGCAAGGGGGTTACGACCCTTCTACATACCAGTGAGTGGGTTTTTGGTTTTCCATATATACCTATATACTTATGTTTTTCCTAGAAAGTGAATTAAAACGTTTATACATTTATATGTCATGCATTATGTTTGCCGTTTGTTTATGCATTATTAGTAGCATATATATATATATATATATGTATGTTGGTGCTACGGGCGCACAGGTAAGTGCCAGGTGAGTATGGTTTATACTTATGTTCAGTAGTGATTTGAGATGCATAGTGAGCTCATAACCTGCACCCCCGGTGTAAGTGCTCCCACCCAGAGTTGGGCACAGTCCTTCACGTGATGTTCACCTTCCACACCAGACGCTCATCTTGGATCCAAGTTAGGTGCACAGTCCTGTCGTACAGACCACTTTAGGTGGTTCCAACTCGTAGGTGACCCGCGATTATTCGCCCAGTCTTCACGTGATCGTAGCACTTGAGCGTACTTATTTTACACCCAGTCCTGTCGTACAGACCACTTTAGGTGGTTCCGACTCGTTTGTAGGTACAGTTAATGAGATGGAGATTTGAGCTCTAGATTCGGCCGTACAGGTCACGTTAGGTGACTCCGGCTGACATATTACATGGCATTGTTTGGCATTACCTGAGTACTTGCATTTTATATCGAGGCATTTGGCATGGCATATTTCCGAGCATGATTTATATATATGTATATATTCTATTTTTCTGGGAAGTATACAGGTTTTACGGCGAGGGGTTAGAACTTTGTTTATGAAATGGTTTTTGAAAAGCTTTGTTTTTGCCCACTCACACTTTCTGTTTTGCGCCCCTCCAGGTTCTAGTTGGCTAGCACTTGTGGTGGCTCCCCAGAGGATTTTCCCGGCATATCTGACAGATTATCACCAGTGTAGGACCACCTTTGGGTGTGTTTTTGGTAGTGTTGTTTCTCCCAGACTGCATTAGGTCTTCGTGCTCTGAACTTTGTTTTCACACTTACGCTTGCACATGTATGTTCTTACGTTGTGTATAGCTGGTTTTTATTTATTCGTACTTTTATTATTATTTTATTAGCTTCCGCACTGTGCACATGGTTACGTCACTTCCACATGACGACCAGCATGCCCTGATCTCGGTCGGGGTGTGTCAACTAAAGCTACCAATTCATTACAAGTGAGATTATCTTACCGCGTTATATTTAATTAATTAGGTTAATTTCAGTTTACTACCTTCAATTTTCTTGGTTTTGAACATTTGGTACATGAAATTTTTTCTATTCCAAAGTGGTACCTAAAGTTATAATTGTGGGACATTTACATACATACATTAAAATTGTTGTTAAATCAGCCGTTAATTGGTGACGTGGCACCCACGTGGACAATGACTGGGCACCACATATCAATATGGGCCCACCTAAATATTTAAAAATTGATAAATTAATAAATTAATAAAATGGGTTAAACTTTGTTTACTACCCTTATGTTTCGTGGTTTTCGACATTTAGTACATCAAGTTTTTTTCATTCCAAAGTCATACCTAAAGTGTTAATTTTGGGACAGTCTCATACATTCGTTAGTCAAACTATTAGTTCTCCCGTTAAGTGATGACGTGGCACCCATGTGGACAATGATTGGGTGCCACGTGTCATTAAAAAATATTAAAATAATTAATTTAAAAAAAAAAAAAAAAAAAAAAAACCATCCCTTCTCCCCCCCCCCCCAACCAAGAAGAAGAAGAAAAATAAAAAAAAAACCGAATCTACAACCCATAAGAAGAACAAGAAGGAAGAAGAAGTAAGAAGAAGAAGAAGGAAGAGGAAGAAGAAGAAGAAGAAGAAGAAGAAAAAAAAAAAAACAGCAACCTAAACCTAGCTCGTACCCCCTCCCCCCGCGGCCCACCTGCCTTCCCCTCCCCCCCACCCCCAGGCCTCACGACCGCGAACGCAAACCCAAACCATGAACTGGGTTTTTTTTTTTCTTCTTCTTCTAGGTTGGGGCCGCCCAGGGGGGAGGGGGGAGGGGAAGAAGGGATGGGTTTTTTTTTTTTTTAATTTAATTAATTATTTTAATATTTTTTAATGACATGTGGTGCCTAGTCATTGTCCACATGGGCACCACGTCATCATTTAACGGGAGAACTAACAGTTTGACTAACGGATGTATGAGACTGTCCCAAAATTAACACTTTAGGTGTGACTCTAGGATGAAAAAAACTTAACGTACTAAATGTTGAAAACCATGAAACATACCCGTAAACAGAGTTTAACCCTAATAAAATTTAAAAAAAAATAAAAAAATATGGGGCGTCGTCTTCTACCTCACCTCACCCGCCGCTCCCACACAACCCTCCGTCCATTCTCTCCTCTACGCCCACCCAATTCCGACTAATCCCTTTCAACTCCAATCATTCCACATCCAATTCTCCCAATTGTTCTCGATTAACCCTAATTTTAGCAAACCCTAGAGGCGCCGATCCCCTAAATACCATTGCAGAGAGGATCGATTTTACAACCTAGCACGAGAGCTCGTAACCAGGGCCGGTTTAGAGATTTTTGAGGCCCGAGACGACGTCAAAGAATGTGCCCTCATTTCATATTAAAAAAAAATATTTGTTTTCACACGTAAAACATCGATAAAATTATATTTAAAAATAAAACACTTCAAACTCAGTAATTTAGAAATACGGAATAATTAATTTATTTTGTATCAAGAGAAGGAAACTAAAAAACTTCGGGCTTTCAAGTAGATAGAATATGAGTTTTGTTTTCCATTTGAACTTTTAAAGTGTTTTTGTATAAATTGTGAGTTGTTTTTTCTTATTTACTAACCTCGTCAATATAAGACTAAAAAAATATTAATGTTTTTGAGTCTTTAAGGATATGTATAAGTAATGAATGAACACTAAATTAAACATTTTGATGACACGTGATATTATTTGCAAATTTGGTCTAAAAATTTAGTCTACGCATTATTTTTTGCTGAAGATTAGACTTGAATTGGAACATATATTTAAAAATAGCAACCCTACTAGCTAGTAAATAAATTAACAACCAAATAAAAATTTGTAAAAATTGAAAAAAAATAAACATGCACATAGCATTTCGAACTTAGGACCTCTCGTTAATTTTAAACAACAAAAACCATTGCTTCTAATTAAACTTCTTGATCATTTAGCCAAATTTTATAAATTTATACTATTATGAAAAGAAATTTGTAAAAATTGGAATGTAAATAAGCACACATTGTGTTTTGGAACCTAAGACCTCTTCATTCATTTTAAACAACAAAACCACCAATTCTAGTTATACTCTTATAAAAACATATATAAATATATCACCTTAATAATTTTGGTGCCCCCAATTTTTTTGGGCCCTGGACGGTCGCCTTGCCCGCACTGAGCCTGGGCCGAGCCTACTTGTAACCAGAAGGTGGAGCAACTTCACAGAGCTCAGAGCAACGTCACACCTAGCCCATCCTCTTCCTTGGAAGGAAACCCAATCACGAGCTAGAGAACTGGACAAGGCCGATGAGCCACCCAAGCCCATTGTCGTGCCTGCTTTTGGGCCCGTTGAGAAGCCCTTGAGTAATCTCAAGCGGTTCCCGCAGTCGATCTCTCTGTGCATCCCCGCCCAGTACCTCTCTAAAGGTGGAGTTGCAAGGGATGAGTAAGAATTGGGTGGGTACAGAGGAAAGAATGGAGGGAGCGGCGGGTGAGGTGAGGTAGAAAACGACTCTCAGATTCTTTTAGTTTTCTTTTTTTTTTTTTTTTTTTTTTTTTAATTTTATTAATTTCTTAATTTATCAATTTATTTAATATTTAGATGGGCTCATATTTACATGTGATGCTTAATCATTGTCCACGTAGGTGCCACTTCACCAGTTAACAACTGATTTAACAGTGATCTTAACAGATGTATAAAAGTGTCCCAAAATTATAACTTTAGGTACCACTCTAGGATCAAAAACTTCATGTATCAAATGTTGAAAATCAAAAAATTTATGAGTAGTAAACTAAGATTACCCTAATTAATTAATTAATTAAGTTCATCTCACATGTAGCTAAGAAGAAGACAAAAAAAAGAAGAAAAAGACATCCTAAGGAGCATGGGTATCCGATGTTGGCCCCCGGAGGTAGACCTGGCATTTGTGTCGTGTTTTCCGTGTTCGTGTCATTTTCATGTCATACCTGATATCTTAACGGTTCTTGTCGTGTAACACCCGTTAAAATAAACGGGTAAAATGACCCGACCTGAAATCGACCTGATAATATTAACATGTAATATGACCCGACTAGTTACCCGTTAAGGAAAATATATTTTAAACCAATAAATAATCAAATGAAAAACATAATACTAAATAAGTATATACATACCATATTGTCACATCCAAAACATAAAATCTCATTTTTCTTTTAAGTATATTTTCGCTTACCTAAATTGATCAAATGGTAAAATTGGAAAATATTGCAATAGAGAAGGGGTTTTTTCGTCCAAAAAAGTTCTAATAATATAAGTGAAATAGAATCCAACGGTACATGTCACAACCCGTCCCGGAATTTTAATTCCGAGAACGTGAAGTTATGAAAATGCCCTTAAACGGGACTAAGGGGCGTAAAATATGTTGTAACTTGATGATTTGGGGATTGGGTAGGATCCCACCTCCCTCAAATCTCTCCCTCATTCCCGTACCTTGTCTCTCTCTCTCTCCTCCCTCACAAATCTCTCATTCACTCTCCGTTCTCTCTCTCTCCTTCGAACTCACACGGACCACCCACAAAACCACCCTAAAACTATACCAACGAAGGATCTAAGACCACCATCGTACTCCTGAAGACCACACGAACACGATGGTACCAATTTCAGGTGAGTTTCACTTCGGAAAACATGGATTTCAATTTCACTGTGCGTGTGCACTGTTCATGCACACGTAAAAACTTGATGTTTTTGGGATTTTGAAGCTTGTAGGAAGCTTGGTGAGGTCCTAAGGAAGCTCGGAGTGCTTCGTTTGAAGGATTTGGACGTCGGGATCACGAACTGTAAGTTTGGCCGAATTTTCGTATTTTTGGAAAAGTTTGATTCCGTTGTTTTTAGGCCCTAAAACTAGTCCAACGTGGTAGATTATGATTAGGGCTTCATTTTGGTATAGATTACGTGAAAAATGGACGTAAGAACAAGGAGAATGACAAGTTCAAAGTTTGGCCGGAGCTTTCGGGGCTTTTTCCGGCGAATCCACGGCGAGTTAGGGGTCAAGGCAGGTATGGATGTGTTCGTCTCGTCAATACCTTCATTTTGATATATAGTACGTCGAAAATGGTTAAGAAATGAAGAAGTTATGACACTTTGAAGTTTACCCAGAAATTCCGGCAAAACACCCACCGCCGGCGAAACCAGTCCGGCGACGCGAGGAAGAAGACGCACGCGTGGGCAGCGCGTGGGGGCGCGTGAACAGGGCGCGTGAGAGCTCCAAATTGAGTTCTGAAAATTGTCACGCGTTCGTGACGTCGTGTAGATCACCGTGGTATATTCATACACCCAAATTGAGCAACGTATGAGAAAGTTATGGACGAATGTTTGGTGTATGTGCGTTAAATAACGTCAATTTGGTTACTGTTTGTATAGGTGAAAATTATACAGAAGAAGAATGTAACCAATCTAGGGGAGGCTCAGGGACCTACGAGACGTCGATGTGATCTGTGAGTGGGCAGTTATTTTTCAGTATATATATATATACGTATGCTTGACGTATTTCCCAGAAACGTATTTTAAAAGAAATACGAATTAATTATCCTGTCATATATGCATCATATTTTAATATGTGCATTACCATAATTATGCATACTGTTGCATGGTGCTGAGGAGGCCCAGGTAAGCTACGATTGAAATACTATCATCACATGCATTAATAACGGCATACATTTATATATGTGTATTGGTGCTGTGGACGCACAGGTAAGTGCCAGGTCAGCAGTATTCATGTTGTTATGCAGTAACAGTTTGAGATGTTTAGAGAGCTCATAATCTGCACCCCCGGTGTTAGTGCTCCTGCCCAGAGTGAGGGGCATAGCCTTCACGTGTATGTTCACCAGCACCGCATGCTCGCCTTGGATCCAAGTTAGGTGCAAGCCTGTCGTACAGACCACATTAGGTGGTTTCGACTTGTAGGTGACCCGCGATTTATCGCACAGCTTCACGTGATCGTAGCACTAGAGCATATATATATATTACACCCAGCCTGTCGTACAGACCACGTTAGGTGGTTCCAACTCGTGTGCAGATTCAGTTATTGAGTTGAGAGTGGAGCTCTAGATGCAACCGTACAAGTCACGTTAGGTGACTCCCGGCTGCCAGATTATATGATATTGATATGAGTTATGCTTGAGCATTTACATTTTATTATGAGATTTTGATGTGGCATATTCTCGAGCATGATTGGCATATTTTGCAGCATGATTGGCATATCTATACATACGTATATATGTTTATTTTCTGGGAAACTATATTTGTTTTACGGCGAAGGGTTAGTATATTCAAAAGAGAAAAGAAGGTTTTGAATAAGTTTGTTTTGCTGACCCACTCAATTTTGTTTTGCGCCCCTCCAGGTTCAAGAATTGCAAAGGTGTGGTGACTACGAGGAAATTCAACGGTGTTCTGACAGAATGGACCAAAATTAGGACTCACCTTCGGGTGTTTTATCTTAGAAATTGTATCTTTAAAGCTTCCGTACTGTGTAAATGGTTACGTCACTCTCACGTGACGGCCAGTATGCCCTCCTTCGGGACGGGGTGCGTCAGTTGGTATCAGAGCCTAGTTTCAATCTTGGACATCTTGAGAAGTTCTAGTGAATTCTGTCAGAACTACACCGCCTCGTAGCAAACCACGTAGTTAGAGGAATTTAGTCTCCCTGATTTAGCTGTTAGGGGAAACTATTATTTTGGTGATTCAGTATATTATCTAAAAGGGACATTTTAAGATGGGTTATGAGTTGAATTTGAATCACCTTATGAAATGATGAACCTGAGGGAGCAAAGTGATGGATTAACCAATTGGAAAAGATGTTTTTAGATTATGCAAGTCAAAGGAATCTTCCTTTTGACAGAAGGGTTGAGACGACTACCTGGTTTGAGTTATGAACTTGTATCCTGGTGGAAACAGGAGTATAATTTGTTGTCACCGAAAGAAACAGCCGATTGAGAATTGTTTAAGGACTTGTTTAAAGAAAAGAATTATTCCTTCGGCATCTTATGATGGTAGAAAGCAAGAGTTTGCAAATGTGAGACAAGGAAAGCTGACGATCAATGAGTATTATAGAAAGTTCTCAGACTTGCCTCGTCCCATTCGAATGTTGCTGCTATTTTGATTGAAGTGTTATATTGTTGTAGGCTGGGTGGCATAAGGCAGTGGTAATTTGGGTGACCACTATCCATTGTAATTCTTACCAGGAGCATACAAGAAGTTGTTGAGCCTTAAGGACTCTGAGAACATGTTCAGCGAGAGTAAAGAAGAATGATAAAAGAATGGGAATCAAAAGAGGACGATAAAGTTAATGATTCGTCATATCAAGAATATAGAAAGATTCGGAACTTCAAAAGAAGTGAAGCTAATTCTTCCAACTGAGGTTTTAATGCCATTGACCAGAGGCGAAGTGATAGATGTATTGGTAATCCCAGATTTCAGAGACAAGGTGATTTTGGTAAAGGAAATGTACCTTTGTGCTGTAGGTACAATAATGGACACCTTTGAGAATGTAGGCAAGAAAGCATTGGACGCTTTACAAGTGGATAGATGGGACATAGAACTGCAAATTATGTCCAAAGCCAACAGAAGCCCTAGCAGTCTTCTTTGCCACAACTGGCGCCGATCCAGCAAGTTCCTGGATCTATTAATTATGGTCAGTTAGGCCGTGGTGTACACGAAAGAAGTATTTACACTAATAGAGGTTGTGGGAGACAACAACAAGCCCAGGGATGTGTTAACCACACATCACTGCAAGATACTTAGAATTATTTGGATTTGATTAGGGGTACGATAATTATTCTTAATGTTTTAGCTAAAGTCTGTTTGTTGTTAATGTAGAAATTTTACGTTATTAATGTTATTGCCTTGAAAGTAGTAAATAAACGCGGTTGAGACGTGTGTATGTATTTCCTAATGAGTGGCAAAATAGTAATATTACACCCTCGAGAGTTGTTGCTTACTTATCGAGACAACGATGATTTATCAGTATTGCGGGCTGCAGACCGTAATATTAATAACTTATTCGTGGATTCGTTAAGCAAGTAAACCGGTAGGTTATCCTATGTTAGTATCGTACTTATTCAGAGTGCTCAGTATTAGTAGAGTATGTATTGTTGCTAGCTACTTTTGTTCCATTAGATTGTAGATTTCGATGTTATTCTAGAGCATATTATGTTATATACAGTGATGAGTTGCAGACCACGCGAGGTGGTACTGAATGTGTGCAAGATATATTACGTATATGAGTATATACTTTATTTCCGGGAAACCAATTATTTTCCATCGGTCTGGATGACTAGAGATTACTTTTGTAAGTATGCAAAGTGGAGTGAGGCAGGCCGTTATTTATGCTGTGAGAGCAAAGAGATTATTATCAAAAGGCTGCCAAGGATACTTATCTCATGTGGTGCTAAATGATGTCACTTCTAGTAGTGTGGAAGAAGTGGGAGTAGTCAAACATTTACCTGACGTTCTCCCTGAGAATTTACCTGGATTGCCGCCAGTCAAAGATGTAGAGTTCACTATGGATTTGTCTCTAGGTACAAACCATATATTATAGAATGTTGCCTTTTGAACTAAGAGAATTGGAAATTGGTTGATAAAGGTTTTTATTCAACCTAGTACATTATGTTGGGGGAACCCCAGTTTATTGGTGAGAAAGAAAATGGACGTTAAGGCTGTGCTTTGATTATAAGCAGTTGAATCGAGTAACAATTGAAAACCGTTATTCGTAACCTCACATTGATGGTTGTTTGATCAGCTTCTAGGTGGTTGTATATTTTCTAAGTTTGATTTGAGGTCTGGATATTATTAGTTGAAGATTATCGGTGAGGATGCCCTTATGATAACTTTCAGGACTCGTTAAGGTCATTTCAAGTTTTGGTGATGCCATTCGGAGTGACGAATGCATCTACTACTTTATGAATTTGTTGAATGAAGTATTCCAATGATATCTAGACCGATTTGTTGTTGTTGCTATTGAAAAGATTGTTAAGACTAGAGCAAAGTATGCTAAACATCTTAAATTGGCATTGCAAAGATTGAAGGAACGTCAATTGTATGCTAAGTTTAACAAATGCCAATGTTGGATGAATTAAGTAGCATTTTTGACATATATTATATCTGCTTCAGGTATTCAAGTGAATTCATAAAAGGTAGCAGAAATTGAGAATTTAGAACAACCACGAATCGTGATTGGGATTCGGAGTTATCCTAGCTTAACAAGCTATCATGGACGGTTCGTGAAAGATTTTTTCAGTCATTGCTTTGTGATAGGAGCATATTTAGGCGACTTACTTAGCTTGTTTTCGTGCATCTATGTTGTTACTTCATAGTTGTTTTAGTAGTTTAAGCCATTTTCGTGTGTTTTTAGGTTCATATGGCTAAGGAAGCAAAAAGATGCATTTTGGAGCATTTTGGAGCAAAATTGGGCTTGGAATGGATAGCATATGCTTGGAGCCAAAGTGTTGGACGAATTTGAAAGCCTTGTATGCACTTTGGACATAAAACAAAGGGCCTAGCCCAATCAAACAATCCTTTGAGCCATGCAAAACCTCTAGCCCAATCAACAACCCTTAGCCACATGCATTCACACACACATGCACTTACTCTTTCATCATTGCACCACCAATTCAACACATGCATTTCCACCTTCCTACTTCATCATTTCATCATTGCACCACCATTCACACACACATGCACTTACTCTTTCATCATTGCACCACAAATTCAACACATGCATTCACACACCAACAACAACCCAATGCCGTGCACTTCCCTTGCCTTTCCACCAACAACCTAGCTCTTTTTCCATCATTATTTCATCCACATGCACTCTCAATCATAACAACCACATTCACTCTTAAACAATCACCCACATATTCTCCCATTCCCCCTATAAAAACCCATGCATTCATACACAAAAATCACATCTCATTTCATACACAACACACCACAAACACTTCCATTCCTTCTCTTTGCCATGAGTTCCCTTGTAATCCAGACACCATTTTTCCATTTCCCTATTAATCCAAACACCACTCCCCAAACCATTCACACCATCAAACTATCCTTAGACCTTGTGCTACAACAACGAGGAAGAGAAGAGTGCCTAAACGTTCATACAATTCAAGTTTGAGTTGTTGGAATGTTTAGGTGTTTCTTTGATTTCAATGTTTAAATTCAATTCTCTTTGTTTGTACGTATGAGGAATGGAAGAGAAGAGTGCCTAAACGTTCATACAATTCAAGTTTGAGTTGTTGGAATGTTTAGGTATTTCTTTGATTTCAAAGTTATAATAAACTAAACCCCCTTTAGCTAGGGGGTGATTCGAAACATATGTTTATGCTTGCATTTTGATTTGATTAATTCTAAGTGCGTTTCATAAGTTGTGGTTCAATTTGTTTAACCGTTTGATTGATAACTTATTTATGAATGTTTATTAAGAATGCGCGCTTAATTTTCATGCATCAATATGACGCTAGAATATAAGTGAGTTTCACCTAATAGTTACGAACTTATATTCACAAGTAGTGGAGGTTGCTTATAAACAATCGCGTTAAATAAATTCTTGGCATAAGTTTCATGCGTATTCCATAGTAACGAATGCCTCGTCAACACTTAAAGTTTTCATGATGCTTAATGATCTTTGATTGTATCTTTATTGTGCTTTTCACGTAAAGGACTTTTGGAGAATGTTGTGAATTGCGTTGCGCTAACCCATCCAATTCATTAACTTAAGGAAAACTTGACGGTTAATTTAAGCGGACCTAATTGACCCGGGGCGTTGAGAATTAATGATTTGTTGAAATGCAATTGGAAATCGTTTTATTATGCAAGTATAACATATGTGGAGATGAACCCCGTAGCTAACTTTCCATCCATTTGTTCTTTCTTTTCTTGTTTCTGTTTTCATGTTTAATTTAACTTGTTATTCAATTATGTTAAACATGTGAAACTAATTTCTTTTTAGTTAGAGGCGAATTTGAAGCCATGGACATATGTTGGTTATGATTTGATTTACTCCAGTTATGAATTCATGAACTTTAGATGTGGGTTACTTTTCTGTTTTGATTAAGAACTTGTTTATGTATGTGGGTTGAGGGTCGACACTTAATTTGCATGCCTAAGACTTGATGCTAGGATATAAGGGAATTTCACCTAATCGTTATGAACTTATATTCATGAGTAGTAAAAATCGCTAGTCACGATTGTGTTTAGTAAACCCTAGGCTGGATTAACATGCGTATTCCATAGTTATGAATGCCTAGTCAATGTTTATGATTTCCGTTGAACTTAATGATCTTTGTTGAATGTCTCTATCATGCGTATTCCATGTGAGAGACTTTGATTAGGAATAATTTGGTTGTAATGCGTATCCCATTCAATCCAATGAATCTAGGGAAATCTGAAGGTTAATTTAAGCGGACCTAATTAACTTGGAGCATTGTCATTCATCGTTTGTTGAAGTCATAACTGGGAGTCAAATTATATGCTTATGTTCATGTGTGGATAAGGAACCCTCTAACTAGTTTTTCTTCATTCTATTCCATCAATTTCGTTTGTACAATCTGTTTTGTTTCCAAGTTTCTATTTTAGTTTAATTTCGTCCAAAACCAATCCCCCATTTATTTTAAAGTGTTAGATTAGTTAGAAATACATTTATTTTGTGTTTTTACGTTTTTTTGAGTCAAATCCAAGTGATTAACAATCCCTCCTAATCCCCGGTCCAGAACGATCCCTACTTATACATATACTACAATTTGACGAAAAGAGGGTTTAATTTGTGTGCGTATAAATCTCGCATCAAATTTTGGCGCCGTTGCCGGGGATTAGCAAATTTGCTAATCTCTTGGATTGTTCGTTTCTATTATGTATTTTAGTTTTAGTTTTTGAATTTTGTTTTGTTTGTTGAATTCAAGTACTAGAGAAGAACAACATGGCACTTGATAATGCTTCTCTTTTGTCACAGCTCATGGAAAGGTCCCAAATGCAAAGCATTGATATATTTGATCTTCAATCAAGGAATAACGTGTTTTCCAATACTTACAATTCGGATTGGAGTGATCATTCAAACTCTATGTGGTGGGAACCTCAACATGTTCAACAAGAAGGATATTGGCAGCCACCACAACCTCATATTCAATATGCCCAACCAAATTTAAGTTCGTCAATAGATTATAATCAAAAGCTTAATGAATTAATTTGTTTGGTGCAGGGCTCACAAAATCAAGACAATGAGGCTCAACAAGAAGGATATTGGCAGTCGTATGAGGAGTTCTATTCAACGCCTATGCAGCAACCACAACCTGCCCAAAGTAATGTAGGTAATTCAAATGAAAATGATACGATTTTTCAATTACTTACTACTCTGGAAAAGCAAATTGGGCAGATAGCGGAGTTCGAAGGACAATTTTGCGACCAAGGTGAACTCCCTAGTTCAACCATTGCAAATCAGAAGGGAGAATTTGAAACCACCAATGCTATCATGTTGAGAAGTGACAAGGAGGTTGGAACGGACCCTCAACCATCAAAATCAAATCACAAGGAAGAGGAATACACCCAACCCACGGAAAGGGTGGAAACACCTTTACCGGAGGCACCTATTGCTCCTATGCCATCTAATACAGGTATGGTTATTCCAAATTTCATTATTTTTAACCCCGTTCCAACAAGTATCCCTATTCCTTGCAGATTCATGACTTCCAAGGAAGAAGAAGGTGAAAAAGACATCTTGGAAGCCATTCCAAAGGTGACAAGTAGGGAATGTCATGAATTCATCAAAGAGGACGTTCTTGAAACCACAAAATCCAAAGAAGTTAAATTTGATGACATTGGACAAGTCATAACCATCACATGCAATCTGGCCAAGTCCAATATCCCTGAAACTTTCAAAGGAGTGGTGTTTGTCATTGAGTTCTTGTCAGACAAAACAAGTAAGTCATTTTTTCCAAATTCCATTACATTTTATACTAACTTGTTGTTTTTTATGAATCAGGCACCTACATTAGAATTCAAACCAATGCCGGTTCACTTCAAGTATCACCTTCCATTCAAGGACCAATTCCATGCCGTTTGATTTTATTTATGTTAAAAAATAAAAAAATAAAAAAAAAAAAACATGGCAGAACGATGGAGGCTTCACAAAGGTTGTTTACTTAAAGACCCACTACGTGGCAAAACTCTTGAAGCGGAAGGCATCGAGACGGAAGGCATCGGGGCAGAAAACATAGGAGCGGAAGGCATCGGAGCTGGAGGCATCGAAGATAGAGCATTCGAGGCCTCAATACTTGGCCAAACGCTGGATGATCCAGGAAAAAGGTGCCTTTGGAGGAAAGACAAAAACCTTTGACGGTCACTTTGAATCCGACCTTCAGACTCTTGCAGTTCATCAAGCTTCCTCTTCATGCCCGTCGAATAGTTGTTGGCAAGCACGTGCAAACTTCTATTCTCATGCTTAAGCAGTTTGATCTCCTGCTTAAGACTTTCCACCTCTGCCATCAATGATTCCACCTGACGGGAGCGGGCAAGCAGGCGTTGGCCCATGTTGGACACAGAACTCGCACACTGAACACTAAGTGCGAGGGACTCTTGAACGGCCAACTCATCGGACCGTCCTGACAGCAGCCTACTATCTTTTGGAGTGAAGAGGTTCCTAGCTACTATTGTAGCTGTTGTGGCGTCCTGCATCACGGAGTCTTCACCTGTGAGATGACCGTTAGAAGATAAGAAAGAAGGGCGCCATACGTTACCTTGACGCGGCGCGCCCGTATCATTGCTGAGACTCAATTCTAAGCTAAGGTTCGATGGGTTTGCCATTTTTCAAAAGTGTTCAAAGAGATGGGGTGGATGGAGTTAATTCTCAAAGGGCCGGAGTCGATTTTCAAGAATGGGAATTCTTCAGAGTGTGTTTGTTGTGGTGATCGATAGCTCTATAAGAAGCCAAGGCGACGCGTCCACCAATTCAAAAAGCCGGAATTTCCGGCGTAAGTTAGGCGACACTTTCTCGGCCTTTCAGAAGACGCGTTCAACTTTGTCAAAAGATTTCTTCTTTTCAGACAACACGTGGAGGCCATCATCGCAACTACACATCTTTAGCCGACAAGCGCAAAGTTCGGCGACGCTTTCTCTGCTTTTCAGAAAACGCGTGCAGCTTTGTCAAAAGGAGCCGCATCCGCACTACCACGTGTCGTTCAGAAAGCGAAGGGGCGTCGTTCAGAGATCGAAGAGGCGTCTGCTCAGAAATCGAAGAGGCGTTTTCAAAGATCGAAGAGGCGCCACTATTTCAAAAAGCCGGATTTGCGGGATCGAAACGTTTGTCGACAAGGGTAAAAAGTACCACCACTTGCTATTATCTCTATATATGTCGACCTTCATTTTTTATGGCAAGGCAGACCTGAAGAAAATGCCCAACTCTCTCTCACCTCTGAGGGCAAACTCCCAGCAAAGCCTTTCGAAATACTCAATTCTTTCTTCTTCCCCAAAGATGATACTAGATGCCTGGAGTACATATAACCCAGGAGGAAACGGCGGATTGAAGCATGTGCTGATTCATTCACCGCTTCTTCAAAGCAAAGGTATCTCATATCATCAAGGTCAAAAGCAAAAGTATCTCATATCATGCTTTTTCCCTGTCTTTTTCTTTGTCCTTGTTCTTACTTGCATGGCAAAGTAAAAGAAGCAATCAGCCGACACTTGGAGTCAGTCTACCGATCTGGAGCCAACTGCCTGGAATCTATTCCTGATTGCTTACCTAGCGTTGCTCTCGAGTAGTCATCTTCAACGGTTGATACACTTCCAGAGAAGGGACCACTCCTGCAAAGATTGAACAAAGAAATAGATAAAAAGGGTAAGCTCAGACCTTCGGGGGAAACCAAAAGAACCATCCTGCTGCCCAGTTCAAGAAGTAGCACAAAGGAAAATCAACGATGGGCAGAAACCAGTTCAAGAGTAAGCCTGTGGAATCACAAAGATCAAAGCCTCAATGCAATCACTAAGGAGAAGAGGGAATTTACACTCCATAACCAAATTTGCGTCCCTAAACTCTTCTCTTTGTTAATTACATTATGCCATGTTTAGTATGTTTAAGTGCTTTTTGTGTGTTTACTTATGTTTTGTGTGAATCTATGCTTAAAACATTGAGGACAATGTTTGATTTAAGTGTGGGGGGGTAACTAATGTTGTTAATGCAAATTCGTGGGATTTTATCACCCACAACTTCAAATGTTGTTCCTTGCTGTTTTAAGGTGTTTTTAAATTGTTTTAGAATGTTTTAGTGTGTTTTGTTTTATAACTCCGAAAATCACATAAAAATTTGAAAAAAATGTTTTGAAAAGCCTAAAAAGAGTGTTTTGAGTCTTTTTTGTGTGTTTGTGTCTTAGGGTACCTTCCAACACAATGATAAGGATTTGGTTTGTAATTGCATGACGGTTAAAAAGAGTTATAAACATGGATGAAAGTTTGATTTACTCTTGGTATATGCTTGGTTATGGTTATAATGTATGACTTCACATGCAATCATAAAAGAAAAATTTGTTTTTGTAACATGCTTGAAGAAAGGAACTCAAACAAACGCTACAACCTTGTGAGACTTGAGCCTAAACATTCTTTGGAGAGTTATTTTCTGTGATTCTTTGTTTTCTAAAGTTGTTGCATGATCTCATTATTCCTTGCTTGGTTGCTACTTAGAATGCAATTGTATCATGCTAGAACTAAATGCTAGAACTTATATCCATTTCATTCAAAGCATTGAATTGCATAACATATATCAAGATAAAGTTGTGTAGTTGCCACCATAGCCAAATAGCCTTACTTCCCATATTTCGTATTTGTTGTAAGTTTTAATCCCTTTGAGCCTTGTTTAGCCTATGTTCTTTGTTAACCCATGTTATCCTTACCTAGCCTAGAATAGGACCATCCACACCCTTGTTCTTAAAAGATAGTGAGCATGACTTAAATGAATTCCTTTTGAGTACATTATGAAAGAAAATGAGTGTGGGGGAGAGAATGTTTTGTTCTTAAGTGTTTATGTATGTTTTGAGAGTCAAAAGAAAAGAAGAAAAAAAATTGTGAAAAACATATGAAAAAAAGAAAAACAGAAAAGAAAAGAAAGAAAGGAAAAAGAGCTTGTTCCCCCTTGTTGTTCAAAAGATTGAGTTTTCATTCAAAAGTGAATTCTACGTTAATTCAAATGCTTTGCTCGCTATTTCTTTAAGAACCTTTGTTTTCCATATCTCTTCTTTGTTAGCCAAACACCTTTAGCCCCGTTACACCCCCTTTGACTTCTATCTTGATCGTTATGTGTTCAATAATGTGGAGTTTGGATTTGATATGAGCTTATGGAATCACTGGTTCTCATTCTAAGTAGTAGCATTCCATTCATGAGATCATATTCATGTCATTATTGTAAATCCAGAAAATGCTTTCTTTGTTATAACATATGTGAGATACTAGTCTTTCATGTTTACATCAATCTCTCACATATAACTAGTGTAGGGTGTGTAGTCAGAAAATCTGTGTGAAAATAGAGTGCATTCTAGTAAGGAATTGAGTAAATTCTCTAAAGCATGTTACTACATTTGAAATGTGTTTTAATTGCTTAATTGTGAACTAGTATGTGGTGACTATGATTAAGAATGTACTTAAGTGTAAAGATGGCTAAAACATGTGAGAATAATGATTTTTAACTTGTCATGTGCATTGGAAATCCCTAAGACGGTTGTTGGAAGGTTTAGGTTGTGTTTTACTTGTTTAGTGTCGTTTTGTTTATTTGTTATTATTTTGTTTTGCTCGAGGACTAGCAAAAGCTAAGTATGGGGGAATTTGATAGGAGCATATTTAGGCGACTTACTTAGCTTGTTTTCGTGCATCTATGTTGTTAATTCATAGTTGTTTTAGTAGTTTAAGCCATTTTCGTGTGTTTTTAGGTTCATATGGCTAAGGAAGCAAAAAGATGCATTTTGGAGCATTTTGGAGCAAAATTGGGCTTGGAATGGATAGCATATGCTTGGAGCCAAAGTGTTGGACGAATTTGAAAGCCTTGTATGCACTTTGGACATAAAACAAAGGGCCTAGCCCAATCAAACAATCCTTTGAGCCATGCAAAACCTCTAGCCCAATCAACAACCCTTAGCCACATGCATTCACACACACATGCACTTACTCTTTCATCATTGCACCACCAATTCAATACATGCATTTCCACCTTCCTACTTCATCATTTCATCATTGCACCACCATTCACACACACATGCACTTACTCTTTCATCATTGCACCACAAATTCAACACATGCATTCACACACCAACAACAACCCAATGCCGTGCACTTCCCTTGCCTTTCCACCAACAACCTAGCTCTTTTTCCATCATTATTTCATCCACATGCACTCTCAATCATAACAACCACATTCACTCTTAAACAATCACCCACATATTCTCCCATTCCCCCTATAAAAACCCATGCATTCATACACAAAAATCACATCTCATTTCATACACAACACACCACAAACACTTCCATTCCTTCTCTTTGCCGTGAGTTCCCTTGTAATCCAAACACCATTTTTCCATTTCCCTATTAATCCAAACACCACTCCCCAAACCATTCACACCATCAAACTATCCTTAGACCTTGTGCTACAACAACGAGGAAGAGAAGAGTGCCTAAACGTTCATACAATTCAAGTTTGAGTTGTTGGAATGTTTAGGTGTTTCTTTGATTTCAATGTTTAAATTCAATTCTCTTTGTTTGTACATATGAGGAATGGAAGAGAAGAGTGCCTAAACGTTCATACAATTCAAGTTTGAGTTGTTGGAATGTTTAGGTATTTCTTTGATTTCAAAGTTATAATAAACTAAACCCCCTTTAGCTAGGGGGTGATTCGAAACATATGTTTATGCTTGCATTTTGATTTGATTAATCCTAAGTGCGTTTCATAAGTTGTGGTTCAATTTGTTTAACCGTTTGATTGATAACTTATTTATGAATGTTTATTAAGAATGCGCGCTTAATTTTCATGCATCAATATGACGCTAGAATATAAGTGAGTTTCACCTAATAGTTACGAACTTATATTCACAAGTAGTGGAGGTTGCTTATAAACAATCGCGTTAAATAAATTCTTGGCATAAGTTTCATGCGTATTCCATAGTAACGAATGCCTCGTCAACACTTAAAGTTTTCATGATGCTTAATGATCTTTGATTGTATCTTTATTGTGCTTTTCACGTAAAGGACTTTTGGAGAATGTTGTGAATTGCGTTGCGCTAACCCATCCAATTCATTAACTTAAGGAAAACTTGACGGTTAATTTAAGCGGACCTAATTGACCCGGGGCGTTGAGAATTAATGATTTGTTGAAATGCAATTGGAAATCGTTTTATTATGCAAGTATAACATATGTGGAGATGAACCCCGTAGCTAACTTTCCATCCATTTGTTCTTTCTTTTCTTGTTTCTGTTTTCATGTTTAATTTAACTTGTTATTCAATTATGTTAAACATGTGAAACTAATTTCTTTTTAGTTAGAGGCGAATTTGAAGCCATAGACATATGTTGGTTATGATTTGATTTACTCCAGTTATGAATTCATGAACTTTAGATGTGGGTTACTTTTCTGTTTTGATTAAGAACTTGTTTATGTATGTGGGTTGAGGGTCGACACTTAATTTGCATGCCTAAGACTTGATGCTAGGATATAAGGGAATTTCACCTAATCGTTATGAACTTATATTCATGAGTAGTAAAAATCGCTAGTCACGATTGTGTTTAGTAAACCCTAGGCTGGATTAACATGCGTATTCCATAGTTATGAATGCCTAGTCAATGTTTATGATTTCCGTTGAACTTAATGATCTTTGTTGAATGTCTCTATCATGCGTATTCCATGTGAGAGACTTTGATTAGGAATAATTTGGTTGTAATGCGTATCTCATTCAATCCAATGAATCTAGGGAAATCTGAAGGTTAATTTAAGCGGACCTAATTAACTTGGAGCATTGTCATTCATCGTTTGTTGAAGTCATAACTGGGAGTCAAATTATATGCTTATGTTCATGTGTGGATAAGGAACCCTCTAACTAGTTTTTCTTCATTCTATTCCATCAATTTCGTTTGTACAATCTGTTTTGTTTCCAAGTTTCTATTTTAGTTTAATTTCGTCCAAAACCAATCCCCCATTTATTTTAAAGTGTTAGATTAGTTAGAAATACATTTATTTTGTGTTTTTACGTTTTTTTGAGTCAAATCCAAGTGATTAACAATCCCTCCTAATCCCCAGTCCAGAACGATCCCTACTTATACATATACTACAATTTGACGAAAAGAGGGTTTAATTTGTGTGCGTATAAATCTCGCATCACTTTGTCATTAACGAGATTGTTGAGAAAGAGGTTATGTATGAGTGGGAAGGAAATTGTGAGCAAAGGATTCGACAACTGAAGTATTTCCTCACTCATGCACGTATTTTAGTATTCCCAGAAGATAGTGGTAATCATAAATTTTAATGATGTTTCTTGAATGGTATGGGATGCATGTTGATGCAAATGTTAGGGTGATTACATACGTTTCACGACGAAAGGAACCTCATGAAATGAATTACTCTACTGGTGATTTGGAAGTCATGATTACCATTCTTACTGTAAAGTTATGAAGACATTATATTTGGTAAGAATGCAAGATTTTTACGAATCCAAAAAGTCTCCAATATCCATTACTTGGAAGGATTTTGATATAAGGCAGCGAAGGTGGATTGAATTGTTTAATGAACATGATTGTACGACCAGGGTGATCGTAAAATTGTTCTAGCTGATGCACTTGGTGAAAAGACTGTGGTAAGAGTTAATGTCTGGCACGCTTGCCAAGATTGTCTTCTTGCGGATTGGAAATCAACTGAAGTAAAGTTGAGAATGGAAGTGTGAGAAGAAGTTGTAATTGCTAATTTTCAAATTAAGTCTTTTTAGTAAGGTCGTACTCAAGACTCAAATGGTTAACGAAGAAAATTAAGAATTAACCAAGGCAAAGAAAGAACGGAAAAAGAAAAAATTGCTGAGGTCGAGAATAGGATGGTTATGATTGAACTTGAAGTGATAGTTGATCAATGTACCAAGTTAGTACATTTACTCCAGTGTTGAGTAACAACCACAGTGCAACAGTACTTATATGTTTTATGGAGAAGAGATTTGGGTTACGGAACTGCTGAGTTTCTTAAGTATGTTGGTTGCACAGTGTCCAAAGTAACGCCATAAGGACCATGAAATGTGTCGATTTTTGCTGATTTGTGGAAGAAATGCTTCTGGATAGAGAAGATTTGATCACGAAAGAGTTTTGGTAGGCCCTGAAACTATGGGTGAGTCTTCTCAAAGTATTCAAGTGATTAAGTTTAACTTGAGAGTAGCCAGGAATGGCAAAAGAGATTAATAGTTGAACATGTCACTAATCGAGTGTTTAACGTAGATGATCTTATAATTTTGAAGTTTTCACTTTAGAAAAGTATGTTTCGGCTTGGAAAGGAAAGCAAATTAAGTCCTAATTACATCGGACTTTATGTGATCATCGAAGAGTAGGTAAAGTTGCATACAAGTGGTGATGTCTTCAAAATTGGCTAAGGTGCATAATGTATTATATTTCGATGCGTTGTCACTAGGTGGCAGATTCGTCACATGGAGTTCCGGTGCAACTATTGAGAATTAATCCGGATTAAACTGGTTGAGGAACCAAGGACGACTTTGGATTAGAAAAAGAATGTATGGAGAATTAAGACAGTGTAATTGGTAAAGAATTTGTGAAGAAAGCAGTCAGTGGAAGAAATTACGTGGGAGAAGGAGAATCGGATGAGAGAGATTTACCCGAAGCTATTGTATGAGTTTAGATGATTAAGTTGGTTGTTGGAATTTCGGGGACGAAATTCTATAAGGAGGGAAGGTTGTCACAACCCGTCCCGGAATTTTAATTCCGAGAACGTGAAGTTATGAAAATGCCCTTAAACGGGACTAAGGGGCGTAAAATATGTTGTAACTTGATGATTTGGGGATTGGGTAGGATCCCACCTCCCTCAAATCTCTCCCTCATTCCCGTACCTTGTCTCTCTCTCTCTCCTCCCTCACAAATCTCTCATTCACTTTCCGTTCTCTCTCTCTCCTTCGAACTCACACGGACCACCCACAAAACCACCCTAAAACTATACCAACGAAGGATCTAAGACCACCATCGTGCTCCTGAAGACCACACGAACATGATGGTACCAATTTCAGGTGAGTTTCACTTCGGAAAACATGGATTTCAATTTCACTGTGCGTGTGCACTGTTCATGCACACGTAAAAACTTGATGTTTTTGGGATTTTGAAGCTTGTAGGAAGCTTGGTGAGGTCCTAAGGAAGCTCGGAGTGCTTCGTTTGAAGGATTTGGACGTCGGGATCACGAACTGTAAGTTTGGCCGAATTTTCGTATTTTTGGAAAAGTTTGATTCCGTTGTTTTTAGGCCCTAAAACTAGTCCAACGTGGTAGATTATGATTAGGGCTTCATTTTGGTATAGATTACGTGAAAAATGGACGTAAGAACAAGGAGAATGACAAGTTCAAAGTTTGGCCGGAGCTTTCGGGGCTTTTTCCGGCGAATCCACGGCGAGTTAGGGGTCAAGGCAGGTATGGATGTGTTCGTCTCGTCAATACCTTCATTTTGATATATAGTACGTCGAAAATGGTTAAGAAATGAATAAGTTATGACACTTTGAAGTTTACCCAGAAATTCCGACAAAACACCCACCGCCGGCGAAACCAGTCCGGCGACGCGAGGAAGAAGAAGGGCGCATGGGGGCGCGTGAGAGCTCCAAATTGAGTTCTGAAAATTGTCACGCGTTCGTGACGTCGTGTAGATCACCGTGGTATATTCATACACCCAAATTGAGCAACGTATGAGAAAGTTATGGACGAATGTTTGGTGTATGTGCGTTAAATAACGTCAATTTGGTTACTGTTTGTATAGGTGAAAATTATACAGAAGAAGAATGTAACCAATCTAGGGGAGGCTCAGGGACCTACGAGACGTCGATGTGATCTGTGAGTGGGCAGTTATTTTTCAGTATATATATATATACGTATGCTTGACGTATTTCCCAGAAACGTATTTTAAAAGAAATACGAATTAATTATCCTGTCATATATGCATCATATTTTAATATGTGCATTACCATAATTATGCATACTGTTGCATGGTGCTGAGGAGGCCCAGGTAAGCTACGATTGAAATACTATCATCACATGCATTAGTAACGGCATACATTTATATATGTGTATTGGTGCTGTGGACGCACAGGTAAGTGTCAGGTAAGCAGTATTCATGTTGTTATGCAGTAACAGTTTGAGATGTTTAGAGAGCTCATAATCTGCACCCCCGATGTTAGTGCTCCCGCCCAGAGTGAGGGGCATAGCCTTCACGTGTATGTTCACCAGCACCGCATGCTCGCCTTGGATCCAAGTTAGGTGCAAGCCTGTCGTACAGACCACATTAGGTGGTTCCGAGTTGTAGGTGACCCGCGATTTATCGCACAGCTTCACGTGATCGTAGCACTAGAGCATATATATATATTACACCCAGCCTGTCGTACAGACCACGTTAGGTGGTTCCGACTCGTGTGCAGATTCAGTTATTGAGTTAAGAGTGGAGCTCTAGATGCAGCCGTACAGGTCACGTTAGGTGACTCCCGGCTGCCAGATTATATGATATTGATATGGGTTATGCTTGAGCATTTACATTTTATTATGAGATTCTGATGTGGCATATTCTCGAGCATGATTGGCATATTTTGCAGCATGATTGGCATATCTATACATACGTATATATGTTTATTTTCTGGGAAACTATATTTGTTTTACGGCGAGGGGTTAGTATATTCAAAAGAGAAAAGAAGGTTTTGAATAAGTTTGTTTTGCTGACCCACTCAATTTTGTTTTGCGCCCCTCCAGGTTCAAGAATTGCAAAGGTGTGGTGACTACGAGGAAATTCAACGGTGTTCTGACAGAATGGACCAAAATTAGGACTCACCTTCGGGTGTTTTATCTTAGAAATTGTATCTTTAAAGCTTCCGTACTGTGTAAATGGTTACGTCACTCTCACGTGACGGCCAGCATGCCCTCCTTCGGGACGGGGTGTGTCAGTACAAATTTACAATCATTTATCTTACAGCTGTTATTTAAGTAAAGTTTTTAATAGTTTTTTAATTAATGTAGAAGTGTAAAAAATATAGAAAAATATATATAAACGCTCGTAATGACAATCTTTACAACTTTCATGAAGAGCTTAACTTCGAAATTCGCCAGTATAATCATATAAATCATAGATCAAAATTTAACCATTGATTGTTGTTTACATTTACGCTTCATTGTTCTCATCAAATTTTGTTTTTTTTAGGTTTTCTTTTTTGAAAACATGATCTATTAGAGGATGCAGGAAGATGAACGGTTTGGATCGTTGATATTATATTCAGAGTTTTATGGTTAGTGAAAATTTTGCTTGATGTTTATAAAGTTTATACAAACTATATGACATCGACTCATATTTCAGTTAACCGTAAATATTGAAACGTGATATCAAAGATCTGAACTGTTCATCTTCTTACATCCGCCAGATAATCATGTTTTCAAAAAAGAAAATTTTAAAAATGAAATTCAGTAAGAAGAATAAAGTATAAATGGCAATCAATAGTTAAATAAGAATCGAAGTTGACCCTTTCATGAAAGTTGTAAACCTTGTCACTATGAGTGATTGTATATATATATTTTTACATTTTTAACACTTCTACAATATTTATTATTAATTTTATTAATTTTGCCCTCAAATAAAAAACATTATTCATGAGGGTTTGGAGGATTTTAAAAATCTAAACGATAATGTAAGTGTAACCATTATCTACTCGTGGAGGAATAATGATGAATCACGAGTGTTTATATATTCTTTCACATTTTTCATACTTGTATGTATGTCTTCTTAGTTCTTGCCTATACAAACATTGTACTAGTTTATTTTAATTTTGGACAACAACATGTTAAGTAAAATTTATCCTAGTAATGATAATAAGGAACTCTCATAATAAAAATAAATAATGACTAAAACTTTTTTTTTTTTAATAACTTATGTAGAATAATAATACAAAACTATATATTTAATATAGAATATATTGTATATATTAATATGGCTATTGTATTTTATAATAAATCTTTTAGTAATTAAACTTTAAAATTATCAAAATAATTTTTTTCTTAACGGATCGAAACGAGTTACCCACATGTTACCCGCGTGTATACCAATTAAGAACCCGTTATTAACGAGTTCTTAACGGGTCACCCGATAATCATCTAATTAGTTATCATGTTGACCCGAAAGCTGTTATTTTCATGTCGTTTTCGTGTCGTGCCACCTTGTCGTGTCTAAAATTGATGGGTCTATCCAGAGGGAGGGAAAGTAAGACCACTTCCAGCGTGCCCGAATTCCCTTAGGGATTGGCTATTAAATGACCCAATGCCCCAACAATTGGCTCCAGCCCATTCAACTAGCTTGGGCTCCAAGCAAGCTCGATCTCTCCACTAGGCATAAATACACGGCCCCAACGCCTGAGGGACATAACACAAGGCTAACCTTATGGTGACGTCAGCCACTAATAAAAGTTATAAAATACTAATATAAATTAATTAAAAATAAAATAAAATATAAAAAATTAATTAAAAATACTAATATTTTATTACGAATTGTCTTGACTATTCAGTTTAGGAATGAAAATACACTTGAACAGTTACAGTTCATTAGAAGCAATTACTATTTCTTTTAGGGAATTGGTTGCCTCTGGACTAGGGAGCCTAGCAACACTAGAAGTGCGGTAAGAGACAAAGGAGATGAAGGTGGGATCCACACACCGCCATTGGCACGCTGTCTTACCAAAAACCCAAAACCCATCTGAAAATATGATTTCAATCAAGGGCATCCATCTACCAATCAAATTGAATCCATGATACCACATCATCCGGAGATTTTTCAGTGTGATTGATACACAAGATGGTACATCATGTGTCAGTGTGTCATTATACAAATAATGAGATATGTGTGTTAAAAAATTAATAACTTAAAAAATAAAATTTTCCACCCTTTACGTAAAAACACGTGATGTACTATTCATGTTCCTGTCAAAATAAAAAATTTCAATCCAGTTTAATTCCTCTGACCTAACCCTAAACAAATTTTTAACCCAGCAAGGGAAGGGCACTGCCATTCATCAACAAAAACAACATGCGAAAACCGCAAAACCAAAAACCAAAAACTTCTGAAAAACAAGGCCAAACAACTCAACACTCTCTCTCTCTCTCTCTCTCTCTCTCTCTCTCAACTCTCAAGGTTTCAAAAGTCTTCTCAATCAAAAGAAAAACCCCAAAGCCCAAATTCCAATCTTAGTAGTTCTTCCAACTCTCTCCCTCTCTCTCTCTCTCATACTTCACCTCTTTCAATTTCTTTCTTAATTATTTCTCCCAAACCCTTAACCAAGACCAACTACTTTCAATTAGCTTCACTTGATAAAAAGATGAGCTGATGATGCATGAGAAGAACAAGTAACTAGAAGGAAGAAGAAAGATGATTTGATGATATCTCTTCAGCTCTTTCAGCTAAGTACTTGGTGGGTAATTATATGCCCTAAAAATTAAAACCCTTTCCCTGTTTATTTTCTGATAACAAAACCCTCCCTTTTCATTCTCAAAAGAAAGAAGGAAATACAAGAAGAAAGAAGAAGAAATCTCTCTTTCTCTCTCTTAATTCTCAAAATTTTCCTAGAGAAAGAAAGCTGTAGGTGCTTGAGCTAAAATTAGCTAGGTTTTGAGAAGTATAGAAGAAGATATGGATCCAATTGCAGCACGTGGACGTCCACTCCCACCTCCTTTTCTTTCAAGAGACCTTCACTTACATCCTCACCACCAATTCCCACAACTCCACCCCCACCACCTCAACCACCAAAACTCCGAGGACGAGCAAAACAGCAGCGGAATCAACCGCGGAATCAAACGTGATCGAGGCGGTGGAGATGAGAACTCCGCGGCCGCTACCACCTCTCTGGAGGGAAAAAATCAACTGGGGTACACCAGCGCCGGAGAGGCCGAGATCACCAGACGGCCCCGTGGCCGTCCAGCCGGCTCCAAAAACAAGGCCAAGCCCCCAATCATCATAACCCGAGACAGCGCCAATGTACTCCGATCCCACGTCATGGAAGTCGCCAACGGCTGCGACATCATGGACAGCGTCTCCACTTTCGCAAGGCGTAAACAGAGAGGGGTTTGCATTCTCAGCGGCAGTGGAACCGTCACTAATGTCACTCTAAGGCAGCCGGCCTCTCCGGGAGCTGTGGTCACTCTACACGGCAGGTTTGAAATTCTGTCCCTTTCTGGGTCCTTTTTGCCGCCCCCCGCCCCGCCTGTCACGTCAGGCTTGACCATCTACCTAGCCGGCGGACAAGGCCAAGTCGTTGGGGGCCCCGTGGTAGGGCCTCTATTGGCTTCAGGGCCGGTTGTTATCATGGCCGGCTCTTTTGGGAATGCGGCTTACGAGAGGCTGCCCTTGGAGGAGGAAGAGGAGCTCGCCGCGGCAGGGCAAGTACAAGGAAGTGGAATGTCCCTCGGATCTCCAGGGGTTGGCGGGCAAGAACATCAACAGCAGCAACAACAACTATTGCAAGATCCTAATGCACCATCGCTTTTTCATGGGATGCCACAAAGTCTACTAAACCAATTGCCTGCCGATGCATATTGGGGAACGGCACGACCTCCTTATTGACTGACTGATCAATTAAGCAAGAAAAAAGAAATTTACTTGTGTTTTAAGTTTTCTCAATCCTCAGATCGATGGATCCCTTTCTTTCTCTTTTTTTTTGCAAATTAAACAGCTTTTGCTCATTCTTCTTATTTTATAAAACTTAGTTCTGTGTTTAATTAAATAGTTAATTGAAGATGTTGATTAGTTGGTCATTATGGTATTAATTCATCGTCAATGGGTGTTTGGATTGAAGAATTGGATGTACAAAAATGGTGGATTTTGGTGGGGGGTTTGTTTTGGTTTTCTTTTATTAGTGGAATATATATAGTTACTTTCAATTCACCGCAAGTGATTGTAGCTGCATAGAGATGAAGCAGCAGCATGTTATGAAAAAGGTTGGCATCTATTTCACCTTTTTTCTGCAGTTCTTAATTGGGTGATTTACTCGTGTCTTACAATACCCTATTTCTCCTCCTTTATTTTCACTGTTAACAATCATCATTACACGACCCACACTTTCCTGTGTATTCCTTTCGACTCCCACGCTCAGAATTTTTATTTATTTTCCTTCTTCTCTTCATTGTTATTGTTAGAAGCAGTTACTGATGTTGTTGTGGAAGTTTTATTTTTGGTAACAATGCTGTTGTGGAAGTTAAAGACGATTGTTGTAACTCTTAAGTTCGTGACTGTTTCAAGGTTGGTGAAAACGTCTTTTAATATCCCAAGAAAATGTGGTGGAGAGAGAAAGAGAGGCGGCCTTGGGGGTTTTTTCTCTGTCTGAATCTCTGACCGAGTGATTTGGATAGCTAGGGTTTTATTATGGAGGTGGTCGATCGACACGGACATTGGATACTGGGTCACACGTGCATTGCTCTGTAAAGCTCTTTTTCGAGGCATCAACCAGAACAAACTGACCTCAACTCTCACTCCCTCCTCTCTCGCTCTCTCTCTCTCCCCCCCCCCCCTCTCTCTCTCTCTCTCTCTCTCGCTCTCTCTCCCCCCCCCCTCTCTCTCTCTCTCTCTCTCTCTCTCTCTCTCTCTCTCTCTCTCTCTCTCTCTCTCTCTCACACATTGGCTTCACAGAAGTAAAGGAATGGAGTGAATCAAGCAGCTGAGAGAAATTAAGATCAGTAAATTTAGTTATTTATTTTTAATTAAAAAAACAAACTGTAGTACTGCTAGTTTTTTCTTGATTTTCTTTCTGTTCAAATATGCATGGTCCCCGAAACCCTAGCTAGCTCTGTGCTTCTCTATTTGAATTCTAATAGGTTTGTCTAGGCCCATTTCTGCACTTCATCGATCAGAGAGAATCGAGTCTCGTGTACTCTTAACTGGACATTACTAATTACCAGAGAAAGTTCCACTTATCTAATGTGTGTGTGTGTGTGTGTGTGTAACATGTTTATGATTAGTACATGTCTTTGAGATTCTCTTCACTAAAATTTGGTGAATGAAGAATGTCTCCCTTGTTAATTTTTTTATTTTTGTCAAACGATAAATTTGTTAGATTAGATGTTAGGGGGTGTAGTCAAACTAAAGATTTTAAAAGATTTTAAGGGAATTTAAAAATGATAGATTTTATAGGATTTAAGATGATTAAAGACTCCTACAAAATTCATATGGATTTTAAAGAATTTGAATGGATTGTGATGTTTTGTGGTGGAAGGATTTGAAATCCTAAGGGGTGAGGTTGAATTCTTTTTAATCTTGGTTATAGCTCTCAAATCCCACAAAATCCACAACTTATTAAAATCCTCCAAAATCTTGATTTTTTTAATACACTTAGATTTGAATGAATTTTAAAATCTTTTAATTAACTACACCTAGATTTGAATGGATTCTAAAATCTTTCAAAATCTTTTAATTGATTACACTTAGATTTGAATGGATTCTAAAATCATTTAAAATCTTTTAATTGATTACACTAGGATTTTAAAGTCTTTTAAAATCCTCTCAAATCCGAGTTCGTATCCACGCTGTGGTGAAAGGACAGCACTCCTTCTTACTACTATAGTAGACGGCCACTTGCTCTCCCTTATTAATTTACTTCAACTAGTTATTTTCCTCCCCTTTCTATTACTTAATTAATTTCCATTCATTGTTCTCCCTCTTCTTTAAGATGGTGATGTGTGGCAAAAACCTTGTTTTGATTTTATGCTCCAAAAGAAACTACGTGAGGAAGGTAACTTCTTCAAGGTGATATGACGCACGAAGCAATGAAAGGGTTACCAGCGTAATCCCTTGTAGAACAAAATTATTTGAGTCCACCAGTTTGATAAAAATCCCAAAGGATAATTTGATTGAAAAAGTGAAAAGATGATTACAAAGTCATGGCTTAAATAAGCCTTTTATGACCTTTTGGAAAACTCAAAAGACTTAGGAAATTAAAATGAAAATAACTGACATAAAATAAAGCCCTTGAAACCCCAAAATACTCCATTTATTAGTAGACTGCTGCTTTGATGACTTTCTACAAAACCTCTTTTATGGGATTGAACACCTCTTCTACGACCACACCAGAAATGAAAGTAGCGTTCATTCAACAAGAAAAGTTCAAAACATCAACTTTCGAGATATGATCGTAGCAAATAATCTATTAACACGTGAATTACCAATGGGAAGTGTTATTGGCACTCCAAAAATCTCATTCTACGTTCTTTACAAGTGTATTTTTCTTTCCTAATATTGAATGTATAATGAAATTTTTGGAGTGCTAATAACAATTCCCTTACCAATTCTCCAGTCACTTTTCTTTATTGCTCGCGGCTTCCTTCTTTTAGTTTGATTGCACGTGAAATAATCGGATTTCTGTCTACATCATGATATAAACCTTAGATGATTCTTCAAAAATGGAATCTGTCCTCACATAATATTCCACACACAACTTATATCTACTATGCACAATCAGTATTCGAATCTTATATATGCCAAGAAATTGCATATATAATATTTCTAAAATCCCTTGTAAATTGTACACGCAAATATATATATATATATATATATATATATATATATATTACTACGCACAAACGAATATTAAAATTATTCTTGTACCAACACAAACATCTTAGCTATATATATATATATATATATATATAACATTTGATAAGCATCACTTGATCATCTTTGAAGTACAATCTGATCATGACTTTCTGTACAAATTGTCAATATTCTATTCTTGATATTTGATTTTCGAAATTGATAGCTACGTCTTCATCGATTCATGAACTCCTGCAGTAGAAGTATTTCATGATCCAAAAACGGCAGGCTGTCACCTTCTTCTGCTTTCCAACATCAGAAGAAACTGTTTGCATATATCATTTGTACGCGCAGTAGCTTTAAATGAATTCTGCTTCTATTCCGTTCCGTTTGATATGAAAGTTTTTTTTTTTTTTTTATTCTTCTTCTTACAATCTCAAGCTGGGATTTCCTAGTTGGGGAGTAATGGCAGATGACATCATCTTATGTAATACAAGTGGCAACATCCTGTTAGTTTAGAGTTAGGAGCGGTTGCTTACCTGTAAGTTAGCTATTTCTATAAATAGCAGCTAAGTACTTTGTATTCCTTCAGTGTGTAATAACAGAAATCATTCATCATTTGTTCATCTTCTTAGCTCTTCGATCCTAATTCTCAAATCCTATAATTCTAGCTGCACTGTTATGAAATTGGGCCCCGCCGGCCATCTTACTTGACACGAGTGTTAAATCTTGATAAAGATTATTAATTAGGCAATATATGTATATAGTTAGGCATGTCATCAATTTATTTTCAACTCAGATTAGGGTATAAGCTAACATTGATATATATGCATGCTTACAGGAAACTGATTGTTTAACTGAGGAATTGGTTTGTTATGGATCATAGGTCTAGGTATTGGGCTGTGTTTACGTCAATGAAAATAACACCTGATTAATATATATTTCATTTATGATAGGATAACAACATATATTTCATTTATGAAAGGATCAAATACAAGACTCATATGACTAAAGAAGATATATAATTTCAAGATCAGGAGAGTACTTGTGAACGAAAATCTGAAAATACAAAATAATAATTGTAGATTGAAACACGTATGATCCAATGAAAACAATGCATGGATTCAATGTTGTAAAGGTCTTGTGAGTGATGAAAACTCTTAAAACAATCATAGCATATATAACAATTTTGTACATCAAAGAGATGATAAATTCATTAGTGTTCCACATACGGTTTACCTTGAATAGAATCTTTTAATAGTTATTACATATTATACGTGCACAAAGATATGTCCTACAAAACATTAATCATGATATATAAGCGGTAAATGTTCGTCCTTTCCTGTTGAATTGTTATTATTATAAAGATTGACGCTTGTTGAAGACCAAGTTATACATGCATGTTCCTCAACCTTTACCATAAACCTAAGTGGTACTATGTCCCTTCATTAGTTAAAATAAGTAGTCACTAAACTAAACTTAATCATGTTAACCAACTAGTACTATGGAGCCACAGCATGGCCCAGTTAAGGGAGCGAAATGCAGCTCCTCAATAAATAAATAAATGTGGGAGATTTCAGGTTCGATGCTTTGAGGTAGTGAGTTTATTGGACTGTGGCCACAGGTAAGGTGAAATTTCTCATAGTCTCCCCCGACCCGGAAGGAGTGGATAATCATAGCTTGCTATCAGTTGTCCTCCTTTTCAAAAAAAAAAAATAAAATAAAAATAAAAAACAACAACAACAACTAGTACTAAGGTTAAATAGTATTCATTTTCACTTGTATATGAGAGGCTTCAACTTCGATTCACATAAACGGTAATAAGGTGTCATATTTGTGTTGAGAATCATATTCCCCCTTTTTTTTAAATAAGAATATTCTCCACCCCTAAAGTAGAATATTGTTGTATAAAAAAAAACAACCATATTTAGAAGACTGCTCATCTCTTGAAACAATTATGCAAGCAAGTCTTAGTCTTTATCCTTTAGCTACATAGCTCGCCTAACACAGAACTAACATTTACCTTGAAGCAAAATTAACCATATAGCATCCTTAGCGCATATATATATTGTTTTTGCAAACCAATGACAATCTCCCAAGACTTGCACGTGTCAGAAGTTTAACTTTTGTTCTTTCTTTGTATTTTTAAGGTCTGTTCCTCTATCATTTATGGTTGGCATGTCGCTTGTATAGCAACATAAAAGGAGAGAAAAAGTTATTACTTAATATTACAGTCTAGTGATATTTCTTTTTATTTGTAAGTGAGAGATCTTATGTTTAATTAGCCCCAAAAAGCGAATTTAAGCCACATTATTACAACTCATTGTGAGGCTAAACCCACCATCTCCCTTTAGTGTAAATAATATTATTTGTTAAAAATAAAATAAAAAAAGCTAATTATACACCGAGTTGGTTGATGACATTCTAATTAATTAATCTTTAAAACGGTTAGATCTTGTATAAACCCCATCTGTAGCGGGATCCTTTTCCCTTTTCTCTTCACTAAACAAGGCATCAAATTAGAAACCTTAATAACCCTAATTTTATAGTTAGCATCTTCAGACATACTCTCAGAGCTTTCTTCAGAGAAACCAATTGTCCGAAATGACATATATTCTACATTTGTAGTTTCAAGTTATGAGAGTATTTACAACAAACCTCTACAACTAGAAGCTGATAATCTAAACAAGTTAGCATTTAACAAACTAAAGAATGACGACGTTTATCAATGCTTATACGAATAAATTAATTAATACAACATCGGGACAGACGTGCTGCCATTTTGAGCTTATGTACCTTATCTAACTGGACAATACTTGATTCGCCCTCATGCCGCAACAATTCTTTCCCTTCTGAATCCTCGCCTGCTTTACAGAAATTGCGCAGAATTCAACCGATCATGTCCCTTATTTAGCGCGTAAGAATAATCAGACCAATTCTTGCCCAAGCCCATACAGAAGCATCACGAATTTGTGTGCGCATCACTCTCACGACTGGAGACGCTAAATATACCTGCGTGCTAAGTCAGTAGTCGATCCGCAACCGCCGTATTTCAGCACGGAAAGTGGGGCTTGAATTCAAAGTCCGATGAGCAAGACTCCTTATGTCCTCTCGTGAACAGTCTCAGGAGATACGAACTAGCTCCCAGAGGGCACCTCCACTAATCATGTCCTTTGCATTCACCTCTGTGATTTGAATGCTCAATATATAAGTAGAAAGTCTTAAGAGATTTAAGGATGTTATTGAGGATCAGACCAATTCACCTACCATGTTGTGCTAAGTGATAGAGTGCAAGCTCAATGTGGCGCCGGATTGGTGCAGCCTCGTCATTAGCATTTTGTACAATCCATGGAAGTGCTCCATCTTCTATCAAGAAAGATCTTCCATTCCTTATCCCTACAGTAGGTCAGCATATTGACATTACACCACCAAACCACAACACGTATAAATCCTAAACCTGACATTACACCAAACATTGCGGGAACTGTTTATGGTATATTTCTGACAGAGGTTCTTACCTTGAGTACATGCTCGTGACTCGCATTTTGCAAAGTTAGCAATTCCACGCACCACTTGGGAAAGAACATCAGGATGCCCACACCTCACAATTCCTAGCAACGCCTTGATACCACCTTCGAACCTTAGCTTCATTTGTAGCTTATCTGAGGATGTCAACAAGATAATAACAAAGCAGGATATTTATATATACACGTATCATCATATTTAGGAAAAAATGCAGAGCAAACAAAGAAAAATTTAAGAACGAACAACAGAAAACCCTTCCTCTGAACTCTGAAGCATAGAATTAGAAAATGGACATGTTTAGTGATTAGAGTAAAAAAGTTTGAATTATAAATATAAACCCGAGAACTAAAAGGAAAAGCAAAGTCTTCTTCAAATATTTTAAAAGGATTTGCATTCTGTTGTAATAAGCCAATGAAGCCATTTATGTCCGATTAATGCAGAGAGGTTATACATATTTTCTTTTAAGACCATCGGAGCATCACTGCAACCTAAAAGAAAGAATAACAAAAAGGCAAAGGCTCTAATGAAACTAGTAGAGAAAAGACAATGCAGTATACCATTGCCGCATAAATTAGCAATAGCTCCAGCAATCATGCGTAGGGTTTGAGCATCATCAGCATCAGCAGCTGTCGTTGCTAACAAACTAATCCCACCTTGCTCCAGTATAATTTCTTGATTAGCTTCTGCAATTCCAGAGAGGAAGCAACGTAGAAAACCAATATTTTGAAGTCAGACAGATACTTCTCAAACCCAAAAAGTAATAACATTCAAACTACAGAAAAAGCCCTTGCATTCTAAGAAAGAAGAACAGATCATTGAGCACTCACCATTCATTGCAAGATTCGCAATGGCAAAGGCTGCCACTCTTTGAACGGTTTCATCTTCAAAGCTTCTAAGAAGCATCAGCAAGGAAGTAAGACCACCAGCTTGAACAATCCTTTTCTGATTTGCCTCTGCTTTTCACATACAAGTGCACATAAACTCTCAGAAGGTTAAACTTCAAAAAAACAAAAAAAAAGCATACAGAGTATACAACTGTAACTTCAATTTAAGAGTCGCGTACTATTACTGCATAAACCAAATATTGATCTCTGTCAGATGCTAACCACTTATTTTTCACGAAACTGAATTTAAGATATAGGAAATCTGGATTACTTTTGTATAACAATTAAATCAAGGCCCAAAAAGAAAAAGTGGTTTTGGGGAAAGAACATACAGCTTCATAAAAAGAAAAATGAATGGTCTCCTGAGAATCACTTGTGTATCCAGAGACAAACTGGTTTTGGAGAAAGTCAAGGACTAGCAAATAGCAGTAACTCTACACACAGATTACCTTATCTTCAACATAATAGTTATTATATAAAGAACAAAGAATGATAAGGCTATCTTCAATATTTGTATCAACCACTGCCGTTCCTCCACTAGCAAATGGGAGTACAATTCACATCTCCCGAATCAAGTAAGAATTTACTTTTCTGCATATGCATTTTACAACAAACGAACCAAAAACATGAAAGCAACCGCTCATGATGGATAACTGGGTTGATCGTTCCAATGCACTTATATAGATATAAACAAGATGAATAAGGGTCAGGAAAATAAAGGAAAAATACAATAGAAATAGATCAAGAACTTCTATGCTGCAATAAAGTAAAATCTCAAGATTGATGTAGATAAAACATGATACTGGAAGACATACCAAAATTGGCCAAAAGAAAATTTCCACCAGAGATACATCTACGCACCTTCAGCTGCTAAGTTGGCTACCACCTTTACAGCATGAATGCAAACATTAGCATCATCCGACTCGAGTAATGACAAAATCTTTTGCAATCCAACTGCTGCATTGATTGACAAAAACAATATGAGAGATGCCTCTGGATTAAAATGGTTGGAACAATATTGCATTTGGCAATATTTGTCGTTACCTTAAGAGTGTGGAAACTGGTTCTTTCTGTCCATTCCCAGTGTCTCTGGGATAAGAATGCCTAACTGAAGGTGCAGAAGAATCTAGACCAGTAAACCCATTTCCAGACCTGCCTCTATCAAGACAACTTCTCGTCTATAAATAAAAATAAAAGCACATATGAACAAATTCTTAGGTGTGGGACAAGATTCTTGAACTTGTTACATTATATGATTCTCAACATGAACAGTTCATTCAAGTTGAGCCGAGGATTTTTTCACGTATAAGCACTCCAGGAAAGCAATTTTTTTAATGAAAAAAAGATAACTGAATAATCAATTTATAGGTTTGTGAAAGCAAAAGGCTCAAATACTTTCTTCACTGAGTTGAAAGTAAACAAACTAATTATGACTTTTGTTTACAGTTTCACAAACCAAATATAACTTTAGCATGGAGGAAAAGCTTTTATGTTAACCTCTCTGAATTACATACCTGCTCAGCTTCAAAATCTGACTGCAACAACTGACTGCGTAAAATTACTAATTCTTCTTCAAGTTTCTTCTTATGTTGAGCCTCCTCCTCCAGAAGTTTATGAAGCTTTAGAAATTCTGTATCTCCATCTGCCTAGTACACCAAAAATAATCCCAAATATGATATCAATATGCTTAGGGATTTTGAGAAGTCAGATGATGCGAGCAATACATAATCTACGAAAGAAGTCATACTTCTGATTGTGAATATAGCCCTAGGCTTTTAAGATTTTTCAGATCCTCCTCAACCTTTTCTCTTAGGTCAATTTCATTTTGAAGCAACTCTTGTAACTCAGCCACTTCGTTAGAAGGAGAAAACCCGGACCCCTAAATAAGAGAAAAACAAATCAACTATATTATGTATTTGGTGGTCAGGAACAAAGGGTGCGCTTGGTTTGACAAATTGAATCTTCATTTTCAGTTCCTCCTTTTTTTGTAAATGCCTTTGGTTCAAGAAACTTTTTAAGAGAACAAGACAGGTGAAAGCACGTTTTACTAGAGAATTTTAAAATATTTAAGTAAACAAATTTTACTAACTTTAAGAGAATCCTGAAATTTTATAAACATCCTTGCAAGAGTGATATGTATCATGTTATTTACAGATATATGACAAACCAATAATTCTAACAATTACAGGTATATGGAAGACAAAATCTGGTGAATTGACTTCAATGCAGCATTCATAATAGAGCAATATATTTTACAAATTTCACTCAATGAGAAGATAATATGATTATTTAGGAATTATAAAGTCAATACATAAAAGATACACAAGTTCTAGATGATATTTAAGTCAAATGTCTAAGAGTCTTATAAACCAACAACTAACTCTAGAACTTTCTTTCAAGACAACACATTATAGCATAATAATGATTATTCAAAGGACTACCTCTCTGTTACATTTAATATCAACCAGGCCGAGGCCCATATGGTCTGGCTTCTGAATTGAGACCAACTTCTCCTCCAGCTCCTTAACAGCTTCCATATAATCCATTTGGCATTTTCGCCTCTCCTTCTACAGAAGGGATAAAAAAATAAAAATAAAAACACTTAAATGTAGCAAAACCAATATGATTACTGATCACCATATCTCTGTCAGAAGCCTGGTAGTATTAAAAAGGTAATAAAGAGAATCAATTAAAGAAAAACAAATGTAGTACTATAGTTTCAAGTCCATCAAGACCACTTAAGGAATCATAAAGCAGAATAAAAAAAAAAAAACAAACAAACCTCTAATGCATCAGCAAAGTTTCTTTCAACATCAAAGACACGTTTTTGTGCTTCTAGATTTATTCTTTCAACTTCATCCTCAAAAGCTTTATGCTGCCTTTCATTTTCTGCAATAAGCTTGTCCACTTGTACTTCAAGCTTTCTTGACAAACTTTTGTAATCAAACTCTTCCTTAATTTTCAATATATTCTCCACCTTCATAGCCTGCCAATAATAAAAGACCATATAGTTCATAGCCCAACTAATCAAGAAACACTAACTGACAAAAAATTTTCATTATCGAAGAATAACTGCTCATATAGATAGAATATGAATTAAGTGGAATAATGGGGATGTTGACAGAGAGTGAGAACAAAGTACATGCTTCATGAATAGCGATGATGCATTTCAAATTTACCCCTTTTCTTTATAGGAGCTTATCCAATTAGTACAATTACATGAACTTTGACTTTGGTAAAGTACATATGATATCGATAACAAAACACATAATAGATGCTTCCTAATTCAAATTTTAGGACCTCCAAGTATAAGAACTGACCCTTTGTCCAAATAGTATGGTACTTGTAGTCTCTCCTCAATGACGTGGAGAAGGTCCAATAGTAACAATTAATGAAGTCCTCACTGATCCTACAATTTGAAACAAATGTGAAGCCAAGAAAATGGTAAAACATAAATTCCTTTTAGCAAACATGAAAATATTCTAAACAAACCAATGTATTAAAAGCGTGAGGTGTGGGCGAGGCATCCGAGGGATAGCCCGGCCTAGGCTTGAGGCGAAGCCTCACGGAACCTAAATTTTTTAATATATACACTGAGCATACACATATATTATATTAAAAAAAAAAAAAAGAAGATTATTAATCAATAATCACCCTGAGCACACACATATATATACATACATTATATTACATTATATTTTATATATATATATATATATATATAATAGAGGATGAAAAGCACAATGAGCACACATATAACAATGCATGCAAACAGCACACACGTCCATTATATAAGAAAATAAAAATCAGAAGAAAAAAAAGGTAGAGAGACGATAGTGCAAGGAAGAGGTATGAGGCAGTTAAAACCCTACCCAAAATTTGGGTTTGGGAGTTAAAAAAAAAAAAAAAAAGGAAAAAAAGCAGCCAAACAGAGACGCCTAGGCGCCTTGAGGCGCAGCTCCGACGACTCCTTCCGCCCCCTCCCTCAAAACAGAGGCGGCAACCCTCACGCCCAACCTCAAAGGGCACCTAGGCGCGCCCTGAGGCGAGCCTTTTAATACATTGAAACAAACAAACAAAATTAACAAAGCTAAGAATATTATGAGTTTTCACATGTCAATGGCAGTCATGGGCCTCATGGCTAGCATATCAAGTACTCTACTCAGCTCAAGGTTGCATTGACATAACAGACAGCTTACCTCCAAACGAATCTTTAAGCAACCTTGTAAGCTTTGAATCACGAAATGGAACATGAGTACGATTCTCTGCTAGAGAATTAATGCACTAAGCGATAGATTGATACACTTAGCTTCCTCTAACATATGTCCCTCACTTCCTGTCATAGAGGAAAAACAAAACTTTCACCATATAAGTGGAACTGGCCTTCATATGAAGAAGGAACTCACATAATGACTTGTGAGATACACACGTATACACAAACATTTACACACATTTGCACAGACATGCTGACATGCATTGTTCAAAAAATCCCCACCTAGCACCGACTAGGCCCAGCCTAGGCACTAGGTTGCTAGCCACCGCCCCGATAAATTCCTAGGCATTTGAAAATTAAGAAAGAGCTCCTATACCTACTTAGGCATCCGCCTAGAGCACCTAGACCCGCCTAGTTCGCAACTCTCATTTAGACAAAAAATCGATAACTTTCATTTTGCATTTTATTTTTTTAATAAAATGTAGGAAACTTGCCGACCTTACTTAGTGGGAAAAGGCTTTGCTGTTGTTGTTGCTGTTGTTGTTGTTGTTATAATAAAATGTAGGAGACTTGTTGAATGCTTGGATGAACTCTCATCATATGTTTGTTCCCCATGTTTTCAATATGTTCTAATACTTTACAATATATAGGTCATTTTGTTTTACAATCTATGTATCCCAATACAATTATGCTTTTTTAAGTATAAATAGACAGTTATTAATACGATATCTAATATATTTACTTAAATCCGCCTAGGCCCCAGCCTAGCCGCTTAGGCGCTAGGCCCCAGCCTAGCCGCTTAGGCGCTAGGCCCCAACCCACCGCCTGACTAGCACCTAGCGTCTTTTAGAACCTTATGTATAATAAAAGTTAAAACTGATAAAAGGTCACAAGTTGGGATACACACCTGATTTTTGTATACGTTCGGAACCTGCCAAATCTACCACAACGAGTTTACTTTTCCGGACTAGTGGCTTGAAAGGCTTGGTCAAGTGAGTAGGGTCACCATTTTCACTTGCAACACATATTCTCTTCCAAAGACAGACCTATTGACCTGTACCTGCATTAAGGCACTTATAAACATCAAGATTCCAATTATGTTATACTGAAACAACCTGGTTACCAAATAGAAACTATGACATGATCATGACCAAAACAATTAACTATATGAATGAAAATAAACAGATACTGGACAGTCAACTATTTTACCATCAAAATCGCATGACTACGAGACGATTCAGTGTTCAATTTTGTGTTAGCAGCTACACGATGAGCTTCCCCACATCTTAATAACTCCAGAAAACTCTGCTGACTTTTGATCTCTACAATAGTGGCCCCAGGAACTATAACATCACCAGTTCTTGGATCTTCCACAATGGCAATCACAACTAGACATAAACAGAAAGCATTAAGAAGATCAAACCAATAATGGGACAAGGGTCTAACAACCTGCAGGTACGATACAGAGATAGAATCAGTCTCAGGAGATATATCTGCCAAAACACCCTCCATTGAACGAACCCTGATTCCACGATCAGATGTATCTCCTTCTCCGACCTGTCCAAGAGTAAATGTTTTCCCTGTACCTGTCTGACCGTAAGCCATAACCATGCCATTGTAACCATCTAAAACACTCTACACTAACAAAAAGGCAACTATTCAGTTGTTGCGCAATGTCACTACAAGATAATGGAAAATACTACATGGACCATAATAGAAAATAACCCTCCACAACAGGCTTGGCAACAACTTCATAGACACGCTTCTGTGATACATACTCAGTAAGCATGTCATCAAACTCATAGGTATCCAACTCCCAATTGTTCTTTCGAAGTTTCAACCTTTTAAGCTGTGCAGTAGAACAAATATCAAACACTAATAGCTACACCACAAACACCAAGAATCTGAAAATAAAACTTATAAAAGAGATAAACCACCGGGATTCCCAAATTAAACTTCGAAAAACACTACGGAAACAAAATTAGCAATTACCTCTGGCTGCAACTCCACAGAGTCAGCAAAATCAGCATCAGCCATCATCTCCTGTGCATTTCTGGGCCTCAACCTTACAGCTACTCGAACTCTTCCGGGTACTATTCGATTAAAAAAAAGTTAAGCAACAGGCATACAAGCAACATTTCATTTACTCATTTGCATTTGCCCTGCTTATTCTATTACCTCAAATTTTCCAAATTCTAAACATTTATTTAAATGATTAATTGAAATAATGCTTCCATTTTTCTCCAAAATTCAATCGAATCCCATTTGGGGAAACAAAAACTGACCTCCGTCGTCCTTGGAAGCTGCGGAGCCAAACAGCGCGGGACTGCTCCGGTGCAGGGCGGATCCGGGAGATTGAGAAGGAGGGAGCCGGGACTTGAACGATGACGTTCTGAAATTAACCGGGCGATCCAGCTTCACGGCACCCCTCTGCACCACATAGTTTCGCGAAGCCATGGACTACAGAAGTGCAGCAAAAATTAAGAAAGGCATTCACGTGTGCTGCTCTGCTGTGTGTCGGAAGTTCGGGCTAATGTGTTGGTGCGGTTTGATGGTTTCAAAAGTGTTGGAGATAGGGAGTGAGGGAGAGATGTGGGAGGTGGGGCCCGGTGAGGGCCACTGTGTTAAGGAAAAGACAGAGACAGTCGCAGATAGGTGGGGTCCCGCTTAGGCCTGAAAACAGATTGGGTTTATTGGATTTGGGTCGGGTTTCATTCGATCCATTAAGTTAACGGGTCATTCGAACCCAATCCGTTAAGCTAACGGGCCACCTGAACTCAACCTGTTAAACTCATTGATCACCCGTTAACACCCATTAACAATTTTTTTTTTTTTGGTTTAATTTTGCATTCCAATTCAAATTACGCATTTTAATGTACAAACAAGATCTCACATTCAGATTTCATTTACAATAGTTGGCAGTGCATTTATGTTCATCCTTTTCAAAAATCCAACACGCAATGCCAATCGCAAAACCAATGGAATCAATCCACTTTGACCGTTACCTCCATTATCCATCCTTTTTGCCATTTGACAAAGACCTGCCATGACCTTCTTCAAGTCTAAGACAGAGAAGCACTTGAAGGAAGGATCCTGATTCGGCAAGCTAGAGGATGAGTTGCTGCTGTTGGAGGAGAAAAGCTTGACTCGTTCTCAAGAAAACAGCTAAGACAAAGTGTCAGAGCCACAGGAGGAGGAGAAAGCGTCGTCTGTTGCCATTTTGAGCCGGGAATGTAGTCATGGAGCATATCGGCGACCTCCTTGAAGTTGCAAAGATAGGCTTTGAGTTTGTGGGCTTCCTATTTGAACTATTGAAATTACATAAAAGCCCTCATTAACCAGTGTTAACGGGTGCCAATGGGTTTCGCGGGTTGACCCAAAATGACGCGTTATTTAACGAGTTGACCCGTTAACAATCCGACCTGTTAAATACTCAACCGAATACTAATTTTAACGGGTCGAGTTAACGGATCGGGTTTAAAATGCCAGTCTAGTCCTGCTGCTTCTTTTTTTTTTTTTTTTTTTTTAACGAAATCATATTGTCTATACTAATATCATCTCCAACCCTTGGCCTAAAACCTAAAACTTTTAGCCCAGAAAATTTGGGTTTTAACCTAGAAACAGCTTTTCTGCTCAAACTCTTCTGGCCTAAAATTTTAGCCCCAGATTATTAAAAAATGAATTTAGACTATTTTTTTTTCTTAAAGTAATTTTTTAAAATAAAAAATTATGTAAACTATCCTAATTTAATTTTATGAACATTTTAACCTAAAAATATTTAGATTCTGACAAATACTGAAAAATCACTAACTGACACCATGAAACTCGTTAAACACTATAAAAAAAATATGAAACAAATGAAAGATTTTTTTTTTTAATTACTTTAGATGTTAGATTTAAATTTGAACCGTTAAATTTTTTTTTACCGTTGAATTTCATCAAATTAGATCTTAACAGTTGAATTCAATGAATTTATAAATATAAAACTAAATAAAATATATATGGTGGGCCAGCCCCACTAATCATAGGCTAAATTCGGCTTCCGATTGAGTTTTAGGTTTTATGCCACATTTTAGCATTGGGTTGGGTTGGGTTTTGGGTGGTGTTTGGGGGAGGGGGGGTGTGGTGGAATAGAAGTGAAAATTTGAGTTTTAGCCCAGGGTTGGAGAGGCCTAAGGCCAACTCCAACCCATGGCCTAAAATAATTCCCCCTCTATTCCCCCTGACACACCCCGACCGAAGTCAAGGCATGCTGGCCGTCACGTGAGCGTGACGTAGCCATGTGCGCTGTGCGGAAGCGATATTTTATAAGAAAAGTACGACTAATTAAAACTAAATACGATAGGTTCTAAAGAAAGTTTAAGTGTGATTACACAACCAGAGCACAAAGTCTAAGTGCAGTCAAACATAAGATGTACATATTTAACAACACTCGACGATGATCCTACATGAGTGGTGGTTTGTCAGAACTTTCAGCTGGACACCTCGAGACTCACCGATATACGCTACCTAGAACCTGGAGGGGCGCAAAACAAAGTTGAGTGGGTCAGCAAAACGAACGTATTCAAAACCTTCTTTTCTCTTTTGAATATACTAACCCCTCGCCGTAAAACAAGTATAGTTTCCCAGAAGTAAAGTATATAATCATATACGTAATATATATCAAATCATGCTGAACAATATGAATGTATGTCATGCCAAATATCATAACTGAATGCTCAACATTTCTATGTGAATCTGAGGGTATAACATATAATCAATTCAACGCTCGGCTATAAACATAATTCATACTCTATCATCATAATCAACTCAGCCCTTGGCTGCATATATAGCTCATAATCATCTCATCTCATCATGTATATATATATATATGTATAACCTGCACACAATCAATACCACCTCACGTGGTCTGCAATTCATCATCGTATATAACATAGTATGCTCTAGTGCTACAATCACGTGAAGCTGTGCGATAAATCGCGGGTCACCTACAAGTCGAACCCACATAAGTGGTCTATACGACAGGCTGTGCACCTAACTTGGATCCAAGGCGAGCATGCGGTGCGGGAGGTGAACATACACGTGAAGGCTATGCCCCTATCTCTGGGCGGGAGCACTTATATACATGTGCAAGTAAATGAGCTTTCAATCACATCTCAATCATATAATTCATCATATCTCCATCATATCTCAATCGTATAATTCCTCATATTCCAATCACATCTCAATCATATCACAATTATACCTCAATCATAACTCAATCGTATCACAATTGTATCTCAAACATATCTCAATCGTATCATAATTGTATCTCAAACATATCTCAATCGTATCACAATTGTATCTCAAATATATCTCAATCACATTTCATACGTATATCAACTGTATTTCGTATGTATTTCAAATGTATATTATACGTATATCAATGTATATTATACGTACTTTATAGGTATATCAAATGTATATACTCACGTATTTCAAATGTATTTCAATCATATATACTCACATGTAACTTACCTGGGCCTTCTCAGCACCATGCAACAATATACATAATTATAGTAATGCACATTCTAAAATATGATGCATACATGATAAGTTACTTAAATCGTATTTCTTTTAAAATATGTTTTCTGGGAAATACGTCAAGTATACATATATATATACTGAAAAATAACTGCCCACTCACTGATAAGTAGCCGGTTCGTAACCTCCTCGCCTAGATTGGTTACGTTCTTCGTCTGTATAATTTTCACCTATACAAAAATAATTATAAAACATCATTTAAACGCACATACACAAACATTCGTCAATAACTTTCTCATACGTTGCTCAATTTGGGTGTGTGAATATACCACGGTGATCTACACGACGTCACGAACACGTGACAATTTTTAGAACTCAATTTGGAGCGCTCACGCGCCCCCACGCGCCCTGTTCACGCGCTGCCCACGCGCGCGTCTTCTTCCTCGCGTCGCCGGACTAGTTTCGCCGGAGGTGGATGTTTTGCCGGAATTTCTGGGTAAACTTCAAAGTGTCATAACTTCTTCATTTCTTAACCATTTTCGACGTACTTTATATCAAAATGAAGGTATTGACGAGATGAACACATCCATACTTGCCTCGACCCCTAACTCGCCGTGGATTCACCAGAAAAAGCCCCGAAAGCTCCGGCCAAACTTTGAACTTGTCGTTCTCTGTGTTCTTTCGTCCAAACACTTCCAACGAACTACTCCAAGCCTCCTTAGGACCTCAAGAAGCTTCCTATAAGCTTGAAAAGTCCTAAAAATCAACCAATAAAAAGTTGATGAATAGTTCCTAAACCGGAGTTCGTATTTTCGACGTGAAAACGTTATAGTTCTTACCTGAAATTGGTATGGTTGGACTCGTATCGTCGAAACGAAGAAGATGGTGATTTTTGTTTCGTCCATCTGTGAAGTTTTGATGAACTTGTTGTTTTGGCCGTGTGTTTGAGAGTGAGGGAGAGAGAGAGAGAGCTTGACAGGAGAGATGAGAGTTAAGTGAGTTTGAGGGAGCTGAGGGAAAAAGAGAGAGTGAGGGACAAATGAGAGGAAATCACGGAAAAGAAAAAAAAGAAAAGGTAAGGTTTCCTGTGCAATCCGTGTGTGCACAGTGAAACTTAATCATTCTTAATCATCATAAACGGCCGAAAACGTCTCTTCCATCCAACTTTAATAAAGATTTAGGGTAATTAAACACACTTCACACATATGAAAATGTTATTTCGGGACGGGTCGTCACAACCTACCCTCCTTATAGAAATTTCGTCCCCGAAATTTACATAATCAAAATACAACACTAATAGTCATAAAACAATCTCGGATACATCTCTCTCATCCGATCCTCTGTTTCCCAAGTAGCCTCTTCCACCGAGTGGTTCCTCCACAATACTTTTACCAACTGCACCGTCTTATTTCTCAGAACTTTCTCTTTCCAATCCAAGATAGTCACTGGTTCTTCATCATAAGTCAAATCCGGGCTAATCTCCAAAGGTTGAATTGGAATTACATGCAATGGATCTGCAATGTAATGACGAAGCATCGAAACATGAAATACATTATGCACTTTAGACAGTTCTGAAGGCAACTCAAGCCTGTAAGCAACTTCACCAACTCGCTCGGTGATTTGATAAGGTCCGATATACCTAGGGCTTAGCTTACCCTTTTTCCCGAACCTTACAACTCCCTTCCAAGGCGATAGCTTCAAGAATACCCAATCATTAACTTCATACACTCGATCAGTAGCATGCCTGTCCGCTAAACTCTTCTGCCGATCTTGGGCCGCTTTCAAGTTAGACTTAATCACTTGGACATTCTGAGTAGTCTCCTCCACTATCTCAGGGCCCACCAAAACTCTTTCACCGACCTCTGACCAACACAGAGGAGTACGACACGACTTTCCATATAGAGCTTCAAACGGTGCCATCCCGATGTTGGAATGGTAACTGTTATTATAAGCAAACTCCATTAAATCCAACTTTGCATGCCAATCATCGCCAAACTGCATTACAAAAGATCTTAACATATCTTCCAAAGTCTGTATGGTCCTCTCAGACTGACCATCTGTCTGGGGATGATATGTCGTACTATAAAGCAATCTCGTACCAAGAGCTTCCTGAAAAGCTGTCCAAAACTTAGAAGTGAATCTAGGATCTCGATCCGAAACAATACTCACTGGAACCCCATGATACTTCACAATCTTAGTGATAAACAGCTCAGCCAATTTATTCAGAGAATACTTTTCTCTCACTGGAATAAAGTGCGCTGACTTAGTAAGTCGGTCTACAATCACCCAAACGCCATCATAACCGTTCCGTGTACAAGCTTCCTTGTACACAAAATCCATAGTGATGTTTTCCCATTTCCACTGTGGAACGGGAAGCGGTTGCATCAAACCAAACAATTTCTTCCTTTCAGCTTTGACCTGTTGACAAACTGCACACCTACTGACATACTCTGCAATTTCTCTTTTCATACCTGGCCAATAGTAAAATGGTCTAATGGTATGATACATCTTAGTGCCTCCTGGATGCATTGCATATGCTGAAATATGCGCTTCATCAAGAATCTCTTTCTTCAAATCCGCATTATTTGGCACGTACATCCGCTTATCCTGCATAAGCATGCCATCAGATTCACGAACATTGAGATCTTTCTTCTTTCCTTGAGAAACTGCAAGGATTAAACTCTGAACTTCTTCGTCACTTCCTTGAGCTTCAAGTATACGATCCATCAAAATAGGCCTAACTTGGAAACTAGCAAGTAAGGCTTCTTCTCGTCCTACCACCACTTCCTCTTGTTCCTCCAATCCCAATTCCACTCCAATGGACCTCAAATATGCAAGAAGAGGAACACGAGAAGCATACAAAGCGTTAACCCGACCTTGGGATTTCCTACTCAAAGCATCAGCCACCACATTAGCACGACCAGGATGATACTCAATCGTGCAATCATAATCGCTAAGCAACTCTAACCACCTTCGTTGCCTAAGATTAAGCTCTGTCTGCGTGAAAATGTACTGAAGACTCTTGTGATCCGTAAAGATCTTACACTTTTCTCCATAAAGATAGTGTCTCCAAATCTTCAAGGCAAATATAATGGCTGCTAATTCCAAATCATGAGTAGGGTAATTCTTTTCATGAGGCTTTAACTGACGTGAAGCATAAGCAATCACTCTACTATGCTGCATTAACACACATCCCAGGCCATTCAACGAAGCATCGCTGTAAATCTCGAAATTACCACCGTCGTCAGGAAGTGCCAAAACAGGTGCATGAGTGAGACAATGCTTAAGTTGCTGAAAACTCTGCTCACACTTACTATCCCACTCAAACTTGACTTCCTTTCTAGTCAACTTGGTAAGTGGTAAAGCGATAACTGAGAAATTCTTAACAAACCGTCGATAGTAACTTGCTAAGCCAAGGAAACTTCGTACCTCGGTGACTGTTCGTGGCTGTTCCCAATTCTCCACAGCTGCTATCTTCTGAGGGTCTACCAAAATACCCTGAGCTGATATGACATGTCCCAAGAATGCCACTTCATTTAACCAAAATTGGCACTTGCTAAACTTAGCATACAAACGATGCTCTCTCAATTTCTCCAACACCAGAGTAAGATGTTGAATATGATCTGCTTCCGACTTGGAATACACCAGAATGTCATCGATAAAAACAATGACAAATCTATCCAAGTATTGCTGGAATACTTTATTCATCAAAGCCATAAAAGCTGCTGGTGCATTCGTCAATCCAAACGGCATCACCAGGAACTCATAATGACCATAACGAGTTCTAAAAGCCGTTTTGTAAACATCGTCACTCTTAATCTTCAACTGATAGTAACCCGACCTTAAGTCGATCTTTGAGAATACACAGGCACCTCGAAGTTGATCAAATAGATCGTCGATACGCGGCAATGGATAACGGTTTTTAATCGTCACCCGATTCAATTGCCGATAATCAATGCATAACCTCAAGGTTCCGTCCTTCTTTCTTACAAACAGAACTGGAGCTCCCCAGGGTGAAGTACTAGGTTGAATGAAGCCTTTATCAATCAATTCTTGCAATTGAATCTTCAATTCTCTTAACTCAGTAGGAGCCATACGATAAGGAGTTAAGGAAATAGGATTTGTACCCGGAAGCAAGTTAATAGTGAATTCGACATCTCTATCAGGCGGTAATCCAGGTAAATCATCCGGAAATACGTCAAGAAAATGTCTGACTACTCCCACTTCTTCCACACTACTAGGAGTAACATCATCTAATATCACATGAGCCAAGTACCCTTGACAACCTTTTGCTAACAATCTTTCAGCTTTCACAGCTGAAATAACTTCATGCCTTAATCCACTAGGCTCACCTACGAATGTAACTTCAGGTAATCCAGGACGATGGAAAGTCACTGTTTTCCAGTAACAATCAATTTGGGCACGATTGAAATGCAACCAATCTGCGCCTAATATCACATCGAAATCTACAATATCTAACGGGACAAGATTAGCTGACATAACTACATTCTCGACCATCACTGGACACCCTGGATATACACAATCCACATAACATCTTTCCCCTCTAGGCATAGCAAACTCTAACTCAAACCCTAGAGGCGTAGATCGAGGTTGAGTGAATTGAGCAAATATATGAGAAATTACTGAATGTGTAACACCACAATCAATCAACACTTTAGCACGATAACCAAGAATATTTAACGTACCCATGATCAAGTCAGGATTATTCTGAGTATCCTGCAGAGAAATGTTGTGGATACGTCCTTGGGCTTGCTGTCTTCCTCCTCGACCTCTACTGGCATGAACACCTCTGCCATGTGAACCACGTCCCTGACCGGACTGAATGGGCTGCCTAAATGGTCCACCACTACTAGCAATCATATCTGACTGCTGTGGTTGTCCTCCTGGCTGCCACTGCGATCCACCAGCTGAGAACTGCTGACCAAAGTTGTTCTGCTGATAAGGCATATAACCTTTTGAAGATTGACCAAAACGATTCTGCTGGTAAGGGTCCTGAGGATATTGATACTGTCCTGAGGGATAAGAAACTGAATCCCCTTGAAGGTGATAAGCGCTACCACGACCCATCTGAGTGAAACCACCAGGTCCAGAAAATTGTTGAGTCGGAGCTGGCTGGGGCACAAAAGGCTGTTGAAATCTCTGCTGGCTTTGAGGACAATACTTAGCCATATGTCCCATCTGACCACAATTAAAACACCCATTGTTACCTTGATGACATCCTCCAAAGTGTCGATTATTGCACCTTCGGCAAAGAGGAACGCCTGAACCTCCAGAACCACCAAAATTTCTCTGTCCCTGGAATTTAGGGCTTTCTTAGGTCCCTGATACAGCTGACTTTTAACCTTATCATTTCGCCTCTGATTCTTGTCTTTTTCTTCTTCTTCTTCACTGTCACTGGGTAAATTCTCCGAATCCTCAACATTCAACAGAACTTCATAAAATTCCTGATAAGTGGTACAGTTTGCAATAGTAGCCATGGAACGCCACTTCTTTTTAGTACCCCTCTTGAAACGTCTGAGCATCTCAACAGGATTAGCAGCAATATCAGAATCATATCGAGACAAATCAGTAAATTTCCGATAATACTCATTAGCAGACATCTTTCTTTGCTTCAAACTGACGAATTCCTGCTTCTTCCGATCAAGATAGGCTGGAGGAATAAACCTCTTATAGAACGAATCCTTAAAATTCTTCCAGTCTGCTACCTCTTCAGGCGACCATCCTTGAGATTCTTGTTCCCACCAAGATGCAGCTTCTTTACTTAGAAACCAAGCGATAGTCTCAACCCACCTTTCAACAGGAAGATTACCTTGACTCTGCATAACTCGAAAAGTTTTCTCTACATGCTCAAGCCAACGCTCGGACCCTTCATGTCCTTCATCACCCCTAAAAGTAGGTAATTTCAAGTTGTACACTGACTCTAAAGGAGTTTTCGGAGGAGGGCGAAGTGAAGCTTGAATGGCATCGGCTATGGCTTCCCCCAATTGAGAGATATCGGGAAAACCAGGCTCAGAAGAATTTTGTGGATTTCTACGAGGCGGCATAGTTCTGACAGAAAACACCAGAAAGAATTAGGGAATTTCACAAAATATGCAGGACTGCAACCTAGAGCTCTGATACCAAACTGACACGCCCCGACCGAAGTCAAGGCATGCTGGCCGTCACGTGAGCGTGACGTAGCCATGTGCGCTGTGCGGAAGCGATATTTTATAAGAAAAGTACGACTAATTAAAACTAAATACGATAGGTTCTAAAGAAAGTTTAAGTGTGATTACACAACCAGAGCACAAAGTCTAAGTGCAGTCAAACATAAGATGTACATATTTAACAACACTCGACGATGATCCTACATGAGTGGTGGTTTGTGATAGGAGCATATTTATGCGACTTAAATGGCTTGTTCTCGTACATTTACGTTATGTTTCTTTAGTTATTTTAGTACTTTAAGCTATTTTCGTGTGTTTGTAGGTCCAAAGGGCTAAAGGAGCAAAAAGATGCATTTTGGAGACTTTTGGAGCACTTTTGGGCTAAGGACGGATAGCTTATGCTTGAAGCCAAAGTGTTGGACGAAATTGAAGACCTAATTGGAGCCAAAGTGTTGGAACCTTGTTCTTTTTAGTTTTAGGACATTTAAACCTTTCCTAATCCCAATCATGCCATGCATAACACACATCCATTCTAACACATTGTCATTGCACATGCATTTCCTTCATTAGTTAACCCACATGCACTTATCACTTATCATCACCACATATCATATCACTTAATCACTTATCACTTATCATCACCACTTAACCACTTATCATATCATAACCACATATCATATCACTTATCACTTATCACTTAACATATCATCCACCTACTTCACCTACAACATCCACCTACTTCACCTACAACATCCACCTACTTCACCTACAACATCCACCTACTTCACCTACAACATCCACTTCACCTACAACATCCACCTACTTCACCTACAACATCCACTTCACCTACAACATCCACCTACTTCACCTACAACATCCACCTACTTCACCTACAACATCCACCTACTTCACCTACAAATGACATAGCCATATGTTCCCTCCACTACTCCTATAAATACCCTTGCATTCATTCATTCATGGACATCTCATCTCATTTCATACACAACACATTACAAACACATTCTCCCTTCCCTAGCCGTGAGCTTCCCATCCATTCCCTTATAATCCAAACACCACTCCTCATCCATTTCCATAATCCCCCAAACCTCACCTTAGACCTTGTGCTACAACAACGAGGAAGATAAGAGGGCCTAAACGTTCATACAATTCAAGTGTGAGTTGTTGGAATGTTTAGGTGTTTCTTTGATTTCAAAGTTTAAATTTAATTCTCTTTGTTTTGTACGTATGAGGAATGGAAGAGAAGAGTGCCTAAACGTTCATACAATTCAAGTTTGAGTTGTTGGAATGTTTAGATGTTTCTTTGATTTCAAAGTTATGAGGAACTAAAACCCCCTTTAGCTAGGGGGTGATTCGAAACTATGTTTATATTTGCAATATGAATTGATTACTTTTGGTTGGAATTTCATAAGTTGTGGATTCAATTCGTTTAACTGTTTGATTGATAACTTATTTATGTATGTTCATTGAGATTGCAAGCTTAATTTTCATGCATGAATATGACGCTAGAATATAAGTGAGTTTCACCTAATCGTTATGAACTTATATTCACAAGTAGTGGAGGTTGCTTATAAACAATCGCGTTAAACGAATTCTTGGCATAAGTTTCATGCGTATTCCATAGTAACGAATGCCTCGTCAACACTTATAATTTTCATTGAACTTAATGATCTTTGTTGAATGTCTCTATCATGCGTATTCCATAGTTAGGGACTTTGATTAAGAATAATTTGGTTGTAATGCGTATTCCATTCAATCCAACGAATTTAGGGAAATCTGAAAGTTAATTTAAGCGGACCTAATTAACTTGGAGCATTGAGTTTCATAATTTATCGAAAGACCAACTGAGAATCAATCTTGTATGCAAGTGTAACATGTGTGGAGAAGAACCCTTTGGCTATTCCATCATCCATATTTTATTCACATTCATATTTACATTCTGTTTTAATTGCAATTTGTTCATTTAGTTTAATTTTGTCAAAAACCTAAATCCCCCTTTACTTTAATGTCAAATTAGTTAGAAATCAATTTAGTTTGTGTTTTTAAGAGTTTTGAGTCTTTTGAACTTGTTAGAATCTGTTTAGTTTATGTTTTAAAGTATTTTTGAATTCTTTGAGTCTAGTTTAGTGTTTTATATTGTTTTTACGTTTTTAAGTCACTTTCCAAGAGATTAACAATCCCTCCTAATCCCCGGTCCAGAACGATCCCTACTTATACTTATACTACAATTGTCAAAAAGAGGGTTTAATTTGTGTGCGTATAAATCTCGCATCAAATTTTGGCGCCGTTGCCGGGGATTAGCAACTTTGCTAATCCCTTGGTTCTTTTCTTTTTTTTGGTTTAGTTGTTTTCGTTTTAGTTTCTAACTTAGTGTTGTTTTCTTTGTTTGTTGTTACTTTTGATATTTGATTTAGTTCTCTTTCTTTGATTTTAGGTACTAGAGAAGTAAGATATGGATTTTGCTAGCATTCAAGCTCAATTGGCAAATCTTACTTCTAAATTGTCGCCGTATGCCGAAAGGACCACAATGCAGAGTGTCCCTACATTTGGTGCTTCATATAGGCAAGGATTTCAAGCCAATCAATGTCCACAAAGAGATTGGAGGGATCATTCAAACTCTATATGGTGGGAAGATCAACAAGTTCAACGTGAAGCATATTGGCAACCATATGAGGAGTTCTATTCAAGACCTATGCAGCCACCACAACTTCATATGCAATATGCTCAATTAAATTCAAGTTCGCCAATAGATTATATTCAAATTCTTAATGAAATAAATTCTTTGGTGCAGGGGTCACAAAATCAAGCCAAGGAGGCTCAACAAGAAGCATATTGGCAACCATATGAGGAGTTCAATACAACACCTATGCAGCCACCACAACCTCCCCCACAACAATTCCAATCAAGTTCAAGTATGTCCATGGATAATGATAAAAATTTTCAATTACTAACCTCTTTGACGCAGGACGAACAAAATCAAGACAAGAAGTTGGGTAAATTGGACGAGCAATTTGGGCAGATTATGGAGTTCATGAAACAAATTCAAGAGCAAAGTGAACTCTCCAACTCAACTATTGAAAACTCGAAGGAAGATTTTGAAATCCATAATGCTATCACTTTGGGAAGTGCTATGGAGGTTGGAGCTGACCTAAAAATGTCCAAACATAGCCTAGAAGTGGAGGAAGAGCTGCTAATTGAGGAGGAGGAAGAAGACATGCACACGGAAAGGGTAGAACAACCCTTGCCGCAGCCCCCTAAGCCCTCTAAACCACCCACCACCAGTAAGGACGTCCCAATTCCATGTTATTCTGATGTTATTCCACCCAATGTCCCTTTTCCTAGCAGGTTTTTGATTCCCAACCAAGAAGAGAGTAAAAAGGACATCGTGGAAGCCTTCCCAAAGGTGCAAAATGCTATTCAAATTCTTGGTGCAACACAGCAAGTTTTAGATGGTGTTGAATTCTTCAAAGGACTTTGTACACCAAGAAGAATGATTCAACAGAAGGTAGTGGCTGGAGAAGATGTAGAAGGCATCAAAGAGGACATATTTGAAACCATAATTCCCAAGGAAGTTGGATTTTATGACACGGGACAAGTCATAACTTTCGAAGGGGTGTTTATTTTGGAGTTCATTTTGGAGCACACAGGTAAGCCGCCTCCCCGAATTTCAATTTTCTTTTATACTAACATGTGGTTAATGATTCAGGCACCCAATCTGGAATTTAAACTATTACCGGATCATTTCAAGTATCACCGCCCATTCAAAGATAAATTCCATGCCGTTTGATTTTATTTATGTAAAAAAAAAAAAAAAAAAAAAAAAAAAAAAAAAATATATACTAAACATGGAGAAAGATGGAGCCTTCACAGAGGATGTTTACGTGAAGCCCCGCTACGAGGCGTCGAAGCAGAAGGAATAGAAGCGGAAGGCATAGGAGCGGAAGGCGCAGAAGCGGGAGGCATCGGAGCGGAAGCCATCGGAGCTAGAGCATTCCAGGCCTCAATACTTGGCCAAGCGCTGGATGACCCAGGAAAAAGGTGCCTCTGGAGACAAGCCGCAAGCCTTTGACGGTCACTGTGAATTCGACCCTCAGATTCTTGCAGCTCATCAAGCTTTCTCTTCATGCCCGACGAATAGTTATTTGCAAGCACATGCAAACTTCTATTCTCGTACTTAAGCTGCTGGATCTCTTGCTTAAGACTCTCCACCTCTGCCATCAATGATTCCACCTGACGGGAGCGGGCAAGCAGGCGTTGGCCCATGTTGGACACAGAACTCGCACACTGAACACTAAGTGCGAGGGACTCTTGAACGGCCAACTCATCGGACCGTCCTGACAGCAGCCTACTATCTTTTGGAGTGAGGAGGTTCCTAGCTACTATTGTAGCTGTTGTGGCGTCCTGCATCACGGAGTCTTCACCTGTAAGAAGACCGTTAGAAGATAAGAAAGAAGGACGCCATACGTTACCTTGACGCGGCGCGCCCGTATCACTGCTAAGGCTCAATTCCAAGCTAAGGTTCGATGAGTTTGCCATTTTTCAAAAGTGTTCAAAGAAAAGGGATGGAGTTAAATTTCAAAGGGCCGGAGTCGATCTTCAAGAATGGGAAATCTTCAGAGAGTGTTTGTTGTGGTGATCGATAGCTCAATAAAAAAGCCAAGGCGACGCGTCCACTGATTCAAAAAGCCGGAATTTCCGGCGTAATTTTGGCGACGCTTTCTCGGCTTTTCAGAAGACGCGTTCAACTTTGTCAAAAGATTTCTTCTTTTCAGACAACACGTGGAGGCCATCACCGCAACTACATATCTTTAGCCGACAAGCGCAAAGTTCGGCGACGCTTTCTCTGCTTTTCAGAAGACGCGTGCAGCTTTGTCAAAAGGAGCCGCATCTGCACTACCACGTGTCGTTCAGAAAGCGAAGGGGCGTCGTTCAGAAATCGAAGAGGCGTGCTCAGAGATCGAAGAGGCGCCACTATTTCAAAAAGCCGGAATTGCGGGATCAAAACGTTTGTCGACAAGGGTAAAAAGTACCACCACTTGATATTATCTCTATATATGTCGACCTTCGTCTTTTATGGCAGGGCAAACCTGAAGAAAATGCCCAACTCTCCCTCACCTCTGAGGGTGCACTCCCAGCCAAGCCTTTCGAAATATTCAATTCTTTCTTCTTCCCCAAAGATGATACCAGATGCCTGGAGTACATATGACCCAGGAGGAAACAGCACAACAAATACATGTGCTGATTCATTCACCGCTTCTTCAAAAGCAAAGGTATCTCATATCATCAAGGTCAAAAGCAAAAGTATCTCATATCATGCTCTTTCCCTGTCTTTTTCTTTGTCCTTGTTCTTACTCGCATGGCAAAGTAAAAGAAGCAATCAGCCGGCACTTAGAGTCAGTCTTCCGATCTGGAGCCAACTGCCTGGGATCTATTCCTGATTGCTTACCTAGCGTTGCTCTCGAGTAGTCATCTTCAACGGTTGATACACTTCCGGAGAAGGGATCACTTCTGCAAAGGGGAGCGAGTAAGGCAAGTGAAAATGATACATTGAAGCATGTGGAGACAAACATAGGCTGAGTTATCCTCCAACCCTTTTCAATACGAATTGGAAAGATTGAACAAAGAAACAGACCAAAGGGGTAAGCTCAGACCTTCGGGGGAGACCAAAAGAACCATCCTGCTGCCCAGTTCAAGAAGTAGCACAAAGGAAAATCAACGATGGGCAGAAACCAGTTCAAGAGTAAGCCTGTGGAATCACAAAAATCAAAAGCCTCAATGCAATTACCAAGGAGAAGATGGAATTTACACTCTATAACCAGATTTGCGTCTCTAAACTCTTCTCTTTGTTAATTACATTATGCCATGTTTAGTATGTTTAAGTGCTTTTTGTGTATTTACTTATGCTTTGTGTGAATCTATGCTTCAAACATTGAGGACAATGTTTAATTTAAGTGTGGGGGGGTAACTAAGTATGTTGATGCAAATTCGTTGAATTTTATCACCCACACTTCAAGTGTTGTTCCTTGCTGTTTTAAATGTTTTTAAGGTGTTTTTAAACTGTTTTAGCGTGTTTTGTTTTATAACTCCGAAAATCACATAAAAATTTGAAAAACATTTTTTTGAAAAGCCTAAAAAAGAGTGTTTTGAGTTGTTTTTGTGTCTTAGGGAACCTTCCAACGTTATGATGAGGATTTGGTTTGTAATTGCATGACTGTTAAAAAGAGTTATAAACATAGAGAAAAGTTTGATTTACTCTTGGTATATGCTTGGTTATGGTTATAATGTATGACTTCACATGCAATCATAAAAGAAAAAAAAAAATTCGTTTTTGTAACATGCTTGAAAGAAGGAACTCAAACAAACGCTACAACCCTGAGAGACTTGAGCCTATAACGTTCTTTGGAGAGTATAATCTGTGATTTCTTGTTTTCTAAAGTCGTTGCATGATCTCATTATTCTTTGCTTGGTTACTACTTAGAAGGCGTTTCATCATATAGTTCCAAATGCTAGAACTCATGCCCATTTCATTCAAAGCATGTTATTGATTTGCATAACACATATTCAAGAAGAAGTTGTGTAGTGACCACCACCATAGCCAAATAGCCTTACTTCCCATACTTCGTATATGTTGTAAGTTTTAACCCCGTTGAGCCTTGTTTAGCCTTTATTCTTTGTTTACCCACATTTTCCTCACCTAGCCTAGTTTAGGACAATCCCCACCCTTGTTCTTAAAAGATAGTGAGCATGACTTAATTGAATTCCTTTTGAGTTACATTATGAAAGAAAATAAGTGTGGGGGAGAGAATGTTTAAGTGTTGATGTTTTGAGATTCAAAAGAAAAGAAAAAAAAAAAAAAAAAAAAAAAAAAAAGAGAAAAGAAAAAAATGAAAGAATAAGTGATTGAAGAAAGGTTCCAAAACACCAATTCTGGGTGTAAATTGTCTAAACTCTCCCTTTTTGTTCAAAAGTTGAGTTTTCATTCAAAAGTGAATTCTAAGTTGATTCAAATGCTTTGCTCACTATTTCTTTAAAAACCTTTGTTTTCCATATCCCTTCTTTGTTATCCACATACCCCAAGCCCCGTTACTACCCTTTGACTTCTATATTGAGTGTTATGTATTTCAATTGTGGAGTTTGAACTTGGTATGAGCTTATGGTGTCACTGGTTCTCGCGTCTAAGTAGTAGCATTCCATTCATGAGATCATATCTAAACATGCTTATTAACTCCAGAAAATGCTTTCCTTATTATAACATATGTGAGTGTTCGTCTACATGTTTACATCAATCTTCTCACATATACCTAGTGTAGGGTGTGTAGTCAGAAAATCTGTGTGAAAAACGAGAGTACATCTAGTAAGAAATTGAGGGAATTCTCTAAAGGCATGTTACTACATTTGAAATGTGTTTTAATTGCTTAATTGTGAACTAGTATGTGGTGACTATGATTAAGAATGTACTTAAGTGTAAAGATGGCTCAAATCTGTGAGAATAATGATTTTTAACTTGTCATGTGCATTGGAAGTCCCTGATACGATTGTTGGAAGGTGTAGGTTGTGTTTTGTTCTTTTTGTTTTGTTTTTCTGTTTTGCTCGAGGACTAGCAAAAGCTAAGTGTGGGGGTATTTGATAGGAGCATATTTATGCGACTTAAATGGCTTGTTCTCGTACATTTACGTTATGTTTCTTTAGTTATTTTAGTACTTTAAGCTATTTTCGTGTGTTTGTAGGTCCAAAGGGTTAAAGGAGCAAAAAGATGCATTTTGGAGACTTTTGGAGCACTTTTGGGCTAAGGACGGATAGCTTATGCTTGAAGCCAAAGTGTTGGACGAAATTGAAGACCTAATTGGAGCCAAAGTGTTGGAACCTTGTTCTCTTTAGTTTTAGGACATTTAAACCTTTCCTAATCCCAATCATGCCATGCATAACACACATCCATTCTAACACATTGTCATTGCACATGCATTTCCTTCATTAGTTAACCCACATGCACTTATCACTTATCATCACCACATATCATATCACTTAATCACTTATCACTTATCATCACCACTTAACCACTTATCATATCATAACCACATATCATATCACTTATCACTTATCACTTAACATATCATCCACCTACTTCACCTACAACATCCACCTACTTCACCTACAACATCCACCTACTTCACCTACAACATCCACTTCACCTACAACATCCACCTACTTCACCTACAACATCCACCTACTTCACCTACAACATCCACTTCACCTACAACATCCACCTACTTCACCTACAACATCCACCTACTTCACCTACAAATGACATAGCCATATGTTCCCTCCACTACTCCTATAAATACCCTTGCATTCATTCATTCATGGACATCTCATCTCATTTCATACACAACACATTACAAACACATTCTCCCTTCCCTAGCCGTGAGCTTCCCATCCATTCCCTTATAATCCAAACACCACTCCTCATCCATTTCCATAATCCCCCAAACCTCACCTTAGACCTTGTGCTACAACAACGAGGAAGATAAGAGGGCCTAAACGTTCATACAATTCAAGTGTGAGTTGTTGGAATGTTTAGGTGTTTCTTTGATTTCAAAGTTTAAATTTAATTCTCTTTGTTTTGTACATATGAGGAATGGAAGAGAAGAGTGCCTAAACGTTCATACAATTCAAGTTTGAGTTGTTGGAATGTTTAGATGTTTCTTTGATTTCAAAGTTATGAGGAACTAAAACCCCCTTTAGCTAGGGGGTGATTCGAAACTATGTTTATATTTGCAATATGAATTGATTACTTTTGGTTGGAATTTCATAAGTTGTGGATTCAATTCGTTTAACTGTTTGATTGATAACTTATTTATGTATGTTCATTGAGATTGCAAGCTTAATTTTCATGCATGAATATGACGCTAGAATATAAGTGAGTTTCACCTAATCGTTATGAACTTATATTCACAAGTAGTGGAGGTTGCTTATAAACAATCGCGTTAAACGAATTCTTGGCATAAGTTTCATGCGTATTCCATAGTAACGAATGCCTCGTCAACACTTATAATTTTCATTGAACTTAATGATCTTTGTTGAATGTCTCTATCATGCGTATTCCATAGTTAGGGACTTTGATTAAGAATAATTTGGTTGTAATGCGTATTCCATTCAATCCAACGAATTTAGGGAAATCTGAAAGTTAATTTAAGCGGACCTAATTAACTTGGAGCATTGAGTTTCATAATTTATCGAAAGACCAACTGAGAATCAATCTTGTATGCAAGTGTAACATGTGTGGAGAAGAACCCTTTGGCTATTCCATCATCCATATTTTATTCACATTCATATTTACATTCTGTTTTAATTGCAATTTGTTCATTTAGTTTAATTTTGTCAAAAACCTAAATCCCCCTTTACTTTAATGTCAAATTAGTTAGAAATCAATTTAGTTTGTGTTTTTAAGAGTTTTGAGTCTTTTGAACTTGTTAGAATCTGTTTAGTTTATGTTTTAAAGTATTTTTGAATTCTTTGAGTCTAGTTTAGTGTTTTATATTGTTTTTACGTTTTTAAGTCACTTTCCAAGAGATTAACAATCCCTCCTAATCCCCGGTCCAGAACGATCCCTACTTATACTTATACTACAATTGTCAAAAAGAGGGTTTAATTTGTGTGCGTATAAATCTCGCATCAGTTTGTCAGAACTTTCAGCTGGACACCTCGAGACTCACCGATATACGCTACCTAGAACCTGGAGGGGCGCAAAACAAAGTTGAGTGGGTCAGCAAAACGAACGTATTCAAAACCTTCTTTTCTCTTTTGAATATACTAACCCCTCGCCGTAAAACAAGTATAGTTTCCCAGAAGTAAAGTATATAATCATATACGTAATATATATCAAATCATGCTGAACAATATGAATGTATGTCATGCCAAATATCATAACTGAATGCTCAACATTTCTATGTGAATCTGAGGGTATAACATATAATCAATTCAACGCTCGGCTATAAACATAATTCATACTCTATCATCATAATCAACTCAGCCCTTGGCTGCATATATAGCTCATAATCATCTCATCTCATCATGTATATATATATGTATAACCTGCACACAATCAATACCACCTCACGTGGTCTGCAATTCATCATCGTATATAACATAGTATGCTCTAGTGCTACAATCACGTGAAGCTGTGCGATAAATCGCGGGTCACCTACAAGTCGAACCCACATAAGTGGTCTATACGACAGGCTGTGCACCTAACTTGGATCCAAGGCGAGCATGCGGTGCGGGAGGTGAACATACATGTGAAGGCTATGCCCCTATCTCTGGGCGGGAGCACTTATATACATGTGCAAGTAAATGAGCTTTCAATCACATCTCAATCATATAATTCATCATATCTCCATCATATCTCAATCGTATAATTCCTCATATTCCAATCACATCTCAATCATATCACAATTATACCTCAATCATAACTCAATCGTATCACAATTGTATCTCAAACATATCTCAATCGTATCATAATTGTATCTCAAACATATCTCAATCGTATCACAATTGTATCTCAAATATATCTCAATCACATTTCATACGTATATCAACTGTATTTCGTATGTATTTCAAATGTATATTATACGTATATCAATGTATATTATACGTACTTTATAGGTATATCAAATGTATATACTCACGTATTTCAAATGTATTTCAATCATATATACTCACATGTAACTTACCTGGGCCTTCTCAGCACCATGCAACAATATACATAATTATAGTAATGCACATTCTAAAATATGATGCATACATGATAAGTTACTTAAATCGTATTTCTTTTAAAATATGTTTTCTGGGAAATACGTCAGGTATACATATATATATACTGAAAAATAACTGCCCACTCACTGATAAGTAGCCGGTTCGTAGCCTCCTCGCCTAGATTGGTTACGTTCTTCGTCTGTATAATTTTCACCTATACAAAAATAATTATAAAACATCATTTAAACGCACATACACAAACATTCGTCAATAACTTTCTTATACGTTGCTCAATTTGGGTGTGTGAATATACCACGGTGATCTACACGACGTCACGAACACGTGACAATTTTTAGAACTCAATTTGGAGCGCTCACGCGCCCCCACGCGCCCTGTTCACGCGCTGCCCACGCGCGCGTCTTCTTCCTCGCGTCGCCGGACTGGTTTCGCCGGAGGTGGGTGTTTTGCCGGAATTTCTGGGTAAACTTCAAAGTGTCATAACTTCTTCATTTCTTAACCATTTTCGACGTACTTTATATCAAAATGAAGGTATTGACGAGACGAACACATCCATACCTGCCTCGACCCCTAACTCGCCGTAGATTCACCAAAAAAAGCCCCGAAAGCTCCGGCCAAACTTTGAACTTGTCGTTCTCTGTGTTCTTTCGTCCAAACACTTCCAACGAACTACTCCAAGCCTCCTTAGGACCTCAAGAAGCTTCCTATAAGCTTGAAAAGTCCTAAAAATCAACCAATAAAAAGTTGATGAATAGTTCCTAAACCGGAGTTCGTATTTTCGACGTGAAAACGTTATAGTTCTTACTTGAAATTGGTATGGTTGGACTCGTATCGTCGAAACGAAGAAGATGGTGATTTTTGTTTCGTCCATCTGTGAAGTTTTGATGAACTTGTTGTTTTGGCCGTGTGTTTGAGAGTGAGGGAGAGAGAGAGAGCTTGACGGGAGAGATGAGAGTTGAGTGAGTTTGAGGGAGTTGAGGGAAAAAGAGAGAGTGAGGGACAAATGAGAGGAAATCACGGAAAAGAAAAAAAAAGAAAAGGTAAGGTTTCCTGTGCAATCCGTGTGTGCACAGTGAAACTTAATCATTCTTAATCATCATAAACGGCCGAAAACGTCTCTTCCATCCAACTTTAATAAAGATTTAGGGTAATTAAACACACTTCACACATATGAAAATGTTATTTCGGGACGGGTCGTCACACCCCCTCTAATCCATTCCAACCCAAGTTCTAATTTGGACCTAAAACCTAAAACCTAAAAAAAAGCTAGATTTAAGCCAACTCCAACCCATGGCCTAAAACCTATAATTCCCCATTTATTCCCCCCAATCCATTCCAACCCAAGTTCTAATTTGGGAATAGAAGTGAAAATTTGAGTTTTAGCCCAGGGTTGGAGAGGCCTAAGGCCAACTCCAACCCATGGCCTAAAATAATTCCCCCTCTATTCCCCCTCTAATCCATTCCAACCCAAGTTCTAATTTGGACCTAAAACCTAAAACCTAAAAAAAAGCTAGATTTAAGCCAACTCCAACCCATGGCCTAAAACCTATAATTCCCCCTTTATTCCCCCCAATCCATTCCAACCCAAATTCTAATTTGGACCTAAAACCTTAAAAAAAAAAAAATAAACAAATAAAAAAAAAACAAATTTAGGTCAGGATTTAGGCCAAGATTAGTGGTGGAGCCCCCACTCACATGGGTGTGTCTCCCACTTGTCTGCCAATAAAATTGAGTCCAACGACTCTTTTGGTTGATCAACGGCTCACATTCAAATGGGTTGTTGGTTATCCAATGGTCCACATTTAATTTAGTTAATATTTTTATCTTATATTTATAAATTTATTGAATGAAACGACTAAGATCGAATATGATTAAATCTAAGGTCAAAAAAAAAAAAAAAAAGATTTAACGGCCCAAATTTAAATTCAATGGTTAAAATAATTATAAAAAATTATTTAACTCAAAATTCACCCAAAAACTCTATAAATACCTATATATTTGTTGAAACATCCACACAAAAACTCACTTTTCTCCTACAATTCTTTCAATTTTTCTTTCTACCATCTTCCAAAACCATGTGTTTGCTCATGTGTCTTCTGTTTATACATCTCTATTATGTGTTTCATATTCTTCTCTAGTGTTTCATGAGTTTCATGTGTCGGTTTAATGATTTTTCAATGTTTATCGGAATTTAAATATTTTTAGGTTAAAATGTTCATAAAATTAATTTAGGATAGTCTACATAATTTTTTTTTTTAAAGTTAATTTAAAAAAAATTAGCCTAAATTCATTCTTTAATAATTGAATGGTAAGTCCAAAGCGGACAATATCGTGCTACGGTGGTGGAGCGGGCCTGGGAAGTGGTCCCCCCCCGGGCCGGGATGTGACATTTGGTATTAGAGCCTAACCCTGGCTGTTGTGTGCCGACGAGGACGTTGGGCCCCTAAGGGGGTGGATTGTGACATCCCACATCGCCCAGGGGAGTGATCCTTAAATGTATATTCCCATCCCTACCTAGCACGAGGCCTTTTGGGAACTCACTAGCTTCGAGTTCTGTAGGAACTCCGAAGTTAAGCGAAAAGGGGGCTAGAGCAATCCCATGATGGGTGACCCACTGGGAAGTTACTCGTGAGTTCCCAAAAACAAAACCGTGAAGGAATGGTAAGCCCAAAGCGGACAATATCGTGCTACGGTGGTGGAGCGGGCCCGGGAAGTGATCCGCCCCGGGGCGGGATGTGACAAATTACCTAGCACGATGCCTTTTGGGAGCTCACTGGCTTTGAGTTCCGTAGGAACTCTGAAGTTAAGCGAGAAGGGGGCTAGAGCAATCCCATAATGGGTGACCCACTGGGAAGTTGCTCGTGAGTTCCCAAAAACAAAACCGTAAGGGAATGGGAAGCCCAAAGCAAACAATATCGTGCTACGGTGGTGGAGCGGGCCCGAGAAGTGATCCGCCCTAGGCCAAGATGTGACAATTTGGTATCAGAGCCTAACCCTGGTGGCGTGTGTGCCGACAAGGACGTCGGGCCCCTAAGGAGGGTGGATTGTGACATCTCACATCACCCAGGGGATTGATCCTTATATGTATATTCACTTCCTTACCTAGCACAAGGCCTTTTGGGAGCTCACTGGCTTCAGGTTCCTACGGAACTTTGAAGTTAAGCAAGAGGGGGGCTAGAACAATCCCATGATGCCCACATGATGCCCACAGGGAAGTTGCTCGTGAGTTCCCAAAAACAAAACCGTGAGGGAATGGTAAGCCCAAAGCGGACAATATCGTGCTACGGTGGTGGAGCGGGCCCGAAAAGTGATCCGTCCCGGGCGGTGATGTGACACCAGAAGGGCTGGAGCAGAAAAACTATTTTTAGGTTAAAGCCTAAATTTTTTGGGCTAAAAATTTTAGGTTTTAGGCCAAGGGTTGGAGATGGTCTAAAGGAATGGATGGGGTTAGCAATATAGTGGTTTAAATTCACTTTTTGATAGAGTATAGAATCCAAAGATATCTCATCCACAAGTGCAGAGAAATACAACTAGGCCGTAGTACTAAATGGCCTAAATAAAAATTTCAACTGTAAATATTTTTAGTGTTTTTAATCGTTAAATTTTTAATTAAAAATATAAAAATAAAGATTTAACGGTTTGGGTGCAAAATTAAGAAAATGTGTCTTTGTCATTGTATCTGGTTGCTTGTTTGGGTGTTAGACGTGGATTGACTATCTATAAGAGGAATCATACGACTATTAAATTGCAATTGCACAATAGTTTAACATAATTTCAATAATTTGATTAGATTAGGCTCCGTTTTATAATTATTTGTTGTCAAATTTTATTTTCTATTTTTAGGGTTTTAAAATTAAAAATTAAAATTTTGTGTGATACGTACTAACAACTACTTTGTAAGTTAAAAAAAAAAAAAAATTGTAACGGTTATTAAATGTGCCATTAATTGACCAAAAGGGCCAAGACAACGTATCTATTGCTTACAACCGAATTCAAATTATTTTCCATAAAATAGTATAGTGCAGAATATCAGATTGTCATACAAAACTAACTCGAAATTAAGTGGCATAAATTTTTTGAAAGTAACGACATGTTTTCATTTATAGAAAGGAATGCAGTTCAAAACTGAGACAAGACAACCACAAAAGTGCCAACACAAACAGCAGGGCAACCCAACTAGCTATGACGATCTTCTACTAATTAGTCAACAATAAGGTATGGGGGTTCCTCGAACCAACACCAGCCACGATCAACTTGAACAACAAAGCTTGCCAAACAATGAATTGCAGAGTTAGCTTGGCGACGCGTATGGGCAGAAAAAGTTCTAGTGATCTGCAGCACAAGAGCTTTAGCGTACTCCAATGTGTCCTATGGGAGACAAGTTGGTTGGTTTGGAGAGTTGCTAAGGTTTGGAAAACAAAATTAATAGACTTTTCCATTTTTTTTCTTTCAACTCCCAAGCACGGGACTCAGTTAAAAATGACGTCTGTCACAAATAAGCTGCTAAAAATACGTAAAAAGAATAATGAAATCTAAAAAGGAGGTGGGGGATGCAACACAAGGACTTCCCAAGAGGTCACCCATCATAGTACTACTCTGACCCAAACTCGCTTAATTTGGAGTTCTGATGGGATTCGATGCATGTGAGTTGGTATGATCGCATCGGTTAGTCCATGACTCGTAATTGTATATAACCATTTCTTTGGCCACGCCCCATGACTTCATAACCTTATGCATGTGCAAATCGGCCCGACCTTTCTTCCCATGAGTGCCGTTAGATATTATTATTCAATTAGTCGTCCATCGTTGGGTCCCAAGAGCCCCGCAACTCCGAAACGAGATAGTCAAATTAATATTATTATGAAAAATAAAAAGGAGGTGGGGGATGCAACACGACCTATCCTAGTACTACTCTCGTCCAAACTCACTTAACTTTGAAATTCTTATGGGATCCAGTGCATGTGAGTTGATAAGATCGCATCCATCAACCTATGACACACCCTATGACTCTAAATACAATAAATCTATAAAAAAAAAAAATACAATAAAATTTCATAAAATAAAATGGACCAAATTTAGCAACCTCAAAATAAAGTGGACCATATAGCAACCTCAAATAAATACAATAAATCTATATAAAAAAATACAATAAAATTAATAAAAGATAGAAACTAAAAGAAAAAAATAATAAATAAAATAAACACGCGTCAGTCTTCCAGTCAGTAAATGGTACACTCACTACCACCGTACAAAACTTTAATAAACAACCCACACACAAAGGAAGACGGATTCTCTCCCCTCCTAATCTCTCTCTCTTTTATTCCCCTCCTATTTGAACGGTTACGGTTTAGCCACATCAACATTTTATATTGATTTTTGGGACGTTTTGATATAGATGCCTCGTTTTTAAATGTCATAGACTAAACATCTATTCCTTTTGCAAATTTGATTAAACATTTTCCCTACAATTTGGATACTTTATTTTATTTCATTAGAAGTCTATTCACGTTAGCATTCCCTTTTTTCTTCCTATTTTTATGCATCTCTTATTATAATGATTTAAGGCTTTTTATTTTATTTTTTATTAAAATATTTATTTTAGTAAATTAAATAGAATGTAACAAAACTTGTTGTTAGGTACGTTTGGTTATGTCAATACGTTTAATTATAATGGTACATTTAGTTAATTGGTACATTTGAATTTTTTGTCCATTTGGCTTCTTGGTACATTTGAATTTTTAGTACATTTGAATTTTTGGTACATTTAGTTTTTGGTACGTTTGAATTTTTGGTACATTTGTTTTTTAAAATATAAGTTTTATTACTTTTTGTCCTAATAATGAAAAATTACCTTAATTAATTATTTTTTTTATAGAAAGAGTTGTTAACAATGTAAAAGTTTAAATTATTTTAATTAATTATTTTTTTTTATAGAAAGAGTCATTAATCAACGGACAATAGCATTTTTTGTTAATTCAAAATTATATGATTATGGTTATTATTAATAAGGATTTATCTCCGATCAACTAAAAGTTGTTCCAAAGACTTATCTACCAAAAAACAAGACTGTCGAGCGCATTGTGTATGAATCAAACATATTTTTAAACATTCCAAAAAGATGAATGTTCATTTTAATATAGTTCATAATTGGGTACGTTTTAATTCGGGGTTGGTACGTTTTCATTTAATATTGGCATGTTTCCATTTGGCATGGGTCTACATTTAGATTTGAAAAGTTTAAATTTTTAAACTTAAATATAGTTGAAATTATTTAAAATATATAGCAGATATTTAAATGTAAATTAATTTCAATTAATCTGAAGTAGTTCAAGTTTGAGTATCTTAATTAAATGTTTCAAAAGCTTAATAAAAAACTCAAAAAGCATAAATGAAAGTCTACAAAAGTCTAAAATTAGATATCTAATTTTAATTTTTTGTTGATTTTTTTATAAAAGTAATAAGATAAAAAATAATATGTAAGATGAGAAGACGGAGGGAAGGGAACGAGAATAAGAATCGTCCTCCCACACAAAGATAAACACTCCCGCAGCCTCCATTTTCTGGTTGTCGACCCGTACCCGAATACATGGCCCACTAATCCAACCGGACCTCCGCCACCCTCCGCTTCTCCGCTTCTCCCTTCCCCAAACTCCTTCCTCCACCACCGCGATTCTCACGACTATTTCCATTACCATTAACGCCACCCGTATTCACTGAAATTTCAACTTTGTCATCGTGTCCTCTTCTCCTAATAGAACTTCGCGCCTTCGAATTCGAGCTATCTTCCCGGTCGGGTCCGTGAACGATCTCAATCGGGTTTATAATGGCTACGTTGAAAAGCTGTAGCGCGTGCTTGAGTGATTCTGATCTCCAGCTTCCGCGTCGCCATCTTAGCGACAACTACAAGAGTTTAATTTCTTAATGATTTTTTAGTTGTTAGATCCACTAGGTTTTTTTTTTTTTTTTTTTTTTTTTATTTTTTTCAACTTGTTGTACATATTTTAGTTATTAAATTAGATCATAATTAATTAATTTTGTGGGATGAAGAAAAGCAGAGTGTACAAAATTGATAATTAATTATTAATTTTCATAATTTTTTTTTTGGTTGATGATAGGAATGCAAAATGGAGGTGTCCAAGAGCAGCTGTAAATCCCAATTTTCATCTGCCAATGCGTAGTTTTGAAGTTAAAAACAGGTAATTTTTCATTCATGTTAATCTGGGTTGATAAGAATCTTTGATGGTTTTATTTTTTTGTTAGATTGTATAGGATTACAAGAACAAAATGCATGAAAAGTTCAATATAATTAGTCTATTAGATTTCATGAGAAATGATTATTACTCCTCTGTTTCGGGTTTTTGAGTAAAATCTTATGTTATAGTTCTCGTACGTACTTTATTTGCTATACCTGAAATCTATATAAAAAAAAGGGCTCTTTTGGTCCACTATTAAAGACGTTCAGTTACCGTGTTTTCTGTTGTTTTGGTACCATGGTTGATATGATGCTTAGAGCAAATATATATTTTCAGGACATGGGTGGACAACATAAGGTCACTTAGGTTGATAACAGCCATCAAACCCCATATCTCCCAGATGGCAGATTTGGTCTTGAAACATATGATGCTTTGGTCAATATGCAAATTGAAAATGGAGTCAAAAGTGTGATTGTTGGTGGCACAACTGGTGAAGGCCAATTAATGAGCCTGGGATGAGCGCATAATGCTCATTGGCCACACTGTCAACTGCTATGGTGGATTGATTAAGGTAGTAAGAAATGTCATCAGAGGGATTGGTTTCGCACCTCGATACTCTGTTATCTATGGGACTCACAATTGTTTACAATGTGCCATCACTAACCGGCCAAGATATCCCTCCACTCGTGGTTCACATGTTGGCACAAAGTCCTAACTTCGCAAGTATCAAGGAGTGGAAATTATCGGGTTCCAGAATATACTGGGAGGAAAATTGTTGTATGGAGCAAGAAGGATGATGAGTACCATTATTCTAGGTGGAACCATGGAGCTACTGTAGTCATATCTGTTACGAGTAACTTGGTCCCAAGTTTAATGCGACAACTCATGTTCGAGGGAAAACCCTGTCTCTAAATGCAAAGATGGATGCCTCTGATTAAGTATCTTTTCCAAGTGCCAAATCTCATCGGCTTAACACACAGCACTTGCCTAACCTGGGGTTGTGAGGCTGGTCTTCCGGCTGCCATATGTACCTCGTCCTCTTGCGAAGAGGGTAGAGTTTGTGAATTTGGTTAAGCAAATTAGGCGGGAGAATTTTGTCGGAGAACATGACATCCAAGGTCTCGATGATGATGAGTTCGTCTTAGTCAGTTGATATTAAGGTAGTTTTCTTGTCTAGGACTTTTTATTGGGGATGCTGAGTCTTTTTCCAAAAGAGTTTGCAAGTGATGTTTTGTTTGGTGGTTGTTAAGCTTTAAATTACAGACATGAATACTTTTGGGGCTGTTATTATATGAAGTGGTTCTATGTCTCAATAAGAATTGGTTCTTTGTTTATCACACTTTTTGTTTATTTATTTATTTTTATTTTTTATTATAAGCCATACTCTACACTAATCTACACTAGGAGAGGGGGAGAGATTGCTTCTTGGACATGGTGGGTTGAAGAGAAGACCCTAACCATTAGGCCAATTCACCACTGTGTTTATCGCATATACTTTGGCAGGAGCTTTGTGACTCAAGTTGTAGGTTTGAGCCATTTCCGTTCGTGTATTGCCAAGATTTAAATAAGGAAAAGAAAGAAAACAAATGGATTTCAAATAATATTCCTCGCGTATAGTTATTTCAAATACGTTCGAACTAGCGTTTTCTAGTTTATATACCAAATTTAGCCTTCTTGTCAAACTTGAATCCATTGTATCAAATTCCTCCATCCAAATGCAAAACATTACTATTGATGATGAAAGTTGCAGATGGTTATAAGGCAGTGAATAGAAGGAAGCATATATAGATCTCAAAGGTAAAAATTAAGAAGGACAAAAACTTCGGAAGGCTAACTGATTAAGGCAGTTTTTGAGCGGGGTGAGACCAGCGTAAGGTTGGAAGCATCCTTACCCTCAAGTGAGACAAAAGAGAACAGAAGACCATTATCCTTGGGTTTACTTGGGATTCCAATATCATTGTACAGTATCCATCAGGTGACATAGCAGCCACAGCCTATATGATTCAAAATGGCGGGAAAGTAGGGCTTAGTTTGTTAACTCACTCTGCAAAATTCTTGTAAGGTTTGTCTTTAGTAGTCCGGATTACTGTGCTTTTTATTCATTAGACTGGCAGTTGAAAAAAAAAAAATTTCAATTCAATCATGACCGCCTATTTTTCGTACTAATGAGTAGTGTAGACCATAACAACACCAACAACAACAACAACAAAAGCCTTATCCCACTAAGTGGAGTCATCTATATGAATCCTAGAACGCCATTGCACTAGGTTTTGTGCTAAGTCTTCTATTAGATCCAAGTACTCCAAGTCCTTTCTTAGGGTCGCTTTCCAAGTCTTCCTAGGTCTTCCTCTCCCCCTTTGGCCCTGAGCCTCTGTCTTGTAATTGCATCTTCTAATAGAAGCGTCTGTCAACCTTAACCGATTTTCTCTCATCTCATCTTCAATTTCGGCTACTCTTACTTTACCTCGGTTATCCTTGTTCCTAATCCTATCCTTTCTCATGTGCCAACACATCTAACGAAGCATTCTTATCTCCGCTAAACTCATGTACGTGTTGATGCTTGACCGCCCAACATTTTGTGCCATAAAGCATTCCTAGCCTTATTGTTGTTCTAAAAAATTTTCCCTCCCTTGAGCTTTAGTGGCATACGATGGTCACACAACGCACCCAGTGCACTCCTCCAGTTCATCCATTCAACTTGTATTCTATGGTTGAGGTCTCCATCCAATTCTTCGTTCTTTTGCAGATAGATCCAAGATAGCGAAAGCATTTGCTCTTTGGTACCTCCCGATCTCCAATCCTTACCCCTAACTCATTTGAACCTCCGTTCCCACTAAACTTGCACTCAATATACTGTCTTTGACCTACTTAGGCGAAGATCTTTAGATTAACACTCCCCCCCCCCCCAAAGGTTAAGTTTCGCATTTACTCCCTCATGTGCTTCCAATCAGCACTATATCGTTTGCGAAAAGCATACACCAAGGAATATCATCTTGAATATGTCTCGTGAACTCCTCCATTACTAATGCAAAAAGGTAAGAACTTAAAGATAAGTCTTGATGTAACCCTACAGTTATGGGAAAGCTTTTGGTTTGTCGTTCATGGGTTCTTATGATAGTCTTTGCTCGATCAAACATATCCTTATAGCTTGGATATATGCTACTCGTACACCTTTCTTCTCTAAAACTCTCCAAAGTTTCTCTCTTGGGACCCTATCATATGCTTTTTCCAAATCTATAGAAAGCCATACGCAAATCCTTTTGCATATCTCTATATTGTCATCAATCTTCATATGAACGCGAATTGATTGTCTAAGACCCGTGTCTCTTGCCCCAATATATGCTCAACTACTCTCTCCCAAAGCTTCATTGTATGACTCATTAGCTTAATACCCCTATAGTTCATGCAATTTTGTACGTTCCCCTTATTTTTGTACATAGGCACCAAAATGCTTTTTCGCCAATCATTTGACATCTCCTTCGTTTTCAAAATCTTATTGGAAAAGGTTTGTGAGCCATGTTATACCCACCTTTCTCAAGACTTTCCAAACTTTGATCGATATATCATATGGGCCCATTGTTTTTCTATTCTTCATCTTTTTCAAAGCTGCAACCACTTCTTCCTTCCTGATTCGGCGGTAGAAGGAGTAATTTCTACACTCTTATGAGTTACTCAACTCCCCCAAAGAAGTACTCATTTCATGCTTTTCATTGAAAAGATTATGAAAATACTCTCCATCTATCTTTAATCGCATTCTCTGTAGCTGGCACATTTCCATTCTCATCCTTGATGCACCTTACTTGGTTTAAGTCTCTTGTCTTCCTTTTCTTTGCTCTTGCTAGTTTATAGATATCCAACTCTTCTTCTTTGGTATCTAATCACTTATACATATTATCAAAATCCGCTAGCTTCGCTTCTCTCACGGTTTTCTTCGCCTCCTTCTTCGCTATTTTATACATTCCACAGTTTTCATAGGTTATATCCTTGTATAAGGCTTTACAACATTCCTTCCACCACCAAGATTCCTTTTGGTGTGGAGCAAAACCCTTGGGACTCTCCTAATACCCTTTTTGCAACTTTTCGAATACAACTAGTCATGGAATCCTACATTTGGCTAGCGCCCCCCTCTGTATCCCAAACGCAATGGGATGAGTACTTTCTCTTTGAAATTGACTTGTTTTTCTTCTTTGAGATTCCACCACCTAGTTTTTGGACACTTCAAGGTCTTGTTCTTTTTTCTATCTCTTTTGATATGTACATTCATCACCAACAAGCTATGTTGGTTAGCCAAGCTTTCTCGCGGTATAACTTTACAATCCTTACAAGTTATACGATCCCCTTTCCTCATTAAAAGGAAATGTATTTGTTTTTTTGTTGACCTACTCTTATAGGTGATCACATGCTCTTCTCTCTTCTTAAAGAAGGTGTCGGCTAAAAAATGATCGTATGCCATTGCAAAACCCAAAATGGCTTCCCCATCTTCGTTTCTCACTCAAAAACCATGATTATTATGAAAACCTCCGTAGTTGCGTGTCTCCTTGCCCACATGTCCATTTAAACCTCTTCCTATGAATAATTTCTCTGTCTGAGAGATTCCTTGAACCAATTCTCTAAGGTTTTCCCAAAATTTCTCCTCAAACTCATACCAAACCCAACTTGAGCTGCATATACACTAATCACATCGATGGCTTCTTGTCCTACCACAAGCTTGATTACTGTAACTCTATCCCCGACCCTCATAACATCTACAACATCTTGTGTTAAGGTCTTGTCCACGATGATGCCAACACCATTTCTCAATTTTTTTGTACCCGAATACCAAAGTTTAAAACCTGAGTTTTCGAGATCATTTGCCTTAAGACCAACCCGCTTAGTTTCTTGAAGGCACATGATACTTATCTTTCTCCTCACCATAACTTCCATTACTTCCATAGATTTTCCCGTTAAGGTTCATATATTTCATGTTTGTACCACTTTGTTATATGTAAACAATAGTAGGAAAAACCATTTGCGTGACAAATGTTTGGGCGACAAAGTAAAATTCGTCACGCATGTGTGTTTTGCGCAACAAAATCATCCATTTGTCGCACAATACAGTTTTCACGACAAAATAAATAGACTTGTCGCGCAAAGTGAGTCAGAAAATCACGGGTAATTTTTTTTTAGCGTGAAACAAATGCGCGACGAATTTTTTTTCCGTGGGAACCTTGCGCGACAAAGGCTTCATCACGCAAAGTCCCTTCAGTTTTTTAGTTAGAGGAATCAATACCGTATTTAGTGCAGGTGTATGGGCGACAAAGCCTCCAGTAAGGTCCCCAAGCTTCCTATAAATGTGCGCTTCTAATTGAGGTTTTCCTTCTTCGTGCTAGAATATGTTTAGTATAATGGCACAAGTAAGGGTGTCGAATCCACAGGGACTAATTGGACCTATATAATCACTTGTTTTGCAAGAACTTTTTACTAGAGAAATAAAACTAATCAATGTAGGCAGATTTGTTGTTGTAACTTGAAAGCATAAGGAAATGAAGTAAACACAAATAAATGAATCAACAACTAATAAAATGAGATAGTACCAATGGAGATGAAGCTAGGGATTCGATTTTACCATTGCTAACCCAAGGCCATGTTTGTTAAATCAGTTTATACTCAGTCATCTACCTATTTCTTGAGTTTGTTTCACTTAGATATGATCAACCATATGATGTGTGGATTTAATCAAATGTCTCTAATCATGAGCCTAATTGTGATGTGCAACTTTGGTTCCTAATCAAGAATATGTAGTGCACAAGAAACTTTCACAAAACCAAAGGGAACACTCAGCAGGATGTTTGCAAAACATTCCCTTCATTCATTCACATATCCACCAAGATTATGCATGATGTGTGCTTTAATCTTGGCTAAACAACCTGTGGTTAATTCAAATGATGATCAAGCATTAAAATCAACACACTAAGTCACAATTAAATCGGAGAATGAAACAAGAAATAGATAAATTAAATGAGAATTCTGAATTAACTACATGGCAATCTAAAATGGCGCCGTTGCCGGGGACTGATTTCAGTCCCTTATAATTGCTTGTTTTGATATTAAACCTTGTTCTTTTCATTTTAAGTAGATTTCTGATTTTTATTCAAACTTGTTTTATCTTGTTTCAGGTAGTATATGTCAAATAGACTTGTTGAATTAGGCCAAAGAATTGAACGGTTAAAGGGCAACACTTTGGAAAGCTTTGTGCCAACAAGTTCCTCCATTGTCCGTGAAGAAGAGGAAGGGAAACCGTCTAGTCCAACAAGTGAAGGATCGGAGCACTTTAATTGGGAAAGAGAAGAAGAGATGGCGGGCGACCAAGATGATCTTCGAGCTTTGGAGGATTTTGCTCAACCAATCATACCAAATTCACCTTCATGCATCTTGCTGCCCACAGAAGCTAGAAACTATGATCTTAAATCTTCACATTTCCATATGTTTCCTTCTTTTTATGGCTTACCTAATGAAGATCCTTTAGCTCATATTAAAGAATTTTACAATGTTGTGAGTGGTTTACCTTTACAGGGAGTAAGTGAAGCAAATTTGAGGATGAGAGTGTTCCCTTACACCTTGAAAGATAGGGCCAAGGGTTGGTTAATGACTCTAGTACCTGGTTCACTCACCACATGGGATGCCGTGGCTAAGAAGTTTTTGGAAAAGTTCTTTTCCACTCAAAAGACAGCCACATTAAGGGGACAAATCTTCAACTTCAAACAAGATGATGGAGAACCTTTCAATGAGTGTTGGGAGCGCTTTAAAGGCCTTTTGTTGCAATGTCCACACCATGGGTTACCTCTTCACTTACAAATGCAAATTTTCTACGATGGACTAACCCAAACATGTCAATCAACTGTTGATAATGCAGCAGGTGGAGCTTTGAAGAAAAAGAATGCTCAAGAGTCATATAACATTTATGAGATGTTGGGATCTAATGCTCAACACAAAGATGTAAGGGGTAAGAGAGTTGGAGTATATGAAACAAGCTCTAATCATGATCTTTCTTTGCAGGTAGCTAACTTAGAAAAGAAGCTTGAATCCGTGCTCAACATGGTGCCAAAAGCAAGTGAAGTGTGTGCCATTTGCAACATACCAAGCCACCTTACTCATCAATGTCCATCTAGGGAGGCTTACCCCGAGTATGTCCAAGAGCAAGTGAACCTCATGAATTCTTACAATCAAAGGCCAAGGAATGATGTGTATTCCAATACATATAACCCAAGTTGGAGAGATCATCCCAATCTTTCGTGGAAGAACAACAATCAATTCCAAAACTTCCAACCAAAACCTACTCTTGAGGATACAGTTAAATTGTTAGCCCAAAATACCTTGCAATTCCAACAAACCACCAATAGCACTCTCCAACAACATTCGGCGGCTCTAACCAAAATGGAGACACAATTGGGGCAGATTGCAGATGCCTTGAGCCAAAGAGAGGTTGGAAAGTTTCCAAGCCAACCTGTGATACTCCAAAGGAACCAAGAGCAAGCCAAAGCAATCACTACACTTAAAAGTGGTAAGGTTATCAATAATAGAGTTGGTAATGAAGTTACTAATGAATCTGATCATGTGAATGCAGGGGTTACTCAAGGAGAAAATGAGAAACCAAATGAGAAACCAAGCCATGCTACTCCCTCGTTTGAAGCACCAAATCTTCACAAGGCCGAGAAACCTTACACTCCACCAATACCATTCCCTGGAAGACTTGCCAAGAGCAAGCAGGATAAGTCATTTAAAGAGATTTTTGATATTCTAAGTAAGGTGAATGTTAACTTACCTTTGCTTGATGTCATTAGGAACATGCCAGCTTATGGGAAGTTCTTCAAAGAGTTAAACAACTACAAAAGGAAGTATGGACCACATGAGAAGGTAGTGGTGTCCGAGAATGTAAGTGCCGTGTTGCAAAGAAAACTTCCACCAAAGCTCAAGGATCCAGGAAGTTTTTCTATCAATATCACCATAGGAGACAAGAAGGTAGAGAAGGCGATGCTTGACTTAGGTGCTAGCATCAACTTAATGCCTTATTCCGTATACCTTCAACTAGGTTTGGGGGAATTGAAAGCCACCACCATCTCATTACAACTTGCGGACAGATCCGTGAAATATCCAAGAGGTATAGTAGAGGATATTCTAGTTCAAATTGATAAACTAATCTTGCCTGCGGATTTTGTAGTGTTGGACATGGAAGAAGCTCCTATACATGACCGAGAATTGCCTATTTTGCTTGGGAGACCGTTTATGGCCACGGCCAAGACCATCATTGATGTGCAAAATGGACTCCTCACTATGACAGTGCTAGGAGAGACCGTTCAATTCAAAGTGTTTGAGTCTCTTTCACATCCTTCTTCATCTCTTGATTGTTATGCCATTGATATGCTTGATTCGCTTGTTTTCTCTAAGTTCTTGTAGGCACAATCTAATGAACCATTACAAACTATTTTGAGTCAATCTCAAGATGAGTTTGATGAAGAAGATGCACTCATGGAAGAGGTAGCTGCCTTGGAAGCATTGGCACCGTATCCTTTGAATATTTTACCTCTTTTAGAGCCTTTAGAACCATCGAGGTCACATTTAACCCCTTCCACTGTTAAGGCACCAAAACTTGAACTTAAACCACTTCCACCACATCTAAAGTATGCATATCTAGCTGAATTTGAAACTCTTCCAGTTATCATAACTTCTGACCTCACCCCAAATGAAGAAGATAAACTAATTAAGGTGTTAAAAGAGTTCAAATCAGTTATTGGTTGGTCTATTGCAGATATCAAGGGAATAAACCCTACCATGTGCATGCATAGGATTCTTTTGGAAGAAGGAGCAAAGTCAACCCGTGAACCACAAAGGAGGCTCAATCCACACATGAAGGAAGTTGTGAGGAATGAAGTGTTGAAGTTGTTAGATGTGGGGATCATATATCCCATTTCTGATAGCAAATGGGTGAGTGCTATTCAGGTGGTACCTAAGAAGGTGGGAATCACGGTGATGAAGAATGAAAACAAAGAGCTTGTGCCCACAAAACCCACGGCTAGTTGGCGTGTTTACACCGATTACAGGAAGTTGAATTCTAGCACTAGAAAAAATTACTTTCCTATGCCTTTCATAGATCAAATGCTTGAGAGATTGGCAGGTTACTCACACTATTGTTTTCTTGATGGTTACTCAAGTTACAATCAAATTGCAATTGCTCCGGAGGATCAAGAGAAAACTACCTTTACTTGCCCGTTTGGCACATTTGCATATAGAAGAATGCCTTTTGGACTTTGCAATGCTCCAGCAACATTCCAAAGATGCATGTTGGCAATCTTTTCTGACATGGTAGAAAGATTCATTGAGGTATTTATGGATGACTTTTCAGTGTTTGGTTCCTCTTTTGATGAATGTCGTAACCATTTCTCTTTAGTACTTCAAAGATGTCAGGAAACAAATTTGGTTCTCAATTGGGAAAAGTGCCAATTTATGGTGAAACAAGGAATTGTGTTGGGGCATGTAATCTCTAGCCAAGGAATGGAGGTGGACAAAGCCAAAATTGACATCATCACCAATATGGCAGCTCCCACAACCGTGAAGGGAGTAAGAAGTTTTTTGGGACATGCGGGTTTTTATCGTCGTTTCATTAAGAACTTTTCAATGATCACTCGACCATTATGCAATCTGTTAGCTAAAGATGTTGTATTTCATTTTGATAAAGCTTGTATGGATGCATTCAATACTTTGAAACATGAATTAACCTCGGCCCCTATTATTATGGCACCAGATTGGTCTTTACCTTTTGAACTAATGTGTGATGCCTCTGACTATGCTATTGGTGCAGTTTTAGGGCAAAGGGTGAACAAGCTCCCACACGTGATCTACTATGCAAGCCGGACTCTAAATGATGCTCAACTTAACTATTCCACAACTGAAAAGGAGTTGCTTGCTATTGTTTTTGCCTTAGAAAAGTTTCGGTCATATCTTGTTGGATCTAAAGTTATTGTGTTTTCTGATCATGCAGCCGTTAGGTACTTGATGACAAAAAAGGATGCTAAGCCACGCTTAATTAGATGGATACTCTTACTACAAGTGTTTGACTTGGAAATTCGAGATAAGAAGGGAAGTGATAATGTTGTGGCTGACCATTTGTCACGGCTCAATGAAAACCTTGGAGTTGGACAACCTTTGCCTCTAAATGAATCATTTCCAGATGAACAACTCCTTGTTATTCAAGAAAAAGAACCATGGTATGCTGATTTTGTTAATTATCTTGTTTGTGGTATAATTAGAAATGACCTTTCTTTTCAGGAAAGAAAGAAGTTCCTTGCCATGGTAAAGCACTACGTTTGGGACGAACCATATTTGTTTAAATATTGCCCTGACCAAATCATTAGGAGGTGTGTCCCAGAGAGTGAGCAACAAAGCATTCTAATGTTCAGCCATACATTGGCATGTGGAGGACATTTTGGTGCCAAAAAGACATCTCTAAAGATTTTACAATCTGGTTTCTTTTGGCCTACTTTATTCAAAGATGCTTTTGATTTTTGTTCTAAGTGTGATAGGTGCCAGAAAATGGGGAACATTAGCCGAAGAAATGAGATGCCATTGAACAACATTTTGGTGGTGGAGCTCTTTGATGTTTGGGGAATCGATTTCATGGGACCATTTCCATCCTCTTTTGGTTACTTATACATATTAGTGGCAGTAGATTATGTATCCAAATGGGTTGAAGCCATTGCTACCATAACTAATGATCATAAGGTTGTTTTGAATTTTCTTAAAGATGTGATTTTTTGTAGGTTTGGAACCCCAAGAGCTATTATTAGTGATGGTGGCAGCCATTTCTGCAACAAACCCTTTGAATCCTTGATGAAGAAGTACAACATCAACCACAAAGTGGCAACCCCGTACCATCCTCAAACCTCAGGACAAGTGGAGATTAGCAATAGGGAGATCAAGAACATTTTGATGAAGACCGTAAGCCCTACAAGGAAGGATTGGTCACTGAGGTTGAATGATGCACTATGGGCATATAGAACAGCATATAAGACCCCCATTGGCATGAGTCCTTATCGCCTTGTGTTTGGGAAAGCTTGTCATTTGCGAATGGAGCTTGAACACCGTGCATATTGGGCCATCAAGAAGTTCAACTTTGATTACAAGGATGCTGGAATAGCAAGGAAGCTCCAACTTAATGAGTTGGAAGAACTCAGAAATGAAGCATATGAGAATGCCAAAATCTACAAGGAACGGACTAAGCTCTATCATGACAAGGCCATCCTACGGAAGGAGTTTCACCAAGGTATGAAAGTACTGTTGTATGACTCACGTTTGAGACTTTTTCCAGGTAAATTGAAGTCTAGGTGGGTGGGACCATTTAAGGTGCCGCAAACATTTCCCCACGGAGCTGTGGAGATAGAGAACATGAAGAATGGCACCTCTTTTAAAGTCAATGGGCAGCGATTGAAACCATATTTGGAGAAAGTGGAGGAAGAGCAAGTTTATCAAGTTGTAGATTTTCTTGAGTTTACAACACCGTGAACAAGCTACCATGTCTTGCCTAGACATTAAATAAAGCGCTTACTAGGAGGCAACCTAGTGTGGTTTGTGTTCTTTCCTCATTTTGTGTTTATGTTGTCACCATTCCATATTCTTTGCCTACTTGCCTTGTGTTAGTTGTGGTTAAGTGTGTTTTTGCTTACACGAATGTATATGAGGGCTATGTTTGTAGACAAACTATTGGGTTGCTTTGAAAAAGGGTTTTATGACACGGGACATGTCATAACTTTCGAGGGGGTGTTTATTTGTAAGTTCATGTCGGAGCACAAAAGTAAGCCGCCTCCCCGAATTTCAATTTTCTTTTATACTAATATGTTGTTAATGATTCAGGCATCCACTCTAGAATTTAAACCATTACCGGATCATTTCAAGTATCACCCTCCATTCAAAGATCAATTCCATGCCGTTTGATTTGATTAAAAAAAAAAAAAAAAAAAAAAAAGAATAAAAATAAACATGGAGAAAGATGGAGCTTCACAAAGGTTGTTTACGTGAAGCCCCACTACGAGGCGTCGGAGCGGAAGGCATAGAAGCGGGAGGCATAGAAGCGGGAGGCATCGGAGCGGAAGCCATCGGAGCTAGAGCATTCCAGGCCTCAATACTTGGCCAAGCGCTGGATGACCCAGGAAAAAGGTGCCTCTGGAGATAAGCCGCAAGCCTTTGACGGTCACTGTGAATTCGACCCTCAGATTCCTGCAGCTCATCAAGCTTCATCTTCATGCCCGACGAATAGTTATTTGCAAGCACATGCAAACTTCTATTCTCGTACTTAAGCTGCTGGATCTCTTGTTTAAGACTTTCCACCTCTGCCATCAATGATTCCACCTGACGGGAGCGGGCAAGCAGGCGTTGGCCCATGTTGGACACAGAACTCGCACACTGAACACTAAGTGCGGGGGACTCTTGAACGGCCAACTCATCGGACCGTCCTGACAGCAGCCTACTATCTTTTGGAGTGAGGAGGTTCCTAGCTACTATTGTAGCTGTTGTGGCGTCCTGCATCACGGAGTCTTCACCTGTAAGAAGACCGTTAGAAGATAAGAAAGAAGGGCGCCATACGTTACCTTGACGCGGCGCGCCCGTATCACTGCTAAGGCTCAATTCCAAGCTAAGGTTCGATGGGTTTGCCATTTTTCAAAAGTGTTCAAAGAGAAGGGATGGAGTTAAATTTCAAAGGGCCGGAGTCGATTTTCAAGAATGGGAAATCTTCAGTGTGTGTTTGTTGGCGGTGATCGATACCTCTATAAAAAGCCAAGGCGACGCGTCCACCGATTCAAAAAGCCGGAATTTCCGGCGTAATTTTGGCGACGTTTTCTCGGCTTTTCAGAAGACGTGTTCAACTTTGTCAAAAGATTTCTTCTTTTCAGAAAACACGTGGAGGCCATCATCACAACTACACATCTTTAGCCGACAGGCGCAAAGTCCGGCGACGCTTTCTCTGCTTTTCAGAAGACGCGTGCAGCTTTGTCAAAAGGAGCCGCATCTGCACTACCACGTGTCATTCAGAAAGCGAAGGGGCGTCGTTCAGAAATCGAAGGGGCGTCTGCTCAGAAATCGAAGAGGCGCTAATATTTCAAAAAGCCGGATTTGCGGGATCAAAACGTCTGTCGACAAGGGTAAAAGAATGGTACCACCACTTGTTATTATCTTTATATATGTCGACCTTCATCTTTATGGCAAGGAAAAACCTGAAGAAAATGCCCAACTCTCCCTCACCTCTGAGGGCGCACTCCCAGCAAAGCCTTTCGAAATACTCAATTCTTTCTTCTTCCCCAAAGATGATACCGGATGCCTGGAGTACAGATGACCCAGGAGGAAACGGCGGATTGAAATGTGCTGATTCATTCACCGCTTCTTCAAAAGCAAAGGTATCTCATATCATCAAGGTCAAAAGCAAAAGTATCTCATATCATGCTCTTTCCCTGTCTTTTTCTTTGTCCTTCTTCTTACTCGCATGGCAAAGTGAAAGAAGCAATCATCCAGCACTTGGAGTCAGTCTTCTGTTCTGGAGCCAACTGCCTGGAATCTATTCCTGATTGCTTACCTAGCATTGCTCTCGAGTAGTCATCTTCAACGGTTGATACACTTCCAGAGAAGGGACCACTCCTGCAAAGATTGAACAAAGAAACAGATAAAAGGGGTAAGCTCAGACCTTCGGGGAAGACCAAAAGAATCCTGCTGCCCAGTTCAAGATTATGTAGCACAAAGGAAAATCAACGATGGACGGAAACCAGTTCAAGAGAAAGCCTGTGGAATCACCAAGATCAATGCCTCAATGCAATCACCAAGGAGAAGAGGGAATTTACACTCCATAACCAGATTTGCGTCCCTAAACTCTTCTCTTTGTTAATTACATTTTGCCATGTTTAGTATGTTTAAGTGCTTTTTGTGTGTTTACTTATGTTTTTGTGTGAATCTATGCTTAAAACATTGAGGACAATGTTTGATTTAAGTGTGGGGGGGGGGGGGGTAACTAATGTTGTTAATGCAAATTCGTGGGATTTTATCACCCATAACTTCAAATGTTGTTCATTGCTATTTTAAGGTGTTTTTAAATTGTTTTAGAGTGTTTTAGTGTGTTTTGTTTTATAACTCCGAAAATCACATAAAAATTTGAAAAAAATGTTTTGAAAAGCCTAAAAAGAGTGTTTTGAGTCGTTTTTGTGTGTTTGTGTCTTAGGGTACCTTCCAACACAATGATAAGGATTTGGTTTGTAATTGCATGACGGTTAAAAAGAGTTATAAACATGGATGAAAGTTTGATTTACTCTTGGTATATGCTTGGTTATGGTTATAATGTATGACTTCACATGCAATCATAAAAGAAAAATTCGTTTTTGTAACATGCTTGAAGGAAGGAACTCAAACAAACGCTACAACCTTGTGAGACTTGAGCCTAAACATTCTTTGGAGAGTTATTTTCTGTGATTCTTTGTTTTCTAAAGTTGTTGCATGATCTCATTATTCCTTGCTTGGTTGCTACTTAGAATGCAATTGTATCATGCTAGAACTAAATGCTAGAACTTATATCCATTTCATTCAAAGCATTGATTTGCATAACATATATCAAGATAAAGTTGTGTAGTTGCCACCATAGCCAAATAGCCTTACTTCCCATATTTCGTATTTGTTGTAAGTTTTAACCCCTTTGAGCCTTGTTTAGCCTATGTTCTTTGTTAACCCATGTTATCCTTACCTAGCCTAGAATAGGACCATCCATGCCTTTGTTCTTAAAGCATAGTAAGCATGACGGAAAATGAATTCCTTTTTGATTAATATGTTGCAGAAAATAAGTGTGGGGGAAGGATTATTGATGAGAGTTGTTGTGCCATAGGCACGGCTAAAAAAAAAAAAAAAAAAAAAAAAAAAAAATTGAAAAAAAAAATGAAAAAGAAAAGAAAAATAAGAGTTGTTTGAATTTCCCCTATTAGTCTAAAAGTTGTTTTCCGCGCTCTAAAGGGAATTCTAAGTGCCTAATTCAATACTTTGCTCACTATTGCTTTAAGAATGTTTGTTTATCCTTCACCTTTCGTTGTTAACTAATACCCTAGCCCCGTTACACCCCTTTGACTTCTATCTTGATCGTTATGTGTTCAATAATGTGGAGTTTGGATTTGATATGAGCTTATGGAATCACTGGTTCTCATTCTAAGTAGTAGCATTCCATTCATGAGATCATATTCATGTCATTATTGTAAATCCAGAAAATGCTTTCTTTGTTATAACATATGTGAGATACTAGTCTTTCATGTTTACATCAATCTCTCACATATAACTAGTGTAGGGTGTGTAGTCAGAAAATCTGTGTGAAAATAGAGTGCATTCTAGTAAGGAATTGAGTAAATTCTCTAAAGCATGTTACTACATTTGAAATGTGTTTTAATTGCTTAAATGTGAACTAGTATGTGGTGACTATGATTAAGAATGTACTTAAGTGTAAAGATGGCTAAAATCTGTGAGAATAATGATTTTTAACTTGTCATGTGCATTGGAAATCCCTAAGACGGTTGTTGGAAGGTTTAGGTTGTGTTTTACTTGTTTAGTGTCGTTTTGTTTATTTGTTATTATTTTGTTTTGCTCGAGGACTAGCAAAAGCTAAGTATGGGGGAATTTGATAGGAGCATATTTAGGCGACTTACTTAGCTTGTTTTCGTGCATCTATGTTGTTAATTCATAGTTGTTTTAGTAGTTTAAGCCATTTTCGTGTGTTTTTAGGTTCATATGGCTAAGGAAGCAAAAAGATGCATTTTGGAGCATTTTGGAGCAAAATTGGGCTTGGAATGGATAGCATATGCTTGGAACCAAAGTGTTGGACGAATTTGAAAGCCTTGTATGCACTTTGGACATAAAACAAAGGGCCTAGCCCAATCAAACAATCCTTTGAGCCATGCAAAACCTCTAGCCCAATCAACAACCCTTAGCCACATGCATTTCCACCTTCCTACTTCATCATTTCATCATTGCATCACCATTCACACACACATGCACTTACTCTTTCATCATTGCACCACCATTCACACACACATGCACTTACTCTTTCATCATTGCACCACCAATTCAACACATGCATTTCCACCTTCCTACTTCATCATTTCATCATTGCACCACCATTCACACACACATGCACTTACTCTTTCATCATTGCACCACCATTCACACACACATGCACTTACTCTTTCATCATTGCATCACAAATTCAACACATGCATTCACACACCAACAACCTAGCTTTTTTTCCATCATTATTTCATCCACATGCACTCTCAATCATAACAACCACATTCACTCTTAAACAATCACCCACATATTCTCCCATTCCCCCTATAAAAACCCATGCATTCATACACAAAAATCACATCTCATTTTCATACACAAGACACCACAAACACATCCAATCTTCCCCTTTGCCGCAAGCTCCCATTCCATTTCTACACAATCTCTTCTCGGCTTCATTCCATTCCATATACTCTCCCATTTGTAGAAACCATTCAACCTTAGCCGCTCCACCTTCATTTACAACACACTTGGAGCACCAACACCGAAGGCAACTCTTAAGGGATTTCAACATCAGTTTTGCTTCAAGGGTTTTTTCTTCTTAATCCTATGTTCACTCATGTTATATATTTTTATGTCAAACCTTTTGTAAACATGAAGTGTAACTAATCTCTCTCTAGGGATTCGATTTTACCATTGCTAACCCAAGGCCATGTTTGTTAAATCAGTTTATACTCAGTCATCTACCTATTTCTTGAGTTTGTTTCACTTAGATATGATCAACCATATGATGTGTGGATTTAATCAAATGTCTCTAATCATGAGCCTAATTGTGATGTGCAACTTTGGTTCCTAATCAAGAATATGTAGTGCACAAGAAACTTTCACAAAACCAAAGGGAACACTCAGCAGGATGTTTGCAAAACATTCCCTTCATTCATTCACATATCCACCAAGATTATGCATGATGTGTGCTTTAATCTTGGCTAAACAACCTGTGGTTAATTCAAATGATGATCAAGCATTAAAATCAACACACTAAGTCACAATTAAATCGGAGAATGAAACAAGAAATAGATAAATTAAATGAGAATTCTGAATTAACTACATGGCAATCTTGCAAGGCTACATCGAATCCCTAGAGAGAGATTAGTTACACTTCATGTTTACAAAAGGTTTGACATAAAAATATATAACATGAGTGAACATAGGATTAAGAAGAAAGAACCCTTGAAGCAAAACTGATGTTGAAATCCCTTAAGAGTTGCCTTTGGTGTTGGTGCTCCAAGTGTGTTGTAAATGAAGGTGGAGCGGCTAAGGTTGAATGGTTTCTGCAAATGGGAGAGTGTATGGAATGGAATGAAGCCGAGAAGAGATTGTGTAGAAATGGAATGGGAGCTTGCGGCAAAGGGGAAGATTGGATGTGTTTGTGGTGTCTTGTGTACGAAAATGAGATGTGATTTTTGTGTATGAATGCATGGGTTTTTATAGGGGGAATGGGAGAATATGTGGGTGATTGTTTAAGAGTGAATGTGGTTGTTATGATTGAGAGTGCATGTGGATGAAATAATGATGGAAAAAAAGCTAGGTTGTTGGTGTGTGAATGCATGTGTTGAATTTGTGATGCAATGATGAAAGAGTAAGTGCATGTGTGTGTGAATGGTGGTGCAATGATGAAAGAGTAAGTGCATGTGTGTGTGAATGGTGGTGCAATGATGAAATGATGAAGTAGGAAGGTGGAAATGCATGTGTTGAATTGGTGGTGCAATGATGAAAGAGTAAGTGCATGTGTGTGTGAATGGTGGTGCAATGATGAAAGAGTAAGTGCATGTGTGTGTGAATGGTGGTGCAATGATGAAATGATGAAGTAGGAAGGTGGAAATGCATGTGGCTAAGGGTTGTTGATTGGGCTAGAGGTTTTGCATGGCTCAAAGGATTGTTTGATTGGGCTAGGCCCTTTGTTTTATGTCCAAAGTGCATACAAGGCTTTCAAATTCGTCCAACACTTTGGCTCCAAGCATATGCTATCCATTCCAAGCCCAATTTTGCTCCAAAATGCTCCAAAATGCATCTTTTTGCTTCCTTAGCCATATGAACCTAAAAACACACGAAAATGGCTTAAACTACTAAAACAACTATGAATTAACAACATAGATGCACGAAAACAAGCTAAGTAAGTCGCCTAAATATGCTCCTATCAGCTTCTACTCTCCTTATTCTTCACAATTCATTTCGAAACGCTTTATTATTTTGTAGATTATAATCAATTTGTTATTTGATTCTTGGTACGATGGCCGACTGTGGTGTGTGTTCGTTAAAGACAATAGATGGTGAAGGTTCCAGAAAAAGGTTTGCATTGTAAATTTTGTAGTTTGTATAAAGTTTATATTTAGATTGACCATTATAAATATATATTTTGTTGATAGACAAGAAGAAAAGAGATATACGGGTCTGACACACTTTTGGTAGGAGTCGCTATTGAATCACTTTTGAAGAATTAATAGGGGTTGTGAAGTCAGACATATGCGCCACGTTTTTTTTTTTTTTTTTTCCGATGTTGGAGTAGTGGTGCGTGACAAATGTGGTGTGGATTGGGAGTCTTGGAGAGCCATCCCCGAGGAGAGGAAGATGCATTTGATCGATGAGTTAGCTGTATGTGTTAAATAATTAGTTAAATAATAATTATGTTTGTTAAATTTAATGTAATAATGATATTGTAATTTATTAATTTTTGCATGACAACCTAATTGGGACATTGACAAAAGTAACCCAAATCTGATGAAGTGCATCGACAACATTTTCAAGTTCAGTTTTCGGGAGTGGAAGTTTGATAATTGATAGGAGCATATTTAGGCGACTTAGTTAGCTTGTTTTCTTACATTTATGTTGTTAGTTCATAGTTATTTTAGTATTTTGAGCTATTTTCGTGTGTTTGTAGGTCCAAATGGCTAAAGTAGCAAGAAAGTGCATTTTGGTGCATTTTGAGCAGTTTTGGGCTTGGAATGGATAGCATATGCTTGGGGCAGGGTGGATGGATGAAATTGAAGACCAAAAGAGGCTAGGAATCTGCTAAAGAGATGGAAGAAATTAATTCAAGATTTGGAAGTAAGGAAATCAGCCACAAAGAAGGAAACATGAGTCAAACTTCCTTATTTTGACTTTGTTTCCTTAAATCTTTCCTGCATAAGTTCCAGCTGCCAAAGAGGGTCCCTAATTAATTTAGGACACTTAAATACAAGTTTTAGAAGCCTTAATCCCAGCCAAAGGGGGATGCCGCACCCAACTTAGCCTTTATCCTTCCTTGCCGTGCAAGGGAAACAACATTCCCTTTCCTATTTTCCTTGCCGCAAGTTCCTATCCCTTTTTCCTTGGGATTCTGACTTTAATTCTCCTTTTCCTTTTGGGTTTGGTCCAATTCTTTCCCAAAAACATTTAATTAAAGCTAGGATCCTTTCCCTAAAATATATACCCTTTGCCGCACCCATAGAGTCATTCCATTCATCCATATACACAACCAGCCATCATTCATCCTTCTACACCTTCATCCACAGCCTTCATCACCTTCCATACACAATTCTGCACCTTTTCCTCCACCATACCTCCCTGCCATTCAACAATCCTTCAACCATAACACACCACAACCCACTTTCACACCCTTACACCCTTGTGCCGTAGCCTAGCAAGGAAGAAAGAGAGGAGAGGCAACCTTGGACATTTTTGCATTCAAGTTGGATTGTTGGAACGTTTTTAGGTGTAATCTATCTTTTGTTTTCAATGTTTAATTTAAGTTTTCTTTGTTTTGCTGTGATCATGAGAGGCTAAACTTGTTTTAGCTAGGGGAGACTTTGAAACCATGATTATATTTGTGATATGAATTGATTAATTCCAGTTGTGATTTCATAAATTGTGAATTCAATTTACTTAACCGTTTGATTAAGAACTTATTCTTGTATGTTGATTAAGGAGGCTTACTTAGTTTGCATGCTTGAATTTGATGCTAGAATATAAGGGAGTTTCACATAATTGTTACAAGCTTATATTCACAAGTAGTAAAGGTTGCTTGTCACAATCATGTTAAGTCAAATTCTTGGCATGAGTATCATGATGTCATAGTTACGAATGCCTTGCCAATGCTTATGATTTTCATGAAACTTAATGATCTTTGCTTGTGTCTCTATTATGCAATTCATGTAGGGAACTTGGGAAGAATAATTTGGTTGCCGATGTGTTGTCCATCCAATTCAATGACTTAAGGAAAATTTGAGGGTTAATTAGTGATGTCACGATTAATCAGGGGTGTTGAGGTTCATGGTTATTGAAAAAGCAACTGGAAATCAATTTGTATGCAAATGTGTCAGGTGTAGAGAAGGACCCTCTAGCTAGCTAATCACCCATCAATTCACCCAAATTCGTATTCCTTTATTTAGTTTCTGCAATTTACTTGTTTTTACTTCAAATTCGTCAAAAACCCAATCCTCTTTACTTTGTTGTGTCAATTTAGCTAGAATCTGTCCTATTTTGTGTTTTTGAGTGTTTTGAGTCATAATCAATTCAATTTTCGTCCAAAGTAAGTCCTAGAGTCTAATTTGAGTCTATTTGATTATTTTGTGCTGTTTTGAGTTTTTTTAGTTTGTTTTGAGTAATATAAGTTTAGTTAAGAGTCTTTGAGTTTATACAAGTGTTTTTAAGCCTAGTTTTATATCTTTGAGTCAGTTTTTTATTAGATTAGCAATCCCTCCTAATCCCCGGCTTAGAACGATCCCTACTTACATCTTTACTACAATTGTCAAAAACATGGTTTAATTTGAGTGCTATTATTTATCACATCAATAATCAACGGGTGGCAGAACTACAGTAAGAACCAAAACCACTAGCGGAGGAGTAGAATAGTGTTTTATTTTTAAAATTTTTTTTCTTATTAAATAATGAGATTTGAATTTGAATTTTTTTTACTATAAACGGTTTAATTAAATATGTACTTAATATTTATATCAAAGTAATGGATTCTAATAAATATTTATATTAATTAATTATGCATAAATAATTTAATGAAATAAGTTCTTGATTGATTAAGTATTTATGTGCTTTGAAATAAATTAAAGAATAAATGGAAAAATTCAAATATATTTTTTTTAAAAACGAAATTAAAAAAAAAAAAAAAAAACATAATGCACGACGACAAAGATCTATCATGCAAGATTATTTTGCGCAACGACAGTCCTTCGTCGCACCATGTGACTTTGCGCAACGCAATGTTGTTTGTCATGCAAAGCGTTATGAAAAACCCAGCAAAGTACAAGTTGGATGGCGCCAAAGTGTGGAAGCACCATGTTTTGAGCGACGGTGCTTTTGTCAAGCAAAGTGTTATTCACTTTATTGAATTTAAGTAGAATGCAGGAAGACAGAAGCTTTAAAACCATTGCAGCAACTGCCTTCCTCCTGAATATTTCCAGCCAACGATCTGTGTTGCCATTAATCTCAGAGGTATATTTTCTTCAATAACTAATTTAATTTCTATTCATTTAAATAGTTTTGTGACTCACCCCGACCGGAGTCGAGGCGTACTGGCTGTCACTCGAAGATGACGTAACCCAAAAGTGTGAGTGATGAGAAAAATGTGAATAAATTAAAATCGAACTAAAACTTATTTAAACTAATAAAATGAGTGCACAGTAGTGGGTAGAACCCATAAACTACAAATGTTCAGAGCATAGTTAACATAAGAGTAAAGCAGTCGAAGTAGAGAAGTAATTATTACACAACTGGGGACAAGTTCCTACGTTGAGATGGAGATATGTTAGAATCGCTGAGTAATCCTCGAGTGCCACAGAGTAGGTCAGCTATCTAGGACCTTGGGGGGCGAAAAACAGAAGGGTGAGTGGGCACAAAAATAAAGGTTTGTAAAACATAGTTATTTTCCGAAACATACTAACCCTTCTCTGTAAAACATATATAGTTTCCAGAAAATCATACTACGTGTAAATATGAAATCAAATGCATGCTAACAGTAAATCCAGAAGTATGCCACAACATGGTATCTCATCAGCAATACAAATATAATCATGTGATCAATAATCTATACTATCATGCAAGTCGGAGTCACCTAATGTGACCTGTATGACTGCACCTATGACTCATCAATCTATGTTAGCACACAAGTTGGAGTTGCCTAATGCAACCTGTATGACAGGCTATGTGTAATAATATACGCTCTAGTGCTACAATCACGTGAAATCTAGCGGTATGTGTGGTCACCTACGAGTCGGAGTCACTTAATGTGACTTGTATGACAGGTTAGCACCTACTTGGATCCAAGGAGAGCGTGCGGTGTGAGAGGTGAACATACACGTGAAAGATTGGCCCTGGCTCGGGGAGGGAACACTAACACCGGGGTGCAACAATGATGAACAAACTACATCAATATATGCATGCCATAATGATTCAACAATTTCAATTAACATAATAACCTTACCTGGACCAACCTGCGCGTCTCGTAATCGTCTTAGCATTTCACAACAGTACAATATTTATGAGCAGGTAAAATGCATAAGAATATGCCATGACAGTATATAAATCTTAACCACATGACATCATGTTTTTAAAATTAATAAAACATGGCATAAAATGCATAAATCAATTTAAAAGCATTTGTAGAAACTATAAAGTTTTTTTTTATATATATATATATATATATACACAAAAACAAAAATGCCACTCACTGATATGTCGACGGATCGTAGCCCTCTAGCCTCGCTTGTCCACGTATGTCCTTAGGGTAAGTCTCCCCTACATGCAAAATAACTAATAACAATTAATTAATAAAGACATACACGAAAAGCTAGGAGAAACTCCCCATAATTTGCTCAAACAGAAGTTTTGAATATACGAAAATGTTCTACTCGAAGTCACGGACCTGCATGTGTCAATCATTCACCGGCTGGTGGCCGGACGTGCCATCACACGCCGCCACGCGCTGGCAGGTCATGATCACACGCGTACCTACTTGCCTGACATGCTAACTGACTGATAGAGGAATATTCTGTCAGAGTTGACGGAGTATTTCATTAAAACTAACGGTGCCAGTTAACGGCGTTAGAATATTCCGTCAACTTTGACAGAATATTCTCTGTCTTCTCCGGTTGAACTCCGCCGTTCGTCGTCGTCTAGTTTCGCCAGAAACTGGGGATTTTCGCCGGTTTTTTGAAAAACTTTAGAACTCACATAACTTCTTTATTTCTCAACCATTTTTTACCAACTTTATGCGGAAATGAAGATCTTGAGGACATGAACAAGGCTATACCTTTTGGGAGTCAAAAAACAAATGGGAAATTGCCTGAAAATAGTTCGAAAATCTCAGCCTAAAACTCAACTCCTCGAACTTGCTTGCTCCAATGTTAGTGCTTCTTCAAACCTTGACTAAAGGCCTCAGGGAGTTGAATGGAAGCTCCTACAACCTTTAAAATGTCGTGACTCGCCCAGAATCACGTCGGAATAAACTCGTCCGAGTCGGAGCTTCCGAGTTGGGGAGTCAAAACTCAACCACTTCAAGATTGGTTTGTACGGTTAGGTTTGTGAAGATGAGAGGATCACGATGGTAGTATTTTTAAGTTCGATATGTGAGTGCTTGATGAAGGTTCTTGTAGTTGCAGAGGAAAATGAGGTACGGGTGTGAGAGAGAGACAAAAGAAGAAGAGAGAGACTGATAGCGTTTCTGATTGGTGGAAAGTGAAGGAAGTTGTCTGGTTGGGTGAGAGAATTGAGGAGTGAAAATTGATTGGTGGTAAGGGATTTGAGGGCACGGGTCCAGTTTTAAAAAGAAAAGGTGATAAGATTTTCAGATTTTAGTGCAGTAAGTAGTACACAAAAATCTGTCTCCTTATCAATAACAGTATCTCCCACACTGATAAATTAGGACACATGCGTGTACAAATTTCACCTGCTGTTATAATACTTTACCTATGCGTAACTTTTTCGTTATAGATCTGATTCAAGTCTAACTCACGCCTACACGATCGTAACAACGAGTACTATTTAATTACGATAGCGATAAAAATAATTTAAAGCTGCATAATCACGTCCACGTCACTTTGCCAACAAGGGCATAAATGTCAATTTACACACTCGGGGAGAATTTACATAGGAAATTAGGGATGGGTCCCCACATTTTGTTTGTTGTTTATAATTGTTGTGAGTTTATGTATTTGTATGCAAACATTTTTGTATAGATGTACAAAAAATGTTTTGCAGTGTTCATATGAGCTTAGTTTCTCGTTCGAGAATTAGTTGGATTTCACAAATGGATACGAAAGTATGACTGCAGTCCAATTAATTTTTGAATTGTCCTATAATCTTGGACAGTTTGAGAATGCACAGTTAGATGTTGTGTTTTGCGGTTCACGTATTAGAGTTTGATTGTGGGAAATTGGTAGCATCTCTTTGCGTTTTTCGGGTGCATCATAGTTTTTTGTATCTACGTCGTGCACTTGAAGAACTGCAGGGACATGTTGTCAAAATTTTCCCACGATCTTACTCTAATGTGTTGGAGCTGTAAATTACAATATGTAACTATGCATTCTCGAATGAGATAGGACCCATACCTGAGGCATAAGGTGGCATGTCATAATTGAAGTTATTGTAACCCTTGTAATTTTTTTTATGTTTGCAGGTGATATGGACAAAGTTTGGATACATAATCTTAACAGATGTGCTGATGATTATTTGGAATAAATCAGTTCATTGATTTTGCAATTGCAAACAACTGGGGTTCAACTCAAATTCAGTGTCATAGTAGGAAGTGTAACAACTTAATGATTGAATATTTTGAAACTGTTTGATACTATTTAGTCAGAAATGGGATGATGGAGACCTATACTATGTGGAATCATATTGGAGAACAAATACAACATACTTCATCTTCACACATTACCCGATCACTAGAGACAATTGAAGCTATTATGGACCCAAATGAACAAATTATAGACATTCAATGATGCTTTTCCAAATGCTAGTTCGAATACAAATGAGGAAGTAGAAGATGACGTCTCTCCCATCATGGACAGTGAAGCATTTGAAAAATATGAAAAACTATTAAAATGTGCGAAGCAAGAATTATACCTCGGTTGCAAAGGATTTTCGATGCTCACGGCCATTGTTGAGTTGATGCATGGCAAAATAAAGTTTCATATGTCGAACTAGTGTTTTGATTACTTTTTGGGGGTTTTCAAGAGGATGCTTCCAAAAGACAATTGCCTGCCTAAAGATCATAAAATTGCAAAGAAGGTGTTGAATGGTCTTGGATTGGGATATGAAAAAAATTCATGGTGTAAAAATAATTGCATTTTGTTATGCAAAGAGAATAAAGCGTTAGATAAATGCCCTGTATAATGAGTCGCGGTTTAAAATGACCTCTCAGAATAGAACAACAAAAATTCCACAAAAAGTTATGTGTTATCTCCCATTAAAGCCTAGGTTGCAGCAATTGTATATGTCAACGCACACTGCAAGCGACATGAGGTGGCATAAGGATAGACAAGTGGATGACGATGTTATGAGACATCCTGTAGATGGAGAGGCATGGAAAAAGTTTGATTGGCTATACCTCGATTTTTCACGTGAGCCTTGGTACGTTAGTTGGGAATTGTGATAGACGACTTTAATCTGTTCCGGGTTCTAAACCAAAACCATAGCTCTTGGCCAATCTTCGCAATTTCGTATAATTTGCCACCTTGTAAGTGCATGAAAAAAAATATATATGATGATGACAATGTTGGCAACCAAAGATTTAGGCACGTTTATTGATGTTTATTTACAATCGTTGGTCGATGAATTGAAAGAATTATGGGACAATGGTGTTCCCATGTACAATAAATCTACTGGGAAGATGTTCACCTTGCGAACAGTGTGGACTATAAACGATTTTCCCGCGTATGCTATGATGTCTGGGTGGAGCACTAAGGATTATTACGCATGCTTAGTTTGCAAAGAGGACATAACGTCTAGTTAACACGCGGAAAAGTTTGTTACCTAGGGCATCGTAGATGGTTGCCGTGGGACCATGAGTGGTGTTAGAACGAGATAGCCTTCTTCAATGGCATAGAGATTCGGCCAAGACCCAGAGAATGGTCTGAAAATGATATTTTGGCTCAGGTGAATCATTCGAATTTTGGTTAGTCGGACAAATTCGTAAATAGGACAAGACCATAAACACATCTGAAATGGACACAAAAGACAAGGTTGTTTGAGCTCCCATACTGGTTGAAATTAAAATTGAGACGCAACCTCGATGTAATGCATGTTGAGAAGAATGTGTTTGGTACACTGGTCAGAACTATACTAGACATTGAGTGAAAAACAAAGGACACAACAAAAGCTTGGATCGATCTGGAGAAAATATGCATTAGGCCAGGTTTATGGATGACGAGGGATGAAGACATAGCCAGAAAGAAGCTTGCATCGTTTTTGGTGAAAACGGATAAGAGGAAAGAGTTTTTGCAGTTTCTATCTTCTGTACAATTTCCGAATGGGTATGCTTCAAACATCGGCCTTTGCACAAATGTGGATGGAGGCAAATTTTTTGGCCTCAAGAATTATGATTGTCATGTAATATTCTAACACCTTGTCCCAGTAGGTATTCGACACCTTTTGCCCGAAGATGTGGTGAAGTCGATTAAGTTGTTGGCGAGATATTTTTCTCAATTAACTACAAGATCTTTATGCAAGTTCGATGTTAAACAGTTGCGTGATAATTTTATTGAAGTGCTATGCAAGTTTGAAAAAATATTTCCTCCAACTTTCTTCACAAGCATGATCTACGTGATTATTCACTTGTCGGATGAGGCAATTCTAGTTGGACCCATAAACTATCGATGGATGTATCCGATAAAAAGGTATTTAATCGCCAAAAATACTTTATTTCATGATGTATGTACGATTTGACTAATTTTACACGTTAATTTATTATTGGTGCAGATTACTGGGTGAATTACAACATAGTGTACGGAACAGGGCAAAGCTCGAATGATCAATCGTGGAGGCATGGGTTGCATTTGAGTCGCTTAAATTTTGTGCAATATACCTACAAGACGTTGAGACTACGTTCAATTGACAACAACACAATAATGACAGTGGTGTGAAAAGTGAAAAACTTTCTGTTTTTGCCCAAATTGCACGATTCTTTGGCGAACCAATCAGAGGTGAGTTGTGATGAGACAATGACTTACCTAGATGAGCATGAAGAGTTGATGAAGCAGGAACATCCTTCACATTTATATGCCAAGAAGCACCGTGAATTGTTTCCTCGTTGGTTTCGCGACATAAATTGTTAGAGTTTTTGGTTATTTGCATAATTGTAAATGGTAAACTAACACATCAACTTTTTGTCATTATTATAGGTGAAGAAATTGAAGGACATGAGTTCGCCCGCATACACTAAAGAATTATGCAACTTGGCTATCGGGCCCCTAAGCACATAGTTGTACTCCGGTTGTAAAGTAAACAACATCAAATTTTTGGCAGCTGATTGCAATGACAAGCTGTGTATGCAAAAATAGTGGAGTGCATGTCCCAGGTGCGGGCGACATTACAGACATTGATTTCTATGGAAAACTTACAAGTGTTGTGCAATTGCTTTACAAAGACCGATGTCAAGTTATCTTGTTTAACTGTTGCTGGTTTGATACAAACCCACGTAGAGTTGGAGGTGTTAAGCAGGACGATGGTTTGCTATCGGTCAACACTAACAAATGTTGGTATTACGACAACCCCTACATTTTGGCAACGATGGCTAAACAAATTTTCTATATAGATGACCTTGAGGGCAGGAGGGGATGAAACATAGTTTAGAAGATTGAGCACATAGGATTGTATGATATTCCAGATCGAGATCTTGCTAGCGATGACGATTATGGTGACGTCGGTGACCAACAACTAAAGACTTTAACGAAACTTGGTGCAGATACACTGCAGGATATGACTATTGTACAAGAACCGTATCAGGTAGCCGGAGGTCCTAAATCAAAATACTAATCGACTCCATTATGATAGACCTCGGGGATTAGCCGCGATATAATGCACCCGAGCGCGCGAACAACGATGTTGACGTGCCTACAAACGATGAGGAGTCTGAATTTGCAAGAAATTAATTAAACAAAAAATAATTATTAATTTATTTAAAAATAAATAAATTAAATTTATAAATATGCGCGACGATGTTTTAGAAATATTTGTCGTGCAAATATTTAATAATACGTTGTTTTTTTTTTTGGGAATTGTTATTAGCACTCTCCAAACTTTCTATATTAGGAAACAAAAATACACTTGTTAAGAGTGTAAAATGAGATTTTTGGAGTGACAATAATAGTTCCATTTTTTTTTTCTCTTCTAAAACTAGACGCGCGACGAAAATTTGAACACCCTCATTGCGCAAACATTTAAAAATCTGATTTTTGGGAAAAATTGGGCTCATTTTTAATTGTGCGCAAGATTCTGCTTCAAATTTCTTATAGACTCTATCTGTCTCTCATTCTCTGCGAAGCTTACTCTTCTCTCTCGATTCTTTGCGAAGCTCACTCTCTTCTCTTTCTCTTGATTCTCAGTCTCTCCATCTCTCGCTCTCATCACTCACTATCTCAAGTGTCTCCCTCTCTCTCTCTGTTTCTCTATCTCTCTGTCACTCTCTCCTCCGCACTAGACATCTGACGCCACACCATCTCACTGCCACCGTAATATTACTAGGTAAGCACCCACTCTCCCTTAATTCAATTATTTATTTGTGCAATTTTTCATTTTTTCTGTTGAATGGTTTAAATTAGAACAATTAGGGATTTAGGGTTCAAATTCAGAATCCTGGGTTAGGGTTTTCGAATTGGGAATCCAGGGTTTGTTTATTTTTTTTTTCCATTTTTTTGGTTATAAACAAAACTGGGTTTCGAATTGGGAATCAGATAGGGTTTTTGAATTGGGATTAGCTACTCGGAAGGAGAGGCAGTCGTAGAGGAGAAAAGCACACTAAGGAGTTTCTAGGAAATTGGTAAGGGTTTCGAATTGGGTTCTGATCAAATAAGGGTTTCGAATTGGACTTAGTTATCTGTGTACTAATTGATTGGGGGTTTCTGGGATTATTAATTTATTTTTTCATATTAAATTACAGTTTTTTATTTGTGCAAGTATGATTTCAATGTATTTTACAACTAGCTTCTTTTCATTTGGTTGCTGAGTAATTCAAACACACAAATTGAGAGGATTATATATATATATAGGTGGGTAGATATATTCCAGCTTAAAACACAATCAAGTTTCCTTGTGTACTATATATAATCATTCTTTTTTTTTTTTTTACTTTTTTTATTAGCTAAATGATGGTATTAGAGGAACAGAAAACCATACGAACTTTGCAATAAGAACAGGAGGGCTGGATTGTAGTTCCCAAACGAAAATCTTTCCTTCTCTATTCCCTGCTAGACGGAAAACAATAGGGGGCAAAGAATCAACATATAGTTGTGCGACAGTCAGAACATCTAAAGTTTACATGGTATGGTCCCTTCATTTTTGAAAGAACGAAGAGTTTCAGAAAATTCCTCATGCAGTTAGCGTTACCTTTAGCAAAGAACAAGAAATAGGGTTTGCTTGATAACTATTTTGTTTTCAATTAAAAAAATAAAGGGAAAAAGAAAGAGACAAGGGAAACTGAGTAGCCAGATGATAGTGGTGACTGGTGAAAGAAGCAGAGAAGATAATTTGAACACTATTTTTCGTTTGGGAATGAGTACCTTGTATGTTTGTGTGCGTGTGTGTGTGTGTAGGTGCGTAGATAATATTACTTTGAATTGATTTATATGCTATTTCTCATTTTCATTCCCCACCAATATATGGCTATAAACCATGCCCCCAACACTCTGGATTATGTGGTCAAACCATGCTACCTATAGCTAATACCCATATTTTTGCTATTTTGCTATTTGTTTCCCTACACCAACCAACCCTTACCCTTCACACCTTGTCCCTCATATATGCTATTGTCTCAAATGCTTTGCCCTAGTTGTATATTCAAATAGGTTCACTAGATTTGTTCTTTTAGTTTGGTTTTGGATCTTTTTCCCAAAAATAGATAAACTTATTCTCTCTCTCTCTCTCTCTCTCTCTCTCTCTCTATATATATATATATATATATCTATATATCTATCAAGGAAAATGTTATATATTTGACTGTTCTCTGTCTATTACTAATTTATTGACGGATTAGCTACTTAGGATTCATTGCTTATGTTATTTATAAACATTTGATAGCTTTTATATGCAAAACATAAACAAAAACATGTTGGTATTGATGGATTATGTATATTATGTGCCATGTAATACTCTAATAAATTGACTAACAATAGTGGAATGTAACTTGTTAAGAACAATATAGACCAAATACAATTGCCCCCACATCAAATTACTGATTATTCAACATTAAGGTATATACATAAGTTGCCAAAAGGTACAAACTTATAAATTAAACAAATCATAATTGCCAAAAGGCAATGACTTCTCCCTCATGATTGTCCACTTGTCCCTAAAAAAAATTTGATAAAATTTCGATTCTGTGTTGTAATCATATTGATCAACTTTATTATAGTATTAACTTGCAAATTTCTATTTACATGTTATTTAAAATGATTTGTTATAGTATTTAGTTAAGGATTTAAATGATTTGTTATGTACATGTTATATTATTCAATTGTTACTTTTTTATTTATTGTTTTTGTAGATGTCGAACTTAATTTCAAACCGCTGGGTAGCTAGTTGGGTCACTCAGACACCTTCTCCAGCACGTAGTGCTGTTGCCACCTCCCCACCGGATTTGGACATGAGGGGTGTGTCTCCGGTCCTGCCTTTCGGTCCAACGGTGTCTCCTGCTCCTATGTCATCGACTTCTTCGGTGACGCATCCTCTACTAAGTGCCTGGCAGACTCATCGATGACCCTATAGTTTTGAGGAGGCTGAGCAGTCTAGGGAGGCTTCCTCTATCCATGGAGAGGGTCCCAGACAGGTAATGCATCTTTCTCATAGTATTTTTAGTTTAACAATTTGGAATTCAGGTTATAATTGTTTTAAAGTCCCTAATTGGTATATAAAGTGTTTGAATTGTTGGGTGTATATGTAATTTCTGTTGTTATATTGTCTTTAGGTTTTAGGAAATGTTATAGTTTTAGGGGAGGTTCTGCCGAATTTTTGATATAAAATAGAATTCATCTGATGTTTACTTTGTTTATTTGTAGTTCAAAAAAAAAAAAAAAACAAGGGATGTCACAGGCCACTCGCACCACGACCAAGAAGATCACCATTATGTGGGATCCTCGACATCGTCCTGCTGTAACAAAGGAGCAACACAGTGCATTGCCCATCGACATTGGCTCGGTTATCAGGAGTCATTGCCCGCTCCTGTAGAAGTGCTGGAAAGCCGTCCCACATGAAGTCAAGGGCAACATTCTTCATGAATTATCGGTAAGTATTGTCAACCTCAAATACTAAATTTTTATTAAAGTATACAAATATTATAAATTTTAATTACTTTTTATTTTTTGTGTTTTGCAGCATCACTATGATCTCACGAACCTCGATGCCAATCAAAAGTAGTACATCAATGAGATTTGCACCGGCAGGTTCACTCAGTGGAATAATGACCTCCACAAGCATTATGAGAAATATGACGGTTCGGAGGTTACTCTAGCAGTTGGGTGCCCTAAGGAGTTGGTGGACCATCGGGATGAATGAGAGTGGCTCTGCGGCCATTTTCAGGACGAGAAATACCTCATGAATATAATATATATTTCAATAATATTTAATCAAAATTTTTATATTTTTAAATAATTTTTTAATTTTTTTATTAATTTGTTATAAATAACCAAACTAAAACGTTTTTTTTTATTCAACAAAAAAAGTGAAGGAAAACTCGATCAACCGGTCAAAGAAGAAACTTCTTCATTGTTCTGGCTCGCGATGCTTTTCTTATAGGTTAGAGGAGCGACGTAAGGTAACCGCATATTTATTTTAAGTTTTGATTCTTTTTACTCTCTATTACAAAATTTGTAATCAATGTGTTAATATTTTTTTTATTCAGGGGGTCAAAGTTTACTGAGATTGACATGTTCAGAGAGGTATACATTTGGCCCGGGAATAAGCTAGCAGATCAGATTCATATAAGTTATTTCAAATTTTTATTATTCAATTAGTATTAATATTAATTACATGTATATTTAAATTAATTTGTTTGTTTTCATTTTCTAGTCCACCATGGTGGAGAAGAGTTAGACCGTTCTAGAGGAGGTGGCTTCACAACTTCCCCCAAAGACCCCAATCGAGGAGGTGTTTCCCCTCGAGGATGCGGGTTTTCAGATCATGACAGACACACTAGATCAGACCTTCGGTCGTAGGCAATGAATGTTCAGGGCTTGGGAAAACCCGTATTTGGGACCTGTTTGCCTCCTTCTCCAGGCAGAGAAGTCAAATCGCTGACATCTGAAGTGGCAGACTTAATGAAGCAGATTGCCGCCCAGTAGTCTCTGCTTGCGGCCTAAAGCAATATGATGAACCAAATTTGTCTTGCTGATAGGAGCATATTCATGCGACTTAATTAGCTTGTTCTCGTACATTTATGTTGTGTTTCCTTAGTTATTTTAGTGTTTAAAGTCACTTTTGTGTATTTTCAGATTATAAGGCCAAAGTGTGCAAGAAGATGCAAATTGGAGTCTTTTGGAGCAAAAGAGGAATGAATGAGTTGAAGACTTGAAGCAACGATGAATTCCTATTCCAACGAGGATTCCTACTCAAACAAGGTTTCCTACTTGAAGTAGGAAAGTTAACCCTAGGTTTCCCGTTTTGGTAACCTTTCCTAATCTGAAACGTCCGTATTTTCTAGCCACTTTGAAGGCCTTGTAGACACTTTAGGACACAAAACAAAGGCCCTAGCCCATCCAAACCCTTTTGCCGTTCCTTAACCCTAATTCCCTTCCCTTGCCGTGCAAGGGGGGGGGGGGCAATCTTGTCCTAGATTTGCATTTAAAACACATGCTCCTAACCTAATTTAAAACCCTAGCCGCACCTTGCAGCCATTCCCTTTTAATTTCTGATTTTATTCCCTAATTCTAGAAGCTTTTAACTTAATTTTAATTAACCAAAATAACTTAGGGTTTTATTTTCTGAAACCCTACACATTTTACAACCTAGCCGCACCCTAGGAGGCTCTGAAAATCATTCATTCTTCTCCTCCCATATTAGCCGCACTCCCATCCCTTTTCTCTCATCATTCAGCCACCATAACCCTAATTCCCATCTAAGCCGCACCCTTTCATTCACCCTAGAATCTCATTCATTCATTCTTGATATTTTTCAGCCAAAAACACATCTTGCCGCAACCACCATCCCTTCTCCCACCTTCAGTCCGCAACAACCCTCCAATTCCAGCCACTTCCCAACCTTGCCGCAGCTTGATGCGAGATTTATACGCACACAAATTAAACCCTCTTTTTGTCAATTGTAGTATAAGTATAAGTAGGGATCGTTCTTAACCGGGGATTAGGAGGGATTGCAAATCACTTGGAAACTGACTCAAAAACGTAAAATAAAGTTAAAAACGTTCACAAAGACTCAAAGGACTCAAAACAAGTTCAAAAGACTCAAAACTGCCTAAAAACACTAACTAGGCAGTTTCTGACCTTAAACCCAATGTTGGACGAATTTAAGATTATGGTTTGATTCAAACGTAAAAACACAATATAAAACACTATACTAGACTCAAAGAATGCAAAACTAAACTTTAAAACACTAAAACAAACCAAAAGACTCAAACATCACCCAAAACACTCAAAACAGCCTTAAAATCACTTTCTGGGCAGTTTTGAGCACTTTGGTGAATTTGGACGAATTTTGGGAAATAAATTGAATCAAAACACTTTAAAACATAAACTAAACAAAGTCTAAACACTAAAGAACAAGAAAGTAAAGGGGGGTTTTAAATTGACGAGAATTGAAATAACGAAACAAGTTAATAAACTAGACAGAATGTAAAGATGAATTTGATGGAATTGAATGGATGGGAACCTAGCTAAGGGGTTCATCTCCATACATGTTATACTTGCATAATAAAATGATTTCCAATTGCATTTCAATAAACTATGATACTCAACACCCCAAGTTAACCGTGATGCACTAATTAACCTTCAAATCTTCCTAACGTTATTGAATTGGATGATGCATGCGACAATTCAAAACATTCCCCACAAGTCCTCAACATGAATGCATAGAAGAGGTACAAGCAAGAATCATTATGCTCTATGAAAATTATAAGTGTTGACGAGGCATTCGTTACTATGATTGCATGAAACTTATGCCAAGAATTTGTTTAACGCGATTGTTTATAAGCAACCTCCACTACTTGCGAATATAAGTTCGTAACTATTAGGTGAAACTCACTTATATTCTAGCGTCATATTCATGCATGAAAATTAAGCACGCATTCTCAATAAACATACATAAATAAGTTATCAATCAAACGGTTAAACAAATTGAATCCACAACTTATGAAACGCAATTAGAAGTAATCAAATCAAAATGCAAGCATAAACATATATTTCGAATCCCCCCCTAGCCAAGGGGGGTTTAGTTGAATTTAAACATTGGAATCAAAGAAACACCTAAACATTCCAACAACTCAAACTTGAATTGTATGAACGTTTAGGCCCTCTTCTCTTCCATTCCTCATTCGTACAAAACAAAGAGTATTGAAATTAAACATTGAAATCAAAGAAACACCTAAACATTCCAACAACTCAAACTCGAATTGTATGAACGTTTAGGCCCTCTTATCTTCCTCTTCGTTGTAGCACAAGGTCTAGGGATAGTTTGATGGTGTGAATGGTTTGGGGAGTGGTTGGAGTGGCTGCAATGGAGGAGAAAAGTGTTTTGGTGGCTGCTGCAAGGGTGTGGAGTGGTTTTGACGAATTTCTGGAATATGGAAGAGTGAATTGTGTGTGAATGAGTGTGAATGGTTTTTATAGGGAGATGGATGGATGGGAGAGGGAACATGACAGCTAGGTTGCATGTGCAAATGCTAGAAATCTGAAATGGTGATGGGAGATGCATGTGGCTGCTTTATGCATGTGATTAAAGGGTGGAAATGCATGTGCTTTGAATAAGTGGCTGCATGTGCAAGGGGACAATCTGAAAATGCATGTGAATATGATGGAAATGCAATCTGAAATGGGATAGCATGTGGGTGAATGTGTGGCTGCAATGATGAAGTGAATGCATGTGTTGAATGATTAAAGTGCATGTGCAATGTTTTAAAGGATGGAATGATGGAGGAACAAGTGCATGTGAATGCATGGTGATAGCATGTGCACGGTTTTGGTTGGAATGATGGCAGATTGTGAAAACATGTGAATGCATGTGTTTGATGAATGATAAGTGGTGAATGATATGATAAGTGATAAGTGGTGAATGATAAGTGGTGAATGATAAGTGATGAATGATAAGTGGTGAATGATATGATAAGTGATAAGTGGTGAATGATAAGTGATATGATATGTGATTATGATAAGTAATGGGAGCATGTGAGGGAATGAATAATGAATGCATGTGTATGGTTTTGGAGAAAGGTGGAGATGCACGGCATAAGGGAATTGGAAAGGTTTAAATGTCCTAAAACTAAAGGGAACAAAGTTCCAACACTTCGGTTTTCAATTTCGTCCAACATTTTGGCGCCAAGCATAAGCTATCCATCCTTAGCCCAAAAGTGCTCCAAAAGTCTCCAAAATGCATCTTTTTGCTCCTTTAGCCCTTTGGACCTACAAACACACGAAAATAGCTTAAAGGACTAAAATAACTAAAGAAACATAACGTAAATGCACGAGAACAAGCCATTTAAGTCGCATGAATATGCTCCTATCAAATACCCCCACACTTATCTATTGCTAGTCCTCGAGCAAAACAAAACAACAAAAGAACACGAAACTAGACAAAACGAACAAAACACAACCTACACCTTCCAACAACCGTCTCACGGATTTCCAATGCTCATGACAAGTTAAAAATCATTATTCCCACAGATTTTAGCCATCTTTACACTTAAGTACATTCTTAATCATAGTCACCACATACTAGTTCACATTTAAGCATTTAAAACCATTTCGAATGTAGTAACATGCCTTAGAGAATTTCCTCAATTCCTTACTAGAATGCACTCTATTTTCACATAGATTTTCTGACTATACACCCTACACTAGTTATATGTGAGAGATTGATGTAAACATGAAAGACTAGTATCTCACATATGTTATAACAAAGAAAGCATTTTCTGGATTTACGATAATGACATGAATATGATCTCATGAATGGAATGCTACTACTTAGAATGAGAACCAGTGATTCCATAAGCTCATATCAATTCCAAACTCCACATATTGAACACATAACGATCAAGATAGAAGCATAAGGGTTGAAACGGGGCTAAAGGTGTTTGGCTAACAAAGAAAGGATAGGGAAAACAAACGTTCTTTAAGCAATAGTGAGCAAAGTATTGAATTAGGCACTTAGAATTCCCTTTAGAACGCAGAAGTCAACTTTGAACACCCAAGGGGAAGTCACACAAAACTTAGGGCCATATTCAAACTTTTTGGGCCCTTTCTTCAACAATCACACTTGTGAGTCCATTCTCACTTATTTTCACTCTTTTTCTTTCTTTTCTTCTTCTTTTTCTCACATGTTTTTTTTCTTTTTCCCGTGCCTCCTTTAAGACTTAGGCACATACATACACACAAAAATCCCTTCCCCCACACTTATTTTCTGCAACATATTAATCAAAAGGAATTCATTTAAGTCATGCTCACTATACTTCAAGAACAAGGGTATAGGAAAGTCCTACTCTAGGCTAGGTAAGGGGTGATGTGGTTAGCAAAGAAAATAGGCTAAACGAGGCTCAACGAGGTTAAAACTAATATATACGAAATATGGGAAGAAAGGCTATTTGGCCATGGTGGCAACTACACAACTTCATCTTGATATATGTTATGCAACTCAATGTCATGCTTTGAATGAAACGGATATAAGTTCTAGCATTTAGTTCTATCATGATACAATTGCATTCTAAGTAGCAACCAAGCAAGAAATAATGAGATCATGCAACAACTTTAGAAAACAAAGAATCACAGAAAATAACTCTCCAAAGAAAGTAATGGCTCGAGTCTCACAGGGATGTAGCGTTTGTTTGAGTTCCTTCCTTCAAGCATGTTACAAAAACGAATTTTTCTTTTATGATTGCATGTGAAGTCATACATTATAACCATATCCAAGCATATACCAAGAGTAAATCAAACTTTTCTCTATGTTCATAACTCTTTTTAACAGTCATGCAATTACAAACCAAATCCTTATCATTTTGTTGGAAGGTACCCTAAGACACAAACACACAAAAATGACTCAAAACACTCTTTTTAGGCTTTTTAAAACATGTTTTTCAAATTTTTATGTGATTTTCGGAGTTATAAAACAAAACACACTAAAAACACTCTAAAACAACTTAAAAACACCTTAAAACAGCAAGGAACAACATTTGAAGTAATGGGTGATAAAATCCCACGAATTTGCATTAAATATACTTAGTTACCCCCCCACACTTAAATCAAACATTGTCCTCAATGTTTTAAGCATAGATTCACACAAAACATAAGTAAACACACAAAAAAAAACAATTTAAACATACTAAACATGGCAGAATGTAATTAACAAAGAGAAGAGTTTAGGGACGCAAATCTGGTTATGGAGTGTAAATTCCCTCTTCTCCTTGGTAATTGCATTGAGGCTTTGATCATAGTGACTCCACAGGCTTACTCTTGAACTGGTTTCCGCCCATCATTGATTTTCCTTTGTGCTACTTCTTGAACTGGGCAGCAGGATGGTTCTTTTGGTCTCCCCCGAAGGTCTGAGATTACCCCTTTGGTCTGTTTCTTTGTTCAATCTTTCCAATTCGTATTGAAAAGGGTTGGAGGATAACTCAGCCTATGTTTGTCTCCACATGCTTCAATGTATCATTTTCACTTGCCTTACTCGCTCCCCTTTGCAGAAGTGGTCCCTTCTCCGGAAGTGTATCAACCTTTGAAGATGACTACTCGAGAGCAACGCTAGGTAAGCAATCAGGAATAGATTCCAGGCAGTTGGCTCCAGATCGGAAGACTGACTCCAAGTGCCGGCTGATTGCTTCTTTTACTTTGCCATGCGAGTAAGAACAAGGACAAAGAAAAAGACAGGGAAAGAGCATGATATGAGATACTTTTGCTTTTGACCTTGATGATATGAGATACCTTTGCTTTTGAAGAAGCGGTGAATGAATCAGCACATGTATTTGTTGTGCTGTTTCCTCCTGGGTCATCTATACTCCAGGCATCTGGTATCATCTTTGGGGAAGAAGAAAGAATTGAGTATTTTGAAAGGCTTTGCTGGGAGTGCGCCCTCAGAGGTGAGGGAGAGTTGGGCATTTTCTTCAGGTTTGCCCTGCCATAAAAGACGAAGGTCGACATATATAGAGATAATATCAAGTGGTGGTACTTTTTACCCTTGTCGACAAACGTTTTGATCCCGCAAATCCGGCTTTTTGAAATAGTGGCGCCTCTTCGATCTTTGAATACGCCTCTTCGATTTCTGAGCAGGCGCCCCTTCGATTTCTGAACGACGCCCCTTCGCTTTCTGAACGACACGTGGTAGTGCAGATGCGGCTCATTTTGACAAAGCTGCACGCGTTTTCTGAAAAGCAGAGAAAGCGTCGCCGAACTTTGCGCTTGTCGGCTAAAGAGGTGTAGTTGCGATGATGGCCTCCACGTGCGTCTTCTGAAAAGCCGAGAAAACGTCGCCTAAATTACGCCGGAAAATCCGGCTCTTTGAATCGGTGGACGTGTCGCCTTGGCTTTTTATAGAGCTATCGATCACCGCCAACATACACACTCTGAAGATCTCCCATTCTTGATAATCGTCTCCGGCCCTTCGAAATTTAACTCCATCCACCCCTTCTCTTTGAACACTTTTGAAAGAAAATGGCAAACTCATCGAACCTTAGCTTAGATTTGAGTCTCAGCAGCGATCCGGTTGCGCCCCGTCAAGGTAATGTATGGCGCCCTTCTTTTTTATCTTCTAACGGTCCTCTTTCAGGTGAAGACTCTGTGATGCAGGACGCCACAACAGCTACAATAGTAGCTAGGAACCTCCTCACTCCAAAAGATAGTAGGCTGCTGTCAGGACGGTCCGATGAGTTGGCCGTTCAAGAGTCCCTCGCACTTAGTGTTCAGTGTGCGAGCTCTGTGTCCAACATGGGCCTACGCCTGCTTGCTCGGTCCCGCCAAGTGGAATCGTTGATGGCAGAGGTGGAAAATCTTAAGCAGGAAATCAAACAGCTTAAGTACGAGAATAGAAGTTTGCATGTGCTTGCAAATAACTATTCGGCGGGCATGAAGAGGAAGCTTGATGAGCTGCAAGAATCTGAGGGTCGAATTCACAATGACCGTCAAAGGCTTGCGTCTTATCTCCAGAGGCACCTTTTTCCTGGGTCATCCAGCGCTTGGCCAAGTATTGAGGCCTGGAATGCTCTAACTCCGATGCCTCCCGCTCCGATGGCTTCCGCTCCGATGTCTCCCGCTTCTATGCCTCCCGCTTCTGCGCCTTCCGCTTCTGCGCCTCGTAGTGGGGCTTCACGCAAACAACCTTTGTGAAGCTCCACCTTTCTCCATGTTTAGTATCTTTCTTTTTTTTTTTTTTTTTTTTTTTTTTTTTTTTTTATTAACATAAATAAAATCAAACGGCATGGAATTGGTCCTTGAATGGAAGGTGATACTTGAAGTGAACCGGCATTGGTTTGAATTCTAGTGTAGGTGCCTGATTAAAAAAAAATAGCAAGTTAGTATAAAATCTAATGGAATTTGGAATTAAAAACTTACTTGTTTTGTCCGATAAGAACTCAATGACAAACACCACTCCTTTGAAAGTTTCAGGGATATTGGACTTGGCCAGATTGCAAGTGATGGTTATGACTTGTCCAATGTCATCAAATTCAACTTCTTTGGGCATTGTTGTCTCAAGTATATCCTCTTTGATGAATTCATAAAATTCCCTACTTTGCACCTTTGGAAGGTCTTCCAAGATGTCTTTTTCACTTTCTTCTTCCTTGGAATTCATGAACCTGCAAGGAATAGGGATATTAGGTGGAATGGGGTTAGAACTAATTGGAACAACCTTACTTGAATTAGATGGCGTAGGAGCAATAAGTGCTTCCGGCAAAGGTGCTTCAAATTCTCCTTTCGGATTTACAATGGTTGAACTAGGGAGTTTGCCTTGGTCGCAAAATTGTCCTACGAACTCCGCTATCTGCCCAATTTGCTTTTCCAAGTGGTCCAACCTTTTGTCTTCTTGTCGAGCCTCATTGTCTTGATTTTGTGAGCCCTGCACCAAACAAATTAATTCGTTAAGCTTTTGATTATAATCTATTGACGAACTTAAATTTGGTTGGGCATATTGAATATGAGGTTGTGGTGGCTGCCAATATCCTCCTTGTTGAGCATTTTGAGGTTCCCACCACATAGAGTTTGATTGATCACTCCAATCCGAATTGTAAGTATTGGAAAACACGTTATTCCTTGATTGAAGATTAAATATATCAACTCTTTGCATTTGGGACCTTTCCATGAGTTGTGACAAAAGAGAAGTATTATCAAGTGCCATCAAGTACTTGAATTCAACAAACAAAACACAAATAAAAAAAAAAAAACTAAATCTAAAATATATAACAGAAACAAACAATCCAAGGGATTAGCAAATTTTCTAATCCCCGGCAACGGCGCCAAAATTTGATGCGAGATTTCTACGCACACAAATTAAACCCTCTTTTTGTCAATTGTAGTATAAGTATAAGTAGGGATCGTTCTTAACCGGGGATTAGGAGGGATTGCAAATCACTTGGAAACTGACTCAAAAACGTAAAATAAAGTTAAAAACGTTCACAAAGACTCAAAGGACTCAAAACAAGTTCAAAAGACTCAAAACTGCCTAAAAACACTAACTAGGCAGTTTCTGACCTTAAACCCAATGTTGGACGAATTTAAGATTATGGTTTGATTCAAACGTAAAAACACAATATAAAACACTATACTAGACTCAAAGAATGCAAAACTAAACTTTAAAACACTAAAACAAACCAAAAGACTCAAACATCACCCAAAACACTCAAAACAGCCTTAAAATCACTTTCTGGGCAGTTTTGAGCACTTTGGTGAATTTGGACGAATTTTGGGAAATAAATTGAATCAAAACACTTTAAAACATAAACTAAACAAAGTCTAAACACTAAAGAACAAGAAAGTAAAGGGGGGTTTTAAATTGACGAGAATTGAAATAACGAAACAAGTTAATAAACTAGACAGAATGTAAAGATGAATTTGATGGAATTGAATGGATGGGAACCTAGCTAAGGGGTTCATCTCCATACATGTTATACTTGCATAATAAAATGATTTCCAATTGCATTTCAATAAACTATGATACTCAACACCCCAAGTTAACCGTGATGCACTAATTAACCTTCAAATCTTCCTAACGTTATTGAATTGGATGATGCATGCGACAATTCAAAACATTCCCCACAAGTCCTCAACATGAATGCATAGAAGAGGTACAAGCAAGAATCATTATGCTCTATGAAAATTATAAGTGTTGACGAGGCATTCGTTACTATGATTGCATGAAACTTATGCCAAGAATTTGTTTAACGCGATTGTTTATAAGCAACCTCCACTACTTGCGAATATAAGTTCGTAACTATTAGGTGAAACTCACTTATATTCTAGCGTCTTATTCATGCATGAAAATTAAGCACGCATTCTCAATAAACATACATAAATAAGTTATCAATCAAACGGTTAAACAAATTGAATCCACAACTTATGAAACGCAATTAGAAGTAATCAAATCAAAATGCAAGCATAAACATATATTTCGAATCCCCCCCCTAGCCAAGGGGGGTTTAGTTGAATTTAAACATTGGAATCAAAGAAACACCTAAACATTCCAACAACTCAAACTTGAATTGTATGAACGTTTAGGCCCTCTTCTCTTCCATTCCTCATTCGTACAAAACAAAGAGTATTGAAATTAAACATTGAAATCAAAGAAACACCTAAACATTCCAACAACTCAAACTCGAATTGTATGAACGTTTAGGCCCTCTTATCTTCCTCTTCGTTGTAGCACAAGGTCTAGGGATAGTTTGATGGTGTGAATGGTTTGGGGAGTGGTTGGAGTGGCTGCAATGGAGGAGAAAAGTGTTTTGGTGGCTGCTGCAAGGGTGTGGAGTGGTTTTGACGAATTTCTGGAATATGGAAGAGTGAATTGTGTGTGAATGAGTGTGAATGGTTTTTATAGGGAGATGGATGGATGGGAGAGGGAACATGACAGCTAGGTTGCATGTGCAAATGCTAGAAATCTGAAATGGTGATGGGAGATGCATGTGGCTGCTTTATGCATGTGATTAAAGGGTGGAAATGCATGTGCTTTGAATAAGTGGCTGCATGTGCAAGGGGACAATCTGAAAATGCATGTGAATATGATGGAAATGCAATCTGAAATGGGATAGCATGTGGGTGAATGTGTGGCTGCAATGATGAAGTGAATGCATGTGTTGAATGATTAAAGTGCATGTGCAATGTTTTAAAGGATGGAATGATGGAGGAACAAGTGCATGTGAATGCATGGTGATAGCATGTGCACGGTTTTGGTTGGAATGATGGCAGATTGTGAAAACATGTGAATGCATGTGTTTGATGAATGATAAGTGGTGAATGATATGATAAGTGATAAGTGGTGAATGATAAGTGATGAATGATAAATGGTGAATGATATGATAAGTGATAAGTGGTGAATGATAAGTGATATGATATGTGATTATGATAAGTAATGGGAGCATGTGAGGGAATGAATAATGAATGCATGTGTATGGTTTTGGAGAAAGGTGGAGATGCACGGCATAAGGGAATTGGAAAGGTTTAAATGTCCTAAAACTAAAGGGAACAAAGTTCCAACACTTTGGTCTTCAATTTCGTCCAACATTTTGGCGCCAAGCATAAGCTATCCATCCTTAGCCCAAAAGTGCTCCAAAAGTCTCCAAAATGCATCTTTTTGCTCCTTTAGCCCTTTGGACCTACAAACACACGAAAATAGCTTAAAGGACTAAAATAACTAAAGAAACATAACGTAAATGCACGAGAACAAGCCATTTAAGTCGCATGAATATGCTCCTATCACAGCTACTCCACCCTTCCTCCACCATTCCATACACCATCCAAACCTCCATACACCTTCCACAACCCCTTGCCTCACCACCAAATCCCCATAAACCCATCTACAACCCAAAAATCATCCCAAATCATCCATAAACCTTCTCTGCCGCAGCAAGAAGAAAGGAGAAAGAGGAACTTTAAACGCGCATAAATTCAAGTGGATTCGTTGGGCGTTCTAGGTGTAATCAATCTTTTGTTCTTTATGTTTAATTTCAATTTTATTTCTCTTTCTGTGAACATGAGAGGCTAAATCCCTAGTTAGCTAGGGGGTGATTCGAAACTATGTTTCTGCTTGCAATATGAATTGATTACCTTTGGTTGGAATTTCATGAGTTTTGGATTCAATTCGTTTAACTGCTTGATTGATAACTTATTTGTGTATGTTTATTGAGAGTGCACGCTTAATTTTCATGCATGAATATGATGCTAGAATATAAGTGAGTTTCACCTAATAGTTACAAACTTATATTCACAAGTAGTGGAGGTTGCTTATAAACAATCGCGTTAAATGAATTCTTGGCACTAGTTTCATGCTCATCATAGTAACGAATGCCTCGTCAACACTTACAGTTTTCATGTTGCTTAATGATCTTTGATTGTATTTTTATTGTGCTTTTCACGTAAAGGACTTTTGGAGAATGTTTTGAATTGTGTATGCGCTGTCCCATCCAATTCATTAACTTAAGGAAAACTTGAAGGTTAATTTAAGCGGACCTAATTAACCCGGAGTGTTGAGTTTCATAATTCAACGAAAGACCAACTGAAAATCATCTTGTATGCAAGTGTGACATGTGTGGAGAAGAACCTTCTAGCTAGCATTCCATCCATATTTTCATCAAATTCATATTTACATTCTGTTTTAATTGCAATCTGTGCATTTTGTTTAATTTCGTCAAAAACTCAATCCCCCTTTACTTTAGTGTTCAATTTAGTTAGAAAGTGTCTTAGTTTGTGTTTCTAAGTATTTTGATTCAATTTATTACCCAAATTCGTCCAAATTAGTCAAAGTGCTCAAAACTGCCCAAAAAGTGTTTTTAAGGCAGTTTTGAGTGTTTGGGGCAGTTTTGAGTCTTTTGGTTTGTTTTAGTGTTTTTATTGTTTAGTTTTGCATTCTTTGAGTCTAGTTTAGTGTTTTAACCTTTGTTTTACGTTTTTGAGTCAGTCTCCAAGTGATTTAGCAATCCCTCCTAATCCCCGGTTTAGAACGATCCCTACTTATTCATATACTACAATTGTCAAAAGAGGGTTTTAATTTGTGTGCTTCTATAACTCGCATCAAATTTTTGGCGCCGTTGCCGGGGATTAGCAACTTTGCTGATCCCTTGGATTGTTACTTTCTGTTTAGTTTAATTTGTTAAAGATTCTGACCTTGTTTTGTTTTTCTTGTTTTAGGTACTAGTGCATGACTCGGAGTTCTCAATCGATTCGTGAGCATATCTTGGACTTTGACAACGATTTTGAGAGGACTTTGAGACGAAAGAGGAAGCAACATGAATCAAATCCACCAAGCCTGGAACCTGACCTCGAAGAACAAGTTCTAGATGAGGAGGAGGAACCCACGGCAAGGGTTTTTGAAGAACCACAAGTCATGGCCATGGACAATCGGACACTCAAGGAGTTTTCGGCCTCGGGATTGGATAATGCCGCACCTTTGTGTATCCAATATCCCCCACCTGCCCAAGGGAAGACTGATGAGTTCGAGTTAAAGTCAAGTTTGCTCCACCATATTCCGAAATACCATGGGTTGTCCATGGAGGATCCGAACAAGCATTTGAAGGAATTCGAAGTGGTGTGTTCAAGCATGACTCCCGTCAACGTCGATGGAAGTATATTGAAGATGAAGGCTTTTCCATTCTCTTTAATGGACAAAGCCAAAGATTGGTTGTACGAGTTAGCTCCCGGAACCGTCACATCATGGGAGAGTATGAAGAGGGCATATCTGGAGAAGTTTTTCCCAACTTCTCGAATCATCCTTTTACGTAAAAGGATAAGTGGAATCCAACAAGAAGAAGGTGAGTCTTTTCCTACGTATTATGAACGTTTTAAATCACTTGTTGCTTCTTGTCCACAGCATCAGATGAAGGAGGAGTTACTTCTACAGTACTTCTACGAGGGGCTCCTACCAATTGAACGTCAAATGCTCGATGCCTCGGCGGGTGGAGCATTGGTGGACAAGACACCCATGGCGGCTAAGGTCTTGATTGCTAACCGAGCGTTGAACGCTCAACAATACGAAGGAGTAGGCCAAAGAGGACCCCCACGGCAGCAAGTAAATGAGGTAAGTTCCACACCCGACATTCATTCACAATTAGCTAATCTTACTTCCATTGTGTCTCAGATGGCCGAAGGAATGAGGGTGCAAGGACCAATTGTATGCGGAGTGTGTTCTATCCAAGGACATGCTTCTGAGAAGTGCCCACAACTAATCCAAAATGGTGGATGGGAGAGTGTAAATGCAATTGGATTTCAAGGCCAAAACCAACCAAAGAACGATCCGTATTCTAACACCTATAATCCAGGTTGGAGAGACCACCCGAACTTCAAGTGGAAGGAGCCCCAACAACCACCACAACAAGGAGGCTTTAGGCAACAACCCCCGAGCTTCTACAACAAGCCATACGCACCCACACAAGCACCTCCACAATCTGCCCAAACAAGTTTAGGTAACACCCTAGACAATGATACACTTCTTAAGTTACTAACTAATTTGTCTCAGGGGCAAGAAAATCAAGCCAAAGCCATGCAAAACCAAGATAAGAGGGTGGAGCAATTGGAGAAACGAATTGGGCAGATTGCAGATTTTGTAAGGATGTTTCGTGAGCAAGGCCAACTTCCTAGTTCTACCATTCCAAACCCCAAGGGAGGCTTCGAAAGTGCAAAGGCTCTTGAGAAGTGGAAAGGAAGTCGGGGCAGGTCCTACACCATCACCATGAAAGGAAGTCGGGGCAGGTCCTACACCATCACCATCAGGTCCTAACGAGGACGAAAAATTAAGAATTGAAGAGGAAGAATCAAGCCAAGCCACGGCAAAGGTGCCGCAAGCTTCAAGTGATTCCAAAGTGTCCAATTCGGCCAAAAAGGGTAAGAATGTGTCAAATTCGGTTCCTACTAATGTTTTTCTTCCGAATGTGCCTTTTCCTAGTAGGTTTATGCAAACGAAGAAAGAAGAAGCCGAGAAGGACATACTTGAGACATTTCGGAAAGTTCAAGTCAACATACCCCTTTTGGATGCAATCAAGCAAGTCCCGAGGTACGCCAAGTTTCTAAAGGAGCTTTGCACCACTAGGAAGAGGATGTCGACCAAAGAGGTGGTAAAGGTGGGCGAAAATGTCTCCGCCATCTTGCAACGCAAACTACCCCCTAAATGCAAAGATCCGGGTAGTTTTACCATTCCTTGTGTGATAGGTAATACTCGTTTTGAATCTGCCATGCTAGACCTAGGTGCTTCTATAAATGTCATGCCATATTCAATTTATGCATCTATGAACCTAGGAGTATTGAAAAATGATGGTGTAATCATACAATTGGCCGATAGATCTAACGCCTATCCAAAGGGAGTTTTGGAAGATGTGTTAGTGCAGGTAAATCATTTAATCTTTCCGGCGGACTTCTATGTGCTCGAGATGGATGAATTTGACCATGCCCCTACGTTGCCAATCCTCCTTGGACGGCCATTTATGAAGACGGCTCGGACGAAAATCGATGTGTTTAATGGAACATTGTCTATGGAATTTGATGGGGAAGTTGTTAATTTTAATCTTTCTGATTCTATTAAGTATCCTAGTGAGGATCATTCATGTTTCTCCATTGATGTAATTGATTCTTTGGCGCAGGGATACCTTGAAGATTTGAACGCCGATGCGCTTGAAAACGTCATTACAAGAAGCATGGAACTCAAAACCAATGGAGGGGGATTGTTGACAACCCACGGCACACACATTCCATTGCATGCCGTGCATCCTAGGGAGGAGTTCCTTGAGTTGGTTGCTTCCCTTGAGTCATTGCCTAAGCACGAGGGTAAGTTTCCTAACTTTGAGTCAATTCCCATTTCGACTAACAAGTTGCTTCCATCCATAGTTCAGGCACCTACCCTTGATCTCAAACCACTACCTAGCCATTTGAAGTACATTTTCCTGGGGGAAGAGGAGACCTTACCTGCCATTATTTCTTCATCACTCACGGCACAAGAAAAAGAGAAATTAGTGCGTGTTTTGAAGGAGTTCAAATCTGCCCTAGGGTGGACCTTGGCCGATATAAAAGGTATTAGTCCCGCCACATGTATGCATCACATATTTCTTGAGGAGGGGGCCAAACCAACTAGAGAGGCTCAACGCCGTCTCAACCCTCCGATGATGGAAGTAGTGAAGAAGGAGATAATCAAACTCCTTGATTGTGGAGTGATTTACCCCATCTCCGATAGCCGTTGGGTTTCACCTATCCAATGTGTTCCCAAGAAATCTGGAGTGACGGTTGTGGAGAATGCGGAGAACGAGCTGGTGCCCACCCGAATCCAAGCTGGTTGGCGTGTATGCACTGATTATAGGAAGATAAACGCCACCACAAGGAAGGATCACTTCCCATTGCCGTTCCTAGATCAAATGCTTGAGAGGTTAGCGGGTCATTTATTTTATTGTTTTCTTGATGGATATTCTGGTTATAATCAAATTGTTATTGCCTCGGATGATCAAGAAAAGACCACTTTTACTTGTCCCTGATAGGAGCATATTCATGCGACTTAAATGGCTTGTTCTCGTACATTTACGTTATGTTTCTTTAGTTATTTTAGTCCTTTATGCTTCTTTTGTGTGTTTTCAGGATCATAAGACGTGTTTGACGAAAGGATGCATTGTGGAGTGTTTTGGGGCCTTTTGGAGCACTATTGGGCTAAGGATGGATAGCTTATGCTTGGAGCCCAAGTGTTGGATGAAATTGAAGGCCTTGTATGCACTTGAAGACACAAAACAATGGCCCTAACCCAATTACATTCACCTTGCCGTGGGCTTAACACAAACACCATTCCTTGCCATGCAAGGGGGAGCAATTTGGGTCCATTTCATGCACTTAAACCCTAAGCCCAATTACACACCATTGCAGCCAAATCCATTCTTTGCCATGCACATTCACCACCAATTCAACCACATGCACTTATTCCTTTAATCATTCAAACATGCAGCAACATACTCATTCTCCCTTACCGTGCATTATTCCCCCTTCATACAAGCCACTCCATATGCATTTCCAACCCACATGCACCCATAATCATTCACACCTTGCAGCTACATGCATTCCCCTTTGAAATTCCAGCTTTCCACCTAGCTTTCCACCTCACAACCACCAGAAAACAACAATGCCGTGCATCCCATTCCATCTCCCACTCTTTGCACATGCTTTCCCATTTCATTATTCATTCACTTTGCATTCATACAAATCAGCCACATGCTCTTTGCCTTTCATCATTGCACCACAACTCAAGCACATGCACATTCACCCTAATCACTCACATACACAACCTGCCATCATTCCAGAAATTCCTCCCATTGCCGTGCACTTCCACTTCAGATTTCCAGCATTCCATTTCAGATTGCATTCCCATTCACACACCAACAACACCACTCATTGCACTTACATTCACTCCTTAATCCACATGCATTTATCATCATTCACCCTAGCTTTAAATCACATGCAAACACATTCATTCCAGCCATGCACATTTAATCATTCATTCCCATCAATGCCGTGAGTTCCCATTCCCATTTCCAGCTTTCCACAACTTTTCCTAGATGTTTTGCACATGCATTCCCCCTTCATTATTCCAATCACATGCACCCATAATCATTCATTCCCTCCTAGCTGCAATATTCCCTCTTTTCTTCCTTCATTCACCTATAAATAAGCATCCATTGCAGCCACAAAACAGACTCATCCATTCAGAAATTCATTGATACACACTTCACACCAAAAACTACCTAGCCGCAAGCACCAATCCATTCCAGCAACATCCTTGCCGTGCCTTCCCCATCAATCCATTCTTCCATCTCCAACCATTCCCCACTCCATTCCACATACACCTAAAGCCCTAAACATCTCCTTAAACCTTGTGCCACAACGAAGAGGAAGAGAAGAGTGCCTAAACGTTCATACAATTCAAGTTTGAGTTGTTGGAATGTTTAGGTGTTTCTTTGATTTCAAAGTTTAAATTCAATTCTCTTTGTTTTGTACGTATGAGGAATGGAAGAGAAGAGTGCCTAAACGTTCATACAATTCAAGTTTGAGTTGTTGGAATGTTTAGGTGTTTCTTTGATTTCAAAGTTATGAGGAACTAAACCCCCTTTAGCTAGGGGGTGATTCGAAACTATGTTTATGCTTGCAATATGAATTGATTATCTTTGGTTGGAATTTCATAAGTTGTGGATTCAATTTGTTTAACCGTTTGATTGATAACTTATTTATGTATGTTTATTGAGAGTGCACGCTTAATTTTCATGCATGAATACGACGCTAGAATATAAGTGAGTTTCACCTAATAGTTATGAACTTATATTCACAAGTAGTGGAGGTTGCTTATAAACAATCGCGTTAAATGAATTCTTGGCACTAGTTTCATGCTCATCATAGTAACGAATGCCTCGTCAACACTTATAGTTTTCATAATGCTTAATGATCTTTGATTGTATCTTTATTGTGCTTTTCACGTAAAGGACTTTTGGAGAATGTGGTGAATTGCGTTGCGCTAACCCATCCAATTCATTAACTTAAGGAGAACTTGACGGTTAATTTAAGCGGACCTAATTAACCCGGGGTGTTGAGTTTCATAACTTATCGAAAGACCAACTGAAAATCAATCTTGTATGCAAGTGTAACATGTGTGGAGAAGAACCCCTTGGCTATTCCATCATCCATATTTTCATCACATTCATATTTACATTTTGCCCTTAATTATATTCTGTCCATTTAATTTAATATCGTCCAAACACATTTCCCCCATATTTCGTTGAGTCTTAATCATTCGTATTTGTTTTATTTTTGTGTCTTTAAGCATTTGGAGTCAAACACTTTCAAATTCGTCTAAATCAAGTTCTAGTTTCTATTTGAGTCAATTTGATTGTTTTAGGCAGTTTGAGGACTTCAAAGCTATTCTGAGTCATAGTAGTCATGTTAAGAGTCTTTACATTTAGTTTTTGTGTTTTCAAGTCAATTCAAAGTAGATTAGCACCCCTAGTTAATCCCCGGTTAGAACGATCCCTACTTACATCATTACTACAATTGTCGCAAATAGGGTTTAATTTGTGTGCGTATAAATCTCGCATCAGTCCCTTTGGAACGTTTGCATATCGACGCATGCCATTTGGCTTGTGCAATGCTCCTGCCACGTTCCAAAGGTGTATGGTTAGCATATTTTCTGATTATGTTGAAAAGATTATTGAAATATTCATGGATGACTTTAGTGTGTTTGGGGATTCTTTTGATCATTGTTTACATAATCTGACCTTAATTTTGAAGCGTTGTGTTGAAACAAATCTTGTGCTTAATTGGGAAAAATGTCACTTCATGGTTAAGCAAGGTATTGTTCTAGGACATATTATTTCTGAAAAAGGCATTGAAGTAGATAAATCTAAGGTAGACCTTGTTCGTCACTTACCCTCTCCAACTTCGGTTAGAGAGGTTCGTTCGTTTCTTGGTCACGCAGGTTTTTATAGGCGGTTCATAAAGGATTTCTCCAAGATTGCGCAGCCACTATGCCGATTGCTTCAAAAAGAGGTGGTTTTCGAGTTCAACGAGGCGTGTGAGAAAGCATTCAACCACCTCAAGGACCTTCTCACCACGGCACCAATCATGACTCCACCAGATTGGTCTATTCCTTTTGAGTTGATGTGTGATGCATCGGATTATGCCCTTGGAGTTGTTTTGGGCCAAAGGAAAAACAAACAGCCACATGTTATTTATTATGCTTCACGCACTTTAAATGATGCACAATTGAATTATTCTACAACTGAAAAAGAACTTTTGGCAGTTGTATTTGCATTAGATAAGTTTAGATCATATTTAATTGGTACTAAAGTAATTGTTTTCACTGACCACGCAGCTTTGAAGTATCTTCTCACCAAAAAGGAGGCCAAACCAAGGCTCATTCGTTGGATGCTCCTACTTCAAGAATTCGACATTGAAATTAGGGACAAGAAGGGATGTGAAAACGTGGTGGCTGACCACCTAAGTCGAATGGTGCGTGAAGAAGAGGACCTTCCCATTTTAGAAACGTTTCCGGATGAACAACTTCTGTTCGTTGAGGTAAGTACCCCTTGGTATGCCGATTTGGTTAATTTATTGGTGTCTAAGCAAGTTCCTAACACCTTAAGCAAGGCTCAACGTGATAAATTAAAAAATGATGCACGTTTTTATGTTTGGGACGACCCTTATTTGTGAAAAATATGCCCGGATCAGATTGTGCGTCGTTGTGTTCATGAATCTGAATTTAATTCCATTTTGAGTTTTTGCCATACATATGCATGTGGTGGACACTTTGGCACACAACGCACTGCGTTTAAGGTTCTTGAAAGTGATTTTTATTGGCCTAAATTGTTTAGAGATGCTAGGGTTTTTTGTTTAACATGTGATCGATGTCAAAAGACCGGAAATTTAGGCCAAAGAGACCAAATGCTGCAAACCCCAATCCTTGTTGTTGAAATCTTTGATGTTTGGGGTATTGATTTTATGGGTCCTTTCCCTATGTCGTTTGGTTATACTTACATTTTACTTGCCGTTGATTATGTGTCGAAGTGGGTGGAAGCTAAAGCCACCCGAACTAACGATTCTAGAGTTGTTGCAGATTTTGTAAAATCTAACATTTTCTCTAGATTTGGGATGCCTCGAGTGCTCATAAGCGATGGTGGATCTCATTTTTGCAACCGCACCATTGCGGCGTTGCTCAAGAAGTACAACGTGATGCATAAGGTTTCCACACCTTATCACCCCCAAACAAGCGGCCAAGCCGAAGTCTCAAATCGAGAAATAAAGAAAATCCTGGAAATGACTGTTGGGCCGAATAGAAAAGATTGGAGCTTGCGTTTGGAGGATGCACTGTGGGCTTATCGAATGGCTTACAAAACGCCTATTGGTATGTCCCCATTTCGGCTAGTCTATGGCAAGCCGTGCCATCTACCCGTGGAGCTTGAACACAAGGCACATTGGGCGGTCAAGACCTTCAATATGGATGTGGACACGGCTGGAAACCATAGGAAGCTACAATTGAGCGAGCTTGAAGAGATTAGGCATGAGGCGTATGAGAATGCCCGGATTTACAAGGAGAAGACCAAGGCCGTCCACGACAAGATGATTAGAGGCAAAACCTTCTCAATCGGGCAGAAAGTGTTGTTATTCAATTCCCGTCTTCGATTATTCCCCGGTAAGTTACGTTCTAAGTGGGTTGGTCCATTTGTTATCACTAATGTTTTTATGCATGGTGCAGTCCAAATACAAAGTTTGAAAACTGGACAAGAATTCAAGGTGAATGGCCATAGATTGAAACCCTACTACGAGAACTTTGTTGAGCATGTTGTGGTGGAGATCCCATTGCATGTCGTGGGCTCCAATGGGGAATGAGCATATCATCGTCCGGCTGCAAGACGTTAAAGAAAGCGCTTCGTGGGAGGCAACCCATGCAATCACAAGGAGAAGATGAAATTTACACTCCATAACCAGATTTGCGTCCCTAACCTCTTCTCTTTGTTATTTACATTCTGCCATGTTTAGTGTGTTTAGTTGCTGTTTGTTTGTTTGTTTTTGTTAGGTGTGATTTTAAGCTTGACACATTGAGGACAATGTTTGATTTAAGTGTGGGGGCGGTAACTAATGTTGTTGATGCAAATTCGTGGGATTTTATCACCCATAACTTCTAATGTTGTTCCTTGCTGTTTTTAAGTGTTTTTAAGCTATTTTAGAGTGTTTTAGTGTGTGTTGACTTAAAAATCCGAAAAACCCATAAAAATTTGAAAAATTGTTTTGAAAAACCCAAAAAGAGTTGTTTTTGTGTGTTTGTTTGTGTCGTAGGGTACCTTCCAACGCAATGATGAGGATTTGGTTTTTAATTGCATGATGATTAAAGAAAGTTACAAACTTGGATGGACGTTTGATATACTCTTTGGTTTATGCTTGTTTGTAGTTATAGTTTACGAATTCACATGTAATCACAAAGAAAAATTAGTTTTTGTAACATGCTTGAAGGAATGAACTCAAACTAATGCTACATCCCTGTGAGACTTGAGCCTAAACGTTATTTGGAGAGTTAAAATCTGTGCATTATTGTTTTCTAAAGTCGTTGCATGATCTCATTATTCTTTGTTTGGTTACTACTTAGAAGGCGTTTCATCACTTAGTTCCAAATGCTAGAACTCATGCCCATTTCATTCAAAGCATGTTATTAAATTGCATAACACATATTCAAGATGAAGTTGTGTAGTAACCACCATAAAAACCAAATAGCCGTGTGCCCTTCATTCATTTTGTGTTTAAGTTTAACCTCATTGAGCTGTGTTAGCCATGTTCTTTGTTAACCCATATTGTCCTCACCTAGCCTAGATTAGGACCATCTGTACCCTTGTTCTTGAAGCATAGTAAGCATGAATGAATTCATTTTGATTAATGTGTTGCAGAAAATAAGTGTGGGGGAAGGATTATTGATGTGAGTTATGTGCCATAGGCACGGCTAGAAAAAAAAAAAAGAAAAGAAAAGAAAAGAAAAAAAAGTGAAAAAGAGTTGAAAAGAGGTAAAAAAAAGAGTTCCAAAGTATTGGGTGTTGAAGTAAGGGCCCAAAACAATGAATTAGGCCCTAAGAGTTGTTTGAATCTCCCCTATTTGTCTAAAAGTTGATTTCTGCATTCTAAGTGAATTCTAAGTCTCATTTTCATTACTTTGCTTGCTATTGCTTAAGGAACTTTTGTTTATCCCTATCTTTCCTTGTTAGCCAATACCCCAAGCCCCGTTACAACCCTTGACTTCTATCTTGAGTGTTGTGCATTTCAATTGTGGAGTTTGAATTTGGTATGAGCATATGGTGTCACTGGTTCTCGCATCTAAGTAGTAGCATTCCATTCATGAGATCATACCTAAACATGTTTAATTACTCCAGAAATTGCGTTCTTTGTTATCACATATGTGAGTACTAGTCTTTCATGTTTACATCAATCTTCTCACATATAACTAGTGTAGGGTGTGTAGTCAGAAAATCTGAGTGAAAATTGAGTGCATAACTAGTGAGGAATTGAGGGAATTCTCTAAGGTATGTTACTACATTCAAAATGTGTTTTAATTGATTAAATGCGAACTAGTGAATGGTGACTATGATTAAGTATGTGCTCGAGGGGAAGGAAGACTAAAAGCTATGTGAGTAATGATCTTTGACATGTCATGTTTCATTGGAAATCCCTGAGGCAAACGTTGGAAGGTTTAGGTTTTGTTTTGTTTCGTCTTATTTTCTTTAGTTGTTTTGTTTTGCTCGAGGACTAGCAAAAGTTAAGTGTGGGGGAATTTGATAGGAGCATTTTCATGCGACTTAATTAGCTTGTTCTCGTACATTTATGTTGTGTTTCCTTAGTTATTTTAGTGTTTAAAGTCACTTTTGTGTATTTTCAGATTATAAGGCCAAAGTGTGCAAGAAGATGCAAATTGGAGTCTTTTGGAGCAAAAGAGGAATGAATGAGTTGAAGACTTGAAGCAACGATGAATTCCTACTCCAACGAGGATTCCTACTCAAACAAGGTTTCCTACTTGAAGTAGGAAAGTTAACCTTAGGTTTCCCGTTTTGGTAACCTTTCCTAATCTGAAACGTCCGTATTTTCTAGCCACTTTGAAGGCCTTGTAGACACTTTAGGACACAAAACAAAGGCCCTAGCCCATCCAAACCGCTTTGCCGTGCCTTAACCCTAATTCCCTTCCCTTGCCGTGCAAGGGGGGGGCAATCTTGTCCTAGGTTTGCACTTAAAACACATGCTCCTAACCTAATTTAAAACCCTAGCCGCACCTTGCAGCCATTCCCTTTTAATTTCTGATTTTATTCCCTAATTCTAGAAGCTTTTAACTTAATTTTAATTAACCAAAATAACTTAGGGTTTTATTTTCTGAAACCCTACACATTTTACAACCTAGCCGCACCCTAGGAGGCTCTGAAAATCATTCATTCTTCTCCTCCCATATTAGCCGCACTCCCATCCCTTTTCTCTCATCATTCGGCCACCATAACCCTAATTCCCATCTAAGCCGCACCCTTTCATTCACCCTAGAATCTCATTCATTCATTCTTGATATTTTTCAGCCAAAAACACATCTTGCCGCAGCCACCATCCCTTCTCCCACCTTCAGTCCGCAACAACCCTCCAATTCCAGTCACTTCCCAACCTTGCCGCAGCCACTCCACCCTTCCTCCACCATTCCATACACCATCCAAACCTCCATACACCTTCCACAACCCCTTGCCGCACCACCAAATCCCCATAAACCCATCTACAACCCAAAAATCATCCCAAATCATCCATAAACCTTCTCTGCCGCAGCAAGAAGAAAGGAGAAAGAGGAACTTTAAACGCGCATAAATTCAAGTGGATTCGTTGGGCGTTCTAGGTGTAATCAATCTTTTGTTCTTTATGTTTAATTTCAATTTTATTTCTCTTTCTGTGAACATGAGAGGCTAAATCCCTAGTTAGCTAGGGGGTGATTCGAAACTATGTTTCTGCTTGCAATATGAATTGATTACCTTTGGTTGGAATTTCATGAGTTTTGGATTCAATTCGTTTAACTGCTTGATTGATAACTTATTTGTGTATGTTTATTGAGAGTGCACGCTTAATTTTCATGCATGAATATGATGCTAGAATATAAGTGAGTTTCACCTAATAGTTACAAACTTATATTCACAAGTAGTGGAGGTTGCTTATAAACAATCGCGTTAAATGAATTCTTGGCACTGGTTTCATGCTCATCATAGTAACGAATGCCTCGTCAACACTTACAGTTTTTATGTTGCTTAATGATCTTTGATTGTATTTTTATTGTGCTTTTCACGTAAAGGACTTTTGGAGAAGGTTTTGAATTGTGTATGCGCTGTCCCATCCAATTCATTAACTTAAGGAAAACTTGAAGGTTAATTTAAGCGGACCTAATTAACCCGGAGTGTTGAGTTTCATAATTCAACGAAAGACCAACTGAAAATCATCTTGTATGCAAGTGTGACATGTGTGGAGAAGAACCTTCTAGCTAGCATTCCATCCATATTTTCATCAAATTCATATTTACATTCTGTTTTAATTGCAATCTGTGCATTTTGTTTAATTTCGTCAAAAACTCAATCCCCCTTTACTTTAGTGTTCAATTTAGTTAGAAAGTTTCTTAGTTTGTGTTTCTAAGTATTTTGATTCAATTTATTACCCAAATTCGTCCAAATTAGTCAAAGTGCTCAAAACTGCCCAGAAAGTGTTTTTAAGGCAGTTTTGAGTGTTTTGGGGCAGTTTTGAGTCTTTTGGTTTGTTTTAGTGTTTTTATTGTTTAGTTTTTCATTCTTTGAGTCTAGTTTAGTGTTTTAACCTTTGTTTTACGTTTTTGAGTCAGTCTCCAAGTGATTTAGCAATCCCTCCTAATCCCCGGTTTAGAACGATCCCTACTTATTCATATACTACAATTGTCAAAAGAGGGTTTTAATTTGTGTGCTTATATAACTCGCATCACTTGCCCTTCAGTTCTGTTCCCCAACGTTGAACCTACTTCAACAACGACCTCCTAGCCCTTCGCCGCAACAGCTACGACCTCTCAGCCCCCCAACGCAGCAGCAACACCACTAGCAAGCGATTGTGACGTGGACAAGGATATATTGTAGTTTTATTTTATTTTATTTTTTCAAATTTTAAAATATTTTTTTCCTTTGTATGTACACTTTAAATAATTTTTTAATTCAATATAAGAACATTTTCTGTTTTTAATTTCATTAAATTAATTTAAATTACATAAAACAATATTATCAACATTTAAAGGGAAAAAACGAATATAAATTTGATTACAAAAATTAATTTTAAAATTATAACACGACGAAGTACATTCGTCGCTCAAATGTTATCACAACGGACAACATGTTCATCGCGCAAATTTTACTGAGACGAACTCCATGTCCATCGTGCAAATATCATCGCGTCGAACCCCAATTTTGTCATGCAAAATATCTCTCGCAACGAGCACCAATTAGTCGCATTGTCTGTTTTGCACAACGACCACCAATTCTGTCGCGTGATCATCATTTTGCAGAACGAAGGACTTTCCTCTGTTGCCCAATGTCTAACATCAAGAGCTTTGCGCGACATCCTCTTCATTGTCCAAAATTTCTTGCAACCGAATTTGGCTTTGTGCGACGGCTGTCCCTTCGTTGCCCAATCACTTATTCTTAGTAGGGAGAATACTAAAATGTACTAATTTTTTTTGTAACATTTTATATGTAAAATGCACCAAGTTTTTAACACTATGGATACATTCTTTTGCATTTATTATTTCATACTGTTACATTGTTTTTTATTCATTTATTCAATCAAAATTTTGGTTTTTTTTTATTGCAGCCGTTTCTAATAGTAAATAATGAGGGATTTTAAATTTGAAATTTATATGCTATACATACACACACAATATAATGAGGCGTATAAAGTCAAGAGACTTTGATAAAAAATTGAATACCATTGAGGTTTTAGTGAAAGAGTGTTAATGACTAGGAACCTGATTCCAAAGTCTCCCTTAATTTAATCTAATTTAACGAATACAAGGAACTCATAATCTATTTTTCTGCCCCTTTGATTTTATTTCAAGATCATGGCATTTATATTGATCAAGTTTTACCTATCTTTTAATACCATCATCGAGTTTTTTTGAATTTGCCACTCTAGTTGTAGCAAATTGCATACTACCAAGGGTAAGGGTTCAGGGTGAGTTCCATCTACTTTTGGTTGCTAATAAAGCAGAAAATTCTTGCAAGTGGTAGATTGCTCTGGTAGTTAATGTCTTCCTCTTTAATCCACTGTAGAATGAATCAAACTCTTAATTATCATAAGGGATATATATATTAGTATGAAATGAAATTGCTTTCTGCCATTGATTATGAACATTTGTGCATAGGGTTGTGATTTTCTTGGTCTACTCTATCTTTTGTGGGATGGTTTGTGTTGGGGGGGGGGGGGGGTGGTTAAGATAAGAATCAACACTTGGGGCCACCTGGTTTTTGAGGAGACAAAAGACATATATGCATCAAAGGATCTCAAGTTATATTAACCTTTACATTAAACAATGTCAATGAGAGGACATATGGTAACATCCTTTCTTAATTTGCTAGGAGAAAATTTGCCTATCACCCATACAAACATGTATGAATTTATCTTCCTCATCACGTTTGACACTCGAGAATTTTTCATTTTCCCCAGTTCCCACAAAAGAAGAGAAGAAAAAAACATTGCAAATGATATTTACACATATTTGTACACGCATAAAGTGTAAATCATCCATAGAGCATACCTGCCCAAACCAAAATTATCCCACAAATAAAGTGAGGTGGGGGGAATAATATCAGTCCCCGAACAAGGAGATGAAGGAACAAATTAAGGCTAAGAGAGGTCCCTGCTACTTATTTAAACCTTTTCTGATGAAAATTGAAACTTAAGCATTAAACATATATGTGTTTACATAATTCGTCTAGTAGTACTGCTATGATCGATGTTTCAACTTCATAGGACTATTAGTGCATCTGCATGCATTTTATACTGCTGCTGTTGTTTTGGTGAGAGAAAGCTGCTTTTGTTGGAGCTGTGAAAACAAGGCCTGGTTTTCTTGGACGAGAAGAAGCGCTTTTCTCCTCAGCTTGTTATTCTCTTCTATAATGATCTGGTTCTCCATGTAAAGCTTCAAGTTCTTCATTTGCATCTCTATCTTTGCCCCTCCTCCTGTCTCTGCCTCTGTTGCTGCCGCTCCTGGTCTTCCCTTCCTGTTCCTGTGTTAACAAACAAAATTTAAACACTAATCTCTTTCATGAGAGAGAATAATAGAGAGAGAGAGAGAGAGAGAGAGAGAGAGAGAGAGAGAGAGAAATGGGTTGTGAAGGAACAAACCTGTTAATTAGGCGGCGAACTCGAAAGTTGTTTTGCTTTGATGGCCTTCTAAGGCGAGAAGAAGAGTAAAGAGGACTAGATGGAGACGTTTCTGAGTTCAAACACATTATTTCCTCTACAATTCAGTTGCTGCCTCGGGGAGAGAGAGAGAGAGAGAGAGAGAGAGAAGAGAGTTTAAACGTGGAGAAGAGAAGGCTAACAGAAATGTGGTTTGTGAGAAATAAAGTTCTTGGACTTTAAATAGGAGAGATGTCTGGGCAGAACCCAGGAGACAAAGGGTGAGCCACATGGCTATTTTTGTGTTTGTATCTGTACTTGTGAGAGAGAGAGAGAGAGAGAGAGAGAGAGAGATAATGATGGCAAAAGGAGCCATGATTACAAAGGCCAAGTAGAGTGATTGAAATTAAAAGCAGAGGGAGAATATGGGAAAAAGAAATTTCGTTAGTATGCGGTAGTCTAAATTACCTTATTGAAATGTGTCGAATTTGGGTGTAAGATGACTAATGTATAGTCTTTATTGACTGACTTAATTTGTATATATTTGTTTATAATGACACAATTTTATACAATTAGATATGTGTCTATTTCTTTTATCACGTGATGGGTAACATGAAAGTTTTGCTCCATATAAAGTCCTAAGTTTGGTAACGAGAAAGACATAAACAGAGTTGTTTACAACTGATAAAGAAAAGGTTTTTCTCCCTCCTAAGGATGGGGAAGAGTGGAAGACTCTTTCATGGATGGGGATGGTTGGGACTAATTGAGAGGGGTTTGGGTTTTTGTTGAGGCACATGGGAAAGTGGCTATTATTCTAACTAGCCTTAGCCACTTTATTGAATTTCAGAAGTTTCCCCCTTCATGCATCCATTGTTTTTTCAGTCCTCAATGTGGAAGATAGATGACATCTATGACCATAGTCATGTGCCACAATCGGTATTCAGTAAACCAAATCATTACTGTAGAAATCTAGAGGTTGAATAGTCTTGCTTGACAGCTTCATTGAGTACTAAGAAAACAATGGACGAATATTCTTAAAGTTTTAAGAAGAGATTTTATTTTACATTACTTAATAATTAATTACTTTGCCTTTTTTTTTTTTTTTTTAAAGGAAAAACGATGTTATTAATACTTCAACTCAACTCAAGTGTAATCAACGTCGTGAAAGAGAACATCTTAAATGGACTCACTGAGTCACTCCGCACTAGTGCAGTGCCAATGAAAAGTGCAAACTTAACCAAATGATGGTCCGAAAGCTAATCTAAAGGATGGGCAATTGAACCATGGAAGTCTTTAAAGGAAGGGATTCTTTTTTTTTTTATTATTATTATTATTTTATTTTATAAAAATGAGTATTAGTTGTGGAGTCCATCCCATATCGAATTTTAACAATCCGAACCTACTATTTCTCAAGTTGCACCTCGTAGATCATCCTTGCAAAATATTAGCCAAATCGGAAATATTTGAGGTATCTAATTCAGTTCAAAAAAATTGACAAACATTTTATTCTAAGAAAAACATTGAATTTCATCGTGATAATTAAATAGGCAAATGTTTCAAATTGAATTGAATTTTTACAAGGATGATCTATGAATCGAAACTTACAAAATGAACAGTTCGGATCGTTGAAATTCGATATGGAGTGAGTCTCACAACTAATCCCTATTTTTCATAAATAAAATGAGGGTCCCTTCCCTGCTGACCCCATTACATGGACAATTACTTTAATTAAGTCGACGATTCAATTGTACGTGAGTATTATGTATGGGTTTTGGTTCCAAATTTCTACGTGAAATTATGAAGGATAATTAGCTGGAGAAGATTATATGTATGGACTGTGCATTTGGTCAAAAAGTTGGCGTTTGTTTTAATTAGTTCTTATCTTAATTTAGCCATTGTTTGTAAAGGTTGTGTTTGAAAGGTAGACGTAACCATTAGAACGCTCTTTGCTTTTACACGAGAAAATAATGTTTTTGCATGTCGTAATGTCAAGATTCAAACGTGTAGACTCAAACTTAGGGATGTAATCATTCCCTTCACTTGAAGATGTTGCCAAACACGAATATTCTGTCCTAATTGGATGATCTGGATTTTTACAGGACCACAATAAAAGTAATAATAATCTAAACCAATTTAAATCATCCAGTGCTTGAAGCATGGAAAAATTTTCCCTTTCTCTTCAAGAAAACGAGTAAAAGTGAAGGAAAATTTGAAATTAATAATTTAAGTAGTTCACACTGATAATCTTTGGATAGACAATTTGGACTAAAAACAATTCTTTAGGCTCTAGCTCCTACCTGTCTCAGCAGAACATATATAGTTGAACAAAAATATAGTTCGATGTTATTTGAAAAGAAACAAACTAAACTTAATAGTTACGCCTTTCATGAATTATAATAATCTGTAGTTAGAGTCTTAATCGTTCTAAGAAGACAACAAAAACGACAAGAAAATACGCAACCACTTGCAACTGCAATTTCATTTTAGTTATACTAATATTAATATATGTATGGTATATTACATAAAGGAATCCTTTAACAAGAGGGATCCCCATTTTTCTAAAAAAATAGGGACATCTTCTTGACCGTTAGATTGTCTTTTAATGAAATTGTATGGTTGAGATTGTGTGGCCTGTGATTAAATCTCAACCACACAATTTCATTAAAGCCAATCCAACGGTCAAGAGGGTGTCTCTATTTTTTTAGAAAAATGAAAATCCCTCTTGTTAAAGGGTCTGATTACATAAAATCATAATTACCGGATGTTTGAATCTTTTGAAGTTCTAAATATCACGCCGTTGATCACTGGTGAAAAGAGGATCAATTGATCAACAACTCAAAAAGTTTGCATGTTTTTAGGATAAGTTATCTATTATATATAGAGGAAAGATCACTTACGTACACCCAACACAACTATGGTGTACTGCATTTAAGTCTAAAATTTACACAATAGAGATTAACTAACCCTAAAGCTAAATGCAAACCAAGAAGTAGTAACTTCTTTTAATGTAATATACAAGTCAATTATGATAGATTTTGAGAGAAGGCAGAGGGAAATGAGTAGGTTATTGGAAGGGATGCCTAAGTATGGAGGATGAACGGAGGGAGTAGTCAATATTGTTAGGTCCTCCCCTTTTGTCTCTTTTCTTAGTGTAATTGAGTACCAAAGCCATACTCATTTATTTGGCTTCATCTTCTTCCTCACCGTCATGATTGGTAATACCATCATTATCAACGGCAGTGCTGGTATTTTGTCCAACTTGAGCTCAGCCACTTCACATGGCACCCTTAACTCTTACCTGGTTGGAGACACTTACACTTGCTGCAAGGAGCTAAATTGGATGAATGGATCAAACCATATGCTTTTGTTTTTTTTTTCACAAAAATATTCTTTACGCACTCACTCTTCTACCAAAGAAAGAAAATCCAGAATATAATCAACCTCTATATTAAAACGGAAATTGTTCTCTCATTAGGCTGTGTAAATTTAGACGTTAAGTGTGTCTATTTTGATCAAAATGTTTAGTCTAGATTTACTGTTTAACAGTACAAACATAGAGATTTATTTGCTTGCAATATAAGTTTAGCAATAGAACAATATCGTGACGAAATGACCTAATACCGGCCAAAGAAAGGGAGATGTCAATGCCAATAACATCACCCAACGTATACTTTTTACAATATTGAACCATATATAGGGTGTATAAATTCTATGTTTTCATCATATACTTTGCGTAGGTGGTACACATGCAGTGTGAACATTATAGGCATGTATTAGAGTGGGCATACATAGAACTGGGTACTTACTAGTCCCTCATCATGCCCCTTCGGATATGGGATATGTTTAGCCATTTGATTATTAAGACCAGGACCAAAGCAGGCTTCACTCATGATTTCTTGTGTTACTATCTCCTCAGTACTTATATGCTACACCATGAGAGGATGAGAAGAAGATAGTCAACAAGCAAATGAAGCTCCCACCATTTTCAAACATGATCTGATTGCTTTCACTTATTGGTTTTTTTCTTACAACTTTCGAATCTTTTGGCTAGTTTGTTTTCTTTGCAAGTTTAGCTTGGGTGATCGACAGGCATGATGCATTTCAAGTGTCACACACACACACACACACACACACCACACACACACACACCCATTCATCACGTTCATATTTAGTTTGCACACTAAAGACCTGGAAATTTGGTTTGGATTATATATCGTCAGACAAATGTGTTGACAGATGATTCTGCTTCAATAAGACATATTTAATGATTCTGCTTCAGTAAGACATACTTATAATCATTCTTGCATCTAATTTGAGAATTTCTCATGCATGGACTATATAAATATATGTCTTGAGGAGCCTCTCACCATCGAACAATGTGGTCCACATCACCATCACCATTTTCTTTCTAGTTCAAATTAGAAATCTATGATCGATCCATCTGCCACTCAATTGCCTACTGCGCAATCGATTGTGCCACGCATGCATACTCATCATGATATAATACTATATATTTATAATATTATCACTTACGTATTTGCCTATTTGGTGGGATGTAATTAACCGTGGATGGATACCTCCTCATTAGAATTTAGAAGAGAGGTATATATATATATATATATGTATGTATGTATGTATGTATGTATATATGTATGTATGTATGTATGTATAGGCTCTTTAAGACAAGTGATTCCTATTTTTTGAAAAAATGGGAATTAGTTGTATACTGTTCTAAAAATCTATGTCTAGTCGTTTGAAAATTAAGAAAGTGAACCTATACCCATTTAGGCGTCTGCCTAGACTGCCTAGGCACTCGCTTAGCCCACCTAAACCCGTCTAGATCGCGACTCTAATTTAGACAAAAAATCGATAACTTTCATTGTGCATTTTAATTTTTCAATAAAATGTAAGAGACTTGTTGAATACTTGGATGAACACTTATTATATGCTTGTTCCTCATGCTTTCAAGATGTTCTAATACTTTATAATTTATATGTCATTTAATTTTGCAATTTATGTATCCTAATATAATTGTGTGTGTTTTTTTAAGTATAAATAGACATTTATTTATATAATAAATGTACTAAAATCTGCATACTCCATCTAGGCGCATATATATCTCAATTTATAAGAAAGATGGCACTACCAAAAAAAAAAAGGACTGGTTTCTATGTTACACTGTTGGTCCTGATAGTTTTGAGTAGTTTTTTCACTTCAATCTTGTAACTTTGTAAGTGCAAGATGAGCAAGCTTCGAGTCGAGGGACACCAGTGTGGTACTGACCAAGTCACATGGCGGTATGTGTATAAGTTAAAATGCATAGCGGCATGTGATAGACTTTGAGTTCCGCCACCTTTGTGTCCAAGTTGCATGTAAGTTTCTTTATGAAGAATTCATTGAGATAAGCTTCACAATTAGTTTTTTAAGTCTTGCTCAATTAAGTAATTTAAGGCTGCAGAAGGAAGAGTATTTAGGGATCTGCCAAGTTGGAAGAGATGTTCCTCCACTATGGTATCTAAGGGAAGACGCTAACATCGGGATAGGGAAGTTCCTATTGATGAACTCCTCCGAGAAAAAGACATAATGTGCTTGTCACGCGAGGGGATGCAATAGTGATAGGAGCATATTCATGCGACTTAAATGGCTTGTTCTCGTACATTTACGTTATGTTTCTTTAGTTATTTTAGTCCTTTACGCTTCTTTCGTGTGTTTTTAGGTTCATATGGCTAAGGAAGCAAAAAGACGCATTTTGGAGCATTTTGGAGCAAAATCGGACTTGGAATGGATAGCTTATGTTTGGAACAAAAGGAATGGACGAAATTGAAGACCAAACTATCATAACAACATATCATTTCATTTATCACTTAACATATCATTCATTTATCACTTAACATATCATTCATTTATCACTTATCATATCATACACTTATCACTTATCATACTCATAATCATCTACACATTTCAACCATTTAAACACATGCATTTCAACTCACATGCACACCCACCTCTTTCCACCTAATCCACATGCTTTCACAACCTAATCCACATGCTTTCACAACCTAAGCCACATGCATTTCCAACCTAGCATTCCCCCTTTAAGCCACATGCACCCATAATCATTCACCCTACCTTGCAACTCCACATGCATTTCCAACCCACATGCCCCCTTTAATCATTCAATCACACCATCACACATTCACAAACCAACCCTTTGCCGTGCACTCTCCATCATAATTCCAGCTTTTCCTTTTGCATTTCCAGCTTTCCACCAAGTTTTCCTAGCTGTTTTTCACATGCATTCATTCATAATCATTCACCAAACTTGCAGCCACATTTCCACCTATTCCTAGTTGTCATGTTCCCTCTCATTTACCTATAAATAAGCATGCATTGCAGCCACAATTCATTCATTCCATTCACAACACAAACACTCCTCCTTGCCGCAAATCTCCATCCATTTCTGTGCAGTTTTTTCTCCTCCATTGCAGCCACTATCCAACCATTCCCCACTCCATTCCACATACACCTAAAGCCCTACACATCTCCTTAGACCTTGTGCTACAACAACGAGGAAGAAAAGAGTGCCTAAACGTTCATACAATTCAAGTTTGAGTTGTTGGAATGTTTAGGTGTTTCTTTAATTTTAAAGTTTAAATTCATTTCTCTTTGTTTTGTATGTATGAGGAATGGAAGAGAAGAGTGCCTAAATGTTCATACAATTCAAGTTTAAGTTGTTGGAATGTTTAGGTGTTTCTTTGATTTCAAAGTTATGAGGAACTAAACCCCCTTTAGCTAGGGGGTGATTCGAAACTATGTTTACACTTGCATACAAGATTGATTTTCAGTTGGTCTTTCGATAAGTTATGAAACTCAACACTCCGGGTTAATTAGGTCCGCTTAAATTAACCGTCAAGTTCTCCTTAAGTTAATGAATTGGATGGGTTAGCGCAACGCAATTCACCACATTCTCCAAAAGTCCTTTACGTGAAAAGCACAATAAAGATACAATCAAAGATCATTAAGCATTATGAAAACTATAAGTGTTGACGAGGCATTCGTTACTATGGAATACGCATGAAACTTATGCCAAGAATTCGTTTAACGCGATTGTTTATAAGCAACCTCCACTACTAATGAATATAAGTTCGTAACTATTAGGTGAAACTCACTTATATTCTAGCGTCATATTCATGCATGAAAATTAAGTGTGCACTCTCAATAAACATACATAAATAAGTTATCAATCAAACAGTTAAACGAATTGAATCCACAACTTATGAAATTCCAACGAAAGTTAATCAATTCATATTGCAAATATAAACATAGTTTCGAATCACCCCCTAGCTAAAGGGGGTTTAGTTCCTCATAACTTTGAAATCAAAGAAACACCTAAACATTCCAACAACTCAAACTTGAATTGTATGAACGTTTAGGCACTCTTCTCTTCCATTCCTCATACATACAAAACAAAGAGAAATGAATTTAAACTTTGAAATTAAAGAAACACCTAAACATTCCAACAACTCAAACTTGAATTGTATGAACGTTTAGGCACTCTTTTCTTCCTCGTTGTTGTAGCACAAGGTCTAAGGAGATGTTTAGGGCTTTAGGTGTATGTGGAATGGAGTGGGGAATGGTTGGATAGTGGCTGCAATGGAGTAGAAAAAACTGCACAGAAATGGATGGAGATTTGCGGCAAGGGGGAGTATTTGTGTTGTGAATGGAATGAATGAATTGTGGCTGCAATGCATGCTTATTTATAGGTAAATGAGAGGGAACATGACAGCTAGGAATAGGTGGAAATGTGGCTGCAAGTTTGGTGAATGATTATGAATGAATGCATGTGAAAAACAGCTAGGAAAACTTGGTGGAAAGCTGGAAATGCAAAGGGAAAAGCTGGAATTGTGATGGAGAGTGCACGGCAAAGGGTTAGTTTGTGAATGTGTGATGGTGTGATTGAATGATTAAAGGGGGCATGTGGGTTGGAAATGCATGTGGAGTTGCAAGGTAGGGTGAATGATTATGGGTGCATGTGGCTTAAAGGGGGAATGCTAGGTTGGAAATGCATGTGGCTTAGGTTGTGAAAGCATGTGGATTAGGTTGTGAAAGCATGTGGATTAGGTGGAAAGAGGTGGGTGTGCATGTGAGTTGAAATGCATGTGTTTAAATGGTTGAAATGTATAGATGATTATGAGTATGATAAGTGATAAGTGTATGATATGATAAGTGATAAATGAATGATATGTTAAGTGATAAATGAATGATATGTTAAGTGATAAATGAAATGATATGTTGTTATGATAGTTTGGTCTTCAATTTCATCCATTCCTTTTGTTCCAAACATAAGCTATCCATTCCAAGTCCGATTTTGCTTCAAAATGCTCCAAAATGCGTCTTTTTGCTTCCTTAGCCATATGAACCTAAAAACACACGAAAGAAGCGTAAAGGACTAAAATAACTAAAGAAACATAACATAAATGTACGAGAACAAGCCATTTAAGTTGCATGAATATGCTCCTATCAAATACCCCCACACTTAGCTTTTGCTAGTCCTCGAGCAAAACAGAAAAACAAAATAAAACGAAACGAAACAAACCAAACACAATCTTAAACCTTCCAACGTTGCCTCAGGGATTTCCAATGCACATGACATGTTAAAAATCATTATTCCCACAGATTTTGGTTATCTTTACACTTAAGTACATACTTAATCATAGTCACCACATACTAATTCACAATTAAGCATTTAAAACTATATTTTGAATGTAGTAACATGCCTTAGAGAATTTGCTCAATTCCTTACAAGATATGCACTCAATTTTCACTCAGATTTTCTGACTACACACCCTAAACTAGTTATATGTGAGAAGATTGATGTAAACATAAAAACGAACACTCACATATATGTATTTCAAAGGAAGCAATTTCTGGAGTTAATAAGCATGTTTAGATATGATCTCATGAATGGAATGCTACTACTTAGATGCGAGAACCAGTGACACCATAAGCTCATATCAATTCCAAACTCCACATTTTGAAACACATAACACTCAAGATAGAAGTCAAAGGGTTGTAACGGGGCTAGGGTATTGGCTAACAATGAAAGGTGAAGGATAAACAAACATTCTTAAAGCAATAGTGACCAAAGTATTGAATTAGGCACTTAGAATTCCCTTAAGAACGCAGAAGTCAATTTTGAACACCCAAGGGAAAGTCACACAAAACTTAGGGCCATATTCAACTTTTTGGACCCTTTCTTCAACCATCAACGCTCGTGAGTTCATTCTTACTTATTTTCACTCCTTTTTTTTTCTTTTCTTCTTCTTTTTCTTTTGAATCTCAAAACATACATATAAACGTAAGAACAAACTTTTACTCCCCCACACTCATTTTCTTGCGTAATGTAACTCAAAAGGAATTCATTTAAGTCATGCTCACTATACTTTAAGAACAAGGGTATAGGAAAGTCCTACTCTAGGCTAGGTAAGGGGTGATGTGGTTAGCAAAGAAAATAGGCTAAACGAGGCTCAACAGGGTTAAAACTAATATATACGAAATATGGGGAGTAAGGCTATTTGGCTATGGTGGCAACTACACAACTTCATCTTGATATATGTTATGCAATTCAATGTCATGCTTTGAATGAAACGGATATAAGTTCTAGCATTTAGTTCTATCATGATACAATTGCATTCTAAGTAGCAACCAAGCAAGGATAATGAGATCATGCAACAACTTTAGAAAACAAAGAATCACAGAAAATAACTCTCCAAAGAAGGTAATGGCTCGAGTCTCACAGGGTTGTAGCGTTTGTTTGAGTTCCTTCCTTCAAGCATGTTACAAAAACGAATTTTTCTTTTATGATTGCATGTGAAGTCATACATTATAACCATAACCAAGCATATACCAAGAGTAAATCAAACTTTTCTCTATGTTTATAACTCTTTTTAACCGTCATGCAATTACAAACCAAATCCTTATCATTGTGTTGGAAGGTACCCTAAGACACAAACACACAAAAACGACTCAAAACACTCTTTTTAGGCTTTTTGAAACATGTTTTTCAAATTTTTATGTGATTTTCGGAGTTATAAAAACAAAACACACTAAAACACTCTAAAACAACTTAAAAACACCTTAAAACAGCAAGGAACAACATTTGAAGTTATGGGTGATAAAATCCCACGAATTTGCATCAAATATACTTAGTTACCCCCCCCCCCCCCCCCCCACACTTAAATCAAACATTGTCCTCAATGTTTTAAGCATAGATTCACACAAAACATAAGTAAACACACAAAAAGCAACTAAACATACTAAACATGGCAGAATGTAATTAACAAAGAGAAGAGTTTAGGGACGCAAATCTGGTTATGGAGTGTAAATTCCCTCTTCTCCTTGGTGATTGCATTGAGGCTTTGATCTTTGTGATTCCACAGGCTTACTCTTGAACTGGTTTCTGCCCATCGTTGATTTTCCTTTGTGCTACTTCTTGAACTGGGCAGCAGGATTCTTTTGGTCTTCCCGGAAGGTCTGAGCTTCCTCCTTTTATCTGTTTCTTTGTTCAATCTTTCCAATTCGTATTGAAGAGGGTTAGAGGATAGCTCAGCATATGCAGTTGTTGCTTGTCTCCACATGCTTCAATGTATCATTTTCACTTGCCTTACTTGCTCCGTTGAATATGACTACTCGAGAGCAACGCTAGGTAAGCAACCAGGAATAGATTCCAGGCAGTCGGCTCTAGATCGAAAGACTGACTCCAAGTGCCGGCTGATTGCTTCTTTCACTTTGCCATGCGAGTAAGAACAAGGACAAAGAAAAAGACAGGGAAAGAGCATGATATGAGATACTTTTGCTTTTGACCTTGATGATATGAGATACCTTTGCTTTTGAAGAAGCGGTGAATGAATCAGCACATGTATTTGTTGTGCTGTTTCCTCCTGGGTCATCTGTACTCCAGGCATCTGGTATCATCTTTGGGGAAGAAGAAAAAAATGAGTATTTCGAAAGGCTTTGCTGGGAGTGCGCCCTCAGAGGTGAGGAAGAGTTGGGCATTTTCTTCAGATTTGCCTTGCCATAAAAGATGAAGGTCGACATATATAGAGATAATATCAAGTGGTGGTACTGTTCTTTTACCCTCGTCGACAAACGTTTTGATCCCGCAAATCCGGCTTTTTGAAATAGTGGCGCCTCTTCGATTTCTGAGCAGACGCCCCTCCGATTTCTGAACGACACGTAGTAGTGCGGATGCGGCTCCTTTTGACAAAGCTGCACGCATTTTCTGAAAAGCAGAGAAAGCGTCGCCGAACTTTGCGCTTGTCGGCTAAAGATGTGTAGTTGCGATGATGGCCTCCACGTGTTTTCTGAAAAGAAGAAATCTTTTGACAAAGTTGAACACGTCCTCTGAAAAGCCGAGAAAGCGTCGCCTAAATTACGCCGGAAATTCCGGCTTTTTGAATCGGTGGATGCGTCGCCTTGGCTTCTTATAGAGGTATCGATCACCGCCAACATACACACTCTGAAGATCTCCCATTCTTGAAAATCGTCTCCGGCCCTTTGAAAATTTACTCCATCCACCCCTTCTCTTTGAACACTTTTGAAAAAATGGCAAACTCATTGAACCTTAGCTTAGATTTGAGTCTCAGCAGCAATCCGGTTGCGCCCCGTCAAGGTAATGTATGGCGCCCTTCTTTTTTATCTTCTAACGGTCTTCTTACAGGTGAAGACTCCGTGATGCAGGACGCCACAAGAGCTACAATAGTAGCTAGGAACCTCCTCACTCCAAAAGATAGTAGGCTGCTATCAGGACGGTCCGATGAGTTGGCCGTTCAAGAGTCCCTCGCACTTAGTGTTCAGTGTGTGAGCTCTATGTCCAACATGGGCCAACGCCTGCTTGCCCACTCCCGTCAGGTGGAATCATTGATGGCAGAGGTGGAAAGTCTTAAGCAAGAGGTCCAGCAGCTTAAGTACGAGAATAGAAGTTTGCATGTGCTTGCAAATAACTATTCGTCGGGCATGAAGAGGAAGCTTGATGAGCTGCAAGAATCTGAGGGTCGAATTCAAAGTGACCGTCAAAGGCTTGCGGCTTATCTCCAGAGGCACCTTTTTCCTGGGTCATCCAGCGTTTGGCCAAGTATTGAGGCCTGGAATGCTCTAGCTCCGATGCCTTCGGCTCTGATGCCTTCCGCCCCGACGCCTTCCGCTCTTATGCCTTCCGCTCCGACACCTTCCGCTCCGATGCCTCGTAGTGGGGCTTCACGTAAACAACTTTTGTGAAGGCTCCATCATTCTGCCACATTCTTTTTTTTTTTTTTTTTTTTTTTTTTTTTGTAATCAAATTGGAGATCAATGGACAACTTTATTTTATTCAGTGTATTGGGTTGCCTCCCAAGTAGCGCTTTCTTTTACGTCTTGCAGCCGGACGAAACCTTCATTTCTCACTTAGAGCCCACGGCATGCAATGGAATCTCCTCCATAACATGATCCTTCATTTCTTTGCCATTTGTAATGACCGTTTCGCCATGTATTTGATCAATGTGTGCCTGCGCCAAAGAATCAAGAATATCAATAGAGAAACATGAGTGATCATCATTCGGAAATTTCATAGTTTCAGAAATATTAAAATCAATCACTTCCCCATCGAATTCCATTGTTAAAGTGCCTTTAAACACGTCTATCTTAGTTCGGGCCGTCTTCATGAATGGCCTCCCAAGAAGAATCGGAAAAGATGGAGCATGGGTGGTTTCCTCCATTTCAAGGACATAGAAATCCGCCAGGAAGATCAAATTATTCACCTGCACTAAGACATCTTCCAATACGCCCTTTGGATAGGCATTAGATCTATCGGCCAACTGAATAATCACACCATCATTTTTCAATTCACCAAGGTTCATTGAGGCATAAATAGAGTATGGCATGACGTTAATTGAAGCTCCTAAGTCTAACATAGCATGTTCGAACTTAGTTTGACCAATAATACAAGGGATTGTAAAGCTACCTGGATCTTTGCACTTTGGTGGTAACTTTCTTTGTAAAATAGTGGAAACGTTCTCACTTACCCTTACCACCTCCTTGTTTGAAATCCTCTTCCTCGTTGTGCAAAGCTCTTTTAAGAACTTGGCATACTTAGGGACTTGCTTGATTGCATCAAGGAGCGGAATGTTGACTTGAACTTTCCTAAAGGTTTCCAGAATGTCCTTTTCACTCTCCTCCTTCTTTGATTGCCTAAACCTGCTAGGAAAGGGCACGTTTAGTGGAATAGAACTTGACAAAGTCGAATTTGGACTTACCTTAGGCGTGTTGGACGGTTTTGGCACAATAGGGGGCTGCGGCAAAGTTTTTTTCACCCTTGCCGTGGCCTTCTTTGCTTGTTCCTCCTCTTCTTGTAGTAACATGTCCTCTTCTTGACTTGTTTTGGACGGCCTTGAGGTGGTTCCGACCTTCTTACCACTTCTCAACATGATTGCATTGGCAGATTCGAACCCTCTCTTTGGATTGACAATTGTTGAGCTAGGGAGCTTGCCTTGTTCTCGGAATTGTCCTACAAACTCCGCAATTTGCCCAATTTGTTTCTCCAAGTGATCCACCCTTTTGTCTTGGTTTTGCATGGCTTTGGTTTGATTCTCTTGCCCCTGAGACAAATTGGTAAGTAACTTAAGAAGTGTTTCATTGTCCAACGACGTACCTTGATTGTTTTGGGCAGGTTGTGCTTGGTTTGAATTGGGGCCGGATGGCTTGGTGTAGAACCCCGGGGGTTGCTGCCTAAAGCCTCCTTGTTGGTAAAGTTGTTGAGGCTCCCTCCACTTGAAGTTTGGATGGTCTCTCCAACCCGGATTGTATGTATTAGAATATGGATCATTCCTTGGTTGATTTTGGCTTGGAAATCCAATGGTGTTTGCACTCTCCCACCCACCATTCTCAATCAATTGAGGGCACTTTTCTGAAGGATGACCTTGAATAGAACATACGCCACATACAATTGGACTTTGGATCTTCATTCCTTCGGCCATCTGAGACACAAGAGAAGTAAGATTAGCTACTTGAGTTTGAAGGTCGGATTGAGAACTTACCTCATTCACTTGTTGCCGTGGGGGGTCCCTTTGCCCAAGTCCTTCATATTGTTGTGCATTTAGAGCACGGTTTGCAATTAGGGTCTTGGCTGCCATAGGTGTTTTGTCCACCAATGCACCTCCCGCCGAAGCATCGAGCATTTGCCTTTCAATGGGAAGAAGGCCCTCATAGAAGTATTGAAGGAGAAGCTCCTCCTTCATTTGATGTTGAGGACATGATGCAACAAGGGCTTTAAAACGCTCGTAGTATGCCGGAAAAGATTCTCCTTGACTTTGTTGGATTCCGCTAATTTTCTTCCTCAAGAGAATGACTTTTGAAGTAGGGAAGAACTTCTCCAAGAAGGCTCTTTTCATGCTCTCCCAAAAAGTAACGGTCCCGGGTGCCAATTCATAAAGCCAATCCTTAGCCTTTTCCACAAGAGAGAATGGAAAAGCCTTCATCATCAGAATGTTCCCATCGACATTTATGGGTGTCATGCTCGAACAAACAACCTCGAACTCCTTGAGATGCTTGTTGGGATCTTCCATGGAAAGCCCATGGTACTTCGGAATGTGGTGCAACAAGCTTGACTTCAATTCGAATTCATCGGTCTTGCCTTGGGCAGCCGCGGGGTATTGAATGCAAAGAGGGGCTGCATTGGCCAAACCTGAGGCAGAAAGCTCTTTAATGGTTCGATTGTCCACGGCCATGGTTGGTACTTCCTCTTTAACCCAATCCGTGGCTTCCTCTTCTACTTCAAGTTCGGGACTAGGAGGATTAGACTCTTGCAATTTCTTGTTCCTTCTAAAAGTCCTCTCGAAATCACCGTCAAAGTTGGAGATATGCTCACGAACAGGTTGTGAGCTACGGGTCATAAACTAGTACCTACACACAAAAGTAAACAAGATAAGTAACCAACTTAATAGACTTGGCACAAGTAAGAAAACAAGTTGCCACACACGGCACAAAAACACATACACACGGTGCAAAAAAAAATTAAAACAAAACAGAAACTAAACAATTTAAATAAGACTCAAGACAAGGGATTAGCAACTTTGCCAATCCCCGGCAACGGCGCCAAAATTTGATGCGGAATTTATACGCACACAAATTAAACCCTATTTGTGACAATTGTAGTAATGATGTAAGTAGGGATCGTTCTAACCGGGGATTAACTAGGGGTGCTAATCTACTTTGAATTGACTTGAAAACACAAAAACTAAATGTAAAGACTCTTAACAAGACTACTATGACTCAGAAGAGCTTTGAAATCCTCAAACTGCCTAAAACAATCAAATTGACTCAAACAAAAACTAGAACTTGATTTAGACGAATTTGAAAGTGTTTATGACTCCAAATGCTTAAAGACACAAAAATAAAACAAATACGAATGATTAAGACTCAACGAAATATGGGGGAAATGTGTTTGGACGATATTAAATTGAATGGACAGAAAATAATTAAGGGCAAAATGTAAATATGAATGTGATGAAAATATGGATGATGGAATAGCCAAGGGGTTCTTCTCCACACATGTTACACTTGCATACAAGATTGATTTTCAGTTGGTCTTTCGATAAGTTATGAAACTCAACACTCCGGGTTAATTAGGTCCGCTTAAATTAACCGTCAAGTTCTCCTTAAGTTAATGAATTGGATGGGTTAGCGCAACGCAATTCACCACATTCTCCAAAAGTCCTTTACGTGAAAAGCACAATAAAGATACAATCAAAGATCATTAAGCATTATGAAAACTATAAGTGTTGACGAGGCATTCGTTACTATGGAATACGCATGAAACTTATGCCAAGAATTCGTTTAACGCGATTGTTTATAAGCAACCTCCACTACTAATGAATATAAGTTCGTAACTATTAGGTGAAACTCACTTATATTCTAGCGTCATATTCATGCATGAAAATTAAGTGTGCACTCTCAATAAACATACATAAATAAGTTATCAATCAAACAGTTAAACGAATTGAATCCACAACTTATGAAATTCCAACGAAAGTTAATCAATTCATATTGCAAATATAAACATAGTTTCGAATCACCCCCTAGCTAAAGGGGGTTTAGTTCCTCATAACTTTGAAATCAAAGAAACACCTAAACATTCCAACAACTCAAACTTGAATTGTATGAACGTTTAGGCACTCTTCTCTTCCATTCCTCATACATACAAAACAAAGAGAAATGAATTTAAACTTTGAAATTAAAGAAACACCTAAACATTCCAACAACTCAAACTTGAATTGTATGAACGTTTAGGCACTCTTTTCTTCCTCGTTGTTGTAGCACAAGGTCTAAGGAGATGTTTAGGGCTTTAGGTGTATGTGGAATGGAGTGGGGAATGGTTGGATATTGGCTGCAATGGAGGAGAAAAAACTGCACAGAAATGGATGGAGATTTGCGGCAAGGGGGAGTGTTTGTGTTGTGAATGGAATGAATGAATTGTGGCTGCAATGCATGCTTATTTATAGGTAAATGAGAGGGAACATGACAGCTAGGAATAGGTGGAAATGTGGCTGCAAGTTTGGTGAATGATTATGAATGAATGCATGTGAAAAACAGCTAGGAAAACTTGGTGGAAAGTTGGAAATGCAAAGGGAAAAGATGGAATTGTGATGGAGAGTGCACGGCAAAGGGTTGGTTTGTGAATGTGTGATGGTGTGATTGAATGATTAAAGGGGGCATGTGGGTTCGAAATGCATGTGGAGTTGCAAGGTAGGGTGAATGATTATGGGTGCATGTGGCTTAAAGGGGGAATGCTAGGTTGGAAATGCATGTGGCTTAGGTTGTGAAAGCATGTGGATTAGGTTGTGAAAGCATGTGGATTAGGTGGAAAGAGGTGGGTGTGCATGTGAGTTGAAATGCATGTGTTTAAATGGTTGAAATGTGTAGATGATTATGAGTATGATAAGTGATAAGTGTATGATATGATAAGTGATAAATGAATGATATGTTAAGTGATAAATGAATGATATGTTAAGTGATAAATGAAATGATATGTTGTTATGATAGTTTGGTCTTCAATTTAGTCCATTCCTTTTGTTCCAAACATAAGCTATCCATTCCAAGTCCGATTTTGCTCCAAAATGCTCCAAAATGCGTCTTTTTGCTTCCTTAGCCATATGAACCTAAAAACACACGAAAGAAGCGTAAAGGACTAAAATAACTAAAGAAACATAACGTAAATGTACGATAACAAGCCATTTAAGTCGCATGAATATGCTCCTATCAAATAGAGAAGGTGTATAGAATCTCTCCAGTATTCAATTTTTCAATCCATAGTTGGGACATATATGCAACGTAAACATATATACAGGAGTAAGAATTATGGGAAAGTGATGCGTGATTTATACGCACACAAATTAAACCCTCTTTTCGTCAAATTATAGTATATGTATAAGTAGGGATCATTCTGGACCGGGGATTAGGAGGGATTGTTAATCACTTGGATTTGACTCAAAAACGTAAAAACACAATATAAAACACTAAACTAGACTCAAAGAATGTAAAACTAAACTTTAAAACACTAAGACAAACCAAAGACTCAAAATGCTTTTAAAAACACAAACTAAAATGATTTCTAACTAAATTGACATTAAAGTAAAGGGGGATTTAAGTTTATACGAAAATTGAAATAACGAAACAAGTTAAATAAACTAGACAGAATGTAAATATGAATATGATGAAAGTATGGATGAATGGATGCTAGCCAAGGGGTTCATCTCCACACATGTTACACTTGCATAATAAAATGATTTCCAATTGCGTTTCAATAAATCATTAATTCTCAACACTCCAAGTTAATTAGATCCGCTTAAATTAACCTTCAAATCTTCCTAACGTTATTGAATTGGATGATTGCATACGACAACCCAAAACATTCCCCACAAGTCCCCTACATGATTGCATAATAGAGATACAAGCAAGAATCATTACGCTCTATGAAGATTATAAGTTTTGACGAGGCATTCGTTACTATGGAATACACATGAAACTTATGCCAAGAATTCGTTTAACGCGATTGTTTATAAGCAACCTCCACTACTTGTGAATATAAGTTCGTAACTATTAGGTGAAACTCACTTGTATTCTAGCGTCATATTCATGCATGAAAATTAAGCGCGCATTCTTAATAAACATACATAAATAAGTTATCAATCAAACGGTTAAACAAATTGAATCAACAACTTATGAAATGCAATTAGAAGTAATCAAATCAAAATGCAAGCATAAACATATATTTCGAATCACCCCCTAGCTAATGGGGGGGTTTAGTTCCTCATACAAAACAAAGAGAATTAAAATTAAACATTGAAATCAAAGAAACACCTAAACATTCCAACAACTCAAACTTGAATTGTATGAACGTTTAGGCCCTCTTCTCTTCCTCTTTATTGTAGCATAAGGTCTAAGGATAGTTGATTTGGGGGAATGGAAGTGTGGAATGGAGTGAGGAGTGATGGAAATGGAAAGATGGTTTTTGGATTCTAAGGGAGACTCACGGCTAAGAGAGAAAGGGATGTGTTTGTGGTGTGTTGTGTATGAAATGAGATGTCCATGAATGAATGGATGCAAGGGTATTTATAGGAGTAGTGGAGGGAACATATGGCTATGTCATTTGTAGGTGAAGTAAGTGTGTGAGGTTGGTGAAGTAAGTGGAGGTTGTAGGTGAAGTAGGTGGATGTTGTAGGTGAAGTAGGTGGATGTTGTAGGTGAAGTAGGTGGAGTACATGTGTTTAAATGGTTGAAATGTGTAGATGATTATGAGTGATAAGTGATAAGTGTATGATATGTTAAGTGATAAGTGAATGATTATGATAAGTGATAAATGAATGTATGATATGATAAGTGGTGAATGATATGTGGTGAATGATAAGTGGTAGTGTTTAAGTATTTAAAATAGGGAACAAAGCCCTTCCTTGCATGGCAAGGAAGGGAGACACAAGGAAACACACGACAATGTCCTAAGGTTGCTAGGAATGTTGTTTTTGTGTTCTAAAATGCGTAGGAGTTTTCAATGATGCTCAAACATGAGGTCTTTTTAGGATTTAACTTTCCTACTTCAAGTCTTCAATTTCGTCCATCCTTTTGGCTCCAAGCATATGATATCCATTCCAATCTCTAATTTGCTCCAAAAGGCTCCAAAAGGCATCATTTTGCATACTTTGCCCTTAGAACCTGAAAACACACAAAAGAAGCATAAAGAACTAAAATAACTAAAGAAACATAACGTAAATGTACGAGAACAAGCCATTTAAGTCGCATAAATATGCTCCTATCAGAAAGAATAATGAAAACAAAATGAAAGACGCGAATCCAGACATGTCACGAGTAATTATAGGTCCATTCCTGTTCAAACCAGAAAAGTGATGCAGTACATATGCTTCCATACCCCCCTATTATCCAAGAGAATCTTCTTCTGAACCTTGATCATCCTTATCCATTGCATCGCCGTATTTTTTATCTTTGGCAACCCGATCACTGCCCTCGGTTTCTGAATCCGAAATTGATCCAGCTCTGGCATCAGTTAATGTTATCTACTTCATTGTTAGAAAAGCTATCAGTACTTGAGTCGGATGTAGAACTATTGGAAGTAGCCCAGTGGTTATTAGGGTTTCCTAGATATTAGGATGGTTTCCGTGTCATTAGGCATTAAGGGGTTTTGTCAACTTCTCAAGCTTGTTTCCCACCGAGTATTGATTGTTCCCTAGGTGGTTAATAGTCTGGTTCCTTTGTATAGGAGTCTATGTTGTCATCTCCCCTTAATCATAGTTGTCAACTCCCTAATTTAAGGAGTTGTTGTTTGTCTTTCCTAAGCCATCAGTTGTGGCGTAAAACAAGGAAGGTCTTCTCCTTATATATGGTGGTTGTACATTGTAATCAGGCTCATGATGAAATAAATCATAACAAAGAAATTCAACATGGTATCAGAGCAGGAAAAATAACCTGCTTCTGCTTTACTACTTGCTGAGCGTGTTCATCCTCCAACATGGCTGAAGAAAATCCATTAGGATCAGATGTTGAAAGTTCACCTGTGATTTCATCCGTGAATGTGCCTGAGATGGATGTTAATCCAAATCAAAGGTTAAGCTCAGTCCTGTTGAATGAGTTTAACTATTTGCCTTGGTCGAGAGTTGTATCCCTCGCTCGAGGTGGAAGGTCCAGGTTAGGGTTCATAAATGGAAGCATCGAAGTACCTGATGCTTCCTCACCAAACTATGAATCCTGGCTTAGCAAAGATCAGCTGGTTATGTCGTGGCTCATAAACTCCATGGATCGTAAGCTAGCTGAAATACTCAGCTATTCGGAATCTTCATTTCAGCTATGGGAGACTATCAAGGAAATGTATGGCACTTCCAACTGAAAAGGGACATATCTAATCTACAACAAGAAGGTAAACCATTTGTGCAACTCTTAGGGAGCATGAAAAGCATGTGGAATGAGTTGGAAACATATCGTCTTCATACGCTTGATGTTGCCGTGATTCGTAAAAGAGCAAAAGAAGACAAGATATTTCAACTTCTGTCTAGTCTCGATTCAGAATATGAAGATCTACGAAGTCACGTACTCATGAACTCTGAACTTCCTACCTTCACCAGTGTATGTGCAACAATCCAACGTGAAGAAGTGAGGAGGAAGGTCATGAATATGGGTACAAAGGCTAGTGTACCTGATGCCAGGGCATATCTAACCAACGAAAGGAAATACAAAGGAAAGCATCCACATTTGAAATGTCAACACTGTAACTATACAGGTCATGTTAAGGATATGTGCTGGATTTTCATCCAGAATTAAAACCGGACTTCATGAAGGACAACAAGGGTACACTGAGGATGAACCGTACTATACATCATACCAATCATGCTTCTGCCTCTACTTCTAAGGGGTCTGAAACATTAAAAACCTTCATAGCAAACCCTGCTGAACTCATAAATGAGTTTGTGTTGTACCTTCAAGGCAAGAAAGGAGGTGCTGGAAGCAACCGAGGAGACAACTTGGAAGAAGAGAACTCAACGGCTTTACTAGGCAAGTTTGCTGGTTTCCTGGCAGACACAAAAACCATACCCCAAGAAGACATGCAAGGTATCATAAAAGCCTTTAAAAATGCTCCTAATATAAATATGTTGCATGATTTTTGGGTTGTAGATTCGGGTGCCACAGATCATATGACCAACCATGTATCCATGCCTCATAAGTTTGAAAAATTATCAAATCCCTCTCAAGTTTTAACTGCAAATGGGGAGAATGCAAGGGTTTTAGGAAAGGAAAAAATAAACCTAATGTCTAAGGAGATTGAGTCAGTGGCCCTATATGTTCATTCCTTCCCATTTCAACTCCTATCTGTGAGTAAAATCACAAATACCTTGAACTGTTTGGCCATATTCTCCCATCACAATGTCATTTTTCAGGACTGTGCCACCAAGAAGACGATTGGTGAAGGGTTTTTCCTAGATGGTCTCTATTACATGTCAAAGAACAATTCCAGGGGGTTCTAAGCCAAGTTCAATCCCATTCAAGAGAACCAATTGTGGCATCAACGTTTAGCTCACCCTGCCCCAACCATTTTGTTGACTTTGTTTCCAAATCTAGGAAAGGATGTAACCTCATGTGAAACATGCCATTTGTCTAAGGCCACTCGGTTACCTTTTAAATCTTCCTTGTCCAGAACTAATAGATGTTTTGAACTATTCATTCTGATGTATGGGGACCAATTAATGAATCTTTTGATGGTTATAAGTACTTTGTGATCTTTGTGGATGATTTCTCTCGAGTCACATGGTTATATCGTTTAAAGTCTAAGCATGAAGTAATGGAAGTGTTCAAAGACTTCCATAACCTTGTTAAAAACCATTTCTCCTCTCAAATCCAAACTTTTAGGTCTGACAATGGCACCAAATACACATCTCATATCATGAAACAATATTTAAGCACTCATGCCATTATGCACCAAACAAGTTGTGTTGGCACACCTCAGCAAAACGGTGTTGCCGAACAAAAAAACTATGACTTGCTCGAAAAAACTAGAGCTCTAATGCTACAAATGAATGTACCAAAGAGATTTTGGTCCCAAGGGGTTATGGCAGCTGCCTATATCATCAATAGACTCCCTAGCCGAGTCTTGGAGTTCAAGTCTCCTCTTGAGGTTAAGGAAGCAAGATCGACCTCTCACACCTTAGAGTTTTTGGTTGCATATGCTTTGTCCACATTCAACCTCATCACTGAGATAAATTAGATCCCAGGGCTGCTAAATGTATTTTTCTTGGTTACTTTTCTTCACAAAAGGGATATAAGTGTTATAATCCCCAACTGAGGAGATTACTTGTGTCTAAAGATGTTCAATTCCATGAAACTAACCCTTTTTTTAGCAAACAATGTGAAATAACAAGCCAAGGGGATAGTATATTGGATGTGTTCCCACTGCCAAGAATCGAGCTTGAAGCTTCATCAAAACAAGGTCACAGCCATGGCATCACTGATGGTGGCATTGACAACTGCACTTCAGAAGATACACTGCATGAAGGTAGGGACAACCAAGATGATACTCACAATGAAATTCAAGGTGTCAATGGATGTGAGACAACTACTCCTGCTCTACGCCGAAATCCAATGCGTGCGAGACAACTCCCCACAAGATTTCAAGACTTTGTCACCTACAAACCCACACATCCCATCTCTAACTACGTGTCGTACAAAAGAGTGGCACAACAACATGCAGCTTACCTAAGCAGCATTTCAAGATATAGTGAACCTCAAAGTTTTGACGATGCTAACAGCCAAGGAGTGTGGAAGAAAGCAATGAACGAATAACTTCAAGCCCTAGACCAACACAAAACCTGGAGCATCACCAAACTTCCAAAAGGCAAGAAAGTCGTGGTCTATAAATGGATTTACAAGTTCAAATTTAATTCAGATGGATCGATTAAGAGACATAAAGCACGGTTGGTGGCTCGGGGATTCACTCAAACGTTCGAAATGGACTACAAAGAAACATTTGCACCTGTGGCAAAAATGAACTCAGTTAGGGTTCTATTGTCCGTGGCTGTAAACAAGAGGTGGTCCATGTACCAAATGGACGTAAAGAATGCTTTCTTGCATGGCCATCTCAAAGAAGAAGTCTATATGAAGTTGCCACCAGGGCATCCCCAAAGCAATGAACCTGACTTAGTGTGCAAACTGCACAAATCTATCTATGGGCTGAAGCAGTCTCCCCAAGCTTGGTATGCCAAGTTAAGCTTAGTTCTCATTTGGTTTCAAAAGTAGCAATTCAGATTCTTCACTCTTTGTTCGCACTGGAGCTGTGAACAAACTGGTTGTACTGATCTATGTCGATGATCTGATAATCACGGGGGATAATCCTGACGAGATCTGCAACCTGAAACAATCTTTTAGACAAAGGTTTGTAATTAAAGACCTTGGAATCTTGAAGTACTTCCTTGGTATAGAAATGGAAACCTCTCACAAAGGACTATTCCTTAACCAACGGAAGTATGTCCTGGACTTACTCAAGGAAGCTAACATGAGCGATGCGAAACCTGCCATTACCCCTCTTGATAGCAAAATCAAACCTAACTTGGATGGCACGCCACTCACAGATATAAGTTATTATCAGAGGCTGGTGGGTAAGTTGATTTATCTAACCATCACCAGACCCGACATCACCTATTCTGTGAGTATCGTGAGCCAATTCATGCAATCCCCAACACTCGAACATTTGAATCTTGTTAAAAGGATCCTATGCTACTTGAAAGGTTCAGTGGGTCGTGGTATCATGATGAAGAAGAATGAAAATACCCAAATCATGAGGTATTGCGATGCTGATTGGGCAGGTAATACCATCGATCGTAAGTTCACTACTGGCTATTACACCTTTGTAGGTGGAAACTTGGTCACCTGGAAGAGTAAAAAGCAAACTGTCATCGCCATATCAAGTACAGAGGCCGAGTATCGTGCCATGGCTTCAACTGCGTGTGAATTGATATGGCTAAAGGGTCTTCTGTGTGATTTGGATGAACCAACCACGCTCCCTGTGTCCTTATTTTGTGATAACCAGGCCGCAATGCATATTGCATCCAACCCAATGTTTCACGAGAGGACGAAACACATTGAAGTTGATTGCCACTATGTTCGGGAACAAGTTCAGTCACAGATGATTCAGACACATTATACCCGAAGCATTGACCAACTGGCCGACATCTTCACCAAGCCCTTGGCCTCGCATCAGTTTCAACGACTTCTGTCCAAGCTTGCTCCATAAACCTCCTAGGTCCAGCTTGAGGGGGAGTATTGGAAGTAGCCCAGTGGTTATTAGGGTTTCCTAGATATTAGGATGGTTTCCGTGTCATTAGGCATTAAGGGGTTTTGTCAACTTCTCAAGCTTGTTTCCCCCTAAGTATTGATTGTTCCCTAGGTGGTTAATAGTCTGGTTCCTTTGTATAGGAGTTTATGTTGTCATCTCCCCTTAATCATAGTTGTCAACTCCCTAATTTAAGGAGTTGTTGTTTGTCTTCCCTAAGCCTTCAATTGTGGCATAAATTAAGGAAGGTCTTCTCCTTATATATGATGGCTGTACATTGTAATCGGGCTCATGATGAAATAAAACATAACAAAGAAATTCAACAAGAACCTTGGTTTTCTTTCCCGTGATCACAATTATCATATACAGTACCACCAAACTGTTCTTTTAAGTCGGGAGCAACAATCCCAATGATTTCACTTAGGGCATGTTTACTATTTTGGAATCGAGGTAAGTAAAAGGGAATCTCCTAAAATCATGGAAATAACCTCTCCACCAGATATTAACAATTCGAATCAGGCAATTACACATGATCACCGTTGAGTATCTTCTCATTTACTAGAAGATTGTAATTGAATATTCTTTTGTTAAATGTCTTGTATTTTCTTAATTTGGCACAATTCAAAATTGTATATAACACATGTAAATTCCTTTTGTGAAATATACAAGAACATACATTCCATATTCACTCTAATTTGGTATACAGAGCAACAAAGCTCCATCGAGCAAAAATTTTTTTTTTAATTTCCCGATCCTCATGGCTGAATCCACCAACATAATCACACCCCCATTGCCCACCCTTGTCACCATTAACGTTGCTGCTCAATTGCCACTCAAACTCACACCCACCAGCTGTCCTTCATGGTGAGCTCAATTCAATGCCCTACTTCTTGGGTATGACTTGATGGGTTATATTGATGGATCAAAACCATGTCCTGCTGCCTCCTCTGCTGTGTCCTATAATTTTTGGATTTGTCAAGATCAGCTGCTCCTACATGCTATTTTAGCCTCTATCTCTGAACAAGTCATATCTCTCGTTGCCTCCTCCAAAACCTCGAAAAATGCTTGGGACAAGCTGATTAAGCTCTACGCCAACAAAACACGCTCTTGGGTTCTAACTCTAAAAGAGCGTCTTACGCTTATGCATCGTGATACACAACCTGTGTCTATTTTTCTACAAGCTGTCAAAGCCATCATTGATGAGCTTGCCATTATCGATGTTCCACTCTCTGACAATGATATTGTTCTACATGTTCTCAATGGTGTTGGACTCGACTTCATAGAAATCACTGCCGTTATTAGGGCTAGTGATACCTCTATCTCTTTTGAGAATTTGTATGACAAACTCACTAAACATGAAGCTTTCACCAAATGGGATACTACAACAGACGTCGCTCCTATGACTGCTTTTGTTGCTCAAAATTCCTGCTTCACCTATCACGGCTCAAGATCCACACAAGCCTCCAACTAACGTCTAAATAATGCCACTATCAATTCTCATCGTGCTATCCACTACAGCAGCAACACCACTAATAATCAGCGTTCTGGCACGGGATATCGTGGTTTTTGCCAATGGTGTGGCACTCAAAGGCATAATGCCAAACGCTGCCCTCATCTTTCTTCATGCTCATCCACTCCACCTATGGTCAACCACACCACTACTCGCTCCTCCACATCTTCTCCTTGGCTGCTATATTCGGATGCCTTTCACTATTCATTTCTGATTCCAGGAACATCCTGGATTCCACCTCCTATGATGGCCAGATGAGATTATTATTGGTAATGGAAAAGGTTTGAGTATTACACATGTTAGTTCCACATCACTCCCTTCTCCCTTTACCACACCTTTTCGATTACATGATGTCCTGTGTGTTCCTTCCATTTTGCATGATATAATTTCCATTGCTAAATTTAATAAACAAAATGCAACCTCTATTGAACTTTTCCCTGATTTCTTTCTTTTTAAGGATCTAAGCACGGGGGCGGCACTTCTTTGAGACCTGAATAAAGATGATACATATGAGTGGCCATGCTTGATGCCTATATCTCAATCTCAAATACAAGCTATGGTGGGTGTGGTGGACTCTTCCAATTTGTGGCACCGTCGGCTCGGTCACCCTAATCATCAAACTTTTCTCCAAATTTTATGTACTTCCTCCATTACAATGTCTTCAAATCCATCTATTTGCACTTCTTGTCATTGTAATTAAGAGCCATAAGATCCCGTTTGGTCATTCTTCGCTTGTTAGTAAGCTTCCCCTTGAACTAATTTATAGTGATGTTTGGGGCCATGCCCCTTCTTTATCTACTGATGGGTTTTCATACTATGTTATCTTTGTAGATCATTTCACAAAATATATTTGGTTTTATCCCATGAAACACAAATATGATGTTTTCTCAATTTTCACAACCTTTAAGGTTCTCGTTGAAAATTACATCCACACCAAAATAATCACCTTATATTCTGACGGTGGCGGAGAATATGTTAAACTCAAAAAAAATTTAGCCACCAATGACATCACTCATCTCACCACTCATCCACATACTTCTGAACACAATGGTGTTGCTGAACGCCACCACTGACATGTTGTCGAAATAGGGTTAACACTTCTCCATCAGGCATTCTTACCTCTCATTTATTGGTCATATGCTTTCAAAACTGCTATGTATCTTATTAATAGGATGCCCACTAACGTTCTTAATAATATTTCTCCTTACAAAGCTCTTTTTGGTGATCATCTTAACTACGCTAAGCTTCGGGTTTTTGGTTGCTTATGTTTCCCCTGGTTAAGACCCTACAATTCTAACAAGCTTCTTCCTCGGTCTCGTCCATGTCTCATTCTTGGTTACTCCTATACTCAAAGTGCTTATTTATGTCTTGATCTCTCTTCCCATCATCTGAATGTTTCCCATCACATCCAATTTAACGAAAACACATTTCCTTTCTCTTCTTGTGACTCCGTTGTTCCTTAAGTCTCTCCCCTAACTCATTAGCATGGTCTACTGTCACTTCCGCTGTCACCACTATTCCTGTTCAGGTTGTTGATGTACCACCACCCACTTCCACCTCTCAGTATGCTGCTACTCATATGTCATCAGAGGTCTTGGCATTGTGTCTTTCCCCCACACCATCACCACATGTTGTTGCTCACCCACTAAATTCCCCATCCCCCACCTCCTCACCAACACATCATATCAGCCTCATCTCCCCACCAACATGACTTGCCAATTTGACTACCCTACAACCCCCTAGACCCATCCCATCATCAACCCACCCTTCTTTGACTACACTACCACTGTCACCATGCACTCTACCTGTCAATCCCTGACCCCCACCCCTACCACCACCAAATAATTTAAACAATCACCCCATGACCACTTGAGCCAAAAATAATATTTTTAAACCCAAACAACTTTGCACCGCCACCAAACATCCACTTCCCTATCCCATTGAACCAACATGTGTTTCTCAGGCTATCAAAGATCCTCTTTGGCGTGCCGCCATGTTTAACGAGTTCAATGCTTTAATCCGTAATGGTACTTGGGAGCTTGTTCCTCCTCAACCCACACATAATCTTATTAGGTGCAAATAGGTATTCCGCATAAAAAGGCATTATGATGACAGTATTGATAGGTACAAAGCACGCCTTGTTGCTAAAGGCTTTCAACAGAGTCCTGGAGTAGATTTCTCGGACACATTTAGCCCGGTTGTCAAACCCACCATAATCCGTCTTGTTCTTCATTTGGCTCTCACTCATGGTTGGCCTCTTTGTCAATTAGACGTGAACAATGCTTTTGTACATGGCTCACTCTCTGAGGATGTTTATATGTCGCAACCTCCTAAGTTTGGTGACTTTAATTTTCCAAGTTATTTTTGCAAACTCTGTAAAGCTTTATATGGTCTTAAGCAGGCACCTCAATTATGGTATAAGGAGTTGAGCTCTTTTTTGCTCAATCAGGGATTTGTTAATGTTATCTCAGACGCCTCTCTCTTTATATTTCGTCGGGATGGTAATGTGTTATTATTTCTAGTTTATGTTGATGATCTTGTTATTACAGGAAATAATAAGAGACTCTTCTCTACATTCATTCAAGCCTTGGCCAATCGTTTTTCTATTCAAGATTTGGGGACCCTTCATTATTTCCTTGGAGTTGAGGTGATACCCACCACCACAGGTTTGTTTCTTTCCCAACATAAATATATTCATGATCTCCTAGTTAAAGCTAAAATTGAAGGTGCTAAGGATGTCAGCACCCCAATGGCTACCTTTGATCCTTTGGTTCTCTCTGATGTCTCTCCCCTCACTGATGCTACTACTTTTCGATAACTTGTTAAAGGCCTCCAATATCTGAGTCTCACCCACCCTGACATCTCATTTACTGTCAACAAACTCTCATAGTTCACGCATCGACCAACTGAGTCTCATTGGCAGGCTCTGAAACGTCTCATCTGCTATTTGAAAGGCATTATCTTTCATGGTCTTCTCCTCTACCATAGTGCCTCATCCCATCTCTATGCTTTTTCAGATGCTGACTAGGCTGGTGATCGTGATGACTGTAAGTCCACTACTGGTTATGTTATTTATTTTGGTGGTAATTTAATCTCTTAGAGTTTTCGCAAACAATGTTCTGTCGCTGGGTCGTCTACAGAAGCAAAGTACCGCGCCATAGCCTCCACTACTACTGAACTAGCTTGGGTTCAATCCCTCATCCGTGAGCTTGGTGTCTTTTTAATGGATAAACTAACCATTTCTTGCGACAATATTAGGTCTACTTTCTACTATGTCAATCCCGTCCTTCATTCTCGTATGAAGCACATTGAACTTGATTTTCAGTTTGTTCCTGATCGTGTCAATTATGGCCTTTTTCAGGTGTCACATGTTTCTACTCAGGATTAACTTGCAGATGGCCTCATAAAAGCCCTTCCTCGTCTGCGCTTCCAATTGTTGCACTCCAAGATCGGTGTCTCGGATGGGACCACCATCTTGCGGGGGTGTAAAAGGGAATCTCCTAAAATCATGGAAATAACCTCTCCACTATATATCAACAATTCAAATCAGGTAGTTACACATGATCACCATTAAGTATCTTCTCATTTACTAGAAGATTGTAACTGAATATTCTTTTGTTAAATGTCTTGTATTTTCTTAATTTGGCACAATTCAAAATTGTATATAGCACATGTAAATTCCTTTTGTGCAATATACAAGAATATACATTCCATATTCACTCTAATTGTAAGGAGGAATCGGGTGCTTGACATTCAAGATTTTGTCTTTTGGCTCTCAGCCACCTGATCAGTGGAGTCTTGTGGTGCAGCAGCACCTTCGTCATTGTTGTATCTACTTTGAGATCTGTCATAATGGCTCCGAGAGCATAAAACAGTACCTAGCAAGCCCACCTATCTTGGGAGCACCGATGCCTGGGAATTTGCTCATCCTATACATTGCCGCACAAGAAGGTTCTATTGGAGCACTCTTGGCGTAAGAAAATGAAGACCAAAAGGAAATAGCACTCTACTACCTAAGTAGAACTCTCATTGGTGCCGAACTCAACTACACACCAATCGAGAAAATGTGCCTTGCCTTAGTCTTTGCCATTCCAAAGCTTGGACACTACATGCATGCTTATACCATCCAATTGGTTGCTAAAGCCAACCCAGTCAAGTACATTATGTCCAAGTCGGTTCTGACTAGGCGACTAGCTAAATGGGCATTGCTTTTCAACCAACAAGAGATCATTTACGTCCCAGCTAAAACCGTCAAGGGACAAGTGCTAACAGACTTCCTTGTTGATCATCCAATCCTAGCTAATTGGAAAATCTTAGATGACTTGCCTGACGAGGAAGTGTTCTACATTTAAATCATCTCGACGTGAACAATGTTCTTCGATGGATCCGCATGAGTAGACGGAGTGGGGGCATGAGTAGTATTCATGTCATCACAAAGACAACTACTACTTTATTCCTTCCAATTAAGTGAGATATGCTCCAACAACGTTGCTGAGTACCAAGCGCTGATCATTAGACTCCAAATGGCGATCAACATTGAAATCACAACGCTAAAAGTGTATGGCGACTCCAAGCTCATAATCAATCAACTCTTGACTGAATATGAAGTAAGGAAAGATGATCTCGTCCCATACTTTTGGCTAGCAACTCAACTGCTACAAAAGTTTAAGGCCATGACGCTATAACATATGCCAAGAAAAGAAAATCAAATGGTGGATGCTCTTACTAACTTAGCCTCAAGTATGGTGCTAGGAGAAGATGAAGCTACAGACGTGCCAGTTTGCCAAAGATGGGTGATCCCACTCGCCACTGAGATGCTACTAGATCACATAAATATCATCTCAGTACTCCCAATCGACACTGAAGAGTGAAGATAGCCGTTGATCGACTACTTGGAGCATATAAAACTTCCAAACGATCTTAAACATCGCTTTGAAATATGTCGACGAGCGTTTCGCTTCCTCTACTACAAAGGAATACTCCACCGACGCTCTTTTGAAAGAGTACTTCTAAGATGCCTAGATAAGGAAGAAGCCAATCAAGCCATGGAAGCAGCACACTCAGGCGTATGCGGAGCGTATAATTCTGGACCAAAGCTACACTTCTAGCTCAAAAAAATGGGCTACTACTGGCCAAGCATGGTGAAGGATTGCCTGGAATACGCCAGAAGGTACCAATCCTGCCAATTCCATGTCAACTTTATACATCAACCACCTGAGCCATTACACCCTACGGTTGCTTCATGGGGATTAGATGTTGTGGGACCAATCACACCAAAGTCATATGCAGGAGAAGCCTACATTCTAGCCACAACAGACTACTTTGGGCTGAAGCTGTACCCCTAATAGAAGTTAAGAAGGAAACTATCGTTCATTTCATCAAGGAGCATATCATCCACCGATATGGTGTGCCTCGCTGCATCATCATCGACAATGAAAAACAGTTCTCCAACCGACTCATGGATGAACTCTGCGAAAAATACAATTCAAGCAACACAAGTCTTCTATGTATCATGCCCTGCCAATGGTCTTGCATTCAACAAAATGTTGTGCAACCTCCTGAAGAAGGTAATCAACCTAACAAAAAAAGACAGGCACGAAATAATCAGCAAAGCACTTTGGGCATATAGGACTACACATATGACTCCTACCCAAGCTACACCTTATTCTCTTGTGTAAGGCATGGAAGCTGTTCTACCACTTGAAAGTCAAATCCCCTCACTAAGGATGGCTATACAAGAAGGCTTGACTGAAGAGGAAAACACAAAACTATGACTTTAGGTGTTGGAATCACTCAACGAAAGGAGGCTTGAAGCTCAACAACACTTAGAATGCTACCAAGCATAGCTATCCAAGGCATTCAACAAGAAGGTCTGCCCAGGGTCTTTCCAAATTAGAAATCTTATCTTGGCATTATGAAGGCCCATCATCACAACTCACAAAACAAAAGGCAAGTTCCCGTCAAAGTGGGATGGACCTTACACAATAAGAGGTCTACATCAATGACGCCTACTTAATCATAGTGGAAGACAACTTGAAGATCAACCCCATCAATGGAAGATTCTTGAAATGCTACTACCCCTAAAACAAACAAGCAAAGCTCCTCGCCTGCACGAGCTAAAATTGCACTAGGCACAACGCTCCTTGTTCGCACGAGCATAAAAGGTGACACTCAACACTTCTCGTCTGCATGAGTCTAAACTGCAAATGGCACAACGCTTATTGCCTGCATGATTTAAAACTGCAAACGGCACCAAATCTATAAACAAAGCTCGTCGCCTGCACGAGCCTAACTACAACACAACATAAAGCTCATCGCCTGCACGAGCCTATACTGTAACACAACGTAATGATCTTTGTTCGCACAAGCTTAAAAGGCGACACTCAACGCTCTTGGTTCGCACGAGCTTAAAAGGTGACACCTAACGCTCTTAGCCCACAAGAGCATAAACTATGTATAGAAAAACAAAACCAAAATCATGATCAAAATCACCGTAAAAAATCCATCACTTATTTGAACTACATCATGACTTGATCTTTCCTTAACCGAGGGTATGTAGGAACTTGAAAATTCAAAACTTCAAACATAGTCACATCACCAACAAAAACACCAACACTTTGAAGAATAAAGAGCAAATTCAAAATGTGAATACTTTATTTCTTTAAGGAAGAATTCGGCTACAAAGCCTTGTTACACAAAGAGCAAAAGCAAAGAAGGCTTACAAAAAATGGAACACATTACTTGAAAGCTATGTCCCTAAAACTACGGTAACGATCTTTTAGCAAGCCTTCCAAAGTCTTCAAAGTCTCTACGTTGGTGGGAGACAAGGTGAGCACTTCCATGGCCGCACCGTACCTTTCCCTTGCTTTAGGCGTAAAATTTCCTCTTGATGCTGAGAAAGTGTAGCTTCCTGCTCCGAGAGAACACCTTGAAGTCGTGATGCTTCGAATTCCAATTGCTCTCGCTCTGGGCCAACATTTCTAGATGCACGAATGATGGAAGGATGGTGATCGTAGCTAAACAAAGATGCGTACACAACGTGATAAAGGCCCACGTTGGCAAGCACATCTAGGGATCGGCTGAAGACATCTTCAAGCCACTCCTAGTAAAACTCAACAAAAACAGCTTCTCCAGTAGTCAACAAGGTGCTATTCCAAGTCATAGCTCCGCTGCGGAGGCGATCACCAAGAAGCTCAAACGAAGCCGGTGAATTGTCGTGAACATGGTGTGAAGGATTCAAAATAAGAATCCTCGACGTACATGCCTTCTTCTTCGTAGTTGGTTGACCAAAATCCGTCACCTCTCAAGACACCTCAGAAGACCATGACTTGATATGTATCGAGTTGTCTTTTGCAGGAAGAACAAGCGCTTTGGGTCAATCAACACAAAGCTTCAACATCGTTCCCCTATCTTGAGAATCACCTTTCTTAGCAAAAATGGTGATGGTAATGCTCTTAAAGCATTTGAAAAAATACCATGGCTGCGGAAAAAAAAATAAAATAAAATAAAAAATAAGGCCACATAAGTACAAGGAGATAGCAGGAAAAAAAAATTTGTTTCACCAAAACAAAAGACATGCGAGACAAACCTCGTGAGTGTTGAAGGATGACGATGACAAATTCACAGTGACAAGAAGAAATCAACCACGAAGCTTGATCAAGCATGGCAAATAAGGCAGCTACAAAACGTTCCTTCAAAGCAAGCTACAATAGCAAAGAAAACCAAAACGCCACGTAATCACACTACGCAACCCCGCATCGATTACGCAAGTAGTTTCTTACACTGCAAGGCAAATAGGGCAGCTACAAGATGGTCCTTCAAAGCGTGCTACAGTAGCAAAGAAAACCAAAATGTTATGCAATCATACCACGCAACCCCGCAGCGATTACGCAAGATCATACCACGCAACCCCGCAGTGATTACGCAAGCAGTTTCTTGCACTGCATGGCAATGTCACTACCAAGGGAATACTATGGCCAAAAGGCACTACACAGCATAAACTTGCTGCAATCTTTTGCACAGCACCACATGATAAACAATGACGCACTGCAACAAGCTCCAAGCAGCAACAAAAGGCACGGCAAGTAGCAACAACAAGCAAAACCCACAGCAAATGCTCCAAGCAAGCCCATGGCAAGAAATGTGTGTTGTGAAAAAAATGCACATCCAATTGTCCTATAAATAGGGGTTAATTGCTTCCTAAAGCTATAAGGGAAATACATATCCAAATAGCAAAAGGAAAATCAAAAGAAGGAAATACATACCTATAAGGGAAATACATACCCAATCTGCGCAAGTAGGACGTTTTTTGTGATAAGTCAATTTTCGAGAGGAGTTTTGATGCAAGGCCAACTAGAGAAGGAAGCTAAGTGGTTGAGGATCATTGTGTCCATATTTCATAATTTTCCCTAAAGCCACATGTTCCAGTTTTCAAAGTCATTCCTGTAGAAGTTGTTTTTCCGTCAAAATTACGCAGCTGTAGGAAAGTGACAAGTTAAAGGCTTTCCCAATTTTTCCTAGTGGAGTACGACATATGCCTGGAAAAAAAAAAAAAAAAAAAAAAAAAAAAAAAAAAAAAGAGATAAAGCTACGTTCCCCATATTTTTTTTCAAAATTTTCCAGAAGAGAAATCAACATCAAACTTGGCATGCAAGACAGATGACAAGTTTCCCAAAACAAAAAAAAAATAATGGAAAGGAAAATACCTCCTTGCTGTGGGGAATCCAAAGGGGAAAGAAAAATACCCCTCCTTGCTGTAAAAAATAAAATAAAAAACAAATCAAAACAAGAAACAAAAAATCTCTTTCCTTGTCATGGGAAAAGAAAACAAGAAACAAAAAATTCCTTCTCGCCGTGGGGAACAAGAGAAAAAGGAAAGTGAAAAATGCACATCCTACTTACCCAAGGAATCATCGAGGGCTTTCCAAAACCTTGAAGAAAATCACCAAGCTTTCCAACACTTTGAAGGAAGTCACATTTGTTACCAAAATTGAAGGGGATTCCTATCGAAGGAAGGAAAAACATTTTTTTTCCTACAACCACAAGGAAGATTTCAAAATACGCCAAATGTATTTTGACAAAAAATTATGGAAAAATCAAATACGCACAATAACTATGTGCCGATTTATCCATTTTCCATATTTCTTTCAAGATCAAGCCTCTACGGCCCTTGAAGAAAAAAAAAAGTCATTTCTTTCAAGATCAAGCCTCTACAGCCCTTGAAGAAAAATTGTCATTTCATTCAAGATCTAGCCTCTACGGCCCTTGAAGAAATGTTTCGTCCAAGAAATACGCCTCAATGGCCCTTGATGAAATTTATCACTCCAATTCAAGACCAAGCCTCTATGGCCCTTGAAGAAATATTTCGTTCAAGAAGTACGCCTCAATGGCCCTTGATGAAATTCATCACTTCAATTCAAGAAATACGCCACTACAGCCCTTGAAGAAGCAAGCTAATTCAAGATCAAGTATCGACGACCCTTGAGTTAGAACATTCACATTGTAGAACATTGAGAACAACCTCTTTCAAATCTTTGAAGACTAATATGCTCTCAAAGCTCTCTTTGAAGAACATTTTATCAAAGCTAAAGCTTTCTGTAGACCAAAGCTAAAGTACTCCCTTGAAGAATCAACAAGCACTTGTGCCAATTCCTTCAAGACTTTGTTGCAAGCTCATAAACTTGTAATGACGTTCGTTTCAAGATCAAGTCACCAAGACTCTTAAATCAATGAAATATCACCCCTACACTACCTTTGCTGTAGCTTTCAGGCGAAGACCATCCCAGCATTGTTTCAAGCTCAAAACTTGAAGCAATCGTTCAATCGTTCGTCCGAGATCAAGTCATCGCGACCCTTTGATAACAACTTATGCATCTACATCAAATTTGAAGGCTGAATCAGGGGAACAGTTGTAAACAAAGATTGTAACCTGCAAATTCAAATCAATACAAATCTCTGTACAGATGTTCTTGTTTCACTCGATACAAGATTTTTGTGTTTACAGCAGTCCAAATGCACTCCAAATAGAAAAACTGTGTAACTCTAACACTCAATATGCTTATGATCTTTTGAGTACTCATCCTTATGGTCCCAATAGTGCCTTATACGTGTTTATTTGCTTAAATTCTAATGGGTGTCAAGCACATGCTTGTTTATTTTTCTTTATGCCTAAAGTAGTCCAAATGCATTCCAAATAGAAAAACAGTGTAATTGTGAAACCTAATATGTGTTTGATCTTTTGTGTCCTCATCCTTATGGTCCTAGTAGTGCATTATACATGTTTATCTGCTTAAGTTCTAATGGCTTTCAAACGCATGCTTGTTTGTTTTTATTAACACCCAAAATATGTCCAATTGCACTCCAAATTGAAAAATTGCGCAATTTTGACACCCAATATACTTTTGGTCTTTTGATTACTTATCCTTATGGTCCGAGTAGCGCATTATATTTGTTTATTTGCTTAAGTTCCAATGGATGACAAACGCACACTTATTTGTTTTTATTAATGCCGAAAGCGATCAAAATGCACTCCAAATAGAAAAACTACGCAATTCTGACACCCAATAAGGTTTTGATCTTTTGAGTACCCATATTTATTGTCCCTGTAGCACATTATAGGTTTTATTTGCTTCCGTTCTAATGGGTGTCAAGCGCACGCTCTTTTGTTTTTATTAATGCCAAAATTATGTCCAAATGCACTCTAAATAGAAAAACTGTGTAATTTTGACACCCAATATGCTTTTGATCTTTTGAGTACTCAATTATGTGGCCCTAGTAGTGCATTATACATGTTTATTTGCTTAAGTTCTATAGGATGTTAAACACATGGTCGTTCGTTTTTATTAATGTCGAAAATATGTCCAAATGCACTTCTAATAGAAAAACTGTATAATTTTGACACCGAATATGCTTTTGATCTTATGAGTACTCATCCTTACGGTCCTAGTAGCACATTATCTTTGTATATTTGCTTAAGTTCCAATGGATATCAAACGCATGCTCGTTTGTTTTTATTAATGTCAGAAGTAGTCTAATTGCCCTCCAAATAGAAAAACTGTGTAATTCTGACGCCCAATATGGTTTACATATTTTGAGTACTCATCCTTAGGTCACAGTTGCGCACTATACATGTTTATTTGCTTAAGTTCTAAAAGGTGTGAAGCACACACTCATTTGTTTTTTTTTTAATGCCAAAAATAGTCCTAATGTACTCCAAATAGGAAAACTGTGTAATTTTGACACTCAATATGCTTTTGATCTTTTTAGTGCATTATATGTTTCTATTTGCTTAAGTTCCAATGGATATCAAAAGCACGCTCATTTGTTTTTATTAATGCCGAAAGCAGTCCAAATGTTTTCCAAATAGAAAAATTGTGTAAGCTCTCCAAATAAAAAAAATTGTGTAATTTTGACACCCAATATGCTTAAGATCTATTGAATACTCATCCTTGTGGTCCTAGTACTGCATTATATGTGTTTATTTGCTTAAGTTCCACTGCATGTCAAACGTTTATTTTAATTAATGCCGAAAGCAATCTAAATGCACTCCAAATAGAAAAACTATGTAATTATGACCCCTAATATGCTTTTGATCTTTCGACTACTCATCCTTATGGTCCTAGTAGCGCATTATATATGTTTATTTGTTTAAATTCCAGTGAATATCAAACGCATGCTGGTTTGTTTTTATTAATGCCAAAAGCATCCCAAACAGAAAAACTGTGTAATTTTGACACCCAATATGCTTTTGATCTTTTGGGTACTCATTCCTTTGGTACTAGTAGCGTGCGTAATACATGCTTATTTGCTTAAGTTCCAATGGATGTCAAACGCACACTCGTTTTTTTTTTTTTATTAATGCCAAAAGTCCAACTACACTCCAAATAGAAAAACTGTGTAATTTTGACACCCAATATGCTTATGATTTGTTGGGTCCTCATCCTTATGGTCCCAGTAGAACATTATATATGTTTATTTGCTTAAATTCCACTAGATGTCAAACGTATGTTTTAATTAATGCCGAAAGCAATCCAAATGCACTCCAAATAGAAAAACTGTGTAATTATGACACCCAATATGCTTTTGATCTTTCAACTGCACATCCTTATGGTTGTAGTAGAACCATTATATATGTTTATTTGTTTAAGTTTTGATGGATGTCAAACGCACGCTCATTTGTTTTTATTATTGCTGAAAGCACTCCGAATAGAAAAACTTTGTAATTTTGAAACCCAATATGCTTTTGATCTTTTGAGTACTCATTCATATAGACCTATGATAACTCATATATTTCATACATTTATACTATCCATTCCTTGTCTCTTTGTGATATTTTCAAGTTCTCCTTTGTGTTAATGTGCTGTTAATTGTACTTTGGAGTCCATTAGAGGTTAAATGAGGCAAAATGATGCTAAAAGTGGAGAATTGAATAAGAATTCTGATGTAGAGAAAGAGTCAAAGTGTACAATTGAATATGGTGATGAATATTGGCCCTTTAAGTGACCAATAATAGCAAAAAACGTCTGAAATAAGTGCTTCATTACTGGGATGTCTTTGCATTATATAAGAGCCTTTTTAACATTATAAAACCTAGTTTTCAGCCAGTTTTACGCAAGCTCCCTCTTAGGGAAGCCCAGAGATCTTCATTCTTTCTTTCTATTGCTTTTACATCAGAAACAAAACCTTATTTCCCTTCACCATCTGCTGCCACCAAAGAAACTACACAACCACACTATTCTTGAAAGAGTTCCACATCAGAATTACTTCAGGGGGTTTCTTCTATGTTATTAAATTAAAGTATTTAATTTACCAATCTGTTTTCTTGTTTCATTCACTGAATTTATTGCTTAATTTGTTTGTTTATCTTAATGTTTGATCACCATTAGGTTGAAGGTTATAGTACACATTATGCTTAATCTTGGTGGACATGTCAATGAATGAAGAAACTGTTGTGCAAACATCCTGCCATGTGATTTCTTAGGTTCATTGAAGTTTTCTTGTTCTTAATGAATTCTTATTTGGTAATCTAAGTTGAACATCACAACTAGATGGCAGATTAGGAGGACTTGATCACAACCACAAATCAAATGGAAGATCATAAATAAGTAAAATGAACCTTAGTTGTAGATTGGAGAGTTGAATACGTTTTGACTTAATTTTGGTACCCAATATGCTTTTGATCTTTTCAGTACTCATTCATATGGTCCTAGTAGCTCATTATATGTGTTTATTTGCTTAACTTCCAATGGACGTTAAACACACGCTCATTTGTTTTTATTAAAGCCGAAAGCAGTTCCAATGCACACCAAATAGAAAAACTGTGCAATTTTGACACCCAATAAGCTTTTGATCTTTTGAGTACTCATCCTTATAGTCCTAGTAGCACATTATACATGTTTATTTGCTTAAGTTCTAATGGGTGTCATGGACAGCTCGTTTGGTTTTATTAATGCCGAAAGCAGTGGAAACGTACTCCAAATAGAAAAACTGTGTAATTTTGAAACCCAATATGCTTTTCATCTCTTGAGTACTCATCCTTATGATCCTAGTACCGCATTGTTTGTGTTTATTTTCTTAAGTTCTAATGGGTGTCAAACGCATGCTCGTTTGTTTATTTAATGTTAAAAATATAGAAAAACTGTGTAATTTTGATGCCTAATATGCTTTTGATCTTTTGAGTACTTATCCTTATGATCCAAGTAGCACATTGTACGTGTTTACTTGCTTAAGTTCTATTGGGTGACAAGTAAACGCTCGTTTGTTTTATTAATGCCAAAGCAATAGAAATGCACTTCGAATAGAAAAACTGTGTAATTTTGATACACAATATGCTTTTGATCTTATGATTACTCGTTCTTGTGGTCTTAGTAGCGCACTCTACTAGTTTATTTGCTTTGGTTCTAATAGGTGTCAAACGCACTCTCGTTTTTTTTATTAATGCCAAAAGCAGTCCAAATTCGCTCCAAATAGAAAAAACTATGTAAGTTTGGCACCCAATATGGTTTTGATCTTTTGAGTACTCATCCTTGTGGTCCTAGTAGTGCATTATATGTATTTATTTTCTTAAGACCAAATGCACTCCAAATGGAAAAACTGTGTAATTTTGACGCCTAATATGCTTTTGATCTTTTCAGTACTCATTCATATTGTCCTAGTAATGAATCATACGTGTTTATTTGCTTAAGTCCCAATGGATGTGAAATGCACGCTCGTTTTGTTTTTATTAATGCCAAAAGCAGTTCAAATGCACTTCAAATTGAAAAAATGGACAATTTTGAAACCAAATATGGTTTTGATCTTATGAGTACTCATCCTTATGGTCCTAGTAGCGCAGCTTAAGTCCAAATGCGCTCCAAATAGAAAAACTGTGTAATTTTTACACCCAATATTCTTTTGATCGTCTCAATACTCATTCATATTGTCCTAGGAGCACATTATATGCGTTTATTCGCTTAAGTTCCAATGGATGGAAAAAGCACACTCGTTTGTTTTTATTAATGCCAAAAGCAGTCCAAATGCACTCTAAATAGAAAAATTGTGTAATTCTGACACAAAATATGTTTTTGATCTTTTGAGTACTCATCTTACAGTCCCAGCAGCACATTATATGTCTTTATTTGCTTATGTTCTAATAGGTGCTAAGCATACGCTCATTTTCTTTTATTAATGCCGAAAGCAATCGAAATGCACTCCAAATAGAAAAACTGTGTAATTTTGACACCCAATATGGTTTTGATCTTTTGTGTACTCATCCTTATGGTCCTAGTAGCGCATTACACATTTATTTGCTTAAGGTCTAATGGATGTCAAGCACACTTTCATTTGTTTTTATTAATGCTGAAAGCAGTCCAAATGCACTCAAAATAGAAAAACTTTATTATTTAGACACCCAATATGCTTTTGATCTTTTAAGTACTCATCCTTATGGTCCTAGTAGCATGTTATATGTATTTATTTGCTTAAGTTCTAATGAGTGTCAAACGCATGCTCGTTTGATTTTATTAATGCCGAAAATATGTCCAAATGCACTCCAAATAGAAAAACAGTGTCATTTTGACGTGCAATATGCTACTAATGTTTTTAGTACTCATCTTTATGGTTCTAGTAGTGCATTATATGTGTTTATTTGCTTAAATTCCATGGATGTCAAACGCACGCTCGTTTGTTTTTATTAATGCCGAAATTAGTCCAAATGCACTCCAAACAGAAAAACTATCTAATTTTGACACGCAATGTGCTTTTCATCTTTTGAGTACTCATTCATAAGGTCTTTCTAGCGCATTAGATGTGTTTATTTGTTTAAGTTCCAATGGATGTCAAGTGCACGCACTTTTGTTTTTATTAATGTCGAAAGCTGTCCAAATGCACTCTAAATAGGGAAACTGCATAATTTTGACTCAAAATATGCTTTTGACCTTTGAGTACTCCTCCTTATGGTCCTAAAGGCGCATTATACGTGTTTATTTGTTTATGTTCTAATGGTAGTCAAGAGCACCTTCGTTTGTTTTTATTTATGCTGAAATATGTCCAAATGTAGTCCAATTAGAAAAACTGTGTAATTTTGACACCCAATATGCTTTTGATCTATTGAGTGCTTATCCTTATGGTCCTTGTGGAGCATTACACCTGTTTGTTTTTATTAATGCTAAAAACAGTCAGACTGCACTCCAAATAGAAAAACAATGTAATTTTGACACCCAATATGCTTTTGATCTTATAAGTACTCATTCATATGGTCCTATAGCCTGTTATATGAGTTTATTTGTTTAAGTTCCAATGGATGTCAAATGCACACTCGTTTGTTTTTATTAATGCCGTAAGCCATCCAAAAGATCTCCAAATAGAAAAACTATGTAATTTTGACACCTAATATGCTTTTGATCTTTTGAGTACTCATCCTTATGGTCCTAGTAGCACATAATATGTGTTTGTTTGATAAAGTTCTGAATGATGTGAAACGCATACTCGTTTGTTTTTATTAACGCCAAAAATATGTCCAAATGCAGTCCAAATAGAAAAACTACGTAATTTTAACTCCCAATATGCCTTTGATCTACTGAGTACTCATCCTTATGGTCATAGTAGCGCATTATACGTGTTTATTTGCTTAATTTCTAATATGTGTCAAGCACATGCACATTCGTCTTTATTAATGCCCAAAATATGTCCAAATGCAGTCCAAACAGAAAAACTGCGTAATTTTGACTGCCAATATGCTTTGATATATTGAGTAATCATCCTTATGATCCTAGTTGAGCATTGTACTAGTTTATTTGCTTAAGTTCATACGGGTGCGAAACACTCGCTCGTTTGTTTTTATCAATGCTAAAACGATCCAAATGCACTCCAAATAGAAAAATTGTGTAATTTTGACACCCAATATGCATTTAATCATTTGGGTACTCATCGTTGTGCTCCTAATACTGCGTTATATGTATTTATTTGCTTAAGTTCCAATGGCTGTCAAACGCATGCTCGTTTGTTTTTACTAATGCCAAAAGCAGTCCAAATCGAAAAACTATGTAATTTTGACACCCAATATGCTTTTGATTCTTTCAGTCTCGTCCTCACTGTAGTGCATTATATGTGTTTATTTTCTGCAGTTCCAATGGATGTCAAACGCACATCCTTTTGTTTTTATTAATGTTGAAAGTAGTCCAAATGCATTCCAAATTGAAAAACTGTGTTATTTTGACACCCAACATGCTTTTGATCTTTGATTACTCATCGTTATGGTCCTAGTACTGCATTATATGTGTTTATTTGCTTAAGATCCAATGCATATCAAACGCACGATTTTTCTTTATTAATGTCGAAAGCAGTCCAAATGCACTCCAAACAGAAAATCTATGTAATTTTGAAACCAAATATGCATTTGATCTTTTGATTACTCATTCTTCTGGTACTAGTACTGCATAATATGTGGTTATTTTCTTAAGTTCCAATGGATGTCAAACGCATGCTCGTTTATTTTTATTATTGTCGAAAGCAGTCCAAATGCACTCTAAACAGAAAAATTGTGTAATTTTGACACCCAATAAGCTTTTGATTCTTTGAGTCCTCATCCTTACGGCCCAACTAGTGCATTACATGTGTTTATTTGGTTAAGTTCCAATAGAAAAGCATGCTTGTTTGTTTTTATTAATGCTGAAAACAGTCCAAATGCATTCCAAATAGAAAACCTATGTAATTGTGGCACAAAATATTCTTTTGATCTATTTGAGTAGTCATCCTTGTAGTCCTAGTAGTGCATTATACGTGGTTATTTTCTTAAGTTCTAGTGGGTGTCAAGCGCATGCTTGTATGTTCTTATTAATGCCAAAAAGATGTCCAAATGCAGTCCAACTCCAAAAACTAGGCAACTTTGACACAAAATATGCTTTTGAACTTTTCTGTACTCACCCATATGATCCTAGTAGTGCATTATATGTTGTTATTTTCTTAAGTTCCAATGGATGTCAAATGCACGCACATTTGTTTGCTTTATACCTAATAAGCTTTTAATTTTAGGAGTACTCATTCTTATGGTCCTAGTACCACATTATACATGTTTAATTGCTTATGTTCCAATGGGTATCAAACACATACTCGTTTGCTTTTATTAATGCCGAAAATATGTCCATATGCACTCCAAATAGGAAAACTTCATAATTTTAACACCCAATTTGCTTTTGATCTTTTGAGTACTCATCTTTATGGTCCTAGACTACTAGTAGAGCCCATTATATGTGTTTATTTGCTTAAGTTCCATTGGCTGTCAAACGCATGCACATTTGTTTTTATTGATGTCGAAAGTAGTCCAAATGCACTCCGGATAGAAAAACTGTGTAATTTTGACACCCAATATGCATTTGATCTTTTGAGTGCTACTGCATTATATGTGTTTATTTGCTTTAGTTCCAATACATTTGATCTTTTGAGTGCACTCCAAATAGAAAAACTATGCAATACTAACACCCAATATGGTTTTGATATTTTGATTACTCATCCTTACGGTCCCTATATACATGTTTATTTGCTTGAGTTCTAATCGGTGTCAAGCACGCTCATTTGGTTTTATTAATGCCAAAAACAATCCAAATGCACTCCAAATAGAAAAATTGCATAATTTTGGCATCCTAAATTCTTTTGATCTTTTGAGTACTCATCCTTATTGTCATAATAGCGCATTATATGTGTTTATTTACTTCAGTTCCAATGGATGTCAAACGCACACAAGTTTGTTTTTATTAATGCCAAAAGCAGTCCACATGCAATCCAAACAGAAAAATTGTGTAATTTTGATACCCAATATGCTTTTTATCTTTTGATTACTCATCCTTAGGGTCTTAGTAGCACATTATACGTGTTTATTTGCTTATGTTCTAATCGGTGTCAAGCGCGCGCTCATTTGTTTTTATTAATGCCCAAAACAGTCCAAATGCACTCCAAATAGAAAATTTGATCAATTTTGGCACCCAATATGCTTTTGATCTTCTGAGTACTCATCCTTATTGTCATAGTAGTGCATTATACATGTTTATTTGATTAAGTTCTAATTGGTGTCAAGCGCACGCTCGTTTGTTTTTATTAATGCCGAAAGCACTCCACATGCACTCCAAATAGAAAAATTGTGTAATTTTGATACGCAATATGCTTTTTATTGATTACTCATCCTCAAGGTCTTAGTAGAACATTATACATGTTTATTTGCTTAAGTTCTAATTGGTGTCAAGCGCACGCTCGTTTGTTTTTATTAATGCCAAAAAATAGTCCAATGTACTCCAAATAGAAAAATTGCGTAATTTTGGCACCCAATATGCTTTTGATCTTTTGAGTACTCATCCTTATTGTCATAGTAGCGCATTATACATGTTCATATGCTTAAGTTCCGATGGATGTCAAACGCATGCCCGTTTACTTTTATTAATGCCAAAAGCAGTCCACATGCACTCCAAATAGAAAAATAGTGTAATTTTGATACCCAATATGCTTTTTATCGTTTAATTACTCATCCTTAGGGTCTTAGTAGCACATTATACATGTTTATTTTCTTAAGTTCTAATTGGTGCCAAGCGCACGCTCATTTGGTTTTATTAATGCCAAAAAAAGTCCAAATGCACTCCAAATAGAGAAAATGCGTAATTTTGGCATCCAATATGCTTTTGATCTTTTGAGTACTCATCCTTATTGTCATAGTAGTGCATTATATGTATCATTTGCTTAAGTTCCAATGGATGTCAAACGCACGCCCGTTTGTTTTTATTAATGCCGAAAGCAGTCCACATGCACTCCAAATAGAAAAATTATGTAATTTTGATACCCAATATGCTTTTTATCTTTTGATTACTCATCCTTAGGGTCTTAGTAGCACATTATACATGTTTATTTGCTTAACTTCTAATCGGTGTCAAGCGCACGCTCGTTTGTTTTTATTAATGCCAAAAACACTCCAAATAGAAAAACTGTGTAATTTAGGCACCAATAGTTTTTGACATGTTGAGTACTCTTCATTATGGTCCTTGTAGAGCATTATATGTGTTTATTTGTTTACGTTCCAATGGATGTCAAACGCACGAACATTTGTTTTTATTAGTGCAAAAAAGAATCCAAAGGCACTCCGAATAGAAAAAATGTGTACTTTTGACACCGAATAAGCTTTTATTCATTCGAGTACTCATTCCTATGGTCCTAGTAGTGCATTATACGCTTTATTTGCTTAAGATCCAATGGGTGTCAAACGCACCCTCGTTTGTTTTTATTCATGCCAAAACTGTCCAAATGCACTTCAAATAGTAATTGTGTACTTTTGACACCCAATAAGCTTTTAATCTTTTGAGTATTAATTCTTCTGGTCCAAGTATCATGTTATTGTGTTTATTTACATAATTGCCAATGGGCGTCAAACATTTGCTCATTTGTTTTTATTAATGCCAAAAATAGTTCAAATGCACTCAAATTGGTGTCAAACCCTTGCTCATTGGTTTATTTGCAGTATACCATTTATTTGCTTAAGTTCCAATATTTTTCAAATGCATACTCGTTTGTTTTTATTAATGCCAAAAACAAACCGAACACTGACAATAGAAAAACTTTATACTTTTGACACTCAATAAGCTTTTGATATTTTGAGTACTCTTTATGATCCTAGTAGCGCATTATAGATGTTTATTTGCTTAAGTTCTAGTTGTTGTCAAACGCACACTCGTTTGTTTTTATTAATGTCGGAAACAATCTAAATGCACTCAGAATAGAAAAATTGTTAATATTGACACCCCATATGCTTTTGATCTTTTAAGTACTCATTCTTATGGTCCTAGTAGCGCATTATATGTGTTTATTTGCTTAAGTTCCAATGGGTGTCAAGCGCACACTCGTTTGTTATACCAATGCTGAAAAAATACAAATGCACTCCAAATAGAAAAGATGTGTACTTTTGACACCCAATAAGCTTTTGATTTTTTAGGTACTCATTCTTATGGTCCTCTTACCACATTATACGTGTTTATTTTCTTAGGTGCCAATGGGTGTCAAACGCACACTTGTTTGTTTTTATTAATGCCGAAAAAATTCCAAATGCTCTCTAAATAGAAAAACAATTTAAATTTTTTGATCTTTTTAGTACTCATTCTTGTGGTCCTAGTAGCGCATTATATGTGTTTAATTTCTTAAGTTCCAATGGGTGTCAAACACACTTGTTTGTTTTTATTAATGCCGAAAAAATTCCAAATGCACTCCAAATAGAAAAACTGTGTTCTTTTAACACCTTGTAACATTTTGACATTTTGAGTACACATTCTTATGGTCTTAATAGGACATTATATTTGTTTATTTTCATAATTGCCAATGGGTGTCTAATGCTCGCTCATTTGTATTTATTAATGCCGAAGGTAGTCTAATTGCACTCAAAATAGAAAAACTGTGTAATTTTGACAACCAATATGCTTTTAAATTTTTGAGTACTCATTCTTATGGTCCTAGTAGAAAACAGTACAAATGCACTCCAAATAGAAAAACTGCATACTTTTGACAATTAGCTTTTGATCATTCAAATACTCATTCTTATGTTCCTAGTAGTGCATTATACGTTATTATTTGCTTAATTGCCAATGGGTGTCAAACGCACGCTCGTTTATTTTTATTAATGCCAAAAAATAGTCTAAAGGCACTAAAAATTGAAAAACTGTGTACTGTTGACACCCTAAGTAATTATTCTTACGGTCCTAGTAGCGTATCATGTGTTTTTATTTGCTTAAGTTCCAATGGGTTCAAACACTCGCTAGTTTGTTTTTATTAATGCCAAAAATTGTTCAAATGCACTCCAAATAGAAAAACTGTGTAGTTTGAACACCCGATAAGTTTTTGATCTTCTGAGTGCTCGTTCTTATGGTCCTAGTAGCATATTATGTGTATAGTGCTCGCTAGTTTGTTTTTATTAATGCGGAAAACATTCCAAATGCACTCCAAATAGAAAAACTATGAACTTTTTACAACCAATAAGCCTTTGTTCTTTTAAGTACACATTCTTATGATCCTAATAGGGCATTATATTTGTTTATTTACATAATTTTCAATGGGTGTCTAACGCTCGCTCGCTTGTTTTTATTGATCATGAAAGTAGTCCAAATTATATTATATATATGGAAAACTAACCAAAAACCCAAGAAAACTTTACATTTAATCATCAGGATAAAAAATTGCAAAAATGCCAATCCTGCCCTTCACACATATAGACAAGATTGCTCAAGTAATGCTCGCAGCAAAGTTCACATGACTTCACCAAAGAATACATCCAAAAGAAGAGAAAAGAAGGCTGACACTTTTAGATTACATTGGAATACAAAAACCAAGGTGGCAAATATTGCAGTAACCAAGACAACATGGATTCACATGACCTTCATTAAAGCAAAGACAAGTCAGCTAGATTCCAAAAACAGTGCTGACAGCTTTCAGAAACAGTGTGCTGTCACTATTCAAATGTTGTAAATAGATGAAAAATTATTTTGTTGTTTTAGGAATTAGGTTTTGTATATAAGGGAGCTTTTTCTCCCATACAGAACACATCGCAAGCTCAACATTTGAAATACCTCTCAACTCTCAACATAAAACAACACCTTACCCTCACCATATACACACATCATCTTCAAGCATCCATAGCCTTCATAGCATCCTTGTAAACACCTCCTTATAAACACTTTCTTGTAAACAGTTATCTTTGTAAACATTCTATATATCAATAAAAGTTCAAGTGTACATATTCAAACAATCTCCAAGTCTTAAGTAAACTTTCTTTTCTTTCTTTACTGTGTTTGTTTATTTAGACTTCTAGTCCAAAACAGGGAAACACTATTGTAGTTATATTATTAACCTGCTAAACTGACGATCAAACTTTGTTCGAGCACTCTGTTATAGTTGAATGCTTGTCATACAAATAATTGGACATTAACCAGGGTACCTCTGAGTTCTTCGTACCTCTAAATTCAACCGTTAAGGCCTTATACTTGTACTGTGAGTGGCCGTCATGCTGAAACATGTTGAGTTCCATGTGCAAGGTTTTATGTCTAGTTGTTATAATGGCCATCCGACTATTTAACCGGGCCTGCTTTGCTAATCTGGTATCAGAGCCAAGTTTAGCATTTTAATAGTATAATTATAATAGTAAAGTACCTTAAGGACAGAAGTCATTCATACAACTGATATCACACTTGTTTATTTTGTATGAATAACAGATATTATTGTCCTTTTAGACCTTGTCAACCACAATCACCAGGTATTTATTGTCCCAGACATCCAACTATAACTAGCATAAAGAGAAGATTAGCATACATATCCAAAAGAATTAGCAGGACTTTAAATAAGCAAAAGTTTTATCTTAGTTATCTTGAACATCCTTCATTTATTCATAAATATAATAACACAGAAGTGCAGCATAAAGTTTTAGAAGCAAAATGAGCAACAAATCAAACTTTAGAGACCTTGAGAGCAGAAAGAGAGTTCCTAAAAAACCAGTTAGCAGTAACTTTAGAGAAAGGTAGACTATAGTTTATGATAGATTAGCTTAGTTTAGAAATTAGTGAACTTCAAAAAAGAAAACTAACCTTTGACCAAAATAGTTTAGTTTGTTATTTTCCATCGAGAAAGCATAATCATATTTTGCATAGTGAAGAACGTCCACAAGCCAATAGTATTGTAGATCTTATTATTAGTCAAGTAGAAATATAAAATTAGAAAATAATAAGCATAATCATTTGTTAAACCAGTTGTTAGAGTATTTTCAGAAAAATTCCATAAAAACCATTAGACAAAATTTAGACTATATTACGGCCTGGTTTGGTACTGAGGTGATTCTGAAAAAAAGCTAGTATAAAAAAAAGTTGGGAGCTGTTTTTGTGTTTGGTAAACATTCAGCTTCAGCTTTTTTTCACAGTTTTGAGTGAAAAAAAGCCAAAAACAAGAAGCTGCAAAACCCAGCTTTGAAAAACTGGCTTTTTTTCACATTTGTTTTACATAAAAGTTTACCAAATGATAGGAGCATATTTAGGCGACTTACTTAGCTTGTTTTCGTGCATTCATATTGTTAATTCATAGTTGTTTTAGTAGTTTAAGCCATTTTCGTGTGTTTTTAGGTTCATATGGCTAAGGAAGCAAAAAGATGTATTTTGGAGCATTTTGGAGCAAAATTGGACTTGGAATGGATAGCTTATGTTTGGAGCAAAAGGAATGGACGAAATTGAAGGATTCCTAATCCATTGCAGCCACATGCACCCATAATCATTCACACCTTGCAGCCACATGCATTCACTCTTCATAAATCAGCCACATGCACATTCAATCATTCACACCAAAACCAAATCACATGCACTCCCACCCTTTAAATCACATGCATTCCCTTCATAAATCAGCCACATGCACTCATAATCATTCAACCAACCTAGCTGTCATGTTTCCCCTTTCATCATTCCCTCACATTCTTTAATTCAGCCAACACATGCTTACACATGCATTTCCAACCCACATGCATCCTTTAATCATTCAAACATGCAGCCACATTCCCTCCTAGCTGTCATGTTCCCCCCATTTCACCTATAAATAAGCATGCATTACACCTCAATTCAAAAAAATTGGTCCATATTCAGAAAATCATCCAAAACACCACCAGAAATCATCCCCTTGTGCCGTGAGTATCCCTACTAATCCAAACACCACTCCAACCACTCCCCATCCCTCCAAAACACTTCACATTATCCCAAAACACACCTTAGACCTTGTGATACAACAACGAGGAAGAGAAGAGTGCCCAAACGTTCATACAATTCAAGTTTGAGTTGTTGGAATGTTTAGGTGTTTCTTTGATCTCAATGTTTAAATTCAATTATCTTTGTTTTGTACGTATGAGGAATGGAAGAGAAGAGTGCCTAAACGTTCATACAATTCAAGTTTGAGTTGTTGGAATGTTTAGGTGTTTCTTTGATTCCAAAGTTATGAGGAACTAAACCCCCCCTTGGCTAGGGGGGATTCGAAATATATGTTTATGCTTGCATTTTGATTTGATTACTTCTAATTGCGTTTCATAAGTTGTGGATTCAATTTGTTTAACCGTTTGATTGATAACTTATTTATGTATGTTTATTGAGAATGCGCGCTTAATTTTCATGCATGAATATGACGCTAGAATATAAGTGAGTTTCACCTAATAGTTACGAACTTGTATTCACAAGTAGTGGAGGTTGCTTATAAACAATCGCGTTAAATGAATTATTGGCATAAGTTTCATGCGTATTCCATAGTAACGAATGCCTCGTCGATGTTTATGATTTCCGTTGAACTTAATGATCTTTGTTGAATGTCTCTATCATGCGTATTCCATAGTTAGGGACTTTGATTAGGAATAATTTGGTTGTAATGCGTATTCCATTCAATCCAATGAATCTAGGGAAATCTGAAAGTTAATTTAAGCGGACCTAATTAACTTGGAGCGTTGAGAAGTCATGGTTTATTGAAATGCAATTGGAAATCATTTTATTATGCAAGTGTAACATGTATGGAGATGAACCCCTTATCTATTATATCATCCATTCATTCCATTTCATCAATTTCATATTTACAATCTGTTTTAATTAGAATCTGTGCATTTAGTTTAAATTCGTCCAAAACTCAATCCCCCTTTACTTTATTGTCCAATTTAGTTAGAAAGTGTCTTAGTTTACGTTTCTAAGTGTTTTCATTCAATTTATTACACAAATTCGTCCAAATTCACCAAAGTGCTCAAAACTGCCCAGAAAGTGTTTTTAAGGCAGTTTTGAGTGTTTTGGGTGATGTTTGAGTCTTTTGGTTTGTTTTAGTGTTTTAAAGTTTAGTTTTGCATTCTTTGAGTCTAGTATAGTGTTTTATATTGTGTTCTTACGTTTTTGAGTCAAATCCAAGTGATTAACAATCCCTCCTAATCCCCGGTCCAGAACGATCCCTACTTATACTTATACTACAATTGTCAAAAAGAGGGTTTAATTTGTGTGCGTATAAATCACGCATCACCAAACACTATAATACTGCTTCTTTTTTTCAAAAGCACTTTTACAAAAAAGTTTACCAAACACTCTGCTGCTTTATTTCACAGCTGCTTATTCTCACAGCACAGCAAAAGCAGCTTTTTTTCAAAGCACAGCAATATCAAACCAGCCCTACATCTCAGTTAGAAGATAATAATAAAAATATTCAAAGGTTTCCTAGCAAAAGAGAGATAAAAGAGCTTGTTGACCTCATAAACAGTAAGCCTAAGCAAGTAGAACTCAAATCATTAGAAATAGTTGAGCAGTTGAAATTAGAAATTCAAAAAATTCAATTAGTGCAAAAAGAGTTGAGTGAACAAGTAGATAAGTTGCATAATAAAATAGAAAAATTATTATTTTAATGACCAATTCTAGAACTAGCAAAAAATATATCCAAGCTTTGAAAGAAATTAGTAAGCTAGACAAAGAACCAGTAGGTTTAACAGATTTTTCAACACAAGTAGCCAGTAGTAATATTCCCATTAGGCAAAATACTATAGTTATTAAATAAGTTTCAAGTTTGGCTGAAAAATTAGATCAAGTTGAAGAACAAATAGCAGAAATAAACCAAGTTTTACATAATGCATCTCCATCATTTCCACCATCTTTGCTAGATAAATTAGAAAATTTAACTTTAAGTGCAAATAATAATAGAAGGCCTAAGCTAAATCCTTTTGATAAATGAAAATGGAACTCTTTAGGAAAAAAGGAAAAGAAGTAGTTAGAGCCGAAGATATTTATCCAAATGAAGACGAAGCACGAGAATTTATTAGAAGAGGTTTTGAAAGAACACAAAAAAATAAATATAATTTGTACCAATTAGGTTTATTTGAAAATAGAAGCAGAATTGTAAGTAGCATCAGTCAACATGAAGTTAGCTGTATTTATAAAGAAGTTACACTTAATTTAATTAGTAAGGAACCAGTCACTCATTTGAGAAAATCACAATTTAGTCACAAAAACTTTAGTATACATATATGACGATAGATGGGATAATCACCAACAAGCAGCAAAAACAACAACTGAAGTAGACTTAAGTTCAAATTTAGTAGTCATAGGTTGTATTCCAAATTATGTTACGACAATTAATGAATTTAGTAAATATATTAAAGTGAGCATAAGAACAAAAAATTATAATATGAAAGGTGAATATACAAAATTGTGTATTAGCTTAATGTATATTGGTAAAGTGTCTGATAGATATAATCATAAGTTTAATTTAGAATTTCAAAATTTAGTTCAAACATTTTGTAGTAAACATGTAAATATGATAGAAGCAAAACCCGTAGATAATAGCTTTTTAGAAGGAACTTAGTGGGCATTACCTAATTTACAAGTAACAAAAAATAGACAACCAAATAAAGTACAAATATATGAAACTAGTGTAGGTCAAGCAACAATTAGGTTTAGTAATTACAAGCAACTAGAAAAAATTGAATAGGATGAAAGCGAGATCGAAAATGAGAGTATTCATATGACTTTTGATAATTTAGATATTAATTTAGTTGAGAAATTTTTTGATCATATTGTAGATAAGCTCTTAGAAGATATTGATCATTTAGATGAAGAACAATACTTAGAAAAATATAAGACATATGATTTAGGACTACATAGAATTTTAGATGAAGAGATGAAAACTTTAATTTTAGAAATAGAAGTAGAACATATTTTAGAATTAAGAGCATAATTCAAAGTAGAATGTAATCCAGTAGAAGAAAGTAGTACATTAGGAGTAGAAAATCCAAATCCAGGACATGCAAGTAGAACTAATCAACAATTTTTTAGACCAATAAATGAACACTATAATGAAGGAGCACGAGTAGACCACATAGAAGAAAGCATGATAAAACCTAGAAAAAATAGGATTTCATATTTGAGAGGTTTAGAACAAATTAATATAGCAGGTAATATGTGACATCCCACATTGCCCAGGGGAGTGATCCTTATATGTATATTCTCATCCCTACCTAGCATGAGGCCTTTTGGGAGCTCACTAGCTTCGGGTTCTGTAGGAACTCCGAGTTAAGCGAGAAGTGGGCTAGAGCAATCCCATTATGGGTGACCCACTGGGAAGTTGCTCGTGAGTTCCCAAAAACAAAACCGTGAGAGAATGGTAAGCCCAAAGCGGACAATATTATGGTACGATGGTGGAGCAGGCCCGAGAAGTGATCCACCCCGGGCAGGGATGTGACAATTTGGTATCAGAGCCTAACCCTGGCCGTTTGTGTGCCGATGAGGACGTCGGGCCCCTAAGGGGGGTGGATTGTGACATCCTACATCGCCCAGGGGAGTGATCCTTATATGTATATTCTCATCCCTACCTAGCACAAGGCCTTTCGGGAGCTCACTGGCTTCGGGTTCCATCAAAACTTCGAAGTTAAGCGAGTAACGCGCGAGAGCATAAATGTCACATCCCGGCTCGGGCAGGACCACTTCCCGGCCCCACTCCACCACCGTAGCACGATATTGTACCATTCCTTCACGGTTTTTTTATTTTTTGGGAACTCACGAGCAACTTCCCAGTGGGTCACCCATCATGGGAGTGCTCTCGCGCGATACTTGCTAAACTTCGGAGTTCCAACGGAACCCGAAACTAGTGAGCTCCTAAAAAGCCTCATGCTAGGTAGAGATGGGAATATACATATAAGGATCACTCCCTTGGGCGATGTGGGATGTCATAATCCATCCCCCTTAGGGGCCCGACGTCCTCGTCGGCACACACGCGGTCAGGGTTAGGCTCTAATACCAAATGTCACATCCCGGCCCTGGCAAGACCACTTCCCGAGCCCGCTCCACCACCGTAGCACGATATTGTCCGCTTTGGGCTTACCATTCCCCGCTTTGGGCCCCGACCACACTTTCAGGGTTTTGTTTCTGGGAACTCACACGAGAACTTCCCGATGAGTCACCCGTCCTAGGAAAGCTCTCACGTGCTACTCGCTTAACTTCAAAGTTTCCATAGAACCCGAAGCCAGTAAGCTCCCAAAATGCTTCGTGCTAGGTAGAGATGGGAATAGAAAATAATCTCGAATTTTCAACTAGAATAGGATAGAACAAGTTGAAAATGATCAAGGATAGCTAGTCGAAGAGAGTTGTGGATTTAAGCTCTAGATTCAGCCATACAGGTCACGTTAGGTGACTCCGGCTGACAGATTACATGGCATTGATTATCACCCTGATTGTGCAAATGTGGTTGTTGATGCACTTAACAAGAAGTCTCAGGGTCGTATTAATGCGTTGTACGCTAGTCGTGTTCCTCTTCTGGCAGACTTAAGATCCACCAAACATGGCTCTGATACCAAACTGACACACCCCGACCTGGAAAGTCCACTAGGATTCCGAATCGAGTTGTGCTGGCTTCGTCACCTTCAGGTGACTCAGTTGTGGAGTAAGCCCGGGAAGTGGTCCCCCTCGGGCCGGGATGTCACAATTTGGTATCATAACCAATCCCTGGCCGGAAGTGTGCCGACGAGGACTTCGGGCCCCTAATGGGGGTGGATTATGAGATCCCACATCGCCCAAGGGAGTGGATCTTGTAAGCCTTGTATGTATATTCCCATCTTTACCTAGCACGAGACCCTTTGGGAGCTTACTGGCCTTGGGTTCCATGAGAACTCCGAAGTTAAGCGAGTAGCGCACGAGAGCACTTCCATGATGGGTGACCCACTAGGAAGTTCTCGTGTGAGTTCCCAGAAACAAAACCATGAGGGCGTGGTCAGGGCCCAAAGCGAACAATATCGTGCTACGGTGGAGTTGAGCCCGGGATGTGGTGGGGGCCCGGGCTGGGATATGACAATTATTGTGAGATCCCACATCGCCCAGGGATATGATGCCACCTCGTCGAATATGGAAAAATATGCTAATTTTTCTTAAATTTTGGACAGTTATGTTGTCTTCATGACATTTTGGATGATCATTTTGGCAATGCCCTTAGAATTAAAACGAAGATTTCTCTTGAGGGGGAAATGTGTAGATTTGAGGCAAGTTGATAGCCTAAGTTAATGTATTGATAATCGTGTATCACCAGAGATTTTACCAAATAATTCCATCATCATTATTCCATTGTTAGAATTGATCCTTTTGAGATTGGAAATCTCAGCTAGTTTTGATTTCTTGGTAGTATTGTTAGAATATCACTTAATAGAAATCTTGCGAAGTCCTCTTTTTGTTAGGACTTTGGAAATGTCTCATGTGGCAATGTGGTGCTACAGTGGTATCACTCGACGGAAGAACATGTTGGGAAATTTCTTTTGGTCCTTGGTAGTTTAATATTTTGTGACATTACTTTTCGATCATCAAGAAATCTTGTTAGATTATTCTTAAATTTTACCTCTCTATTTTTTGGCTTGGGATAACGTTGGAATTGTTCAGTTTTTTTTTTTTAACATAACTCATCACTTTTGGAATCGTTTGACTTTTTAATATTAATCTACATCAGCTTTGTTCGTACGCTTAACTTCACCTCTTGGTATTAAAGGCAATTGGGTTGATTTAGAGTCACCGACCTATTTCCCATATCAGTTGGATAGGGACAAACTGTTCAGGAGGACCACTTAGACATTGAAATTGTATATTTAATCCGGATATCTTGTACTTAATTGTCATATCCTGGCCTAGGCCCCCACCACATCCCGAGCTTTACTCCACCGTAGCACGATATTGTCCGCTTTGGGCTCTGACCACGCCCTCACGGTTTTGTTTCTGGGAACTCACATGAGAACTTTCCAGTGGGTCACCTATCATGGAAGTGCTCTCGTGCGCTACTCGCTTAACTTCGGAGTTTCCATGGAATCTGAAGCTAGTGAGCTCCCAAAAGGCCTCGTGCTAGGTAAATATGGGAATATACATATAAGGCTTATAGGATCCACTCCCCTGGGCGATGTGGGATCTCACAATCCACCTCTTTAGGGGCCCGATGTCCTTGTCGGCACACTTCCGGCCAGGGATTGGATCTGATACCAAATTGTGACATCCTGGCCCGGGGAGGACCACTTCCCGAGCCCGCTCCACCACCGTAGCACGATATTGTCCACTTTGGGCCCCAACTGCGCCCTCACGGTTTTGCTTCTGGGAACTCACACGAGAACTTCCTGATAGGTCACCCATCCTGGGAATGCTCTTGTGCGCTACTCGCATAACTTCGGAGTTCCGATGGAACCCGAAGCCAGTGAGCTCCCAAAAGGCCTCATGCTAGGTAGGGATGAGAATATACATTTAAGGATCACTCCCTTGGGCGATGTGGGATGTTACAATCCACCCCCTTCAAGGGCCCGACGTCCTCGTTGGCACACCATGACCAGGGTTAGGCTCCGATACCAAATTGACACACCCATTTTAAGTAAATAACTATTGCCAATACTTTAATTTTTTTAGGGCAAGAAGAATATTGTTTTCTACTTAAGTAAAACGTGACATCCGACATCGCCCAGAGGAGTGATCCTTGTATGTATATTCCCATCCCTACCTAGCACGAGGCCTTTTAGGAGCTCACTGGCTTCGGGTTCCGTAGGAACTTTGAAGTTAAGCGAGAAGGGGGCTAGAGCAATCCCATGATGGGTGACCCACTGGGAAGTTGCTCGTGAGTTCCCAAAAACAAAACCGTGAGGGAATGGTAAGCCCAAAGCGGACAATATCGTGCTACGGTGGTGGAGCTGGCCCGGGAAGTGATCCACCCTGGGCCACGATTGAGAGATGGGAAAAAGGTTGCGTATACGTAGCATTATTGTTAGATTTTAGTAATTCACAAAATATGTTAGATTATTTTGAGCATACTTTAGATGGTTTAGTTTTTGACTATTTCTAGTCATGGAAAGTCCAAAATCCATAACAGCATCAGGCAACCAAAAACACATTTTAATATTGATGGTTTTGTTACTTTGATTAAACAAGAATTTTTAGATCATAATAGGTTAGATGGCAGAAGTGAACAAGAACAAGAAAGAGCAATTAGAAATTTAGAACAATTACAAATTTGTGATTTACAATATATAGTTGAATATACCACAGATTTCTTTAAATATTTAGGAAGAATAGGTAGAATTAGTGATATTAATTTATTAGATACTTATATGACAAAAAGAAAAGGACCAATAGGTGAAAAGATTTGGAATGAATAGTAAAAGCATCCAAAGAAAATGAAATAGGACCTAGAATTCAACATGTATATGATATACTTAGACAAGAGGGTAGTCAAATAAAAGCTAAGAGACAAATTAGGAAATAATTTTACATGAGTTACAAAAATATAGATTTACCACAATAGTATGGTTGTCATAAGAAGAATAAGCATAAGAAAACATACAAAAAGAAATATAAATCATACAAACCATACAAACAACATAAGAATTTCAGCATAAGACCTTCAATAACATATAGGAAGAGAAAATATATTCCAAAACAATTTAGGAAAAGGAGTGGTAGACCTTGGATTAGAAAATATAAAGCACCAAAGGATATGAGTAGCTATAAATGTTATTCATGTAGAGAAGCTGGACACATTGGACCTAAATGTCCAAAATTAGGTAAACAACCGAGAGAAAAAATACATTTAATGAACTTGTTTAAGTTAGAAGAAGATCAAGACATACAATCAATATACAGTTTAGATGATTTAAGTGACAATGAAAGTATTTATAGTGTTGAGAGTATTAACATGATAGATTCAGATTCTGAAGATTCAAGTAGCACAAATAGTGATTTAGAAGAGTATATGTGTGCATTTATAGAAAAACAATATGAAGAAGAATATACATTAATTTAGGTTGACCAGAAAAATGTCATAAGTGTAGTAAATTGGTTGCAAATAAAAACCACAATACATATTCAATATTGTGCGAAAAATGTTATAAAAATAAATTATTAGAAATTAATTCTGCAGAATCGCAAGAAAATACTGAAATATTAGGAAACATTGTTTATAGTATAGAAAAGCCAAGAAATAGTTCCTTAATTACCATAAATTGTGAAATAGAATTAGCAAAAGAACATAAGATATAAACGACAGATATGATAGATACAGGGAGTACAAAGAGTATTATAATAGAAGAATTAGTACCAGAAGAATATAGACAAAAATTAGCAAAACTAGTGAGAATAACACAATTTGATGAGAGACCAGTTTACTTAATACATTGCATTAATAATGAGTCTGTTAAAGTTGAAAAAACAACAATTTAATTTACCATTAACATTTGTTTCACTAGTAGGATCATACCCATTCATTTTATGTTTAAATTTTTTGAAAAGTTTACAAGGTTTTTTATTTATGAATCCTAGCATAACATTTTTCAAAAGAGGTATTACAATAACTGACCAAAATAATACTGTAGAAGCATATAAAAGCATAAGTATAGAAAAATCAAGTAGTCAATATGGTTATTATTTAGAAAACTCAAAAGAAGATGATGAGCATAATAATATAGAAGAGTTTGATGAAGAAATATTTGAACATGAATATCTGATTTTAGAAGAAAAAACCTATATAGAAATATTATAGTTAGATAGACCAAAGAGTTTAGAAGAATTATTACAATTAGCAGAACAAATTAGAATTATAGGAGAAAACCCCCAGTTGCATTGGAATAAAAATAAAATATTAGCAAAATTAGATATAATCAATCCAGATTTAACCATTAAGACAACTGATATGCCTTGTAGCTTATTAGATAAACAAGAGTTTGAGTAGCAAATAAAAGAGTTGTTAAATTTAAAAGTAATTAGAACTTCCAAGTCTAGACATAGATCAGCAGCTTTGATTGTGAGAAAACATTCAGAATTAAAGAGAGGTAAGGTTAGAATAGTTTATAATTACAAGAGATTAAATGATAATACATATGAAGCTAGCTATAAGTTACCGAACAAGGATGAGCTCATAAATAAAATTCAAGAGAGTAAATATTTTAGTAAATTTAATTGTAAATTAGGATTTTGGCAAATACGATTAGCAGAAAAATCAATTGAGTGGACAACTTTTACTTGTCCAGAAGGACATTTTGAGTGGCTTGTTATGCCATTTGGACTTTAAAATGCTCCATCAGTCTTTCAAAGAAAGATTGACCGAATTTTCAAGAAATATGATAAATTTTGTAGTGTTTATGTAGATGATATTTTACTACATAGTAAAAATAGAAATGAACATAGGAAGCACTTAGAGATAGTTTTACAAGAATTTATCGAAAATGGAATTGTAATTAGCAAAAATCAAATAGCATTAGAAAAGCAAGATATAGAGTTTTTAGGAATGTATATCAAGTCAGGTACAATATAATTACAAGACCATATAGCTAAAAAGGTCTTAGAATTTCCAGATAACTTAGAGGACAAAAAACAGTTACAAGCATTTTTAGGACTGTGAAATTATGTAAGAAATTTTAGCCCTGATTTAGGAAGAAAAATAGTAGTATTACACAGTAAAACTAACAAAACGGGACAAAAGTATTTTAATAGTGAAGATATTAAATTAGTTAAAAATATAAAGGAATAAATTACTAAACTTAAGCCATTAACATTACTATTAGAAGATAGTTACAAAATAGTTGAAACAAATGCTTCATCATTAGGATGAGCAGGTATACTATACCAGAAAAAGTATGAGGATTCATCAAAGTCTGACGAACAAGTTTGTAGATATTCATCAGGAAAATTTAGTGATATACAGTCAAGACTACCATCAACAGACTTAGAAATTTTAGAAATAATTAACTCACTTGAAACATTCTCTTTATTTTTACATAATGAAGTATTTATGATTAGAACAGATTGTCAAAATATAATTTCTCGTTATAACAAAATACATGCTAATAAATAAGAAGCCCGAAGATGGGTTAATTTTGTTGATTCAATTACAGGAAATGGTTGTAAACCAATTTTTGAACATATAAAAGGAAATGGCAATACATTAGTTGATATCTTATCAAGATTAATTTGTTGAACATGAATGGAATATCGTTGACCATCATCTTCAAATGGCATAAGACCACAAGGCAGAAGAGCACATTTCAATAGCATAATAATGCATCATGGACCTCCATCATACATTGGATTCCAAAATAACATAAGCATGCCAACATCACCACCAGTATCCACTTTCAATTTTAATGGCAATATTGTTGAAGGAATTAGAAATCCAACTCTGAGGTATAGGACAAGGGTACCAAAACTTTTTGATAAGCAACAAGTTCTCTTAGGTAATTTTTGTAACATCCAAATCAAACAGCCAAGTATGAGGTTAGGTCATGAAAAACTAATTAGAGCCTTAGAACAGGAGTTTGATAGTTTTAATTTCAATTTCCATCATAGCCAGCATCATATTCATTCCCTTGAGCACAACCTTCAAGTCATTTTTAGAGACCATGAGTCATTACTTAATATGTTTACCAAAATGAACCAAGAACTCCAATCTCTTAGAATGCAGCAAAAAGCAAGTAACACCCTGAAAAGAGAATTGAAAATAGGTTTGGAAACAACTGATCAACATAAGAATAAAGAAAAAGAGGTTATTGAACCCATAAGACAAGAGGCTAATGAGACCATGGAAGAAATTAAGATTGAACTCTTAGAAGAAGACATTGAAATGGAGTAGCATCAAAATCTGAGTGACAAAGAAAAACAAGAAAAATATGAAAGTTTTCTTAAGAATTTACCTTCAGACTTAATATTAGATGATATTTTATTAGAAGAAATTTCAAAAGCAAAATTAAGAATAATGCCACTAGACATGCAAAATGAAATCTTGAGCAGAACATCACAGTCCATGAAAGAATTACAATTACAATTACAATGTGCTTTGTATTAGTGAATCCTTAATCCAAAACCAAGGATGAATATTATTACAAAGATGTATCCACCATGTCTTTGTGATAGTACAGAGAATTGTATTTGTAAACCATAGGTTAACATAGTTGTGGCTAGGATTAACATGAGAGATTTTAGACCATGGCATTTTAGTTATGAGCATCAGAAAAGGCATAATGTGGTAGAAGTTACCCCAACCTTACTATTAGAGTTTGGCTATCTTGATAAAATATTCATTAACCATATTTCCCAACTAAAATCATTTCATGAAAAACTTATGAAAGTAGCAGAAGATTATCTGGAAAAGTGGAAAGAAATTTGCATAAGTTTTATTAGTAGCCCTCCAGATTGGTATGTACATATGCATAAGGAGAAAGCTAGGCATATAACTATGATTAATGAAGAGTCATTTAGACAATACTCTATCACTCCACACATGTGGACTTCTTCATACAACAATATTCTAAAATTTCAAGGGATCCCAATGTTTGCCTTAGATGAGTTTGAAGATTTTAGATATTATATGATATTAGTAGCAGAAGAAGAAGAAATGCATATTTACAGCAAGTCAAAAGCCCACCATCAGTTATACTGGAAGCCTCAAAATTTCAAAGGAGAAACAGAAGATATGTATTACAAGGTGAAAGAGGATAGAGAAAGAGACGCAGAGCTAGTAGAAGGTGATGAACAGTACTGGAACAATTTGATAGAAGAAGAGTTGCATAACATCGACAACATGATAGAAGCATGAAAAGTTGGCATCAAATTAGCATAAGTTGAATAATATCATGTAAAATAATGTATTTCCAGACAGAAATGTCAACATCATTGTGGACTGCTTTTAATGACATAAGAGTAAAAAAAGAAAAAAGCTTGACCCATTATAGACTTTTCATACATAAAATGTCCTTTTGATTAAGAGTGAATAGTGCCAAGCCATTTTCATTAAAACTCCATTATATATACACTAAAAGAGAAGGAGGCAGATTCTCTGCCCTTCGACTTCCCGTGCCTTCCCGTACCCTCTTGTTTTGTGTGCTCACGGTTAAGTCACGTTAACATTTTATATTGTTTTTTTTTATAGAGATAATAAGACAAAAAGGAATAGTAATATAAAATGTTGACGTGGTTTAACCGTGACCACACAAATAGAAGGGTAGAGGAGGGCACGGAAAGTCGGAGAGCAGAGAATCAACCTTCAAAAAAAGAAAATGTGGTACTGTTCATTCGACAGTGTTATTCCTTTTTTGCCTTTTAGTTGCTCTATAAGTTTAGCTTTTTGTGTGTATTATACAGTAAAATGTCACTTTTGTCCCTGTTGTGCAATAGAAATCTCTCGATTTCTTTAGGAACCCGAGAACAGCACTCAAGTTTGCCATCTCTCTTCCATCTTTGCTCTCTTCGATCTGTACTTTGCACTCTTCGATCTCTGCTTCCTCCATGATTTCTTCTTTTCTGGTCAACTTCTCTTCCCCAAATTTCACCAGCAACTTTGCTCCAGATCTTTCCAATTGAAAAAGCCCACATCATCATCATATATTCCTCATCACCACAGCCACCTTCTACACCTTTTTCATGTCAAAATCTGCTCCAAATTTGTGATTTGATATAATTGGCCTTTAGAAAAAACTTGATGATTTTGAGTGATCCAATTTAACGATTAGAAAATTTTTCACTAATTTTCTGGGTTTGTGGGTTGGGGGGAAGATTAGAAATTTTTTTCATTATTTTTCTGGATTTGTGGTTGTTTATGTTATTTAGGGGGGTCTCAGGGAAGCAGATTACACTACAGTAGCAGCGCAGGACCCCGTGGGCCCGGATTTGGTATTGTTCTTACCTCTGTTTCTTCAAATTTTTAATTTCTTTTATATGTAATTTCTATGCTTGCTGTTGAAATGAATATTTTGGTGGAAACTGTTGTTTTATATGAATTGGGGTTTTCACTAAATTAATAAAGATCAAATCTTTGTGGTTCTTTGTTGTTTATCTCAACCTTCCTTCGCCCGCAGCCGGTTGAAGATGACGTGATCCTGATCGTCGGTCATTTCCGCGACAGTTCCGAACGACAGATTTGGTTCCCAAGCTCCAACGATTCTGTCTGTGGCAAAGAGAATTCAGGAAGAGTGGAAGATCCTGGAGAAGGATTTGCCAGGCAAGTTCTTTCGTTTTTTATTTTGAATTTCCTTTCAAATAATTGTTTTGAATTAATTGTAGTGAAGTTTTCCCATACTTAGCCTATTCATTTTTATCAAATATTTTGCACTGACTATTCATGATGCTGACTGCTGTAATTAATTTGGTTTTGTACTGAAATTTGGAGTTGAGAATATATGGAATATAGTTGTTGGATTGGTGTTTGTACTATAGAAACTTAGATGTGCTTAAATGATTTCCTTCGTATATTGGCTTCTACAGGGTTGGAAAGGTTGCCTGATAGAGATTTTGGCATAGGTGTGTGCAAGAGGACGGAGTAGTTCATCCCCGAGGCAAGTCTTTTTACACAAATTCGTGTGGAATATATAGTTGTATACTAAGTTTTTTGTAAACAAAGCTAAAAGTACAAATTTCTTTGTGTACTATCATTTTGAAATGGAATTTTTTGACAATTTTTGGCTTTTGATTTTAAATTGGAATTTGGTTTTCATTGACAAATTCGGTTGCTAGCTTTTGGAAATGAGTCAAATTGCTGTAGAAATACTAATTTAATAACCTGATATTAGCCATTTCCTATCTTTGTGGTGGCTTTGGCATGTCTTTACAAGTGACAAAAAAATGGAAAGAAAAATAACTGACTTATTCAAAACCAAATATAATGGTCCTATGGTTTAGCACCTGCAAGGAAAAGATACCAAAGAGCTCAGATTCTTGCTCCCTCATTTCAGAAATATGACATTGAAGTGATATTTTTTAGGGGATCACTAGGTGGGATTGAAAGAGAGGAGCTTACATACATCCCCATTTTCGTGTTCTTTCTACTTGTCATTTAGTTAGTTAAAACAATGTTTCTTGCCAGTTGTTTTTTGTTTTATTTTGTATTTCTTTATTGTTGTTTTTTAGTTGGGAAATTGATTAATATGGTCAGCTGAAGCTGTTTATTAAAAATCATTGTGAACATTTAGTTAAATTCAACACTAAAAACATTACCGTGTTGATTTATATATCCAAAGTTTATGTAAGGGTGGATATTTTCTGTTCCAATATCAGGTTTGAGTGCCATTTTAGGAAAACTGAAAAAATGACCTTCAGTTGCTATTTTTGGACCTTGCGCCGTTGGCCTTACTGTAAGTTTGAAAAAACTTTAATTTCGCTACATGCACGTACACTTTTATATACTAACAGTATGTATATTTTACTTTCATATTTATAACACAATGAGTGTATATGCGATCCACAATTTGGAATTTTTCACTGGAACAAGAATTTTAGAGTCTTGAGTGCGAAAAATTTTGACACCCAAAGTTATTGGATTTCACGATTGATTGGGTGGTTTTCAGTGCATATTACTTACTAAAATGGTGAGGAAGTCCCTTCATTATACTATCTATATTCAATTATAGCACTTTCATTTGCTTACAATTGATTCCAACCCAAATAGAGTATTAGTTGACTTAGAAACAATTCCAATGATTCAACACGCAAATACCTATCAATCCTACTTGTAATAATTATTGGATTTTTTTTTTGTTTTGCAGAAATATATAGTACAAGGTATAGGCGATAATTCTTCTTCATTGTGAACATTCAGGTAATTTCAACACTTAAAAACATTACAGTCTTCACTTATGTATCCGAAGTTGACATGATGCTGAATATTTTCTTTCCAAAATCAGGTTTGGGTGGCACTTTAAATGCAACAAAAATGAAAAAGGGATTTTCAATTGTTCTTTTTGGACTTGGCTCTGTTTCAATTGAAAAAGGGATTTTCAAGTGTGGACAAACTTTGTTGATACGAAATCCTTTATTATTTATACTTATGCATGCTTTGTTTGGGCTGCTGAAGATGTAAGTAGTTTAGTGGAAAAAAGTAGAATTTTTTTTTTTTGCTTACAACATTATTTCTCTGGTTTTAGCTAAGAAATTTGGAGTGAATGAGTTTGTCAATTTGAAGGACAATGACAAACATGTGCACAAGATGAAAAATCATGGTATTCTTGGTTAATGTTGCAGTTTACATCAACATAGATAGTCAACTTTTATACAACCTTCTAATTTATCAATTTGATCTTTGAAATCAACACATTATTACTGAGATGACCAATGGCAGAGTTGGCAAGACCATAGCAAATCTCAAATTTGTGTACATGTAATCCTCTAAATCAGGTTCAGTTGTGCCTCAAAAAACAAAATCCTCTTAAGAGTTACTATAGTACTTATAGACTGTATTGTATACATAGGCTCTTAATGTAATTCTATAGAATATAGATGCAAATTTAAAGACTTATTTTATCATGTGGATAAGGTTTCAAAACCTGTAGCGGAGCTAGTGCACTCAAAATAGAAAAACTGTGTAATTTTGACAACCAATATGCTTTTGATCTTTTGAGTACTCATTCTTATGGTCATAGAGTGGCGTGGTATATGCATTTATTTGCTTAAGTTCATATGGGTGTCAAATGCACACTCATTTGTTTTCATCAAAGACAAAAACTGTCCAATGCACTGAAAATATAAAAACTGTGTAGTTTTGACACCCAGTAACCTTTGATCTTATAAGTACTTTTTCTTGTGGTTCTAGTAGCGTATTGTATGTGATTATTTGCTTAAGTTCCAGTTGGTATCAAACACTCGCTAGTTTGTTTGTATTATGCTGAAAACAATCCAAAAGTATTCTAAATTGAAAAACTGTGTACTTTTGACACCCAATAAGCTTTTAATCTTTTGTGCACTCATTCTTATGGTACTAGAAGTGCATTATACGTGTATATTTGCTTAAGTGCCAATGGGTGTCAATAGAATGCTTGTTTGTTTTTATTATTGCAAAAAACAATTCAAATGCTCTCCAAATAGGAAAATTGTTTAATTTTGACACACAAATATCCTTTTAATCTTTTGATTACTCATTCTTATGGCCTAGTAGTGCATTATACATGTTTATTTGCTTAAGTTTCAATGGGTGTCAAACGTACACTTATTTGTTTTTACTAATGTTGAAAACAATCCAAATGCACTAAAAATAGAAAAACTGTGTAATTTATACACCCAATAAGCTTTCGATCTTTTGAGTACTCATTCTTATGGTCCTAGTTTTGCATTATATGTGTTTAGTTTTCTAAATCGCCCATGGGTGTGAAATCGTCACTCCTTTGATTTTATTAATGCCGGAAACAATCTAAATGAACTCCAAATAGAAAGATAGTTCAAAATAAAGGGTTTAAGGTAAATTTAGAATTCTCTACGATCTCACAATTCTCGAATAACAACTTCCAATTCTTTATTCTTCTCCATGATGAGGTATTTATAAGATTACATAGGAGCAATAGTAGGAATAAATCAAAACAATCCCATGTCAACAAGACAAGGAAACCTAGACTAATCAAATCATATCAAACCTAATTAAATCATATCCCTAAAATACTTTTCTTTTTATTTTCCAACACCCCTCCTCAAACTCTTGATGTGAAACCATGAGTTTGCCAAGAAGGATGTCTTCATTGATACGTTGAAACTAACGCCAATCTTTTCGAAAGCTCAACAAATCACAATCCCTAAGCACTAACGCCTCTTTTTGAATGCCCAATTGGAACTAGCACCAATCTTTTCGAAAGCCCAAGTTGAACAAACAACTCTTCTCGAAAGCCCGATGAACAAATCATAATCCTCAGAACAAACACTCCTTTTCGAAAGCCAACCGGGACTAATGTTAATCTTTTCGAAAGCCCCATCGGAACTAACCTCTTTTTTCGAAAGCCCGATAAATAAATCTTTTGATATGTTGGAACCAACACCTTTTTGAAAGTTCAGTTGAAACAAACGCTAATCTTTTCAAAAGTTGAAATGAAACTAATTCCTCTTCTCAAAAGCCCCAACCACCAAATGTCTTCTTTCATTCTTCTTGTCTTTTTTTTTTCTCTTCCTTTCTTTATTTTCTTCCTCAAACTCATAAATAAACTAACCTAAGAAGAAAGATAAATAAAGTACATAAGGCTCCATGATAAGAAACGGATCTTATCATGCCAAATTTTCATTTTTTATTTCTCTTTTTTCCCCAAGGCAGCAACAGCACAATTTTTTCTTCCTTTTTTTTTTCCTCGTGGTAGTGAAAATTTATCTTCTTCTAACAACTGTAGATAATCTTCACCCTCAAGTTCATGGATTGTGGGTGCACAAAGAAAATTAGCTTCGTGCACCCATAGGGAACCATTCACAGCAAAGTTCACCAAGAATTGAACTCTGCTCTGATATCAAGTTGAAAATAAAGGATTTAAGGTAAATGTAGAATTCTCTACACTCTCACAATTCTCGAATAACAACTTCCAATTCTTTATTCTTCTCCATAAAGAGGTATTTATAAGATTACATAGGAGCAATACTGGGAATAAATCAAAACAATCATTTGTCAATAAAGCATGGAAACCTAGACCAAATCAAATCATATCAAACCTAATTAAATCATATTTTAAATTGCTAATTAAATCAATATCCCTAAAATACTTCTTTTTATTTTCCAACAAAAACTGTGCACTTTTGACACCCAATAAGCTTCTGATCATTCGAGTACTCATTCTTATAGTTCTAGTACCGCATTATATGTGTTTATTTGCTTAATTTCCAATGAGTGTCAAACACACGCTTGTTTATTTTTATTAATGCCGAAAACAATCTAAATGCACTCCAAATAGAAAAAAGCCATTCATTTTTTACTCCCAATATGCTTTTGAACTTTTGAGTACTCATTCTTATGGTCCTAGCAGTGGATTATACATGTTTATTTGCTTAAGTTCCAATGGGTGTCAAACGCACGCTCATTTGTTTTTATTAATGCAGAAAACTATCCAAATGCACTCCAAATAGAAAAAATGTGTACTTTTGCCACCCAATAAGTGTCCAACTTTGAAGTACTCATTCTTAGGGTCCTCGTAGCGCATTATATGTTTATTTGCTTAATTTCCAATGGGCGTCAAATGCACACTAGTTAGTTTTTATTAATGCTGAAAGTAGTCCAAATGCACTAAAAATAGAAAACATGTGTAAATTTGATACCCACTATATTTTTGATCTTTTGAATACTCATTCTTATGGTCTGATATATCATTATATATGTTTATTTGCTTACATTCCAATGGATGTCATGTGCACCCTCGTTTGTTTTATTAATGCCTAAAATAGTCCAAATGCACTCCAAATAGAAAAACTGTATACTTTTGACATCCAATAAGCTTTTGATCTTTTGAGTACTCATCTTCATGGTTCTACTAGCAAAACAAAAGTGTTCACTAACTAAAGTTAGAATGCGTGTCCAACGCACGCTCATCTGCTTTTATTAATCCCGGAAATAAGTCCAAATGCACTCCAAATAGAAAAACTGTGTACTTTTGACACCCAATATGCTTTTGATCTTTTGAGTTCTCGTTCTTATGGTCATGGCAGCACATTATATGTGCTTATTTGCTTAAGTTTCAATGGATGTCAAACACACGCTAGTTTGTTTTAATTAATGCAGAAAACAGTCCAAATGCACTCCAAATAGAAAAACTAGGTTCTAGACTCAAGGATTCCGTAGCTGTTCTGATTTATCAAAACAAAAGGTTTTCAGATATTCGTTAAAGCTCGTTTGTTTTAATTAATGCCTAAAAGAGTCCAAATGCACACCAAATAGACAAATTGTGCACTTTGGCACCCAATAAGCTTTTTAACTTTTGCGTACTCATTCTTATGGTCCTAGTAGCACATTATACATGTTTATTTACTTAAGTTCCAATCGGTGTCAAATGCACGCTCATTTGTTTTTACAAATGCCGAAAACAATCCAAATGTGCTCCAAATTGAAAAATTGTGTACTTTTGACACCTAATAAGCTTGTGAACTTTTGAGTCCTCATTTTTATAGTCATAATAGTTAATTATATGTGTTTATTTGCTTAAGTTCCAATGTGTGACAACTGCACACTCGTTTTTTTTATTAATGTCGAAAACTGTCTAAATGCATTCTGAAATTGGTACCAGGTGGAATAACTTGTATATAAAAATTGTAATCCGCGGGATTGACTAGTTATGCTCGCTAGTCGACTAAGATAGATTTGTTAGTCCATAATTCTAATATTTAAATAGTAGCTTCAGTTTCCAGAAACTATCCTAATCAGCAAGGTTATTGTTCATTGCAAGTTATCAATGTGTTAAGTAAGCATAACAATGAACACATACCATTTAGATGTGCAACAGATATATGTAATGTATGTGTGTGTCGGATGTGTGACACAATAAACATAACTTGAACTCAATAAACGTAACTTGAGCACACGATATTTTTGGTCGGAAAAACTCACCTCTAGGTTAAAAAATTGGGGACTATCCACTCAGTCCAATCCACTAGTGTAAACAAAGGTTCATACAAAATCACACAACTTCATCCCTAGATCCCTACCTACGGAGCAGCTTTATCTTTGTGCAACCTTGTCTTACACGAGATGGACTCCTTCGATCTTCACGAAGTGGCAGCTCCTCCTGAATTCATCACCTTATGGCATTGAGATCAACACAATCAATGATATGAAATGATTTTATCATGTGCGCATGAAATCTGGATTCAAATGACCAGTCAAACTATTGAAGGAAGAATCTAACTTGAATCCAAAAGCTTGGTCTAAAAACGAATTTAAAGCTTAAAATCTGACTAAGACATAAATGCAAGACCTTAAGCAATGCAACCCTAATAGACAATGATTGGGTGTTTAATGCATGAGAAAGGTTTGGCATTTAAGGTTCATAAATAGAGAAAATGCAAGCTTCAAGCCTTTAAGCAACTCTCTCTCAAACAAATAAAATCTGAACCCTAAAGAACAACCTGAAATTGTAGAAGTAAACATACCCAAGGAAATTAGATTTTCCACCAGCCAACTTGTCCCAAGGACACTTGTCCGCTGCAAAAGAGATCTAGGCAATCAATGGCTAAAAACTGACTACCATCATAAAGGTGTCAGTCAACCCATGTTGGCTGTCTTAATCTATGTGCCTAGATAGTTAAAAGTCAACGTGCAAAACTTACTAGACAATCAAACTAGACAGAATGCAACACAAATAGGAAAATGAAATACACATGCATGAACAAACCTTTGAGATGAAATGTGTCACTTCTTGAACATTTACTCCAGCAAGAATGGTCCATAAATTGAGTATACTCTAAAGCTAGATTGAGCATGTCTGATGGTTTAATTACAATATTTGACAAGGAAAGGCAAACGCTTAAAGGTAGAATTTACACATTCTTAATAGGAAAACTATGTACTTTTAACACCAAATAAGCTTTTGATCTTTTGAGTACTCATTCTTAATGCGTATTATATGTGTTTATTTTCTTAAGTGCCAAAGCATGACAAACACATGCTCATTTTATCCCATGAATGCTTAAAATAGTGCAAATGCACTACAAATAGAAAAAATGTCTACTTTTGACACAAACTAAGAATTTGATCCTTTGAGTACTCATTCTTAATTTCTTAGTAGTGTATTATATGTGTTTATTTGCTTAAGTTCGAAAGGATGTCAAACACACACTCGTTTTATCCCATGAATGCTTAAAACGGTGCAAATACACTCCAAATAGAAAAACTATGGAATTGACTCAAAATAAGCTTTTGAACGTCTGGCTACACATTCTTAATATCTTAGTAGCATATTATATGTGTTTATTTTCTTAAGTTTGAAATGGTGTCAAACACACGCTCATTGTATCCCACGAATGCTTACAGTGCTAATACATTCAAAATTGAAAAACTGTGTGCTTTTGACACCAAATAAGATTTTGATCATTTGAGTACTCATTCTCAATGTCTTAGTACATATTATATGATTTAATTGCTTAAGTTCAAAAGGGTGTCAAACGCACGCTCGTTTTATCCCATGAATACTTAAAACAGTGCAAATACACTCCAAAATGAAAAACTATGTACTATTGACCCCAAATAAGCTTTTGAACTTTTGAGTACTTTTTCTTGATCTCTTAGTAGCGTATTATATGTGTGTATTTTCTTATGTTTCAAAGGGTGTCAAACGAACGCTCGTTTTCTTCCGTGAATGATAAAACCAGTACAAATACACGCCAAATAGAAAAACTGCATACTTGTAACACAAATTAACCTTTTGATTTTTGAGTGTTAAATGTCTGCCATATTATATGTGCTTATTTGCTTAATTTTCCAAAGGGTGTCAAACGCACACTCGTTTTGTCTCACGAATGCCGAAAACAGTGCAAAAACACTCAAAATTGAAAATTTGTGTACTTTGGACACCAAATCAGCTTTTGATGTTTTGAGTACTCATTCTTAATGGCGTAGTAGCATGTTATATATATTTATTTGTTTAAGTTTGAAAGGGTGTCAAACGCACACTCGTTTTATCCCACGAATGCTTAAAATAGTGCAAATACACTCCAAAAAGAAAAATTGTGTACTTTTGACCCCAAATAAGCTTTTGAATTTTTGAGTACTTTTTCTTATTGTCTTAGTAGCATATTATATGTATTTAGTTTCCTAAGTTCCAAAGGGTGTCAAACACACACTCGTTTTATCCCTTGAATACTTAAAACAGTACAAAGGCACTCCAAATAGAAAAAATGCGCAGTTTTGACACCAAATATGTCACGCCCCGGCCCCGAAATATTTATTTTCAGGAAATAGTTCCAATGATAGGCCCAACTCAATTCTCCTATTTGATTGATTAAATGTTCACACAATTTATAACTAGAATTTATATATACAAAACATAAGATTTCCTTTTATAATAAAATTACCAAAATATCCCTAACTTTAAACGTTAATAACTTCTTCGTTATAACTCCGTTTCACGAATGGTTTGTGCCTACGCGTTCGTGAATTCAAGCCCTTTTCAAAATATAAATTGTGACCTAAAAAGTTCTACGGATTTTAAATAGTTAATTTCCAAACTTTAAACCTCGTAAGCTGTTTAATTTAAAACTGAACTCAAGTAAATTAATATAATTTCCCGAAAAATAATATAAACTCTTAATACCACGAATACGTTGATAGGAGCATATTTATGCTACTTAGTTATGTTGTTTCATTACATTTAGTTAGTTAATTACTACTCATTATAGTCTTTTAAGCTATTTTCGTATGTTTGTAGGTTCTAATGGCAAAAGGAGCAAGAAAGTGCATTTTGGAGCCATTTGGAGTAGTTTTGGGCATGGATTGGATAGCTTAACTATGGAGCAAAATGGATGGATGAAATTGAAGTCAAGAGAGGCTAGGAAATGCTACAAATTTGGAGAAACAAGTTCAAATACAAAGAAGATAAGGAAAGAGCAAGAAATAAGGAACATATCCAACTTTATCTTATCCTATCCTAACCAACCTTATCCTTTCCTAAATCTAGCATTATCCTATCTTATCTTATCCAAATCAGTTTGTGCCTTAATTCAAGCTATTTAGAAGGGATTAGTTATACATTTAAACACATAAATTAGATTCTAGAAGCCTAATCCCTTTGTGTGCCGCACATAGGCCATTCCTTGAGGTTTAGGAGTTGTAATCCCTTTTCTACACCTATGCTGTGAGTACTTGTCCATTTAAGTCCAAAAATCTGCCCTAAATACTCTTTCTAGAACACCTTATCTTCCTCCTAAAAAGGTGCCGCACCTATCCCTCTAGAAACCCCAAAACCTTGCCGTGTATTCCCTATCCCTTTCCCCCTTGGTTTCTACCAAACCTTAATCCTTTTCCCATTAGATTGTGCAATCCTTTTCCTTCAGAAATTGTGCAAAACCTAGCCTATAAATACAAGTGTTTGCCGCAACATTCAATCATCCATTCACTCATTCATTCATTCATACATTCAACCATCAAACACCATCATTCACACCACATCACCCTAGTGCCGCAAGCAAGGAAGGAAGGAGAAGAGGACTTGTGCAATCTACCATCCAAGGGAGTGCCGTGCATGCCATTGGAGTGTGGAGCGTTTCTTGGTTCTTTCTATCCTTAGTTTTAGTTCAATGTTTATGTTAATTTGGATTTCAATTATGATAAACATGTGGAACTAATTTCTTTTTAGTTAGAGGTGAATTCGAAGCCATGATTATATGTTTTATATGAATTGATTACATCTAGTTATTGTTTCTTAAGCCTTGAATGTGATTTGCTTATCTAAGTTATTAAAACTTGTTTATGTGTGTTGGTTGAGGGTCGACACTTAATTTGCATGCATGAATTTGATGCTAGAGTATAAGGGAGTTTCACGTAATAGTTATTCACTTATATTCACAAGTAGTGGAGATTGCTAGTCACAATCGTGTTAAGTAAATCCTTGTTATGACTCTCATGCGTTTCATAGTGATGAATGCCTTGTCAATGCTTATGATTTTCACAAAATTTAATGACTTTTGATATGTATCTTTATTATGCGTTTTATATAAAGAACTTGAGAAAGATAATTTGGTTGTAATGCGTATTCATTCAATTCAATGGAATAAGGAAAATCTGATGGTTAGTTGTGCGATGCAACTAACTTGGGGCGTTGTCATTCACAGTCTAAAGGAATAATAACTAGAAATTGGTTTGTATGCATATATTATGTGTGGAGAAGGACCCTCTATCTAGCCTTCCACCCATTTAATTCACCCAAATTCGTTTTTACAAAGTGTTTTATACAAAGTTTCTGTTTTAAGTTTTAAATTCGTCAAAAACAATCTCTCTTTCATTTAGTCTCGTTATTTGAGTCAAAACCTGTTTTCTTTTAGTCTTTTGAGTCAAGTTAAGTTTTATTTTCGCCAAAATCACTTGTTAGGTCTAGAATTGAGTCTTTTTGACTGTTTGTTGTTGTTTTAAGTGTTTTAAGTTAGTTTTGAGTCTATAGAGTCTAGTTTAGTGTTTTTGAGTCTTAATTGTGTTGATTAGCATCCCTAGTTAATCCCTGGTCTAGAATGATCCCTACTTGCATGTATACTACAATTGTCACAAATAGGGTTTAATTTATGTGTCAAGTTAATTTTCACACCATACGTACATTATAATAATTCCCGTAACAAAACTTTACGATTTTCCCCATTTCTATCTTTGGGACCGTACATCGATTTAATTTCGATTTTCTTCACATATTCACAATTATGAATATAAAATTCATATATTTAAATTTTTAGGGTATTACAATCACCCCTCGTTAAAATAAATCTCGTCCCTGAAATTTCAACCATCGAATAGCAAAAAAGAATTAGAATTGTTTCCACCATTCCTTTAATGGTGAAAGATATCATAATCTCAATCTTACGACTTTATTTAAGCTCCAAAATAAGCATTCAATGAATATTAACCGTGATTCTCACTCACACTCTCAAATTCTCAACCACATTCATTGGCAAAATAAGTATAAAAAATTCTAACCATGCCCATTGGCAAAATAAATATCCACATTAAGCCAAAATTTCTCACGGTCTCCATTGGCTATACATAGTCGTTACCACAATTCTTCTTCTAAATTTTTAACCACCATCACTTACGTTACCAACATAAAAAAACTCAATATTGGCAACAAACATATTATAAATTTCCAGCCATAACTATTTTTGGCCAATTTAATATCAAAATTCAAAGTCATCCATTAGTAACCTAGTAGAATCTCAAAATTTCAAGCCAAAGCTTTATAATTGACAAACAGAATATCAAAAATTTCAACCAAATTCATTGGAAATTTCCAATCACACTCACTGATTAATGGAAAGAAGATTAAAGCCAAATTCGCAATACCACTAACATAAATTCTCATTCTATAATTCCTTTCATTTTTGCAATTAACTAAATTGCCCATGGTAAAAATTTCAAGCCCTTTAAATCTTTCTTTCAATTGCTTTTCTATTTAATTTACTTCAAAGTGCAGCCACAAATATAATAAATGAGTGACTCACTCTTTCAGAATGCCATTCACATTTCATCAATTAAAAGAGAAAATTGAAATATGTAACACTCTATTGGCCAACAAAACTAAACCTTATTTATCACATAGCCACGAGAATAAGTGCTCGTTCTCAACTTGGTTCGCAATGACCAATTCAACAATGACAATTTATAACTGTAGTAACCAACCCAATCGAAATTAAATTTACAAACTTCTCCATCAATTCTAGTTGTAATTGATGTGATATATAATAACACTCAAATTAAAACCCTATAATTGTAGTATGTGTAAGTAGGGATCGTTCTAGGCCGGGGATTAGAAGGGATGCTAATCTACTCAAATTAAACTCTAAAACACTAAACTAGACTAAAAAATAGAAAACTAGACTCTAACAACTCGAAACAAGCTAAATAGACTCAAAACACACAAACTAAGTTAAATTGACTCGAAACATACTCTAAGAAGTTATTTGGATGAATTTTAGACTAGTAAGACTCAAAAACTAAATTGGACAAATTTGAACATGTTTCTAACTAATCTAACACTTAATTAAAGGGGAGATTGATTTGGACGAAATTAAAGTAAAAACAAACAGATTTAAAGACTCTAAACAATTTGGATGAAATTGGGTGAAATATGGGTGAATGTCTAGCTAGAGGGTCCTTTTCCACACATGACACATATGCATATAAATCGATTTCCAGTTATTATTCCCATAAACCATGAATGACAATGCCCCAAATTAATTGTGAGAAGCACAAATTAACTTTCAGATTTTCCTAAATTCATTGAATTGGATGGAATGCGCATCGGCAACCAAATTATTCTTATCAAGTTCCCTACATGAACAGCATAATAGAGATACAATCAAAGATCATGAATCTTTGTGAAAATCATAAGCATTGACAAGGTATTCGTAACTATGAACAACATGATACTTTTGCCAGGAATTTACTTAACACAATTGTCACAAGCAACCTCCATTACTTATAAATATAAGTTCATAATGATTAGGTAAAATTCCCTTATATTCTAGCATCAAATTCATGCATGAAAACTAAGTAGGCCTCCTTACTCAACATACAAGAATAAGTTATCAATCAAGCAGTTAAGCAAATTGCATTCACGATTTATGAAACAATAATCAATTCATATTGCAAATATAATCATGGTTTCAAAGTCTCCTCTAGCTAAAACAAGTTTCGCTCCTCATGTTCGCAAAACAAAGATAATTAAACTTAAACATTGAAAACAAAGATAGAATACACCTAGAAACACTCCAGGTGGCTCCTCCTTCTTTCCTTGCTGCGGCACAATAGGGATTTTCTGAATTTAGGCTCTTGAGGTGTGGTAGATGGTGTGGTGTGAAATTGGGGTAGAAGGTGGTGTGAATTGTGGTGAATGATAGGGTGAGTGAGTGCTGCGACATCATGTATTTATAGGGTGAAGGGAAGGCACGAAATTGGGCTGAAAAGGAGAGGAATTAAGACTCCAAACCAACAAAGAACAAGGATACTCTCAATCAAATTCCAAGGAGGACAAGGAATGGTCTTTGCGGCAGATTCTAGAACTTCTAGAAGGGTTACATGTGGCATAAACTTAGGGCACGAAAATAGGGCTTCTAGAACCTAATATTTAGGTGATTTAACATGAAAAGGAGTCCTCTTTGCAGCAGGAATTAAGGTAGCAAAAGATTAGGATAGGATAAGATAAGATAAGGTTGGATATGGTTTGGATAATGTTCCATGTTTCTTGCTCTTTCCTTATCTTCATTGTCTTGAACTTGTTTCTCCAGATTTGTAGCATGTTCCTAGCCTCTTTTAACTTCAAATTCGTCCATCCACCCTGCTCCATATGCAAGCTATCCATTCCAAGCCCAAAACTGCTCCAAATAGCTCCAAAATGCACTTTCTTGCCAACTTTGTCAATTGGATCTACAAACACATGAAAATAGCTTAAAACACTATAATAAATAGAAACTAACTATGTAAATGCAAGAAAACAAGCTAACTAAGTCGCATAAATATGCTTCTATCAAATTCCCCCACACTTAGCTTTTGCTAGTCCTCGAGCAAAACGAAATAAACAAAACAAACAAAACACAATCTAAACCTTCCAACAATTGCCTCAAGGATTTCCAATGAACATGACACATTAAAGAACACCACATACATAGATTTTAGTTATCCCTACCCTCGAGCATATACTTAATCATAGTTACCACTCACTAGCTCGCATTTAATCAATTAAAACATGATTTTTGAATGTAGTAACATGCCTTAGAGAATTCCTCAATTCCTCACCAGATATACTCTCTATTTTCACACAGATTTTCTAACTACACTCCCTACACTAGGTATATGTGAGAAGATTGATGTAAACATGTAGACTAATACTCACATATGTATAATCAAAGAAGGCACTTTCTGGAATTATTAACATGTATATGATCTCATGAATGGAATGCCACTACTTAGACGCGAGAACCAGGGATACCATATGCTCAAACCCATTGTAAACTCCATATATTGAAACACATTAATAGGAGCATATTTAGGCGACTTAGCTAGCTTATTCTTGTGCATTTGTGCTATTATTTCCTAGTTAATGTCGTATCACAACTCATTTTTGTGTGTTTGTAGGTCCAAAGGGTTAAAGGACCAAGGAATTGCATTTTGATGCATTTTGGAGCAGTTTTGGACACTATGTGGATAGCTTGCATATGGGCCAACATGGATGGACGAATTTGGACTTCAAGAGGCTAGAAATGTGATGAGAAGAGGAATGAACTAAGCTCAAGACAAAGTGGATAAGGAAGTAGCTCAAAAGAGGAAACCCTATCCAAAACTTTATCTAAAACCTTATCCAACATTATCCAAAACATTATCCAAACCTTATCTCATCTTATCCTATCCTAACCTTATCATGTCTTAATCCTAGTTGCAAAGGGACCTAAATAGATATTTCTAGAACCTATTTCTAGAAGCATCCTCTTCTAGAAGGCCCAAATCAGCCACAAAGCTCATTCTTTCTAGAAACCCACAAAGGTGGCGCCTAATCCCTTCTAGAAGGCTTTGCCTTGCCTTGCAAGCCATTCCACACTTTCCTCCATGTGTGCCACACCTTTCTAGGCCCTATCCCTTTTGGATTCTGATTTCTAAGGCCTAATTCCTTTTGGATTTGGGTTACACAAGCCTTGTATGAAACTAAGTGGGCCAAACCCCCTTCTAGGTGGATTTGATCACCTATTGTCGAACCCTAGGGCCCTAATCCTCTAAATCTGTTAAGTGTAACCCTAATCTAGTTAACCCTAGGACTATATAAACATAAAATCAGCCACAAATTCGCACCACCCTTTATGCTATTTCAGAAACCTATTGCCGCAACCCCTAGGATCCATTCTTCATCCTCCATACACCTCCATACACCTCCATACACACCTGCCGCACCCCTACCACCATAATCAGCCATCCTTCATCCCTCTAAACAAGAACACACCATTCAAAACCCCCAAATCTACCATCCACACCTTGTGTCGCAGCAAGGAGGAGGAAGAAAAGCCCTAGCCGTGCATCAAATTCATCCTGGAATTGCTAAAATGTTTAGGTGTAATCTTTCTTATGATTTCAATGTTTAAATTCAATAATCTTTGGTTTGCGAGCATGAGGAACTAATCCCCTTTTTGGCTAGGGGGAATTTCGAAACCATGGCTATATTTGCATGATGATTTGATTACTTTCAGTTGTGATTTCATGAATGGTGAATTCAATTTACTTATCTGTTTGAATTAAAACTTGTTTATGTATATGAATTGAGAGTGCACACTTAATTTGCATGCATAAATCTGATGCTAGGGTATAAGGAAACTTCACCTAATCGTTGGGAACTTATATTCATGAGTAGTTAAGATTGTTTGTCACAATCATGTTAAGTAAATTCTTGGCATAAGTATCGCGCTTTCATAGTTACGAATGCCTCGTCAACACGTACGATTTCCATAGAACCTAATGATCTTTGATTCTTTTTCTCTTATGCGCTTTCATATAGAGAACTTTTGAGGAATAATTTGATTCCAATGCGCTAATTCCATTCAATTCAATGACCTAAGGGAAATCTGAGAGTTAATTTAAGCGTACCTAATTAACTTGGGGTGTTGAGGTTCATGATTCATTGAATAAGCAATTGGAGATTGTTTTGTATGCAAATATGCCATGTGTGGAGAAAAACCTCCTATCTATCTCACCATCCACTTAATTCCATCAAATTCGTCCAAATCTGCCTAGTTTAATTTATTGTTTTGTTTGTTTGATTTTCGTCCAAAACCAAATCCCCATTTGTTTTAGAGTGTCTAATTAGTTCAAATATGTTTTAGATTGTGTTTTCAAGAGTTTTGAGTCAAGTTAGAACCAAATTTCGTCCAAGTTTGTGTTTAGAGTCAAATCTGCCCAGTTTGTGTTTTTAGGCAGTTTTGAGTGTTTTTAGCTTATTTTGAGTCTTGTGAACTTGTTTTGAGTCTTTTTAAGTTGAGTTAAGTGTTTTAAAGGTTAGTTTTATTTAATTGAGTAAGTTTAAAGTGTTTAGCAATCCCTCCTAATCCCCGGTTTAAGAACGATCCCTACTTATTTATATGCTACAATTGTCAAAAGAGGGTTAATTTGTGTGTTAAGTTAATTTTCACACCAAATTTTGGTGCCGTTGCCGGGGATTAGCAACTTTGCTAATCCCTTGTTATTTCTTTTTGGTTATTGTCATGTGTTATTGACTTTAGTTTCTAACTTTTTTGTTTTCTTGTTTTAGGCACTAGTTTATGACTCGGAATTCTCAACCGGTTCATGCGCATATCTTAGACTTTGACGACGATTTTGAGCGAGCCTTGAGAAGAAAGAAGAATCAACAAGAGCCTCAACCACCTCAACCTGCACCTGAGCTTGAAGAGGACGAAATACAAGTGGGAGAGGAGACCACGACAAGGGTTTTTGAGGAAAAACAAGTTATGGCAGCCGACAACCGAACAATCAATGAGCTTTTCGCTTTGGGATTGGATAATGCCATGCCTCTATGCATTCAATATCCAAGGGCAGCCTGATAGGAGCATATTCATTCGACTTAAATGGCTTGTTCTCGTACATTTACGTTATGTTTCTTTAGTTATTTTAGTTCTTTATGCTTCTTTTGTGTGTTTTCAGGTTCTAAGGGCTTAGGGAGCAAGAAAGTGCATTTTGAGGCCATTTGGAGCATTTTTGGGCATGGATTGGATAGCTTATCCATGGAGCCAAAGTTTGGACGAATTTGAAGGCCTTATTTTCACTTTGGACATAAAACAAAGGGCCTAGCCCATTCTCTCTTATTCTCTCCCTTATAGCCATGCAAAGAACCATCCATTCCATCAAAAACAATCCATCAATTCACATGCAAAACCACCATTAACACACATGCACCCAAACAAAGCCAACCTAGCTAACCCTACATGCATTTTTTATTCACTCTTCATCATTGCATTCATCACCAAACACTTCCTTGTTGCCGTGCCTTTCCCTTCCACTTTCCAACCTTTTCAAATGCAATTTCATCAAACACATGCATTCTCTTCACTTTCACCCACATGCACATTTAATCATTCATTTCCCAACATCATTGCCGTGCACATTCCCTAACATTTCTAGCCATTTCATTTCATCATTACACCACCATTCACACCCCTTTAATCCACATGCAGCCACATATTCATTCACTTAATCATTAAGCCACACATTCACACACACACACCCAAAACACATCCATGCCGTGACCTACAAACACATGCATCCTGAAATCCTTTGCCGTGGCCTTCATTCCCATTTCCAACATCTTCACATGCATTTCCACTTTCACATGTCTTCACATTCAATTCCAAACAACAATCATTTCAAATGCCATGCATTCACATGCATTTTCAGCACCTACACACCTCACACACATGCAATTTCAGCACCAACAAGCATCATTGCCGTGTACCCCATATGCATTTCCAGCTTTCACATGCTTTCCTAACTATTTTCCATCATTAATTAGCCACTTGCATCTTAAACAAACAGCCATATACATCTCCATTCCTCCTATAAAAACCCTTGCATTCTCATTCATTGGGCATTCATTCACTCCCCACTCATACATCTCATTTCATACACTTCACACAACACAAACACAACCCTTGTGCCGCAAATCCCCTTCCATTTCTGTGCAGTTTTTCTCCTCCATTGCAGCCACTATCCAACCACTTCCCATCCCTCCAAAACACTTCACATAATCCCCAAAGCTCACTTAGACCTTGTGCTACAACAACGAGGAAGAAAAGAGTGCCTAAACGTTCATACAATTCAAGTTTGAGTTGTTGGAATTTTTAGGGGTTTCTTTGATTTCAAAGTTATGAGGAACTAAACCCCCTTTAGCTAGGGGGTGATTCGAAACTATGTTTATATTTGCAATATGAATTGATTACTTTTGGTTGGAATTTCATAAGTTGTGGATTCAATTCGTTTAACTATTTGATTGATAACTTATTTATGTATGTTCATTGAGATTGCAAGCTTAATTTTCATGCATGAATATGACGCTAGAATATAAGTGAGTTTCACCTAATCGTTATGAACTTATATTCACAAGTAGTGGAGGTTGCTTATAAACAATCGCGTTAAACGAATTCTTGGCATAAGTTTCATGCGTATTCCATAGTAACGAATGCCTCGTCAACACTTATAATTTTCATTGAACTTAATGATCTTTGTTGAATGTCTCTATCATGCGTATTCCATAGTTAGGGACTTTGATTAAGAATAATTTGGTTGTAATGCGTATTCCATTCAATCCAACGAATTTAGGGAAATCTGAAAGTTAATCTAAGCGGACCTAATTAACTTGGAGCATTGAGTTTCACAACTTATCGAAAGACCAACTGAGAATCAATATTGTATGCAAGTGTAACATGTGTGGAGAAGAACCCCTTGGCTATTCCATCATCCATATTTTCATCACATTCATATTTACGTTTTGCCTTTAATTACAATTTGTCCATTTAATTTAATCTCGTCCAACCACAATCACCCCCCTTATTTTGTTAAGTCTTATTCATTTGATTTGTCTTATTTTATGATTTTGAGTATTTGGAGTCTTTTAAACTTGTTTTGATTCTTTTAGTTTGTCTTAGTGTTTTAAAAGTTAGTTTTTATGTTTTTAAGTCAATTTAGAAGGTTTTAGCAAGCCCTCCTAATCCCCGGTCTAGAACGATCCCTCACTTATCCATTCTACTACAATTGTCAAACGAGGGTTTAATTTGAGTGTCAAGTAAATCTCGCATCACAGCCCCAGACAAGACTAACGAGTTCGAACTCAAGTCCAACTTATTGCACCATATTCCTAAGTTCCATGGGTTGTCCATGGAAGATCCTAATAAACACTTGAAGGAGTTCGAGGTTGTTTGCTCAAGTATGAACCCGGTGAATGTTGATGGGAGCATTTTGAAGATGAAGGCTTTTCCCTTTTCTCTCTTGGAAAAGGCTAAAGATTGGTTGTATGAACTAGCCCCCGGAACTGTCACATCATGGGAGAGTATGAAAAGGGCGTTTTTGGAGAAGTTTTTCCCAACTTCTCGAGTCATTCTTTTACTTAAAAGGATTAGTGGCATTCAGCAAAATCAAGGTGAATCATTTCCAACTTATTATGAACGTTTTAAAACCCTTGTTGCTTCATGTCCACAGCACCAAATGAAGGAGGAGCTTCTTCTTCAATATTTCTACGAAGGGCTTCTACCAATTGAACGTCAAATGCTAGACGCCTCAGCGGGTGGAGCTTTAGTGGACAAAACACCTATGGCCGCCAAAACTCTCATTGCCAACCGAGCTTTGAATGCTCAACAATACGAAGGCGTTGGTCAAAGAGACATACCACATCAGCAACAAGTTAATGAGGTAAATGCTATTTCCAAACTTCAAAATCAAATGGCTAATCTTACTTCTCTTCTTTCGCAGGTGGTTGAAATACCAAAGGTACAAAGTGTGGTTGTTTGTGGCGTGTGCTCTATGAATGGACATCTCACGGACAAGTGCCCTCAATTGATTGAGAACGGAGGGTGGGAATCTGCCAATGTCGTGGGTTATAGGAGCCAAAACTAACCAAGGAGTGATCCTTTCTCTAACACATACAATCCTGGTTGGAGAGATCATCCAAATTTCAAATGAAGGGAGCCACAACAACCCCAACAACAAAGCACATTTAGGCAGCAACCTCCGGGATTCTACCAAAGGCCGTATGCACCCACACCACCCTAAGCACAGCCTACACAACCCAAATCAGGTTCGTCCATAGATAATGATCAAAATTTTCAATTACTAACTTCTATGGTGCAGGGAATGCAAAATAGGCACAAAAAGGTTGATAAATTAGAAAAGCAAGTAGGGCAGATTGTAGAGTTCATGGGCTAATTCAGAGAGCAAGGCAAGTTGCCTAGTTCAACCGTTGTCAACCCAAAAGGGGGATTCGAATCTGCCAAAGCAATCATGTTGCGAAGTGGAAAACAAGTTGGAACGGCCTCACAACCCTCTAAATCAGCCCCAACGGAGGACGAAAAGTTGCAATTCTTGGAAGGGGAGCAAGAGCAAGCCACGGCAAGGGTAGCACCACCCATGCCGCAGCCACCCAAACTACACCATTCGGCTTCCAAGGGTAAGGAGGTTCCAAATTCGATTATTTCTAATGTTATTCCTCCAAATGTACCATTTCCTTGTAGATTCATGCAAACAAAGAAGGAGGAGGCTGAAAAGGACATTTTGGAGACATTTAGAAAAGTACAAGTCAATATACCACTTTTGGATGCAATTAAGCAAGTTCCAAGGTATGCTAAGTTTTCAAAAGAACTTTGCACTACTAGGAAGAGATTTTCGAACAAAGAGGTTGTAAAGGTAAGTGAAAATGTCTCAGCCATCTTGCAACGTAAATTGCCCCCTAAATGCAAAGATCCGGGTAGTTTTACAATTCATTGTGTTATTGGCAATAATCGTTTTGAACATGCCATGCTAGACTTAGGTGCATCTATTAATGTTATGCCTTACTCAATTTATGCATCTATGAACCTAGGTGAGTTAAAAATTGATGGTATGATTATTCAATTGGCTGATAGATCTAATGCCTATCCAAAGGGTGTTTTGGAAGATGTTTTAGTACAGGTCAATCATTTAATCTTTCCGGCGGATTTCTACGTGCTGGAAATGAAAGAATCAAACCATTCCCCTTCGTTGCCAATTCTTCTTGGCCGCCCCTTCATGAAAACTGCCCGCACTAAGATTGATGTGTTTAATGGGACTTTAAAAATGGAATTTGATGGGGAAGTTATTAATTTCAATCTTTCTGAATCTATCAAGTACCCTATTGATGATCATTCGTGTTTTGCTATTGATGTAATTGATTCGTTGGAGCAGGACCATTTTGAACAATTGAACGAAGATGCACTTGAATTGGTCATCACAAGAAGAATGGAACTCAAAGACAAGAAATTAGGGCCATTAACTACCCACGGCATGCATGGAGGACACCATGCCGTACCCCCTAGTGTTGATATGATTGAGATAGTGGCTGCCCTTGAGTCATTGCCATTACAATCTGGTAAGTCTTCGGACCCAATGTCAATTCCAATTTCGACTAATAAGCCCATCCTTCAGTTGTGCAGCCACCATCCCTTGAACTTAAACCATTGCCGAGCCATTTAAAGTATGTTTTCTTGGGAGACCAAGAGACCTTGCCCGTCATTATATCCTCCTGGCTCACGGCACAAGAAGAAGGTAAGTTAGTAAGGGTGTTAAAGGAGTACAAAACTGCAATTGGTTAGACCTTGGCCGACATCAAGGGAATAAGCCCGACCACGTGCATGCATCGTATACTTTTGGAGGAGAGGTCCAAAGCATCTCGAGAGGCTCAACACCGACTCTACCCTCTAATGATGGAAGTTGTGAAGAATGAGATAATCAAGCTCTTGGATTGTGGAGTGATCTATCCAATTTCAGATAGTCGTTGGGTGTCTTCGGTTCAATGTGTTCCAAAGAAATCCGGAGTAACTGTGGTGACAAATGCCGAACATGAGCTTGTTCCTACTCGAATCCAAATAGGTTGGAGGGTTTGTATTGATTATAGGAAGGTCAATGCCACTACAAGGAAGGATCATTTTCCCTTGCCATTCATTGATCAAATGCTTGAAAGGTTAGCGGGTTATGCTTTTTATTGTTTTCTTGATGGATATTCAGGTTATAATCAAATTGTGATAGCTCCGGAGGATCAAGAGAAAACCACTTTTACATGCCCCTTTGGTACATTTGCTTATCGTCGCATGCCATTTGGTTTATGTAATGCACCTGCCACATTTCAAAGATGCATGATAAGCATATTTTCAGATTATGTTGAGAAAATTATTGAGGTTTTTATGGATGATTTCAGCGTTTTTGGTGATTCATTTGATGGTTGTTTGAATAATCTTAGTTTAATTTTAAAACAATGCATTGAAACTAACCTTGTTCTAAATTGGGAAAAATGTCATTTCATGGTTAAACAAGGCATAGTTTTAGGTCATATCATTTCTGAAAAAGGTATTGAGGTTGACAAATCGAAGATAGATCTTGTGCGCCACTTACCCTCTCCTACTTCGGTTAGAGAGGTTCGTTCGTTCCTTGGACATGCAGGTTTTTATTGAAGGTTCATCAAGGATTTCTCGAAGGTCTCCCAACCTCTATGTCGTCTCCTACAAAAAGATGCACCTTTTGATTTCACCAAGGAGTGCACGGCAGCTTTCCAACTCCTCAAGGACTTGTTAACCACGACACCCATCATTGTGACATCGGATTGGAGCCTTCCATTCGAGCTCATGTGTGATGCATCCGACTATGCGTTAGGGGCTGTTTTAGGCCAAAGAAAGGACAAGAAGCCGCATGTTATCTACTACGCATCCCGGACGTTGAATGACGCTCAATTAAACTATTCGACCACTGAAAAAGTACTTCTTGCCATTGTCTTTGCTTTAGATAAATTTCGATCATATTTACTTGGTACTAAGGTTATTATTTTCACTGATCATGCAGCTTTAAAGTACTTGTTCACCAAGAAGGAAGCCAAACCACGGCTAATTCGATGGATGCTACTTCTTCAAGAGTTTGACATCGAAATCAAGGACAAAAAGGGAAGTGAAAATGTGGTAGCTGACCACCTAAGCCGTATGATACATGAGGAGGAGCCGCTACCTATTTCAGAAACCTTCCCCGACGAGCAATTGCTATCCATTAAGGTAAGTGAGCCTTGGTATGCGGATTTGGTGAATTATTTGGTGACTAAACAAGTTCCAAACACTCTAAACAGAAACCAACTTGATAAATTGAAAAAGGATGCTAGGTTTTATGTTTGGGATGATCCATACTCGTGGAAATATTGCTCGGATCAGATTATACGTAAGTGTGTGCATGACATGGAATTCAATTCTATTTTAACATTCTGTCACACTTATGCATGTGGGGGACACTTTGGGACACAACGCACAGCCCTTAAGGTTTTAAAATATGGATTCTATTGGCCAACTTTATTTAAGGATGCTAGAACCTTTTGTATGTCTTGTGATCGTTGCCAAAGAATAGGTAACATTAGTGCAAAGGATCAAATGCCACAAAATGTTATACTTCCTGTTGAAATTTTTGATGTTTGGGGCATTGATTTTATGGGTCCTTTTCCTTCCTCACATGGTTTCCTTTATATCTTACTTGCTGTGGATTATGTGTCGAAATGGGTGGAAGCAAAAGCCACCCGAACTAATGATTCTCGAGTGGTTGCAGATTTCATTAGAACTAACCTATTTGCAAGGTTTGGAATGCCATGAGTGATCATAAGTGATGGAGGGTCTCACTTTTGCAATCGAACCATTGAGGCTTTGCTCAAGAAGTACAACGTCACTCATAAGGTTTCAACACCTTATCATCCTCAGACCAATGGGCAAGCCGAGGTTTCAAATAAGGAGATTAAGAAAATTCTAGAGAAGACCGTGGACCCAACAAGGAAGGATTGGAGTGTACGTTTGGAGGATGCATTGTGGGCATATCACACGGCATATAAGACACCCCTAGGCATGTCCCCATTTCGGCTCATTTATGGCAAACCATGCCATTTTCTCGTGGAATTGGAGCACAAGGCGCATTGGGCCGTCAAAACATTCAACATGGACATTGATGCCACTGGAATTCATAGGAAGCTCCAATTGAATGAACTTGAAGAGATTAGGAACGAGGCATATGAAAACACTCGAATTTACAAGGAGAAGACAAAGGCTTTCCATGATAAGATGATTTGAGGCAAATCATTCTCCATTGGGCAGAAAGTGCTACTCTTTAATTCCCGCCTTCGCTTGTTTCCTGGTAAGTTGCGTTCTAAGTGGGTTGGCCCTTTTGTTATTACTAATGTCTTTCCTTATGGTGCAATCCAAGTTCAAAGCTTGAAAACAGGACAAGAGTTCAAGGTGAATGGTCATCAGTTAAAGCCCTACTATGAGAATTTCGAGGAGCATGTTGTGGATGATGTACCCCTCCATGTTGTGGGTACTACTAGTGAAGCTTAGCATGGCGTATTCGTCTGGCTGGAAGACGTTAAAGCAAGCGCTTCTTGGGAGGCAACCCATGCATTCAACATGGCGAAGATAGAACGTCCACTCCAAACGTAGATTTGCGTTTCTAAACCCTTATCCTTGCTGTTTGTTTTATCATGCTTAGTTGTTTATTATTTGTCTGCTTTTATGTGAGTCTTTGTGTGAAACATTGAGGACAATGTTTGATTTAAGTGTGGGGGGCTAAACAAGTGTTTTTATGCAAAATTCGTGGGATTCTATCACCTATCACTTCTAATGTTGTTTCTCATTGTTTTGGTGTGTTTTTAGTGCGTTTTAAGCTGTTTTGGTGTGTTTTGAAGTAAAAATCAGAAATTTGAAAAAAAATTGAAAAAAAGGTGTTTTGAAAAAGCCAAAAAGAGTTGTTTTTGTGTGTTTGTTTGTGTCTTAGGGTACCTTCCAACACAATGATGAGGATTTGGTTTTTAATGCATGACTGTTAAAGAGAGTTACAAACAATGATGGAAGTTTGATTTGCTCCTTGGTTTATGCTTGGTTGTAGTTATAGTTTACGAATTCACATGTAATCACACAGGATAAAATCAGTTTTTGTAACATGCTTGAAGGAAGGAACTCAAACAAACGCTACATCCCTAAGAGACTTGAGCCTAAACGTTTATTTGGAGAGTTATTAATCTGTGCATTCTTGTTTTCTAAAGTTGTTGCATGATCTCATTATTCTTTGCTTGGTTGCTACTTAGAATGCGTTTCATCATTATAGTTCCAAATACTAGAACTCCTACCCTTTTCATTCAAAGCATGAAATTGATTAGCAAAACAAATAACAAGATGAAGTTGTGTAGTAGTCACCACCATAGCCAAATAGCCGAATCCATCCTTGTCATTTGTATTGTAGGTTTAAACCCCGTTGAGCCTCATTTAGCCTATTTTCCTTCTTAACTACATCCCCCTTACCTAGCCTAGAATAGGACTTTCCATACCCTTGTTCTTGAAGTATAGTGGAGCATGACATGGAAGGAATTCCTTTTGAGTGACATTTGTGCAGAAAACAAGTGTGGGGGAAGGGATTTTGAGAGTGTGTGTGCCAAAGTCTTAAAGGAGGCACGGAAGGAAAAAAAAAAGAAAAGAAAAAAAAATGTGAAAAGAAGAAAAAGAAAAAGAAGAAGAAAAGAAAGAAAAGGAGTGAAAATAAGTGAGAATGAACTCACAAGTGTTGATTGTTGAAGCAAGGGTCCAAAAAGTTTGAATATGGCCCTAAGTTTTGTGTGTTTCCCCCTTGAGTGTTCAAAGTTGACTTCTGCATTCTAAAGGGAATTCTAAGTGCCTAATTCAATACTTTTCTCAATATTGCTTTAAGAATGTTTGTTTCCTCTTACCTTTCGTTGTTAGCCAATACCCTAGCCCCGTTACAACTCTTTGACTTCTATCTTGATTGTTATGTATTTCAATATGTGGAGTTTAAAATGGGTTTGAGCATATGGTATCCCTGGGTCTCGCGTCTAAGTAGTGGCATTCAATTCATGAGATCATATATATACATGTTAATAATTCCAGAAAATGCTTTCCTTGTTATAACATATGTGAGTGTTCGTCTACATGTTTACATCAATCTTCTCACATATACCTAGTGTAGGGAGCGTAGTTAGAAAATCTGTGTGAAAATTGAGAGTACATCTAGTAAAGAATTGAGAGAATTCTCTAAGGCATGTTACTACATTCAAAATGTTGTTTTAATTGATTAAATGCGAGCTAGTGAATGGTGACTATGATTAAGTATGCTCGAGGGTAAGGATTGCTTAAATCTATGTGAGTGGTGATCTTTGACATGTTATGCTTCATTGGAAATCCCTGAGGCAAACGTTGGAAGGTTTAGATTGGTTGTTTTGTTACTGTTTGTTGTTTGTTTTGCTCGAGGACTAGCAAAAGATAAGTGTGGGGGAATTTGATAGGAGCATATTTAGGTGACTTAGCTAGCTTATTCTTGTGCATTTGTGCTATTATTTCCTAGTTAATGTCATATTACAACTCATTTTCGTGTGTTTGTAGGTCCAAAGGGTTAAAGGACCAAGGAAGTGCATTTTGATGCATTTTGGACACTATGTGGATAGCTTGCACATGGGCCAACATGGATGGACGAATTTGGACTTCAAGAGGCTAGAAAAGTGATGAGAAGAGGAAGGAACTAAGCTCAAGATAAAGTGGATAAGGAAGTAGCTCAAAAGAGGAAACCCTATCCAAAACTTTATCTAAAACCTTATCCAACATTATCCAAAACATTATCCAAATCTTATCTCATCTAATCCTATCCTAACCTTATCATGTCTTAATCCTAGTTGCAAAGGGACCTAAAAACAAAAACAACTCTTTTTCGATTTTTTTTCAAATTTTCGGATTTTCTGTTTAAGACACATAAAAATACTTCAAAACACACTAAAAACACTTAAAAACAGTGAATAACAACTTTAGAAGTGATAGGTGATAAAATCCCACAAAAATCTTGCGAAAACAGTTTGTTTACCCCCCCCCCCCCCCCCACACTTAAACCAAACATTGTCCTCAATGTTTTAAGCATAGACTCACAAACAAACAACCAAATAAAACAACTAACAAACATGACAATCATGGCAAAGTGAAAGCAATAAAGACTAGGGTTTAGGAACGCAAATCTGGTTATGGAGTGTTGGAGATTCCTAGGTCTTCTTTATTTGAATGCATGGGTTGCCTCCCAAGAAGTGCTTGCTTTAACGTCTTCCAGCCGGACGATACCTCCTTTTAAGCTACCCTAGGTCCCATGGCATGGAATTGATCTATGAATGGAAGGTGATACTTGAAATGATCCGGTAATGGTTTAAATTCAAGATTGGGTGCCTGAATCATCAACAACTTGTTAGTATAAAACAAAATTGAAATTGGAGGAGGTGTGTGCTCCAATAAGAACTTGATGCGAACTAAATAAGCACACAAATTAAAACCCTCTTTTGACAATTGTAGGAAAGATGCAAGTAGGGATCGTTCTAGACCAGGGATTAGGAGGGATTACTAAATCACTTGGAGACTGACTCAAAAATGTAAAACAAACGTTAAAAACACTAAACTAGGCTCAAAGAATGCAAACTAAACAATAAAACACTTAAACAAATCAAAAGACTCAAAGAAAGCAAAACACTTATAAACACAAACTAAGACACTTTCTAACTAAATTGGACACTAAAGTAAAGGGGGATTGAGGTTTTGACGAAATTAAACTAAATGCACAGATTGCAATTAAAAGGCAGAATGTAAATATGAATGTGATGAAAATATGGATGAATGCTAGCTAGAAGGTTCTTCTCCACACATGTTACACTTGCATACAATTTGATTTTCAGTTGGTCTTTCGATAAATTATGAAACTCAACACCCCGGGTTAATTAGGTCCGCTTAAATTAACCGTCAAGTTCTCCTTAAGTTAATGAATTGGATGGGTTAGCGCAACGCAATTCAAAACATTCTCCAAAAGTCCTTTACGTGAAAAGCACAATAAAGATACAATCAAAGATCATTAAGCATCATGAAAACTATAAGTGTCGACGAGGCATTCGTTACTATGATGAGCATGAAACTAGTGCCAAGAATTCATTTAACGTGATTGTTTATAAGCAACCTCCACTACTTGTGAATATAAATTCATAACTATTAGGTGAAACTCACTTATATTCTAGCGTCATATTCATGCATGAAAATTAAGCGTGCACTCTCAATCAACATACATAAATAAGTTATCGATCAAGCAGTTAAACAAATTGAATTCACCATTCATGAAATTCCAACCAAAAGTAATCAAATCATCTTGCAAGCATAAACATGGTTTCGAATCACCCCCTAGCTAAATAAGGGTTTAGCCTCTCAAGTTCACAAAAAGAGAAATACAATTGAATTTAAACATAAAGCACAAAGGATTGATTACACCTAGGACGCACAACGAATCCACTTGAATTCCTGCGCGTTGAAGCTCCTCTTTCCTCTTCTCCTTGCTGCGGCAGAGAGTGTTTAGGGAATTTCTGGATGGTTTTCTCGGTTAGGGATGGATTTAGGGAGGTTGGATGGTGCGGCAAGGTTGGTAGATGGTGTGTGAAGGTGTGGAAGGTGGCTGGGAAGGTGGAGGAAGGCACGGCAATAATGGGAATTGGCTGCATTGGCTGGGGGAAGGCACGGCAGAGAAGGGAGGTTGAATGGTTGCCTGCGGCTAAAGGACAAAGAATGGGATAATGGGTGATGGTGGCTGCGGCACTAATGGGAATTAATTGGGTTTTTTTTTTTGGGTGGCTGCATGATAAAAAATATATATATGAATGGAATGAATTAGGGTGAATATGCCACGGTTTAGGTTAGAAATTAGGTTGGAAAAATATCATGGAATGCACGGCAAAAGTGAAAAATAATGTATGGTGCTGCGGCCAGATTTTCTTTTTGATTTATTAGGTTAAATGATAAATGGGGGGGCCACGGCTTTTAGTGAATTTGGGAGAGAACGGCTTATGGTGGAAAAATGGGAGAATGTGAGGAGTGACGGCTAGGGAGAAAATTAAAGGGAACGGCTGAGATTAGAACTAGAAGGCTTAGGGTTTATGGATGATGGATGGGAGATGCGGCTAGGGGTTTAAAACATATATGATTTCAGAAATAAACCCTAGCTTGTTTTTATTAACTAAAATAAATTCAAAGACTTCTAGAATTTAGGAAATAACATCAGAAATTAAAGGGGGACTGATTAAAGGGTGCGGCTAGGGTTAGGTTAGGAGAGGGAAATAGGGTTTAATTGCACAACATTGGACAAAAGTGCCCCCCCTTGCACGGCAAGGGAAGGGAATTAGGGTTAAGGCGCGGCAAGGTTGTGTAATTGGGCTAGGGCCTTGGTTTTGTGTCCTAAAGTACCTACAAGGTCTTCAAAGTGGCTAGAAAATACGGATGTTTAGATTAGGAAAGGTTACCAAAACGGGAAACTTAGGGTTAACTTTCCTACTTCAAGTAGGAAATCTTGTTTGAGTAGGATTCCTCGTTTTGGTAAGAATTCATCGTTGGAGTAGGAATTCGTCGTTTTGGTAAGAATTCATCGTTGGAGTAGGAATTCGTCGTTTCTTCAAATCTTCAACTCATTCATTCCTCTTTCGCTCCAAAAGACTCCAATTTGCATCTTCTTGCACACTTTGGCCTTATAATCTGAAAATACACAAAAGTAGCCTTAAACACTAAAATAGCTAAGTAAACACAACATAACGGCACGAGAACAAGCTAATTAAGTCGCATGAATATGCTCCTATCAAATTCCCCCACACTTAACTTTTGCTAGTCCTCGAGCAAAACAAAACAACTAAAGTAAACAAGACGAAACAAAACAAACAAAACAAAACCTAAACCTTCCAACGTTTGTGATGCGAGTTTTATACGCGCACAAATTAAACCCTCTTTTTGTCAAATTGTAGTATAGGTGCAAGTAGGGATCGTTCTGGACCGGGGATTAGGAGGGATTGTTAATCTCTTGGAAACTGACTTAAAAACGTAAAAACAATATAAAACACTAAACTAGACTCAAAGAATTCAAAAATACTTTAAAACATAAACTAAACAGATTCTAACAAGTTCAAAAGACTCAAAACTCTTAAAAACACAAACTAAATTGATTTCTAACTAATTTGACATTAAAGTAAAGGGGGATTTAGGTTTTGACAAAATTAAACTAAATGAACAAATTGCAATTAAAACAGAATGTAAATATGAATGTGAATAAAATATGGATGATGGAATAGCCAAGGGGTTCTTCTCCACACATGTTACACTTGCATACAAGATTGATTCTCAGTTGGTCTTTCGATAAATTATGAAACTCAACGCCCCGGGTTAATTAGGTCCGCTTAAATTAACTTTCAGATTTCCCTAGATTCGTTGGATTGAATGGAATACGCATTACAACCAAATTATTCTTAATCAAAGTCCCTAACTATGGAATACGCATGATAGAGACATTCAACAAAGATCATTAAGTTCAACGGAAATCATAAACATCGACGAGGCATTCGTTACTATGGAATACGCATGAAACTTATGCCAAGAATTCGTTTAACGCGATTGTTTATAAGCAACCTCCACTACTTGTGAATATAAGTTCATTACGATTAGGTGAAATTCACTTATATTCTAGCGTCATATTTATGCATGAAAATTAAGCGCGCATTCTTAATAAACATTCATAAATAAGTTATCAATCAAACGGTTAAACAAATTGAATCCACAACTTATTAAATTCCAACCAAAAGTAATCAATTCATAATGCAAGCATAAACATGTATTTCGAATCACCCCCTAGCTAAAGGGGGTTTTAGTTCCTCATAACTTTGAAATCAAAGAAACATCTAAACATTCCAACAACTCAAACTTGAATTGTATGAACGTTTAGGCACTCTTCTCTTCCATTACAAAACAAAGAAAATTGAATTTAAACATTGAAATCAAAGAAACACCTAAACATTCCAACAACTCAAACTTGAATTGTATGAACGTTTAGGCACTCTTCTCTTCTTCGTTGTTGTAGCACAAGGTCTAAGGTGAGTTTTTGGGGGATGAGGAGTGGTTGGAATGAAGAGAAAATATGCAGAAAATGAAGGGATATGCACGGCAAGAATGGAGGTATTTGTGGTGTGTTGTGTATGAAAATGAGATGTGAATTTAATGAATGAATGCAAGGGTATTTATAGGAGTAGTGGAGGGAACATATGGCTATGTCATTTGTAGGTGAAGTAGGTGGATGTTGTAGGTGATTATGAGTGATAAGTGATAAGTGTATGATATGTTAAGTGATAAGTGAATGATTATGATAAGTGATAAATGAATGTATGATATGATAAGTGGTGAATGATAAGTGGTAGTGTTTAAGTATTTAAAATAGGGAACAAAGCCCTTCCTTGCATGGCAAGGAAGGGAGACACAAGGAAACACACGACAATGTCCTAAGGTTGCTAGGAATGTTGTTTTTGTGTTCTAAAATGCGTAGGAATTTTCAATGATGCTCAAACATGAGGTCTTTTTAGGATTTAACTTTCCTACTTCAAGTCTTCAATTTCGTCCATCCTTTTGGCTCCAAGCATATGATATCCATTCCAATCTCTAATTTGCTCCAAAGGCTCCAAAAGGCATCCTTTTGCATACTTTGCCCTTAGAACCTGAAAACACACAAAAGAAGCATAAAGAACTAAAATAACTAAAGAAACATAACGTAAATGTACGAGAACAAGCCATTTAAGTCGCATAAATATGCTCCTATCAAATACCCCCACACTTAGCTTTTGCTAGTCCTCGAGCAAAACAGAAAAACAAAACAAAAAGAACAAAACACAACCTACACCTTCCAACAATCGTATCAGGGACTTCCAATGCACATGACAAATTAAAAATCATTATTCTCACAGATTTGAGCCATCTTTACACTTAAGTACATTCTTACTCATAGTCACCACATACTAGTTCACAACTAAGCATTTAAAACCATGTTTTGAATGTAGTAACATGCCTTAGAGAATTCCCTCAATTTCTTACTAGATGTACTCTCGTTTTTCACACAGATTTTCTGACTACACACCCTACACTAGGTATATGTGAGAAGATTGATGTAAACATGTAGACGAACACTCACATATGTTATAATAAGGAAAGCATTTTCTGGAGTTAATAAGCATGTTTAGATATGATCTCATGAATGGAATGCTACTACTTAGACGCGAGAACCAGTGACACCATAAGCCCATACCAAGTTCAAACTCCACAAATTGAAATACACAACACTCAAGATAGAAGTCAAGGGTTGTAACGGGGCTTGGGGTATGTGGATAACAAAGAAGGGATATGGAAAACAAAGGTTTTTAAAGAAATAGTGAGCAAAGCATTTGAATCAACTTAGAATTCACTTTTGAATGAAAACTCAACTTTTGAACAAAAAGGGAGAGTTTAGACAATTTACACCCAGAATTGGTGTTTTGGAACCTTTCTTCAATCACTTATTCTTTCATTTTTTTTCTTTTCTCTTTTTTTTTTTTTTTTTTTTTTTTTTTTTTTTTTTTCTTTTCTTTTGAATCTCAAAACATCAACACTTAAACATTCTCTCCCCCACACTTATTTTCTTTCATAATGTAACTCAAAAGGAATTCAATTAAGTCATGCTCACTATCTTTTAAGAACAAGGGTGGGGATTGTCCTAAACTAGGCTAGGTGAGGAAAATGTGGGTAAACAAAGAATAAAGGCTAAACAAGGCTCAACGGGGTTAAAACTTACAACATATACGAAGTATGGGAAGTAAGGCTATTTGGCTATGGTGGTGGTCACTACACAACTTCTTCTTGAATATGTGTTATGCAAATCAATAACATGCTTTGAATGAAATGGGCATGAGTTCTAGCATTTGGAACTATATGATGAAACGCCTTCTAAGTAGTAACCAAGCAAAGAATAATGAGATCATGCAACGACTTTAGAAAACAAGAAATCACAGATTAAACTCTCCAAAGAACGTTATAGGCTCAAGTCTCTCAGGGTTGTAGCGTTTGTTTGAGTTCCTTCCTTCAAGCATGTTACAAAAACGAATTTTTTTTTCTTTTATGATTGCATGTGAAGTCATACATTATAACCATAACCAAGCATATACCAAGAGTAAATCATACTTTTCTCTATGTTTATAACTCTTTCTAACCGTCATGCAATTATAAACCAAATCCTTATCATTGTGTTGGAAGGTACCCTAAGACACAAACACACAAAAACGACTCAAAACTCTCTTTTTAGGGTTTTTAAAACAAGTTTTTCAAATTTTTATGTGATTTTCGGAGTTATAAAACAAAACACACTAAAACACTCTAAAACAACTTAAAAACACCTTAAAACAGCAAGGAACAACATTTGAAGTTATGGGTGATAAAATCCCACGAATTTGCATTAAATAAACTTAGTTACCCCCCCCCCCCCCCCCCCCACACTTAAATCAAACATTGTCCTCAATGTTTTAAGCATATGGTTCACACAAAACATAAGTAAACACACAAAAAAAACATTTAAACATACTAAACATGGCAGAATGTAATTAACAAAGAGAAGAGTTTAGGGACGCAAATCTGGTTATGGAGTGTAAATTCCCTCTTCTCCTTGGTGATTGCATTGAGGCTTTGATCTTTGTGATTCCACAGGCTTACTCTTGAACTGTATTCCGCCCATCGTTGATTTTCCTTTGTGCTACTTCTTGAACTGGGCAGCATGATGGTTCATTTGGTCTCCCCCGAAGGTCTGAGCTTATCCCTTTTATCTGTTTCTTTGTTCAATCTTTCCAATTCGTATTGAAAAGGGTTGGAGGATAACTCAACCTATGTTTGTCTCCACATGCTTCAATGTATCATTTTCACTTGCCTTACTCGCTCCCCTTTGCAGAAGTGGTCCCTTCTCCGGAAGTGTATCAACCGTTGAAGATGACTACTCGAGAGCAACGCTAGGTAAGCAATCAGGAATAGGTTCCAGGCAGTTGGCTCCAGATCGGAAGATTGACTCCAAGTGCCGGCTGATTGCTTCTTTTACTTTGCCATGCAAGTAAGAACAAGGACAAAGAAAAAGACAGGGAAAGAGCATGATATGAGATACTTTTGCTTTTGACCTTGATGATATGAGATACCTTTGCTTTTGAAGAAGCGGTGCATGAATCAGCACATGTATTTCCTCCTGCGTCATCTTTACTCCAGGCATCTGGTATCATCTTTGGGGAAGAAGAAAAAATTTAGTATTTCGAAAGGCTTTGCTGGGAGTGCGCCCTCAGAGGTGAGGGAGAGTTGGGCATTTTCTTCAGGTTTGCCCTGCCATAAAAGACGAAGGTCGACATATATAGAGATAATATCAAGTGGTGGTACTTTTTACCCTTGTCGACAAACGTTTTGATCCCGCAATTCCGGCTTTTTGAAATAGTGGCGCCTCTTCGATCTCTGAATACGCCTCTTCGATTTCTGAACGACGCCCCTTCGATTTCTGAACGACGCCCCTTCGCTTTCTGAACGACACGTGGTAGTGCAGATGCGGCTCCTTTTGACAAAGCTGCACGCGTCTTCTGAAAAGCAAAGAAAGCGTCGCCGAACTTTGCGCTTGTCGGCTAAAGATATGTAGTTGCGGTGATGGCCTCCACGTGTTGTCTGAAAAGAAGAAATCTTTTGACAAAGTTGAACGCGTCTTTTGAAAAGCCGAGAAAGCGTCGCCAAAATTACGCCGGAAATTCCGGCTTTTTGAATCGGTGGACGCGTCGCCTTGGCTTTTTTATTGAGCTATCGATCACCACAACAAACACTCTCTGAAGATTTCCCATTCTTGAAGATCGACTCTGGCCCTTTGAAATTTAACTCCATCCCTTTTCTTTGAACACTTTTGAAAAATGGCAAACTCATCGAACCTTAGCTTGGAATTGAGCCTTAGCAGTGATACGGGCGCGCCGCGTCAAGGTAACGTATGGCGCCCTTCTTTCTTATCTTCTAACGGTCTTCTTACAGGTGAAGACTCCGTGATGCAGGACGCCACAACAGCTACAATAGTAGCTAGGAACCTCCTCACTCCAAAAGATAGTAGGCTGCTGTCAGGACGGTCCGATGAGTTGGCCGTTCAAGAGTCCCTCACACTTAGTGTTCAGTGTGCGAGTTCTGTGTCCAACATGGGCCAATGCCTGATTGCCCGCTCCCGTCAGGTGGAATCATTGATGGCAGAGGTGGAGAGTCTTAAGCAAGAGATCCAGCAGCTTAAGTACGAGAATAGAAGTTTGCATGTGCTTGCAAATAACTAATCGTCGGGCATGAAGAGAAAGCTTGATGAGCTGCAAGAATCTGAGGGTCGAATTCACAGTGACCGTCAAAGGCTTGCAGCTTGTCTCCAGAGGCACCTTTTTCCTGGGTCATCCAGCGCTTGGCCAAGTATTGAGGCCTGGAATGCTCTAGCTCCGATGGCTTCCGCTTCTGCGCCTTCCGCTCCTATGCCTTCCGCTTCTATTCCTTCTGCTTCGACGCCTCGTAGCGGGGCTTCACGTAAACATCCTCTGTGAAGGCTCCATCTTTCTCCATGTTTAGTATCTTTTTTTTTTTTTTTTTTTTTTTTTTTTTTTTTTTTAACATAAATAAAATCAAACGGCATGGAATTTATCTTTGAATGGGCGGTGATACTTGAAATGATCCGGTAATAGTTTAAATTCCAGATTGGGTGCCTGAATCATTAACCACATGTTAGTATAAAAGAAAATTGAAATTCGGGGAGGCGGCTTACCTGTGTGCTCCAAAATGAACTCCAGAATAAACACCCCTTCGAAAGTTATGACTTGTCCCGTGTCATAAAATCCAACTTCCTTGGGAATTGTGGTTTCAAATATGTCCTCTTTGATGCCTTCTACATCTTCTCCAGCCACTACCTTCTCTTGAATCATTCTTCTTGGTGTACAAAGTCCTTTGAAGAATTCAACACCATCTAAAACTTGCTGTGTTGCACCAAGAATTTGAATAGCATTTTGCACCTTTGGGAAGGCTTCCACGATGTCCTTTTTACTCTCTTCTTGGTTGGGAATCAAAAACCTGCTAGGAAAAGGGACATTGGGTGGAATAACATCAGAATAACATGGAATTGGGACGTCCTTACTGGTGGTGGGTGGTTTAGAGGGCTTAGGGGGCTGCGGCAAGGGTTGTTCTACCCTTGCCGTGTGCATGTCTTCTTCCTCCTCCTCAATTAGCAGCTCTTCATCCACTTCTAGGCTATGTTTGGACATTTTTAGGTCATCTCCAACCTCCATAGCACTTCCCAAAGTGATAGCATTATGGATTTCAAAATCTTCCTTCGAGTTTTCAATAGTTGAGTTGGAGAGTTCACTTTGCTCTTGAATTTGTTTCATGAACTCCATAATCTGCCCAAATTGCTCGTCCAATTTACCCAACTTCTTGTCTTGATTTTGTTCGTCCTGCGTCAAAGAGGTTAGTAATTGAAAATTTTTATCATTATCCATGGACATACTTGAACTTGATTGGAATTGTTGTGGGGGAGGTTGTGGTGGCTGCATAGGTGTTGTATTGAACTCCTCATTTGGTTGCCAATATGCTTATTGTTGAGCCTCCTTGGCTTGATTTTGTGACCCCTGCGCCAAAGAATTTATTTCATTAAGAATTTGATTATAATCTATTGGCGAACTTGAATTTAATTGAGCATATTGCATATGAAGTTGTGGTGGCTGCATAGGTCTTGAATAGAACTCCTCATATGGTTGCCAATATGCTTCACGTTGAACTTGTTGATCTTCCCACCATATAGAGTTTGAATGATCCCTCCAATCTCTTTGTGGACATTGATTGGCTTGAAATCCTTGCCTATATGAAGCACCAAATGTAGGGACACTCTGCATTGTGGTCCTTTCGGCATACGGCGACAATTTAGAAGTAAGATTTGCCAATTGAGCTTGAATGCTAGCAAAATCCATATCTTACTTCTCTAGTACCTAAAATCAAAGAAAGAGAACTAAATCAAATATCAAAAGTAACAACAAACAAAGAAAACAACACTAAGTTAGAAACTAAAACGAAAACAACTAAACCAAAAAAAAGAAAAGAACCAAGGGATTAGCAAAGTTGCTAATCCCCGGCAACGGCGCCAAAATTTGATGCGAGTTTTATACGCGCACAAATTAAACCCTCTTTTTGTCAAATTGTAGTATAGGTGCAAGTAGGGATCGTTCTGGACCGGGGATTAGGAGGGATTGTTAATCTCTTGGAAACTGACTTAAAAACGTAAAAACAATATAAAACACTAAACTAGACTCAAAGAATTCAAAAATACTTTAAAACATAAACTAAACAGATTCTAACAAGTTCAAAAGACTCAAAACTCTTAAAAACACAAACTAAATTGATTTCTAACTAATTTGACATTAAAGTAAAGGGGGATTTAGGTTTTGACAAAATTAAACTAAATGAACAAATTGCAATTAAAACAGAATGTAAATATGAATGTGAATAAAATATGGATGATGGAATAGCCAAGGGGTTCTTCTCCACACATGTTACACTTGCATACAAGATTGATTCTCAGTTGGTCTTTCGATAAATTATGAAACTCAACGCCCCGGGTTAATTAGGTCCGCTTAAATTAACTTTCAGATTTCCCTAGATTCGTTGGATTGAATGGAATACGCATTACAACCAAATTATTCTTAATCAAAGTCCCTAACTATGGAATACGCATGATAGAGACATTCAACAAAGATCATTAAGTTCAACGGAAATCATAAACATCGATGAGGCATTCGTTACTATGGAATACGCATGAAACTTATGCCAAGAATTCGTTTAACGCGATTGTTTATAAGCAACCTCCACTACTTGTGAATATAAGTTCATTACGATTAGGTGAAATTCACTTATATTCTAGCGTCATATTTATGCATGAAAATTAAGCGCGCATTCTTAATAAACATTCATAAATAAGTTATCAATCAAACGGTTAAACAAATTGAATCCACAACTTATTAAATTCCAACCAAAAGTAATCAATTCATAATGCAAGCATAAACATGTATTTCGAATCACCCTCTAGCTAAAGGGGGTTTTAGTTCCTCATAACTTTGAAATCAAAGAAACATCTAAACATTCCAACAACTCAAACTTGAATTGTATGAACGTTTAGGCACTCTTCTCTTCCATTACAAAACAAAGAAAATTGAATTTAAACATTGAAATCAAAGAAACACCTAAACATTCCAACAACTCAAACTTGAATTGTATGAACGTTTAGGCACTCTTCTCTTCTTCGTTGTTGTAGCACAAGGTCTAAGGTGAGTTTTTGGGGGATGAGGAGTGGTTGGAATGAAGAGAAAATATGCAGAAAATGAAGGGATATGCACGGCAAGAATGGAGGTATTTGTGGTGTGTTGTGTATGAAAATGAGATGTGAATTTAATGAATGAATGCAAGGGTATTTATAGGAGTAGTGGAGGGAACATATGGCTATGTCATTTGTAGGTGAAGTAGGTGGATGTTGTAGGTGAAGTAGGTGGATGTTGTAGGTGATTATGAGTGATAAGTGATAAGTGTATGATATGTTAAGTGATAAGTGAATGATTATGATAAGTGATAAATGAATGTATGATATGATAAGTGGTGAATGATAAGTGGTAGTGTTTAAGTATTTAAAATAGGGAACAAAGCCCTTCCTTGCATGGCAAGGAAGGGAGACACAAGGAAACACACGACAATGTCCTAAGGTTGATAGGAATGTTGTTTTTGTGTTCTAAAATGCGTAGGAATTTTTAATGATGCTCAAACATGAGGTCTTTTTAGGATTTAACTTTCCTACTTCAAGTCTTCAATTTCGTCCATCCTTTTGGCTCCAAGCATATGATATCCATTCCAATCTCTAATTTGCTCCAAAAGGCTCCAAAAGGCATCCTTTTGCATACTTTGCCCTTAGAACCTGAAAACACACAAAAGAAGCATAAAGAACTAAAATAACTAAAGAAACATAACGTAAATGTACGAGAACAAGCCATTTAAGTCGCATAAATATGCTCCTATCAGTTTGCCTCAGGGATTTCCAATGAAACATGACATGTCAAAGATCATTACTCACATAGCTTTTAGTCCTCCTTCCCCTCGAGCACATACTTAATCATAGTCACCATTCACTAGTTCGCATTTAATCAATTAAAACACATTTTGAATGTAGTAACATGCCTTAGAGAATTCCTTCAATTCCTCACTAGTTATGCACTCAATTTTCACTCAGATTTTCTGACTACACGCCCTACACTAGTTATATGTGAGTAGATTGATGTAAACATGAAAGACTAGTTCTCACATACGTTATAACAAAGAACGCAATTTCTAGAGTAATTAAACGCGTTTAGATATGATCTCATGAATGGAATGCTACTACTTAGATGCGAGAACCAGTGACACCATATGCTCATACCAAATTCAAACTCCACAATTGAAATGCACAACACTCAAGATAGAAGTCAAGGGTTGTAACGGGGCTTGGGGTATTGGCTAACACGGAAAGGTAGGGATAAACAAAAGTTCTTTAAGCAATAGTAAGTAAGGTAATGAAATTAAGACCTAGAATTCCCTTAGAATGCAGAAATCAACTTTTGGACAAACAGGGGAGATTCAAACAACTCTTAGGGCCTAATTCATTGTTTTGGGCCCTTACTTCAACAAACAATACTTTTCAACTCTTTTTCACTTCTTTTTCTTTCTTTTTTTTTTTTTTTTTTTTTTTTTTTTTTTTCAAACCGTGCCTATGGCACATCAACTCACATAAATACTCTTTCCCCCACACTTATTTTCTGCAACACCATAATCAAAAGGAATTCATTCATGCTTACTATGCTTCAAGAACAAGGGTACGGATGATCCTAATCTAGGCTAGGTGAGGATGATATGGGTTAACAAAGAACATGGGCTAACATAGCTCAATGGGGTTAAACTTAAACACAAAATGAGTGAAAGGCACATGGCTGTTTGGCTTTGATGGTGGTCACTACATAACTTCATCTTGAATACGTGTTATGCAAATCAATGACATGCTTTGAATGAAATGGGCATGAGTTCTAGCATTTGGAATTAAGTGATGAAACGCCTTCTAAGTAGTAACCAAGCAAAGAATAATGAGATCATGCAACGACTTCAGAAAACAATAATGCACAGATTATTACTCTCCAAATAACATTTAGGCTCAAATCTCACAGGGATGTAGCGTTTGTTTAAGTTCCTTCCTTCAAGCATGTTACAAAAACTAATTTTTTTTCTTTGTGATTACATGTGAATTCGTAAACTATAACTACAACCAAGCATAAACCCCAGAGTATATCAAACGTCCATCCATGTTTGTAACTTTCTTTAACCATCATGCAATTAAAAACCAAATCCACATCATTGCGTTGGAAGGTGACCTACGACACAAACAAACACACAAAACAACTCTTTTTGGGTTTTTCAAAACAATTTTTTCAAATTTTTAGGGAATTTTCGGATTTTTAAGTCAACACACTCTAAAACACTCTAAAATAGCTTAAAAACACTTAAAAACAGTGGGAAACAAGTTTAGACATGTTAGGTGGTAATACCCTACGAATTTCATGCAAAAATATCTCAAAACAGAATGTTACCCCCCGACGCTTAAACTAAACATTGTCCTCAATGTTTTAGACATAATTGAACACATTACACAAAACATAAAGTAAGCAACAAAGGAGAAGGTTTAGGGACGCAAATCTGAGTGTGGAGCGATTCCCAAGTTCTTCCTTTGTTGATTGCATAGGTTGCCTCCCAAGTAGCGCTTTCTTTAACGTCTTCCAGCCGGACGAGTCCTTCTTTTCTCACTTAGGACCCACGGCATGCCATGGGATCTCCTCCACAACATGCTCCTTGAATTTCTCGTGGTATGGCTCGATGAATGGGAGGGGATAGTGATCCTCCCTGATTTTGGTGGTTGGGTTCCTAAAATCCATATAAATGCTCCCACCACCTTGAAATTGATTGGGTACCTGCACCAAAGAAGGTAACAACCTATTAGTTGAAATGGGAATTGGAATTGGGCTTGGTGACTTACAAACATATTGTATTAAAGGCTCAAAATCGGCAGCCCTATCAACAATGTCCCTGATGCGAGATTTACTTGACACTCAAATTAAACCCTCGTTTGACAATTGTAGTAGAATGGATAAGTGAGGGATCGTTCTAGACCGGGGATTAGGAGGGCTTGCTAAAACCTTCTAAATTGACTTAAAAACATAAAAACTAACTTTTAAAACACTAAGACAAACTAAAAGAATCAAAACAAGTTTAAAAGACTCCAAATACTCAAAAACATAAAATAAGACAAATCAAATGAATAAGACTTAACAAAATAAGGGGGGTGATTGTGGTTGGACGAGATTAAATTAAATGGACAAATTGTAATTAAAGGCAAAACGTAAATATGAATGTGATGAAAATATGGATGATGGAATAGCTAAGGGGTTCTTCTCCACACATGTTACACTTGCATACAAAATTGATTCTCAGTTGGTCTTTCGATAAATTATGAAACTCAATGCTCTAAGTTAATTAGGTCCGCAAATTAACTTTCAGATTTCCCTAGATTCGTTGGATTGAATGGAATACGCATTACAACCAAATTATTCTTAATCAAAGTCCCTAACTATGGAATACGAATGATAGAGACATTCGACAAAGATCATTAAGTTCAACGGAAATCATAAACATCGACGAGGCATTCGTTACTATGGAATACGCATGAAACTTATGCCAAGAATTCGTTTAACGCGATTGTTTATAAGCAACCTCCACTACTTGTGAATATAAGTTCATAACGATTAGGTGAAATTCACTTATATTCTAGCGTCATATTTATGCATGAAAATTAAGCTTGCAATCTCAATGAACATACATAAATAGGTTATCAATCAAACAGTTAAACGAATTGAATCCACAACTTATGAAATTCCAACCAAACGTAATCAATTCAAATTGCAAATATAAACATAGTTTCGAATCACCCCCTAGCTAAAGGGGGTTTAGTTCCTCATAACTTTGAAATCAAAGAAACCCCTAAACATTCCAACAACTCAAACTTGAATTGTATGAACGTTTAGACACTCTTCTCTTCCATTCTCATACGTACAAAACAAAGAGAATTAAATTTAAACTTTGAAATCAAAGAAACACCTAAAAATTCCAACAACTCAAACTTGAATTGTATGAACTTTTAGGCACTCTTTTCTTCCTCGTTGTTGTAGCACAAGGTCTAAGTGAGCTTTGGGGATTATGTGAAGTGTTTTGGAGGGATGGGAAGTGGTTGGATAGTGGCTGCAATGGAGGAGAAAAACTGCACAGAAATGGAAGGGGATTTGCGGCACAAGGGTTGTGTTTGTGTTGTGTGAAGTGTATGAAATGAGATGCTTCTTGAATGAATGAATGCAAGGGTATTTATAGGAGTAATGGAGGGAACATGACAGCTAGGAGGTGGGTGGAAATGTGGCTGCAAGTTTGGTGAATGATTTTGAGTGAATGCATGTGAATGTGGCTAGGTTGGAAAGCTGGAAATCTGAAAATGCAAATGGGAATGCTGAAATGCAAAGGTGGCCACGGTTTTGAGTGTGTTTTGTGTTGGAAATGCATGTGAATGCATGTGAATGTTGTTTGTGTGAAGTGTGTGTGGGTTAAAGAGTGAATGGTGGTGTAATGATGAAGTGTGATGGCTGAAAATGTCAAGGGAAATGCATGTGATTGCACGGCAAAGAATTTCAGGATGCATGTGTGTTGGTGTGTTGTGTGATTTGTTTTGTGGTTGATGGGAATGTGGTTGAATGATTAAATGGACATGTGGGGTGTAATTGAAAAGGGAATGCAAAGTGAATGAATAATGAATGCATGTGCACTGTTTTTGGGAGAAAGGTGGCTGAATGTGCATGTGAATTAGGTTGTGAAAACATGTGGAATGTGGCTGGAATTGATGAGTAATGCACGGTTTTGTTGTTGGTTCTTTGGTGATGAATGCAATGATGAAATGGATGGGAGTGCATGTGGATTAGGTGGTGTAATGATGAAGTGGGAAGTGGAAGAATGTGGTTGGAAATGGCTAAGGGGATGCACGGCTAGGAAGAAGAATGAATGATGTGCATGTGTGTATGCATGTGAAGATGCTAATAAATAATGCATGTAGGGTTAGGAAATAAAATCATAACTTAAAGGGGAATGATTAAAGGGTTTTGAAAGGTTTTGCATGGCTTTGAAGTGAATGTGGATTGGGCTAGAGTTTAAGTACATGAAATGGACCCAAATTGCTCCCCCTTGCATGGCAAGGAATGGTGTTTGTGTTAAGCCCAAGGCAAGGTGAATGTGATTGGGTTAGGGCCATTGTTTTGTGTCTTCAAGTGCATACAAGGCCTTCAAATTCGTCCATCCTCTTGGCTTCATGGATAAGCTATCCAATCCATGCCCAAAAATGCTCCAAATGGCCTCAAAATGCACTTTCTTGCTCCCTAGGCCCTTAGAACCTGAAAACACACAAAAGAAGCGTAAAGGACTAAAATAACGAGAGAAACATAACGTAAATGCACGAGAACGAGCCATTTAAGTCGCATGAATATGCTCCTATCAGTCCCCATTTGAAGTTTCGGCCATATTGGGTGGTTGTAGGGCAATCACTCCAAGTTCTTTTCCCATAGTGGTGCTTGACACATCCTTCGTGGTAAGTGTGGATCCTTTCGGCCCTTTATCCTTATGCACATCTACGACAAAACAAGAATGACTATCGTTAGGATTCTTAACAGAGTCATAAACATTGAATTTAATTACGTCACCACCAAACTCCATTGTTAGTGCTCCTTTGGCCACATCAATCTTGGTTTGGGCCGTTTTCATGAACGGACGGCCTAGCAAGAGTGGCAATGATGGAGCATCGCTCGAATCCTCCATTTCTAGGACATAAAAATCTGCAGGAAAGATGAGATGATTGACCTGCACTAAAACATCCTCAAGGACTCCCTTGGGATAAACATTAGAACGATCGGCCAATTGAATTATAACGCCATCTTGTTTTAACTCACCCAGGTTCATAGATGCATAAATGGAATATGGCATGACATTAATAGAAGCACCTAAATCTAACATGCATTGTTTAAATCTAGTGTTTCCAATTGTGCATGGGATGGTAAAGCTCCCTGGATCCTTACATTTTGGAGGCAACTTTCGTTGCAAAACCGCCGATACATTTTCACTCACTTTCACAACTTCTTTGTTTGGAATTCTTTTCCTAGTTGTGCATAACTCTTTTAAAAACTTTGCATACCTTGGGACTTGCTTTATGGCATCAAGTAAAGGAATGTTTACTTGGACCTTCCTAAATGTCTCAAGAATGTCCTTCTCGGCTTCCTTTTTCTTTGTTTGCATGAACCTACTAAGAAAAGGCACATTCAAAGGAAAAACATTAGTAGGAACCGAATTTGACACATTCTTACCCTTTTTGGACAACTTGGACAAGTTGGGATCTTTAGAAGCTTGCGGCAAAGATATGTCCACCTTTGCCGTGGGTTGTCTTGCTTCCTCCTCTTCAATTCTCTGTTTTTCATCCTCTTCGGGGCTTGATGGTGATGGTTTGGATGTAATGCCAACTTCTTTTCCACTTCTCAAGGTGATTGCATTGGCCGTTTCGAACCCTCCCTTTGGGTTTGGAATGGTTGAGCTTGGGAGTTGGCCTTGCTCACGAAACTTTCCTACAAAATCTGCAATTTGCCCAATTTGTTTCTCCAATTGATCCACCCTTTTTTCTTGATTTTGCATCGCTTTGGCTTGATTCTCTTGCCCCTGAGACAAATTAGTTAGTAACTTAAGAAGTGTATCATTGTCTAGGGTGTTACCTGAACTTGTTTGGGCAGATTGTTGTGGAGCATGTGTGGGTGCGAATGGCTTAGTGAAGAAACCCGGGGGTTGTTGTCTAAAACCTCCTTGTTGTGGTGGTTGTTGGGGCTCCCTCCATTTGAAGTTCGGGTGGTCTCTCCAACCGGGATTGTAGGTGTTGGAATATGGATCGTTCCTCGGGTTGTTTTGGCCTTGAAACCCAATTGCATTTGCGCTCTCCCATCCACCATTTTCAATGAGTTGTGGGCACTTCGCAGAAGCATGTCCTTGGATAGAACACACTCTGCACACAATTGGTCCTTGCACCCTCATTCCTTTGGCCATCTGAGACACAATGGAAGTAAGATTAGCTAATTGTGAATGAATGTCGGGTGTGGAACTTACCTCATGTACTTGTTGCCGTGGGGGTCCTCTTTGGCCTACTCCTTCGTATTGTTGAGCATTCAATGCTCGGTTAGCAATCAAAACCTTGGCATCCCTGGGTGTCTTGTCCACCAATGCTCCACCCGCCGAGGCATCGAGCATTTGACGTTCGATAGGTTGGAGCCCCTCGTAAAAGTATTGTAGAAGCAACTCCTCCTTCATCTGGTGCTGTGGACACGAAGCAACAAGAGATTTAAAATGTTCATAATACGTAGGAAATGACTCACCTTCTTCTTGTTGAATCCCACTTATCCTTTTATGCAAAAGGATGATTCGAGAAGTTGGGAAAAACTTCTCCAGAAAAGCCCTCTTCATGCTCTCCCATGATGTGACAGTTCCGGGAGCTAAGTCGTACAACCAATCCTTGGCTTTGTCTATCAAAGAGAATGGAAAAGCCTTCATCTTCAATATACTTCCATCGACATTGATGGGAGTCATGCTTGAACACACCACCTCAAATTCCTTCAGGTGCTTATTCGGATCCTCCATGGACAACCCATGGTACTTCGGAATATGGTGGAGCAAGCTTGACTTCAACTCGAACTCCTCAGTCTTCCCTTCGGCAGGTGGGGGATATTGGATACACAAAGGGGCGGCATTATCCAATCCCGAAGCCGAAAGCTCCTTGAGTGTCCGGGTATCCACGGCCATGACTTGTGGTTCTTCAAATACTCTTGCCGTGGGTTCCTCCTCTTCCTCTAGGACTTGTTCTTCGAGGTCAGATTCCGGGCTTGGTGGATTTGGTTCGTGTTGCTTCCTCGTCCGTCTCAAAGTCCTCTCAAAATCGCTATCAAAGTCCGAGATATGCTCATGAATAGGTTGAGAACTCCGAGTCATGCACTAGTACCTAAAACAAGAAAAAGAAAACAAGGTCAAAATCTTTAACAAAAACTAAATTAAACAGAAAGTAACAATCCAAGGGATTAGCAAAGTTGCTAATCCCCGGCAACGGCGCCAAAAATTTGATGCGAACTAAATAAGCACACAAATTAAAACCCTCTTTTGACAATTGTAGGAAAGATGCAAGTAGGGATCGTTCTAGACCGGGGATTAGGAGGGATTACTAAATCACTTGGAGACTGACTCAAAAATGTAAAACAAACGTTAAAAACACTAAACTAGGCTCAAAGAATGCAAACTAAACAATAAAACACTTAAACAAATCAAAAGACTCAAAGAAAGCAAAACACTTATAAACACAAACTAAGACACTTTCTAACTAAATTGGACACTAAAGTAAAGGGGGATTGAGGTTTTGATGAAATTAAACTAAATGCACAGATTGCAATTAAAAGGCAGAATGTAAATATGAATGTGATGAAAATATGGATGAATGCTAGCTAGAAGGTTCTTCTCCACACATGTTACACTTGCATACAATTTGATTTTCAGTTGGTCTTTCGATAAATTATGAAACTCAACACCCCGGGTTAATTAGGTCCGCTTAAATTAATGATAGGAGCATATTCATGCGACTTAAATGGCTTGTTCTCGTACATTTACGTTATGTTTCTTTAGTTATTTTAGTTCTTTATGCTTCTTTTGTGTGTTTTCAGGTTCTAAGGGCTTAGGGAGCAAGAAAGTGCATTTTGAGGCTATTTGGAGCATTTTTGGGCATGGATTGGATAGCTTATCCATGGAGCCAAAAGGATGGACGAAATTGAAGGCCATTTATGCAATTTAGGACATACAACAAAGGGCCTAGCCCATTCTCTCTTATTCTCTCCCTTATAGCCATGCAAAGAACCATCCATTCCATAAAAAACAACCCTATTTTAAGCCCATTCTAAAACCTTGCCATGCAAACACATGCATTTCCCTTGCCATTTTCAGCCATCACACTTCATCATTACACCACCATTCATTCTTTAATCCACATCCATTCACCATCATTCACCCTAACTTCAATTCACATGCAAACAACACCCATTTCTGCACCAAAGAAGTCTATGCCGTGACCTTCCTAGCCATTTCCAGCTTTTCCCTTTACATTTCACATGCATTCCATACTTCTCCTAGCTGTTTTCCATCATTATTTCAGCCACCATTCACTCTTTAATCCACATGCATTCACACACACTTCACACAAACAACATTCACATGCAAACACAAGCTTTAACCAACAAACAAAACAGCTAACACATGCACCAAAACACCCATGCCGTGCACTTCACATTGAAATTCCAGCATCTTCACATGCAATTCCAGCTTTCACATGTTGTCCTAGCTGTTTTTCCGTCATTCCTCCACACAAACACCTTAAACAAACAGCCATATACACCTCCACTCCTCCTATAAATACCCTTGCATTCCCATTACCTAAACACATCTCATTTTCATACACAAGATACCTCAAACACATCCAATCTTCCCTCATTGCCGTGAATCCCCTTCCATTTCTACACAACTTCTTCTCGGCTTCATTCCATCCACTCTCCCATTCGCAGAAACCATTCAACCTTAGCCGCTCCACCTTCAGTTACAACACACTTGGAGCACCACACCGAAGGCAACTCTTAAGGGATTTCGACATCAGTTTTGCTTCAAGGGTTCTTTCTCCTTAATTCTATGTTCATTCATGTTGTATATTTTTATATCAAACATTCTATAAACATGAAGTGTAACTAATCTCTTTCTAGGGATTCGATGTAGCCTTGCAAGATTGCCATGTAGTTATTTCAGAATGCTCAGTTGATCCATCTATTTCTTATTTCATTCTCTGATTTAATTGTGACTTTGTGTGTTGATTTTAATGTTTGATCACCATTTGATTTAACCACAGGTTGTTTAGTCAAGAGTAAAGCACACATCATGCATACTCTTGGTGGATATGTGAATGAATGAAGGGAATGCTTTGCAAACAACCTGCCGAGTGTTTCCTTTGGTTTTATGAAAGTTTCTTGTGCGTATCATGTTCTTGATTAGGGACCAAAGTTGCACATCACACTTAGGTTCATGATTAGGAACATTTGATCAAATCCACACATCATATGGTTGATCATATCTAAGTGAAACAAACCCAAGAAATAGGTAGATGGATGAGTATAATCTGACTTAACAAGCATGGACTTGGCTTAGCAATGGTGAAACCGAATCCCTAGCTTCATCTCCATTTGTGCTATCTCATTTTATTAATTGTTGATTCATTTATTTGTGTCTACTTCATTTTCTTGTGCTTTCAAGTTACAACAACAAATCTGCCTAAGTTGATTAGTTTTATTTCTCTTATAGAGTTCTTGCAAAACAAGTAGTTGTATAGGTCCAATTAGTCCCTGTGGATTCGACACCCTTACTTGTGCCATTATACTAAACATATTCTAGCACGAAGAAGGAAAACATCAACCAAAATGGCGCCGTTGCCGGGGACTGATTTCAGTCCCTTATAATTGCTTGTTTTGATATTAAACCTTGTTCTTTTCATTTTAAGTAGATTTCTGATTTTTATTCAAACTTGTTTTATCTTGTTTCAGGTAGTATATGTCAAATAGACTTGCTGAATTAGGCCAAAGAATTGAACGGTTAAAGGGCAACACTTTGGAAAGCTTTGTGTCAACAAGTTCCTCCATTGTCCGTGAAGAAGAGGAAGGGAAACCGTCTAGTCCAACAAGTGAAGGATCTGAGCACTTTAATTGGGAAAGAGAAGAAGAGATGGCGGGCAACCAAGATGATCTTCGAGCTTTGGAGGATTTTGCTCAACCAATCATACCAAATTCACCTTCATGCATCTTGCTGCCCACAGAAGCTAGAAACTATGATCTTAAATCTTCACATTTCCATATGTTTCCTTCTTTTTATGGCTTACCTAATGAAGATCCTTTAGCTCATATTAAAGAATTTTACAATGTTGTGAGTGGGTTACCTTTACAGGGAGTAAGTGAAGCAAATCTGAGGATGAGAGTGTTCCCTTACACCTTGAAAGATAGGGCCAAGGGTTGGTTAATGACTCTAGTACCTGGTTCACTCACCACATGGGATGCCGTGGCTAAGAAGTTTTTGGAAAAGTTCTTTTCCACTCAAAAGACAGCCACATTAAGGGGACAAATCTTCAACTTCAAACAAGATGATGGAGAACCTTTCAATGAGTGTTGGGAGCGCTTTAAAGGCCTTTTGTTGCAATGTCCACACCATGGGTTACCTCTTCACTTACAAATGCAAATTTTCTAGGATGGACTAACCCAAACATGTCAATCAACTGTTGATAATGCAGCAGGTGGAGCTTTGAAGAAAAAGAATGCTCAAGAGTCATATAACATTTATGAGATGTTGGGATCTAATGCTCAACACAAAGATGTAAGGGGTAAGAGAGTTGGAGTATATGAAACAAGCTCTAATCATGATCTTTCTTTGCAGGTAGCTAACCTAGAAAAGAAGCTTGAATCCGTGGTCAACATGGTGCCAAAAGCAAGTGAAGTGTGTGCCATTTGCAACATACCAAGCCACCTTACTCATCAATGTCCATCTAGGGAGGCTTACCCCGAGTATGTCCAAGAGCAAGTGAACCTCATGAATTCTTACAATCAAAGGCCAAGGAATGATGTGTATTCCAATACATATAACCCAAGTTGGAGAGATCATCCAAATCTTTCGTGGAAGAACAACAATCAATTCCAAAACTTCCAACCAAAAACTACTCTTGAGGATACGGTTAAATTGTTAGCCCAAAATACCTTGCAATTCCAACAAACCACCAATAGCACTCTCCAACAACATTCAGCGGCTCTAACCAAAATGGAGACACAATTGGGGCAGATTGCAGATGCCTTGAGCCAAAGAGAGGTTGGAAAGTTTCCAAGCCAACCCGTGATACTCCAAAGGAACCAAGAGCAAGCCAAAGCAATCACTACACTTAAAAGTGGTAAGGTTATCAATAATAGAGTTGGCAATGAAGTTACTAATGAATCTGATCATGTGAATGCAGGGGTTACTCAAGGAGAAAATGAGAAACCAAATGAGGAACCAAGCCATGCTACTCCCTCGTTTGAAGCACCAAATCTTCACAAGGCCGAGAAACCTTACACTCCACCAATACCATTCCCTGGAAGACTTGCCAAGAGCAAGCAGGATAAGTCATTTAAGGAGATTTTTGATATTCTAAGTAAGGTGAATGTTAACTTACCTTTGCTTGATGTCATTAGGAACATGCCAGCTTATGGGAAGTACTTCAAAGAGTTAAACAACTACAAAAGGAAGTATGGACCACATGAGAAAGTAGTGGTGTCCGAGAATGTAAGTGCCGTGTTGCAAAGAAAACTTCCACCAAAGCTCAAGGATCCAGGAAGTTTTTCTATCAACATCACCATAGGGGACAAGAAGGTAGAGAAGGCGATGCTTGACTTAGGTGCTAGCATCAACTTAATGCCTTATTCCGTGTACCTTCAACTAGGTTTGGGGGAATTGAAAGCCACCACCATCTCATTACAACTTGCGGACAGATCCGTGAAATATCTAAGAGGTATAGTAGAGGATATTCTAGTTCAAATTGATAAACTAATCTTGCCTGCGGATTTTGTAGTGTTGGACATGGAAGAAGCTCCTATACATGACCGAGAGTTGCCTATTTTGCTTGGGAGACCGTTTATGGCCACGGCCAAGACCATCATTGATGTGCAAAATGGACTCCTCACTATGACAGTGCTAGGAGAGACCGTTCAATTCAAAGTGTTTGAGTCTCTTTCACATCCTTCTTCATCTCTTGATTGTTATGCCATTGATGTGCTTGATTCGCTTGTTTTCTCTAAGTTCTTGCAGGCACAATCTAATGAACCATTACAAACTGTTTTGAATCAATCTCAAGATGAGTTTGATGAAGAAGATGCACTCATGGAAGAGGTAGCTGCCTTGGAAGCATTGGCACCGTATCCTTTGAATATTTTACCTCTTTTAGAGCCTTTAGAACCATCGAGGTCACATTTAACCCCTTCCACTGTTAAGGCACCAAAACTTGAACTTAAACCACTTCCACCACATCTAAAGTATGCATATCTAGCTGAATTTGAAACTCTTCCAGTTATCATAACTTCTGACCTCACCCCAAATGAAGAAGATAAACTAATTAGGGTGTTAAAAGAGTTCAAATCAGTTATTGGTTGGTCTATTGCAGATATCAAGGGAATAAGCCCTACCATGTGCATGCATAGGATTCTTTTGGAAGAGGGAGCAAAGTCAACCCGTGAACCACAAAGGAGGCTCAATCCACACATGAAGGAAGTTGTGAGGAATGAAGTGTTGAAGTTGTTAGATGTGGGGATCATATATCCCATTTCTGATAGCAAATGGGTGAGTGCTATTCAGGTGGTACCTAAGAAGGTGGGAATCACGGTGATGAAGAATGAAAACAAAGAGCTTGTGCCCACAAAGCCCACGGCTAGTTGGCGTGTTTGCACCGATTACAGGAAGTTGAATTCTAGCACTAGAAAAGATTACTTTCCTATGCCTTTCATAGATCAAATGCTTGAGAGATTGGCAGGTTACTCACACTATTGTTTTCTTGATGGTTACTCAGGTTACAATCAAATTGCAATTGCTCCGGAGGATCAAGAGAAAACTACCTTTACTTGTCCGTTTGGCACATTTGCATATAGGAGAATGCCTTTTGGACTTTGCAATGCTCCAGCAACATTCCAAAGATGCATGTTGGCAATCTTTTCTGACATGGTAGAAAGATTCATTGAGGTATTTATGGATGACTTTTCAGTGTTTGGTTCCTCTTTTGATGAATGTCTTAACTATCTCTCTTTAGTACTTCAAAGATGTCAGGAAACAAATTTGGTTCTCAATTGGGAAAAGTGGCAATTTATGGTGAAACAAGGAATTGTGTTGGGGCATGTAATCTCTAGCCAAGGAATGGAGGTGGACAAAGCCAAAATTGACATCATCACCAATATGGCAGCTCCCACAACCGTGAAGGGAGTAAGAAGTTTTTTGGGACATGCGGGTTTTTATCGTCGTTTCATTAAGAACTTTTCAATGATCACTCGTCCATTATGCAATCTGTTAGCTAAAGATGTTGTATTTCATTTTGATAAAGCTTGTATGGATGCATTCAATACTTTGAAACATGAATTAACCTCGGCCCCTATTATTATGGCACCAGATTGGTCTTTACCTTTTCAATTAATGTGTGATGCCTCTGACTATGCTATTGGTGTAGTTTTAGGGCAAAGGGTGAACAAGCTCCCACACGTGATCTACTATGCAAGTCGGACTCTAAATGATGCTCAACTTAACTATTCCACAACTGAAAAGGAGTTGCTTGCTATTGTTTTTGCATTAGAGAAGTTTCGGTCATATCTTGTTGGATCTAAAGTTATTGTGTTTTCTGATCATGCAGCCCTTAGGTACTTGATGACAAAAAAGGATGCTAAGCCACGCTTAATTAGATGGATACTCTTACTACAAGAGTTTGACTTGGAAATTCGAGATAAGAAGGGAAGTGATAATGTTGTGGCTGACCATTTGTCACGGCTCAATGAAAACCATGGAGTTGGACAACCTTTGCCTCTAAATGAATCATTTCCAGATGAACAACTCCTTGTTATTCAAGAAAACGAACCATGGTATGCTGATTTTGTTAATTATCTTGTTTGTGGTATAATTCGAAATGACCTTTCTTTTCAGGAAAGAAAGAAGTTCCTTGCCATGGTAAAGCACTACGTTTGGGACGAACCATATTTGTTTAAATATTGCCCTGACCAAATCATTAGGAGGTGTGTCCCAGAGAGTGAGCAACAAAGCATTCTAACGTTCAGCCATACATTGGCATGTGGAGGACATTTTGGTGCCAAAAAGACATCTCTAAAGGTTTTACAATCTGGTTTCTTTTGGCCTACTTTATTCAAAGATGCTTTTAATTTTTGTTCTAAGTGTGATAGGTGCCAGAAAATGGGGAACATTAGCCGAAGAAATGAGATGCCATTGAACAACATTTTGGTGGTGGAGCTCTTTGATGTTTGGGGTATTGATTTCATGGGACCATTTCCATCCTCTTTTGGTTACTTATACATATTAGTGGCAGTAGATTATGTATCCAAATGGGTTGAAGCCATTGCTACAATAACTAATGATCATAAGGTTGTTTTGAATTTTCTTAAAGATGTGATTTTTTGTAGGTTTGGAACCCCCAAGAGCTATTATTAGTGATGGTGGCAGCCATTTTTGCAACAAACCCTTTGAATCCTTGATGAAGAAGTACAACATCAACCACAAAGTGGCAACCCCGTACCATCCTCAAACCTCAGGACAAGTGGAGATTAGCAATAGGGAGATCAAGAACATTTTGATGAAGACCGTAAGCCCTACAAGGAAGGATTGGTCACTGAGGTTGAATGATGCACTATGGGCATATAGAACAGCATATAAGACCCCCATTGGCATGAGTCCTTATCGCCTTGTGTTTGGGAAAGCTTGTCATTTGCTAATGGAGCTTGAACACCGTGCATATTGGGCCATCAAGAAGTTCAACTTTGATTACAAGGATGCTGGAATAGCAAGGAAGCTCCAACTTAATGAGTTGGAAGAACTCAGAAATGAAGCATATGAGAATGCCAAAATCTACAAGGAACGGACTAAGCTCTATCATGACAAGGCCATCCTACGGAAGGAGTTTCACCAAGGTATGAAAGTACTGTTGTATGACTCACGTTTGAGACTTTTTCCAGGTAAATTGAAGTCTAGGTGGGTGGGACCATTTAAGGTGCTGCAAACATTTCCCCACGGAGCTGTGGAGATAGAGAACATGAAGAATGGCACCTCTTTTAAAGTCAATGGGCAGCGATTGAAACCATATTTGGAGAAAGTGGAGGAAGAGCAAGTTTATCAAGTTGTAGATTTTCTTGAGTTTACAACACCGTGAACAAGCTACCATGTCTTGCCTAGACATTAAATAAAGTGCTTACTAGGAGGCAACCTAGTGTGGTTTGTGTTCTTTCCTCATTTTGTGTTTATGTTGTCACCATCCCATATTCTTTGCCTACTTGCATTACATACAATTTTAAGCATCGAGGACAATGCTTTGTGTTAAGTTGTGTTAGTTTTGGTTAAGTGTGTTTTTGCTTACTAATACGAATGTATATGAGGGCTATGTTTGTAGACAAACTATTGGGTTGCTATGAAAAAGGGTTATATGACACGGGACATGTCATAACTTTCGAAGGGGTGTTTATTTTTAAGTTCATGTTGGAGCACAAAGGTAAGCCGCCTCCCCGAATTTCAATTTTCTTTTATACTAATATGTTGTTAATGATTCAGGCATCCACTCTAGAATTTAAACCATTACCGGATCATTTCAAGTATCACCCTCCATTCAAAGATCAATTCCATGCCGTTTGATTTGATTAAAAAAAAAAAAAAACAAAAAGAATAAAAAGAATAAAAAAAAACATGGCAGAAAGATGGAGCCTTCACAAAGGATGTTTACGTGAAGCCCCACTATGAGGCATCAGAGTAGAAGGCGTCGGAGCAGAAGGCATCAGAGCAGAAGGCATCGGAGCAGAAGGCATCGAAGCGGGAGGCATCGAAGCGGGAGGCATCGGAGCGGGAGGCATCGGAGCTGGAGCATTCCAGGCCTCAATACTTGGCCAAACGCTGGATGACCCAGGAAAAAGGTGCCTCTGGAGATAAGCCGCAAGCCTTTGACGGTCACTGTGAATTCGACCCTCAGATTCTTGCAGCTCATCAAGCTTCCTCTTCATGCCCGACGAATAGTTATTTGCAAGCACATGCAAACTTCTATTCTCGTACTTAAGCTGTTTGATCTCCTGCTTAAGACTTTCCACCTCTGCCATCAACGATTCCACTTGGCGGGACCGAGCAAGCAGGCGTTGGCCCATGTTGGACACAGAGCCTACACATTGAACGCTGAGAGCGAGGGACTCTTGAACGGCCAACTCATTGGACCGTCCTGAAAGCAGCCTACTGTCCTTAGGAGTAAGGAGGTTCCTAGCTACTATCGTAGCTGTTGTTGCATCTGTCATCATGGAGTCTTCACCTGAAAGATGACCATTAGAAGATAAAAAAGAAGGGCGCCGTACATTACCTTGACGGGGCGCAACCGGATCGCTGCTGAGACTCAAATCTAAGCTAAGGTTTGATGAGTTAGTCATTTTTCAAAGGTGTTCAATGAGAAGGGGTGGATGGAGTTAAATCTCAAAGGGCCGGAGTCGATTTTCAAGAATGGGAAATCTTCAGAGTGTGTATGTTGGGGTGATTGATACCTCTATAAAAAGCCAAGGCGACGCGTCCATCGATTCAAAAAGCCGGAATTTCCGGCAAGTTAGGCGACGCTTTCTCGGCTTTTCTGAAGACGCGTTCAACTTTGTCAAAAGATTTCTTCTTTTCAGAAAACACGTGGAGGCCATCATCGCAACTACAGATCTTTAGCTGACAAGCGCAAAGTTCGGCGACGCTTTCTCGGCTTTTCAGAAAACGCGTGCAGCTTTGTCAAAAGGAGCCGCATCCGCACTACTACGTGTCATTCAGAAATCGAAGGGGCGTCGTTCAGAAATCGAAGGGGTGTCGTTCAGAAATCGAAGAGGCGCCATTATTTCAAAAAGCCGGATTTGCAGGATCAAAACGTTTGTCGACAAGGATAGAAGAACAATACCACCACTTGATATTATCTCTATATATGTCGACCTTCGTCTTTTATGGCAAGGCAAACCTGAAGAAAATGCCCAACTCTCCCTCACCTCTGAGGGCGCACTCCCAGCAAAGCCTTTCGAAATACTCAATTTTTTCTTCTTCCCCAAAGATGATACCAGATGCCTGGAGTACAGATGACCCAGGAGGAAACGGCGGATTGAAGCTTGTGCTGATTCATTCACCGCTTCTTCAAAAGCAAAGGTATCTCATATCATCAAGGTCAAAAGCAAAAGTATCTCATATCATGCTCTTTCCCTGTCTTTTTCTTTGTCCTTGTTCTTACTTGCATGGCAAAGTAAAAGAAGCAATATGCCGGCACTTGGAGTCAGTCTTCCGATCTGGAGCCAACTGCCTGGAATCTATTCCTGATTGCTTACCTAGCGTTGCTCTCGAGTAGTCATCTTCAACGGTTGATACACTTCCAGAGAAGGGACCACTTCTGCAAAGGGGAGCGAATAAGGCAAGTGAAAATGATACATTGAAGCATGTGGAGACAAGCATAGGCTGAGTTATCCTCCAACCCTTTTCAATACGAATTGGAAAGATTGAACAAAGAAACAGACCAAAGGAGTAAGCTCAGACCTTCGGGGAAGACCAAAAGAATCCTGCTGCCCAGTTTAAGAGTAGCACAAAGGAAAATCAACGATGGGCGGAAACCAGTTCAAGAGTAAGCCTATGGAATCACAAAGATCAAAGCCTCAATGCAATCACCAAGGAGAAGAGGGAATTTACACTCCATAACCAGATTTGCATCCCTAAACTCTTCTCTTTGTTAATTACATTTTGCCATGTTTAGTATGTTTAAGTGCTTTTTGTGTGTTTACTTATGTTTTGTGTGAATCTATGCTTAAAACATTGAGGACAATGTTTGATTTAAGTGTGGGGGGGTAACTAATGTTGTTAATGCAAATTCGTGGGATTTTATCACCCATAACTTCAAATGTTGTTCCTTGCTATTTTAAGGTGTTTTTAAATTGTTTTAGAGTGTTTTAGTGTGTTTTGTTTTATAACTCCGAAAATCACATAAAAATTTGAAAAAAATGTTTTGAAAAGCCTAAAAAGAGTGTTTTGAGTCGTTTTTGTGTGTTTGTGTCTTAGGGTACCTTCCAACACAATGATAAGGATTTGGTTTGTAATTGCATGACGGTTAAAAAGAGTTATAAACATGAATGAAAGTTTGATTTACTCTTGGTATATGCTTGGTTATGGTTATAATGTATGACTTCACATGCAATCATAAAAGAAAAATTCGTTTTTGTAACATGCTTGAAGGAAGGAACTCAAACAAACGCTACAACCTTGTGAGACTTGAGCCTAAACATTCTTTGGAGAGTTATTTTCTGTGATTCTTTGTTTTCTAAAGTTGTTGCATGATCTCATTATTCCTTGCTTGGTTGCTACTTAGAATGCAATTGTATCATGCTAGAACTAAATACTAGAACTTATATCCATTTCATTCAAAGCATTGAATTGCATAACATTTATCAAGATAAAGTTGTGTAGTTGCCACCATAGCCAAATAGCCTTACTTCCCATATTTCGTATTTGTTGTAAGTTTTAACCCCTTTGAGCCTTGTTTAGCCTATGTTCTTTGTTAACCCATGTTATCCTTACCTAGCCTAGAATAGGACCATCCATGCCTTTGTTCTTAAAGCATAGTAAGCATGACGGAAAATGAATTCCTTTTGATTAATATGTTGCAGAAAATAAGTGTGGGGGAAGGATTATTGATGAGAGTTGTTGTGCCATAGGCACATCTAAAAAAAAAATAAATTAGAAAAATATGAAAAAGAAAAGAAAAATAAGAGTTGTTTGAATCTCCCCTATTAGTCTAAAAGTTGTTTTCCGCGCTCTAAGGGAATTCTAAGTGCCTAATTCAATACTTTGCTCACTATTGCTTTAAGAATGTTTGTTTATCCTTCACCTTTCATTGTTAGTGATACGAGCATATTTAGGCGACTTACTTAGCTTGTTTTCGTGCATTTATATTGTTAATTCATAGTTGTTTTTGGCGTTTAAGCCATGTTCGTGTGTTTTTAGGTTCATGTGGCTAAGGAAGCAAAAAGATGCATTTTGGAGCATTTTGGAGCAAAATTGGACTTGGAAGGGATAACTTATACTTGGAGCAAAAGGAATGGACGAAATTGAAGAGTTGATGTCACAAGGATTCCTACTTGAAGTAGCCACACACCTTCCACATTTCAGCCACATGCACTTGTTCCTCCATCATTGCACCAACAACAACATTGCACATGCACTCCCTTTAATTAATTAACCCACATGCACCCTTTATTCTTTCATCATTCCAGCCACTCCACAATCCCATTCATCAACACATGCATCCACATGCATTCACCCTTTAAACCATTAAATCCACATGCTTTCCTATTCAATTAAATCAGCCACATGCATTCATCATCATAACCTAGCTGTCATTCCACTTCATTGCACATGCATCTTCAAATAAATCAGATTTCCATCATATTCACATGCATTCCATCCTTTAAAACATTGCACATGCACTCCCTTTAATTAATTAAGCCACATGCACTCCCATCCATTTCATCATTGCAGCCAACACATGCTTTCACATGCATTTTCAGATTGTCCCCTTGCACATGCAGCCACATATTCATTGCACATGCAATTCCAACCCACATGCATCCTTTAATCATTCAAACATGCAGCCACATTCCCTCCTAGCTGTCATGTTCCCCCCATTTCACCTATAAATAAGCATCCATTGCATTCATTCTCATTCACACTTCCATTTCAGAAATTCATCCATTGTACATACCACAAACACTTCCCCCTTTTGTGCCGTGAGTTTCCCTATTAATCCAAACACCATCCTTCCATTTCCACCACTACCCAAACCATTCACACCATCAAACTATCCTTAGACCTTGTGCTACAACGAAGAGGAAGAGAAGAGTGCCTAAACGTTCATACAATTCAAGTTTGAGTTGTTGGAATGTTTAGGTGTTTCTTTGATTTCAATGTTTAATTTCAATACTCTTTGTTTTGTACGAATGAGGAATGGAAGAGAAGAGGGCCTAAACGTTCATACAATTCAAGTTTGAGTTGTTGGAATGTTTAGGTGTTTCTTTGATTCTCTTTGTTTTGTACCATGAGGAACTAAAACCCCCTTGGCTAGGGGGGAATTCGAAATATATGTTTATGCTTGCATTTTGATTTGATTACTTCTAATTGCGTTTCATAAGTTGTGGATTCAATTTGTTTAACTGTTTGATTGATAACTTATTTATGTATGTTTATTGAGAGTGCACGCTTAATTTTCATGCATGAATTTGACGCTAGAATATAAGTGAGTTTCACCTAATAGTTACGAACTTATATTCACAAGTAGTGGAGGTTGCTTATAAACAATCGCGTTAAACGAATTCTTGGCATAAGTTTCATGCAATCATAGTAACGAATGCCTCGTCAACACTTATAATTTTCATAGAGCGTAATGATTCTTGCTTGTATCTCTATTATGCAATCATGTAGGGGACTTGTGGGGAATGTTTTGGGTTGTCGTATGCAATCATCCAATTCAATAACGTTAGGAAGATTTGAAGGTTAATTAGTGCATCACAGTTAACTTGGGGTGTTGAGAATTAATGATTTGTTGAAATGCAATTGGAAATCGTTTATTATGCAAGTATAACATGTATGGAGATGAACCCCTTAGCCATTCTATCATCCATTCATTCCATTCCATCAAATTCGTTTTACAATCTGTTTAGTTTATTAACTTGTTTTGTTATTTCAATTTTCGTATAAATCTAAATCCCCCTTTACTTTATTCTCCAATTTAGTTAGAAAGTGTCTTAGTTTATGTTTCTAAGTGTTTTGATTAAATTTGTTACATAAATTCGTCCAAATTCACCAAAGTGCTCAAAACTGCCCAGAAAGTGATTTTAAGGCAGTTTTGAGTGTTTTGGGTGATGTTTGAGTCTTTTCGTTTGTTTTAGTGTTTTAAAGTTTAGTTTTGCATTCTTTGAGTCTAGTATAGTGTTTCATTTTGTTATTTTACGTTTTTGAGTCAAATCCAAGTGGTTAACAATCCCTCCTAATCCCCGGTCTAGAACGATCCCTACTTATACATATACTACAATTTGACGAAAAGAGGGTTTAATTTGTGTGCGTATAAATCTCGCATCAGTTAGCCAATACCCTAGCCCGTTACACCCCTTTGACTTCTATCTTGATCGTTATGTGTTCAATAATGTGGAGTTTGGATTTGATATGAGCTTATGGAATCACTGGTTCTCATTCTAAGTAGTAGCATTCCATTCATGAGATCATATTCATGTCATTATCGTAAATCCAGAAAATGCTTTCTTTGTTATAACATATGTGAGATACTAGTCTTTCATGTTTACATCAATCTCTCACATATAACTAGTGTAGGGTGTGTAGTCAGAAAATCTGTGTGAAAATAGAGTGCATTCTAGTAAGGAATTGAGTAAATTCTCTAAAGCATGTTACTACATTCAAATCATGGTTTTAAATGCTTAATTGTGAACTAGTATGTGGTGACTATGATTAAGAATGTACTTAAGTGTAAAGATGGCTAAAATCTGTGGGAATAATGATTTTTAACTTGTCATGTGCATTGGAAATCCATGAGACGATTGTTGGAAGGTGTAGGTGGTGTTTTGTTCGTTTTGTCTAGTTTAGTGTTCTTTTGTTGTTTTGTTTTGTTTTTCTGTTTTGCTCGAGGACTAGCAAAAGCTAAGTGTGGGGGTATTTGATAGGAGCATATTCATGCGACTTAAATGGCTTGTTCTCATACATTTACGTTATGTTTCTTTAGTTATTTTAGTTCTTTATGCTTCTTTTGTGTGTTTTCAGGTTCTAAGGGCTTAGGGAGCAAGAAAATGCATTTTGAGGCTATTTGGAGCATTTTTGGGCATATCCATGGAGACAAAAGGATGGACGAAATTGAAGGCCATTTATGCAATTTAGGACATACAACAAAGGGCCTAGCCTATTCTCTCTTATTCTCTCCCTTATAGCCATGCAAAGAACCATCCATTCCATAAAAAACAACCCTATTTTAAGCCCATTCTAAAACCTTGCCATGCAAACACATGCATTTCCCTTGCCATTTTCAGCCATCACACTTCATCATTACACCACCATTCATTCTTTAATCCACATCCATTCATCATCATTCACCCTAACTTCAATTCACATGCAAACAACACCCATTTCTGCACCAAAGAAGTCTATGCCGTGACCTTCCTAGCCATTTCCAGCTTTTCCCTTTACATTTCACATGCATTCCATACTTCTCCTAGCTGTTTTCCATCATTATTTCAGCCACCATTCACTCTTTAATCCACATGCATTCACACACACTTCACACAAACAACATTCACATGCAAACACAAGCTTTAACCAACAAACAAAACAGCCAACACATGCACCAAAACACCCATGCCGTGCACTTCACATTGAAATTCCAGCATCTTCACATGCAATTCCAGCTTTCACATGTTGTCCTAGCTGTTTTTCCATCATTCCTCCACACAAACACCTTAAACAAACAGCCATATACACCTCCACTCCTCCTATAAATACCCTTGCATTCCCATTACCTAAACACATCTCATTTTCATACACAAGATACCACAAACACATCCAATCTTCCCTCATTGCCGTGAATCCCCTTCCATTTCTACACAACTTCTTCTCTGCTTCATTCCATCCACTCTCCCATTCGCAGAAACCATTCAACCTTAGCCGCTCCACCTTCAGTTACAACACACTTGGAGCACCACACCGAAGGCAACTCTTAAGGGATTTCGACATCAGTTTTGCTTCAAGGGTTCTTTCTCCTTAATTCTATGTTCATTCATGTTGTATATTTTTATATCAAACATTCTATAAACATGAAGTGTAACTAATCTCTTTCTAGGCATTCGATGTAGCCTTGCAAGATTGCCATGTAGTTATTTCAGAATGCTCAGTTGATCCATCTATTTCTTGTTTCATTCTCTGATTTAATTGTGACTTTGTGTGTTGATTTTAATGTTTGATCACCATTTGATTTAACCACAGGTTGTTTAGTCAAGAGTAAAGCACACATCATGCATACTCTTGGTGGATATGTGAATGAATGAAGGGAATGCTTTGCAAACAACCTGCCGAGTGTTTCCTTTGGTTTTATGAAAGTTTCTTGTGCGTATCATGTTCTTGATTAGGGACCAAAGTTGCACATCACACTTAGGTTCATGATTAGGAACATTTGATCAAATCCACACATCATATGGTTGATCATATCTAAGTGAAACAAACCCAAGAAATAGGTAGATGGATGAGTATAATCTGACTTAACAAGCATGGACTTGGCTTAGTGATACGTAAATTTATACGCACACAAATTAAACCCTATTTGTGACAATTGTAGTAATAATGTAAGTAGGGATCGTTCTAACCGGGGATTAACTAGGGGTGCTAATCTAATTTGAATTGACTTTAAAACACAAAAACTAAATGTAAAAACTCTTAACAAGACTACTATGACTCAGAATGGCTTTGAAAAACTCAAACTGCCTAAAACAATCAAACTGACTCAAATAGAAACTAGAACTTGATTTAGACGAATTTGAAACTGTTTATGACTCCAAAAGCTTAAAGATACAAAAATAAAACAAATACGAATGATTAAGACTCAACGAAATATGGGGGAAATGTGTTTGGACTATATTAAATTAAATGGACAGAATATAATTAAAGGCAAAATGTAAATATGAATGTGATGAAAATATGGATGATGGAATAGCCAAGGGGTTCTTCTCCACACATGTTACACTTGCATACAATATTGATTCTCAGTTGGTCTTTCGATAAGTTGTGAAACTCAATGCTCCAAGTTAATTAGGTCCGCTTAAATTAACTTTCAGATTTCCCTAAATTCATTGGATTGAATGGAATACGCATTACAACCAAATTATTCTTAATCAAAGTCCCTAACTATGGAATACGCATGATAGAGACATTCAACAAAGATCATTAAGTTCAATGAAAATTATAAGTGTTGACGAGGCACTCGTTACTATGGAATACGCATGAAACTTATGCCAAGAATTCGTTTAACGCGATTGTTTATAAGCAACCTCCACTACTTGTGAATATAAGTTCATAACGATTAGGTGAAACTCACTTATATTCTAGCGTCATATTCATGCATGAAAATTAAGCTTGCAATCTCAATGAACATACATAAATAAGTTATCAATCAAACAGTTAAACCAATTGAATCCACAACTTCTGAAATTCCAACCAAAAGTAATCAATTCATATTGCAAATATAAACATAGTTTCGAATCACCCCCTAGCTAAAGGGGGTTTAGTTCCTCATAACCTTGAAATCAAAGAAACAACTAAACATTCCAACAACTCAAACTTGAATTGTATGAACGTTTAGGCACTCTTCTCTTCCATTACAAAACAAAGAAAATTGAATTCAAACATTGAAATCAAAGAAACACCTAAACATTCCAACAACTCAAACTTGAATTGTATGAACGTTTAGGCACTCTTTTCTTCCTCGTAGTTGTAGCACAAGGTCTAAGGTGAGTGATAGGAGCATATTCATGCGACTTAAATGGCTTGTTCTCGTGAATTTACGTTATGTTTCTCTCGTTATTTTAGTCCTTTATGCTTCTTTTGTGTGTTTTCAGGTTCTAAGGGCCTAGGGAGCAAGAAAGTGCATTTTGAGGCCATTTGGAGCATTTTTGGGCATGGATTGGATAGCTTATCCATGGAGCCAAGAGGATGGACGAATTTGAAGGCCTTGTATGCACTTGAAGACACAAAACAATGGCTCTAGCCCAATCAAACACATTATGCCATACAAACCAACCTATTTTAGGCCCATTCTATGTACTTAAACCCTAGCCCTTTAAACTAATTCATTTATCACTTATCAAACCATTCACTTATCACTCACCACATATCATTCACTTATCACTTAACATATCATTCATTTATTTCACTTCCATACTCCTCTTAATTCCACATGCATTCTCACACATGCACATCATTCACTCACATTTCCACCATTCATTCTTTATTCCTTTCCAAACATCTCACATGCATTTCCACCTTCCTACTTCATCATTTCACCACATTCTCCCTCTTTAACTCACATGCATTCATCATAATTCACAACACAAAACAACTTCATTGCCGTGGGTTCCCATTTCCTTTCCAAACATCTCACATGCATTTCTTCATTATTTCCTAACCCTACATGCATTATTTATTGCATCTTCACATGCATTCACACACACTTTACACATTCAAACCATGAGCTCCCATTCCTATATGCCATTTTCAGATTTCCACCCACTAACCTAGTCATCAACACATGCACTTCCACCTTTCATCCACAATGATTCATGATTCATTCACTTTGCATCCTTTAAATCACATACTTTTCCATCATTAATTAGCCACTTGCATCTTAAACAAACAACCATATGTTCCCTCCACTACTCCTATAAATACCCTTGCATTCATTCATTCAATATATATCTCATATTTCCATTCACAACACTTCACACAACACAAATACACATCCATTGCCGCAATTCCCCTTCCATTTTCTGTGCAGTTTTTCTCCTTCATTGCAGCCACTATCCAACCACTTCCCATCCCTCCAAAACACTTCACATAATCCCCAAAGCTCACCTTAGACCTTGTGCTACAACAACGAGGAAGAAAAGAGTGCTTAAACGTTCATACAATTCAAGTTTGAGTTGTTGGAATGTTTAAGTGTTTCTTTGATTTCAAAGTTTAAATTTAATTCTCTTTGTTTTGTACGTATGAGAAGGGAAGAGAAGAGTGCCTAAACGTTCATACAATTCACGTTTGAGTTGTTGGAATGTTTAGGTGTTTCTTTGATTTCAAAGTTATGAGGAACTAAACCCCCCTTTAGCTAGGGGGTGATTCGAAACTATGTTTATATTTGCATTTTGAATTGATTACGTTTGGTTGGAATTTCATAAGTTGTGGATTCAATTCGTTTAACTGTTTGATTGATAACTTATTTATGTATGTTCATTGAGATTGCAAGCTTAATTTTCATGCATAAATATAACGCTAGAATATAAGTGAATTTCACCTAATCGTTATGAACTTATATTCACAAGTAGTAGAGGTTGCTTATAAACAATCTCGTTAAACGAATTCTTGGCATAAGTTTCATGCGTATTCCATAGTAACGAATGCCTCGTCGATGTTTATGATTTCCGTTGAACTTAATGATCTTGGTTAAATGTCTCTATCATGCGTATTCCATAGTTAGGGACTTTGATTAAGAATAATTTGGTTGTAATGCGTATTCCATTCAATCCAACGAATTTAGGGAAATCTGAAAGTTAATCTAAGCGGATCTAATTAACTTGGAGCATTGAGTTTCACAACTTATCGAAAGACCAACTGAGAATCAATTTTGTTTGCAAGTGTAACATGTGTGGAGAAGAACCCCTTGGCTATTCCATCATCCATATTTTTATCACATTCATATTTACATTTTGCCTTTAATTATATTCTGTCTTTTTAATTTAATATCGTCCAACCACAATTCCCCCCCCCCCTATTTTGTTAAGTCTTAATCATTCGTATTTGTTTTATTTTTGTATCTTTAAGCTTTTGGAGTCATAAACAATTGCAAATTCGTTTAAATCAAGTTCTAGCTTCTATTTGAGTCAATTTGATTGTTTTAGACAATTTGAGTTTTTCAAAGCCATTCTGAGTCATAGTAGTCTTGTTAAGAGTATTTTAATTTAGTTTTTATGTTTTTAAGTCAATTTAGAAGGTTTTAGCAAGCCCTCCTAATCCCCGGTCTAGAACGATCCCTCACTTATCCATTCTACTACAATTGTCAAACGAGGGTTTAATTTGAGTGTCAAGTAAATCTCGCATCAAATTTTGGCGCCGTTGCCGGGGATTAGCAACTTTGCTAATCCTTTGTCTTTATTTTTATATTTTTTTTGTTTTTCGTGCATTCTTATTTCAGATTCTTAGTTTGTTTGTTTCCTTGTTTTTTAGGTACTGTGTATGACTCGTCGCTCTCGGCCTATTATAGAGAACATCTCCGACTTTGACGGTGATTTTGAACGCACTTTGAGGAGAACGAGGAGTCAACAAGAGCCACCACAACTTCCACCACAACCTGGGCTTGAAGAAGACGAAGTAGGTGTAGAAGAAAAGCCCACGGATCAGATTTTTGAAGAAGAACAAGCCATGGCAGCAGATAATAGAACCATCAAGGAGCTTTCGGCCTCGGGTTTGGATAATGCATTGCCTCTTTGTATCCAATACCCCACGGCTGCAGAAGGGAAGACTGAGGAATTTGAACTCAAATCCAGTTTGTTACACCATATTCCGAAGTTCCATGGCTTGTCTATGGAAGACCCCAACAAACACTTGAAGGAGTTCGAGGTGGTTTGTTCGAGCATGACCCCCGTCAATGTGGATGGGAGTATATTGAAGATGAAGGCCTTTCCATTTTCACTTATGGACAAGGCCAAAGATTGGCTCTACGAACTAGCCCCGGGAACTGTGACTTCGTGGGAGAGTATGAAGCGTGCTTTCTTGGAGAAATTCTTCCCTACTTCGAGAGTGATTCTCCTACGGAAGAAAATTAGTGGTATTCAACAGAATCATGGTGAGACATTCCCGTCTTATTATGAGCGCTTTAAGGGCCTTGTAGCTTCATGTCCTCAACATCAAATGAAGGAGGAACTTCTCCTTCAATATTTCTATGAGGGCCTCCTTCCTATCGAACGTCAAATGGTTGATGCGTCAGCGGGAGGAGCATTGGTGGACAAAACACCAAGGGATGCCAAGATTCTCATAGCCAACCGAGCGCTCAACGCTCAACAATATGAAGGAGTGGGCCAAAGGGAAGCCCCACGGCAACAAAGTGTAAATGAGGTGAGTGCTATTTCTGAAATTCAATCACAACTTGCTAATCTTACTTCTCTTGTTTCTCAGGTTGTGATTGGTCCAAAAGCACAAGAACACCAAGTTTGTGGCGTGTGCTCAATTCAAGGGCATCCATCCGACAAGTGCCCTCAACTAATCGAGAATGGTGGGTGGGAATCTGCCAATGCAATTGGTTTCCAAGGACAAAATCAAAACAACCCATACTCGAACACTTACAATGCCGGATGGAGGGACCATCCAAACTTCAAATGGAGGGAGCCACAACAAGCTGCCCAACAAGGAGGATTTAGGCCAAACCCCCCTGGTTTTTATTCCAAGCCGTATGCACCCCAACAATCCCAACAACCTTCGGCATCATCTCATTCAGGTACGTCTTTGGAAAGTAATCAAGCTATGCAATTACTAACCTCTATTTCGCAGGGGTTGCAAAATCAAAACAACCGAATAGAAAATAACGAGAAGGAGATGATGGATATGAAGAAACAAATAGGGCAGATTTCTGAGTTCCTTGGACAGATTAGAGAGCAAGGAAAGCTTCCTAGCTCAACCACAGTCAATCCAAAGGGAGGATTCGAATCCGCCAAGGCCATCACCCTAAGGGGTGGAAAAGAAGTTGGGACCGAGCCAAACAATCCCAAATCTGCCCAGAAAGTAGATGAAGAGACGACACAACCTGAGGCAGATCACCCTAACTCGGCCAAATCAGGTAATTTAAGTTCAAATTCATGTACTTCACGTCCTAATCTGCCCAATGTACCTTTTCCTCGCAGGTTCATGCAAGAAAAAAAGGAAGAAAGCGAGAAGGACATTCTTGAAACGTTCCGGAAGGTGCAAGTGAACATACCGCTTCTCGATGCAATCAAACAGGTTCCAAAGTATGCTAAATTCCTCAAGGACCTATGCAATACAAAGAGAAGAAGGGAAAACAAAGAGGTAGTGAAGGTAAGCGAGAATGTGTCCGCTGTTTTGCAACGTAAACTGCCTACCAAGTGCAAAGACCCCGGTAGTTTCACGATTCCTTGTGTGATTGGACATAATCGTTTTGAACATGCCATGCTTGATTTAGGTGCATCCATAAATGTCATGCCTTATTCTATTTATGCATCTATGAATTTGGGTGAATTAAAACAAGATGGTGTAATTATACAATTGGCTGATCGTTCTAACGCGTATCCAAAAGGAGTTTTGGAGGATGTGCTTGTGCAGGTGAACCATTTAATTTTTCCGGCTGATTTCTACGTCCTAGACATGGAGGATTCAGCCCATTCTACATCTTTGCCGATTCTCCTTGGTAGGCCATTCATGAAGACGGCCCGAACGAAGATTGATGTATACAAAGGCACCTTGACAATGGAATTCGATGGGGAAGTGATTGATTTTAATATTTCTGAAACTATGAGATATCCCGTTGATGACCATTCTTGTTTTTCCATTGATGTTATCGATTCTTTGGCGCAGGTATACCTTGAAGAATTGAACGAGGACGCCCTGGAAACAACCATCACTAAGGCCATAGAGCGCAAAAATGAAGGATTTGGGCCAATGCAAGGCCACGACAAGGAGGAGGAATTCTTTGCAATGGGTTCTAGTGAAGAAATAATTGAGGTTGTGGCAGCCCTTGAGTCATTACCACAACAATATGGTAAGGTTCCACTCTCACTTTCAAATTCAGTTTCCACTAAGATGCTACCTTCTGTTGTTCAGGCACCATCGCTTGAACTTAAGCCGTTGCCGGACCATTTGAAGTATGTGTTTTTGGGAAAAGGCGAAACATTGCCCGTCATCATTTCATCAAGTCTCACGGCAATGGAGGAGGAGAAGCTTGTGAGGGTGCTGCGAGAGCACAAAACGGCCATAGGGTGGACTTTGGCCGACATTAAAGGAATAAGCCCTACCACATGCATGCACCGTATACTTCTTGAGGAGGGGGCTAAACCAACTCGAGAGGCTCAACGCCGTCTCAACCCTCCGATGATGGAAGTGGTGAAGAAGGAAATAATCAAGCTTTTGGATTGCGGAGTGATCTACCCTATCTCCGATAGCCGTTGGGTCTCTCCAGTTCAAGTCGTTCCCAAGAAGTCCGGAGTAACTGTTATCAAGAATGATGAGAATGAGCTCGTGCCTACACGCATTCAGACTGGATGGCGAGTATGTATCGATTACCGGAAGCTAAATGCCATGACTAGGAAAGATCACTTTCCTTTGCCATTCATCGACCAGATGCTCGAAAGGTTAGCCGGTCATGCTTTTTACTGTTTTCTTGATGGATACTCTGGATATAACCAAATTGTGATAGCCCCGGATGATCAAGAGAAGACCACATTCACATGTCCCTTTGGAACATTTGCTTATCGTCGCATGCCATTTGGCTTATGCAACGCACCGGCCACTTTCCAAAGGTGTATGGTAAGTATATTTTCCGATTTTGTTGAAAAGATCATTGAGGTTTTCATGGATGATTTCAGTGTATTTGGGAGTTCATTTGATAATTGCTTGGATAATCTGACCTTAATTTTGAAACGATGTGTTGAAACTAACCTTGTCTTGAATTGGGAGAAATGTCACTTTATGGTGAAACAAGGTATAGTTTTAGGACATATTGTTTCAGAAAAAGGAATTGCAGTAGATAAATCGAAAATAGACCTTGTACGTCACTTACCCTCTCCTACTTCGGTTAGAGAGGTACGTTCGTTTCTTGGCCATGCAGGGTTCTATAGGCGTTTTATCAAGGACTTCTCCAAGATGTCCAACCCTCTTTGCCGATTGCTTCAAAAAGATGTGCCATTCAAGTTTGATGAAGAGTGTAATTCGGCATTTAACCAACTCAAGGAGAAGCTAGTCTCGGCCCCCATTATTGTACCTCCAGATTGGAGCCTTCCGTTCGAGCTCATGTGCGATGCATCCGACTATGCATTAGGAGCTGTTCTAGGACAAAGAAGAGACAAGCGGCCGCATGTCATATACTATGCCTCTCGGACTCTCAATGATGCCCAATTGAACTACTCCACGACGGAAAAAGAACTTCTAGCTGTGGTTTTTGCTTTAGATAAATTCCGTTCATATTTAATTGGTACTAAAGTAATCGTTTATTCTGATCATGCAGCTTTGAGGTACTTGCTCACGAAAAAGGAAGCAAAGCCGAGGCTTATCCGTTGGATTCTTCTTCTTCAAGAATTTGATATTGAAATCCGGGATAAGAAAGGAAGCGAGAATGTAGTGGCTGACCATTTAAGCCGAATGATCCACGAGGAGCATGAACATGCCGTACCTATCCCTGAAACTTTTCCCGATGAGCAGCTGCTATCCATTGAGGTAAGTGAACCATGGTATGCAGATTTAGTGAATTACTTGGTGGCTAAACAAATTCCAAATGAACTAAACAAGCACCAACGTGATAAGCTAAAAAATGATGCACGTTTCTATGTTTGGGATGACCCTTATTTGTGGAAGTATTGCTCAGATCAAATTGTACGTAGATGTGTGCATGATTCTGAATTTCACTCAATTCTAAGCTTTTGTCACACATATGCATGTGGTGGTCATTTTGGCACACAACGCACTGCCCTCAAGGTTCTAGAGTGTGGTTTTTATTGGCCGACTATATTTAGGGATGCTAGAACCTTTTGTATGTCTTGTGATCGTTGCCAACGAATGGGTAACATAGGTACCAAGGACCAAATGCCGCAAACCCCTGTCTTTAATGTTGAAATTTTTGATGTTTGGGGCATTGATTTCATGGGCCCTTTCCCTCCATCTTATGGTTTCACTTATATCTTGCTAGCCGTTGATTATGTTTCTAAATGGGTGGAAGCAAAAGCCACCCGTACTAACGATTCTAAGGTGGTTGCAGATTTCGTGAAAACTAACATTTTTGCTAGGTTTGGAATGCCGAGAGTAATCATAAGTGATGGAGGGTCTCACTTTTGCAATCGGACCATTGAGGCGTTGCTAAGAAAGTACCATGTCAACCATAAGGTCTCCACACCTTACCATCCTCAAACAAATGGCCAAGCCGAGGTGTCTAACCGAGAAATCAAACAAATTTTGGAGAAGACCGTTGGACCAACAAGGAGGGATTGGAGCTTACGTTTAGATGATGCACTGTGGGCATATCGTACGGCATACAAAACACCCATTGGGATGTCACCTTTTCGGCTCGTCTATGGTAAGCCATGTCATTTGCCCGTAGAGTTAGAGCACAAGGCACATTGGGCCGTGAAGATTTTCAACATGGACATAGATGCAGCGGGAGTTCATAGGAAGCTCCAATTGAATGAACTTGAGGAGATTCGGAATGAAGCCTATGAGAATGCCCGGATGTACAAAGCCAAGACCAAAGCATTCCATGATAAAATGATTCGAACCAAGACCTTCACAGTTGGGCAGAAAGTGTTACTTTTTAACTCTCGCCTACGGTTGTTTCCTGGTAAGTTGCGTTCTAAATGGATTGGCCCGTTTGTTGTTACTAATGTTTTCCCTCATGGTGCAGTGCAAATCAAAAGTTCAAGGACGCAGCAAGAATTCAAAGTGAATGGGCATCGATTGAAGCCCTATTACGAGATGTTTGAGGAGCATGTCGTGGAGGAGGTACCCCTCCATGCCGTGGAACCTAGTCAAGCTTAAACGGAGGTACCGTCCGGCTGCAAGACGTAAAAGAAAGCGCTTCGTGGGAGGCAACCCATGCATCCGAATAGAGAAGAACTTGGAAACCCCTTTAAGAGACTTATTTTTATTCCTTTCTTTTTCTTTACGGCCTTTACTTTGCTTTCTTTCTCGTATTTGTTTATTTGCTTGCTCTGTTGTGACTTTCTGCTTAAAACATTGAGGACAAAGTTTGATTTAAGTGTGGGGGGGGTAAACAATTTGTATTTGCATGAATTTCGTGGGATTTATTCACCTATCACTTAGAATGTTGTTTCTTGCTGTTTTAAGCGTTTTTAGAGTGTTTTAGTGTGTTTTATAGTGTCTTGGTATTAAACTCCGAAAATTAAAAAAAAAATAAATAAATAAAAAAATAAAAAAATTCTTTTGAAAAACCCAAAAATATGTGTTTTTAGAGTCATTTGAGTCATTTTGGTGTTTGTTTGTGTCTTAGCGCTACTTGGGAGGCAACCCATGCATTCAACAAAGGAAGACTTAGAAAGCACTCCAGATCCAGATTTCTAAAAAAAACTCTTCTCTTTGTTGCTATTTCGTTTCTGCCTTGTTAGGTTGTTTAGTTGTTATTGTTTGTTTGTTTATTAATTGTGTGAGTCTATGATTGTAACATTGAGAAAATGTTTGATTTATTGATAGGCACTGCTAAACAAAGAAAGATGGTGCTTCACAAAGGTTGTTTGCTTGAGGCCCCACTACGTGGCTTTACTCTTGAAGCGGAAGGCGTAGGAACAGAAGGCATCGGAGCGGAAGGCGTTGGAACAGAAGGCATCGGAGCGGAAGGCGTAGGAGCAGAAGGCATCGAAGATAGAGCATTCCAGGCCTCAATACTTGGCCAAGCGCTGGATGAGCCAGGAAAAAGGTGCCTCTGGAGGAAAGACGAGAACCTTTGACGGTCACTGTGAATCCGACCTTCAGACTCTTGCAGCTCATCAAGCTTCCTCTTCATGCCCGTCGAATAGTTGTTTGCAAGAACGTGCAAACTTCTATTCTCATACTTCAGCTGCTGGATCTCCTGCTTGAGACTTTCCACCTCTGCCATCAATGATTCCACCTGACGGGAGCGGGCAAGCAGGCGTTGGCCCATGTTGGACACAGAACTCGCACACTGAACACTAAGTGCGAGGGACTCTTGAACGGCCAGCTCATCGGACCGTCCTGACAGCAGCCTACTATCTTTCGGAGTGAGGAGGTTCCTAGCTACTATTGTAGCTGTTGTGGCGTCCTGCATCACGGAGTCTTCACCTGTGAGAGGACCGTTAGAAGAAAAGAAAGAAGGGCGCCATACGTTACCTTGACGCGGCACGCCCGTATCACTGCTAAGGCTCAATTCCAAGCTAAGGTTCGATGAGTTTGCCATTTTTCAAAAGTGTTCAGAAAGAAGGGGTGGATGGAGTTAATTCTCAAAGGGCCGGAGTCGATTTTTCAAGAATGGGATTTCTTCAGAGTGTATTTGTTGGGGTGATCGATAGCTCCATAAAAAGCCATGGCGACGCGTCCACCGATTCAGAGATCCGGATTTTCCTCCGCAAATTTCGACGACGCATTCGCGGCTTTTCAGAAAAGCGTTCAGCTTTGTCAAAAGATATCTGACAAAGCTAATAACACGTGGAGGCCATCATCTCATTTACACGTCTTTAGCCGACAAGCGCAAAGTTCGGCGACGCTTTCTCGGCTTTTCAGAAGACGCGTCAACTTTGTCAAAAGATTTCTTCTTTTCAGACAACATGTGGAGACCATCATCACAACTACACATCTTTAGCCGACAAGCGCAAAGTTCGGCGACGCTTTCTCGGCTCTTCAGAAGACGCGTGCAGCTTTGTCAAAAGGAGCCGCATCTGCACTACCACGTGTCGTTCAGAAAGCGAAGGGGCGTCGTTCAGAAATCGAAGAGGCGTGTTCAGAGATCGAAGAGGCGCCATTATTTAAAAAAAAGCCGGATTTGCGGGATCAAAACGTTTGTCGACAAAGGTAAAAAAATACCACCACTTGATATTATCTCTATATATGTCGACCTTCGTCTTTTATGGCAGGGCAAACCTGAAGAAAATGCCCAACTCTCCCTCACCTCTGAGGGCGCACTCCCAGCAAAGCCTTTCGAAATACTCAATTCTTTCTTCTTCCCCAAAGATGATACCAGATGCCTGGAGTACATATGACCCAGGAGGAAACGGCGGATTGAAACATGTGCTGATTCATTCACCGCTTCTTCAAAAGCAAAGGTATCTCATATCATCAAGGTCAAAAGCAAAAGTATCTCATATCATGCTCTTTCCCTGTCTTTTTCTTTGTCCTTGTTCTTACTCGCATGGCAAAGTAAACGAAGCAATCAGCCGGCACTTGGAGTCAGTCTTCCGATCTGGAGCCAACTGCCTGGAATCTATTCCTGATTGCTTACCTAGCGTTGCTCTCGAGTAGTCATCTTCAACGGTTGATACACTTCCGGAGAAGGGATCACTTCTGCAAAGGGGAGCGAGTAAGGCAAGTGAAAATGATACATTGAAGCATGTGGAGACAAACATAGGCTGAGTTATCCTCCAACCCTTTTCAATACGAATTGGAAAGATTGAACAAAGAAACAGACCAAAGGGGTAAGCTCAGACCTTCGGGGGAGACCAAATGAACCATCCTGCTGCCCAGTTCAAGAAGTAGCACAAAGGAAAATCAACGATGGGCAGAAACCAGTTCAAGAGTAAGCCTGTGGAATCACAAAGATCAAAAGCCTCAATGCAATTACCAAGGAGAAGATGGAATTTACACTCTATAACCAGATTTGCGTCTCTAAACTCTTCTCTTTGTTAATTACATTATGCCATGTTTAGTATGTTTAGGTGCTTTTTGTGTATTTACTTATGCTTTGTGTGAATCTATGCTTAAAACATTGAGGACAATGTTTGATTTAAGTGTGGGGGGGTAACTAAGTATATTTGATGCAAATTCGTGCGATTTATTCACCTATCACTTCACATGTTGTTTCTCACTGTTTTAAAACTGTTTTATTGTATTTTGTCTTAAAAATTCGAAAATCCCATAAAAATTTGAAAAATTGTTTTGAAAAACCCAAAAAGAGTTGTTTTAAAGTTGTTTTTGTGTGTGTGTTTTAGGATACCTTCCAACACAATGATAAGGATTTGGTTTGTAATTGCATGACGGTTAAAAAGAGTTATTAACATAGAGAAAAGTTTGATTTACTCTTGGTATATGCTTGGTTATGGTTATAATGTATGACTTCACATGCAATCATAAAAGAAAAATTCGTTTTTGTAACATGCTTGAAGGAAGGAATTCAAACAAACGCTACAACCCTGTGAGACTCGAGCCATTACCTTCTTTGGAGAGTTATTTTCTGTGATTCTGTGTTTTCTAAAGTTGTTGCATGATCTCATTATTCCTTGCTTGGTTGCTACTTAGGATGCAATTGTATCATGATAGAACTAAATGCCAGAACTTATATCCGTTTCATTCAAAGCATAACATTGAATTGCATAACATATATCAAGATGAAGTTGTGTAGTTGCCACCATAACCAAATAGCCTTACTTCCCATATTTCGTATTTGTTGTAAGTTTTAACCCCGTTGAGCCTCGTTTAGCCTATTTTCTTTGCTAACCACATCACCCCTTACCTAGCGTAGAGTAGGACCATCCGTACCCTTTGTTCTTGAAAGATAGTGAGCATGACTTAATTGAATTCCTTTTTATTAATATGTTGCAGAAAATAAGTGTGGGGGAAGGGATTTTTGTGTGTATGTATGTGCCTAAGTCTTAAAGGAGGCACGAAAAAAAAAAAAAAAAAAAAAAAAAAAAAAAAAAAAAAAAAAAAAAGAAAGAAAAAGAGTGAAAATAAGTGAGAATGGACTCACAAGTGTGATTGTTGATGAAAGGGCCCAAAAAGTTTGAATATGGCCCTAAGTTTTGCGACTTCCCCTTGGGTGTTCAAAGTTAACTTCTGCGTTCTAAAGGGAATTCTAAATGCCTAATTCAATACTTTGCTCACTATTGCTTTAAGAACGTTTGTGTACTCTACCTTTCTTTGTTAAACCATTACCCTTAGCCCCGTTACATCCCTCAACTTCTATCTTGAGTGTTATGTGTTTCAATTTGCGGAGTTTGAAATTGATATGAGCTTATGGAATCACTGGTTCTCATTCTAAGTAGTAGCATTCCATTCATGAGATCATATTCATGTCATTATCGTAAATCCAGAAAATGCTTTCTTTGTTATAACATATGTGAGATACTAATCTTTCATGTTTACATCAATCTTCTCACATATACCTAGTGTAGGGAGTGTAGTCAGAAAATCTGAGTAAAAATTGAGTGCATATCTTGAAAGGAATTGAGCAAATTCTCTAAGGCATGTTACTACATTCAAAACATGGTTTTAAATGCTTAATTGTGAACTAGTATATGGTGAATATGATTAAGAATGTACTTAAATGTGAAGATGACTAAAATCTGTGAGAATGATGATTTTTAACTTGTCATGTGCATTGGAAATCCCTAAGACGGTTGTTGGAAGGTTTAGGTTGTGTTTTACGTGTTTAGTGTCGTTTTGTTTATTTGTTTTTATTCTGTTTTGCTCGAGGACTAGCAAAAGCTAAGTGTGGGGGTATTTGATAGGAGCATATTCATGCGACTTAAATGGCTTGTTCTCGTGAATTTACGTTATGTTTCTCTCGTTATTTTAGTCCTTTATGCTTCTTTTGTGTGTTTTCAGGTTCTAAGGGCCTAGGGAGCAAGAAAGTGCATTTTGAGGCCATTTGGAGCATTTTTGGGCATGGATTGGATAGCTTATCCATGGAGCCAAGAGGATGGACGAATTTGAAGGCCTTGTATGCACTTGAAGACACAAAACAATGGCTCTAGCCCAATCAAACACATTATGCCATACAAACCAACCTATTTTAGGCCCATTCTATGTACTTAAACCCTAGCCCTTTAAACTAATTCATTTATCACTTATCAAACCATTCACTTATCACTCACCACATATCATTCACTTATCACTTAACATATCATTCATTTATTTCACTTCCATACTCCTCTTAATTCCACATGCATTCTCACACATGCACATCATTCACTCACATTTCCACCATTCATTCTTTATTCCTTTCCAAACATCTCACATGCATTTCCACCTTCCTACTTCATCATTTCACCACATTCTCCCTCTTTAACTCACATGCATTCATCATAATTCACAACACAAAACAACTTCATTGCCGTGGGTTCCCATTTCCTTTCCAAACATCTCACATGCATTTCTTCATTATTTCCTAACCCTACATGCATTATTTATTGCATCTTCACATGCATTCACACACACTTTACACATTCAAACCATGAGCTCCCATTCCTATATGCCATTTTCAGATTTCCACCCACTAACCTAGTCATCAACACATGCACTTCCACCTTTCATCCACAATGATTCATGATTCATTCACTTTGCATCCTTTAAATCACATACTTTTCCATCATTAATTAGCCACTTGCATCTTAAACAAACAACCATATGTTCCCTCCACTACTCCTATAAATACCCTTGCATTCATTCATTCAATATATATCTCATATTTCCATTCACAACACTTCACACAACACAAATACACATCCATTGCCGCAATTCCCCTTCCATTTTCTGTGCAGTTTTTCTCCTTCATTGCAGCCACTATCCAACCACTTCCCATCCCTCCAAAACACTTCACATAATCCCCAAAGCTCACCTTAGACCTTGTGCTACAACAATGAGGAAGAAAAGAGTGCTTAAACGTTCATACAATTCAAGTTTGAGTTGTTGGAATGTTTAAGTGTTTCTTTGATTTCAAAGTTTAAATTTAATTCTCTTTGTTTTGTACGTATGAGAAGGGAAGAGAAGAGTGCCTAAACGTTCATACAATTCACGTTTGAGTTGTTGGAATGTTTAGGTGTTTCTTTGATTTCAAAGTTATGAGGAACTAAACCCCCCTTTAGCTAGGGGGTGATTCGAAACTATGTTTATATTTGCATTTTGAATTGATTACGTTTGGTTGGAATTTCATAAGTTGTGGATTCAATTCGTTTAACTGTTTGATTGATAACTTATTTATGTATGTTCATTGAGATTGCAAGCTTAATTTTCATGCATAAATATAACGCTAGAATATAAGTGAATTTCACCTAATCGTTATGAACTTATATTCACAAGTAGTAGAGGTTGCTTATAAACAATCTCGTTAAACGAATTCTTGGCATAAGTTTCATGCGTATTCCATAGTAACGAATGCCTCGTCGATGTTTATGATTTCCGTTGAACTTAATGATCTTGGTTAAATGTCTCTATCATGCGTATTCCATAGTTAGGGACTTTGATTAAGAATAATTTGGTTGTAATGCGTATTCCATTCAATCCAACGAATTTAGGGAAATCTGAAAGTTAATCTAAGCGGATCTAATTAACTTGGAGCATTGAGTTTCACAACTTATCGAAAGACCAACTGAGAATCAATTTTGTTTGCAAGTGTAACATGTGTGGAGAAGAACCCCTTGGCTATTCCATCATCCATATTTTTATCACATTCATATTTACATTTTGCCTTTAATTATATTCTGTCTTTTTAATTTAATATCGTCCAACCACAATTCCCCCCCCCCCTATTTTGTTAAGTCTTAATCATTCGTATTTGTTTTATTTTTGTATCTTTAAGCTTTTGGAGTCATAAACAATTGCAAATTCGTTTAAATCAAGTTCTAGCTTCTATTTGAGTCAATTTGATTGTTTTAGACAATTTGAGTTTTTCAAAGCCATTCTGAGTCATAGTAGTCTTGTTAAGAGTATTTTAATTTAGTTTTTATGTTTTTAAGTCAATTTAGAAGGTTTTAGCAAGCCCTCCTAATCCCCGGTCTAGAACGATCCCTCACTTATCCATTCTACTACAATTGTCAAACGAGGGTTTAATTTGAGTGTCAAGTAAATCTCGCATCAGTGAGCTTTGGGGATTATGTGAAGTGTTTTGGAGGGATGGGAAGTGGTTGGATAGTGGCTGCAATGGAGGAGAAAAACTGCACAGAAATGGAAGGGGATTTGCGGCACAAGGGTTGTGTTTGTGTTGTGTGAAGTGTTGTGAATGAGATTTTTTTGAATGAATGAATGCAAGGGTATTTATAGGAGTAGTGGAGGGAACATATGGCTGTTTGTTTAAGATGCAAGTGGCTAATTAATGATGGAAAATCAGTTAGGAAAACATGTGAAAGCTGGAATTGCATGTGAAGGTGTTGGAATGTGCTGAAATGGTGTGTGAAGGCACAGCATTGATGTTTTCTTGCTTATTTTCTGGCTACATGATGAAAGGTTAATGAATAATGCATGTAGGTGGCTGCAATGATGAAGAATGAGTGGTGGAAATGAAAGGGAAAGCTAGAAAGACATGTGAAGATGCTGGAATTGTGAGTAGGCCACGACATGGATGTGTTTTGGGTGTGTGTGTGTGAATGTGTGGCTTAATGATTAAGTGAATGAATATGTGGCTGCATGTGGATTAAAGGGGTGTGAATGGTGGTGTAATGATGAAATGAAATGGCTAGAAAGGGTATGAAATGCACGGCAAGAATTTCAGGATGCATGTGTGTGTGAATGGTGGTGAAAATGCATGTGAGTGCATGTTTTGGTGCTGGAATTAGGGGGAATGCACGGGTTAGGCTTGGTTGAATGATGATGATGCATGTGATTGGTGGGAACAAAGGGGGAAACAAGGCACAAGGGTGCTTGAGTGAATGATTGAATGTGCATGTGGATTAATGAATTGTTTTTGATGGAATGGATGGTTCTTTGCATGGCTATAAGGGAGAGAATAAGAGAGAATGGGCTAGGCCCCTTTGTTTTATGTCCAAAGTGAATACAAGGCCTTCAAATTCGTCCATCCTCTTGGCTCCATGGATAAGCTATCCAATCCATGCCCAAAAATGCTCCAAATGGCCTCAAAATGCACTTTCTTGCTCCCTAGGCCCTTAGAACCTGAAAACACACAAAAGAAGCATAAAGGACTAAAATAACGAGAGAAACATAACGTAAATGCACGAGAACAAGCCATTTAAGTCGCATGAATATGCTCCTATCAAACTCCCCCACGCTTATCTTTTGCTAGTCCTCGAGCAAAACAGAAAAACAAAACAAAACCTAAACCTTCCAACAATCGTCTTAGGGATTTCCAATGCACATGACAAGTTAAAAATCATTATTCCCACAGATTTTAGCCATCTTTACACTTAAGTACATTCTTACTCATAGTCACCACATATAATTTCACAATTAAGCATTTAAAACCATGTTTTGAATGTAGTAACATGCCTTAGAGAATTTGCTCAAATCCTTACAAGATATGCACTCGTTTTTCACACAGATTTTCTGACTACACACCCTACACAAGTTATATGTGAGAAGATTGATGTAAATATGAATTCTAACACTCACATATGTTATAACAAAGAAAGCATTTTCTGGATTTACGATAATGACATGAATATGATCTCATGAATGGAATGCTACTACTTAGAACGAGAACCAGTGATTCCATAAGCTCATATAAATTCCAAACTCCACATTATTGAACACATAACGATCAAGATAGAAGTCAAAGGTTGTAACAGGGCTTGGGGAGTTGGCTAACAATGAAAGGATAGGGAAAACAAACGTTCTTTAAGCCATAGTGAGCAAAGTATTGAATTAGGCACTTAGAATTCCCTTTAGAACGCAGAAGTCAACTTTGAACACCCAAGGGGAAGTCACACAAAACTTAGGGCCATATTCAAACTTTTTGGGCCCTTTCTTCAACAATCACACTTGTGAGTCCATTCTCACTTATTTTCACTCTTTTTCTTTCTTTTCTTCTTCTTTTTCTCACATTTTTTTTTTCCGTGCCTCCTTTAAGACTTAGGCACATACATACACACCAAAATCCCTTCCCCCACACTTATTTTCTGCAACATATTAATCAAAAGGAATTCATTTAAGTCATGCTCACTATACTTCAAGAACAAGGGTATAGGAAAGTCCTACTCTAGGCTAGGTAAGGGGTGATGTGGTTAGCAAAGAAAATAGGCTAAACGAGGCTCAACGGGGTTAAAATTAATATATACGAAATATGGGAAGTAAGGCTATTTGGCTATGGTGGCAACAACTTCATCTTGATATATATTATGCAATTCAATGTCATGCTTTGAATGAAACGGATATAAGTTCTAGCATTTAGTTCTATCATGATACAATTGCATTCTAAGTAGCAACCAAGCAAGGAATGATGAGATCATGCAACGACTTTAGAAAACAAGAAATCACAGATTATAACTCTCCAAAGAAGGTAATGGCTCGAGTTTCACAGGGTTGTAGCGTTTGTTTGAGTTCCTTCCTTCAAGCATGTTACTAAAACGAATTTTTCTTTTATGATTGCATGTGAAGTTATACATTATAACCATAACCAAGCATATACCAAGAGTAAATCAAACTTTCATCCATGTTTATAATTCTCTTTAACAGTCATGCAATTACAAACCAAATCCTTTTCATTTTGTTGGAAGATACCCTAAGACACAAACACACAAAAACGACTCAAAACACTCTTTTTAGGCTTTTCAAAACATTTTTTTCAAATTTTTATGTGATTTTCGGAGTTATAAAACAAAACACACTAAAACACTTTAAAACAATTTAAAAACACCTTAAAACAGCAAGGAACAACATTTGAAGTTATGGGTGACAAAATCCCACGAATTTGCATAAATATACTTAGTTACCCCCCCCATACTTAAATCAAACATTGTCCTCAATGTTTTAAGCATAGATTCACACAAAACATAAGTAAACACACAAAAAGCAATTCAACATACTAAACATGGCAGAATGTAATTAACGAAGAGAAGAGTTTAGGGACGCAAATCTGGTTATGGAGTGTAAATTCCCTTTTCTCCTTGGTGATTGCATTGAGGCTTTGATCTTTGTGATTCCACAGGCTTACTCTTGAACTGGTTTCTGCCCATCGTTGATTTTCCTTTGTGCTACTTTTGAACTGGGCAGCAGGATGGTTCTTTTGGTCTCCCCCGAAAGTCTGAGCTTATCCCTTTGGTCTGTTTCTTTGTTCAATCTTTCCAATTCGTAATGAAAAGGGTTGGAGGATAACTCAGCCTATGTTTGTCTCCACATGCTTCAATGTATCATTTTCACTTGCCTTACTCGCTCCCCTTTGCAGAAGTGGTCCCTTCTCCGGAAGTGTATCAACCGTTGAAGATGACTACTCGAGAGCAACGCTAGGTAAGCAATCAGGAATAGATTCCAGGCAGTTGGCTCCAGAACGGAAGACTGACTCCAAGTGCCGGCTGATTGCTTCTTTTACTTTGCCATGCGAGTAAGAACAAGGACAAAGAAAAAGACAAGGAAAGAGCATGATATGAGATACTTTTGCTTTTGACCTTGATGATATGAGATACCTTTGCTTTTGAATAAGCGGTGAATGAATCAGCACATGTATTTGTTGTGCTGTTTCCTCCTGGGTCATCTGTACTCCAAACATCTGGTATCATCTTTGGGGAAGAAGAAAGAATTTAGTATTTCGAAAGGCTTTGCTGGGAGTGCACCCTCAGAGGTGAGGGAGAGTTGGGCATTTTCTTCAGGTTTGCCCTGCCATAAAAGACGAAGGTCGACATATATAGAGATAATAGCAAGTGGTGGTACTTTTTACCTTTGTCGACAAACGTTTTGATCCCGCAACTCCGGCTTTTTGAAATAGTGGCGCCTCTTCGATTTTTGAATACGCCTCTTCGATTTCTGAGCAGGCGCCCCTTCGAGTTCTGAGCGACACGTGGTAGTGCAGATGCGGCTCCTTTTGACAAAGCTGCACGCGTCTTCTGAAAAGCAGAGAAAGCGTCGCCGAACTTTGCGCTTGTCGGCTAAAGATGTGTAGTTGTGATGATGGCCTCCACGTGTTGTCTGAAAAGAAGAAATCTTTTGACAAAGTTGAACGCGCCTTCTGAAAAGCCGAGAAAGCGTCGCCTAAATTACGCCGGAAATTCTGGCTTTTTGAATTGGTGGACGCGTCGCCTTGGCTTTTTTATTGAGCTATCGATCACCACAACAAACACACTCTGAAGATTTCCCATTCTTGAAAACCGACTCCGGCCCTTTGAAATTTAACTCCATCCCTTTTCTTTGAACACTTTTGAAAAATGGCAAACTCATCGAACCTTAGCTTGGAATTTAGCCTTAGCAGTGATACGGGCGCGCCGCGTCAAGGTAACATATGGCGCCTTTCTTTCTTTTCTTCTAACGGTCCTCTCACAGGTGAAGACTCCGTGATGCAGGACGCCACAACAGCTACAATAGTAGCTAGGAACCTCCTCACCCCAAAAGATAGTAGGCTGCTGTCAGGACGGTCCGATGAGTTGGCCGTTCAAGAGTCCCTCGCACTTAGTGTTCAGTGTGCGAGTTCTGTGTCCAACATGGGCCAACGCCTGCTTGCCCGCTCCCGTCAGGTGGAATCATTGATGGCAGAGGTGGAAAGTCTCAAGCAGGAGATCCAGCAGCTTAAGTATGAGAATAGAAGTTTGCATGTGCTTGCAAATAACTATTCGTCGGGCATGAAGAGGAAGCTTGATGAACTGCAAGAATCTGAGGGTCGAATTCACAGTGACCGTCAAAGGCTTGCGGCTTATCTCCAGAGGCACCTGTTTCCTGGGTCATCCAGCGCTTGGCCAAGTATTGAGGCCTGGAATGCTCTAGCTCCGATTCCTTCTGCTCCGATATCTTCTGCCCCTATGCCTCCCGCTTCTATGCCTTCTGCTTCGACGCCTCGTAGTGGGGCTTCAAGTAAACGCCCTTTGTGAAGGCTCCATCTTTCTTTGTTTAGCAGTGCCTATCAATAAATCAAACATTTTCTCAATGTTACAATCATAGACTCACACAATTAATAAACAAACAACAATAACTAAACAACCTAACAAGGCAGAAACGAAATAGCAACAAAGAGAAGAGTTTTTAGGAATCTGGAATTGGAGTGCTTTCTAGTTCTTCCTTTGTTGAATGCATGGGCTGCCTCCCAAGGAGCGCTTGCTTTTACGTCTTGCAGCCGGACGGTACCTCCGTTTAAGCTTGACTAGGTTCCACGGCATGGAGGGGTACCTCCTCCACGACATGCTCCTCAAACATCTCGTAATAGGGCTTCAATCGATGCCCATTCACTTTGAATTCTTGCTGCGTCCTTGAACTTTTGATTTGCACTGCACCATGAGGGAAAACATTAGTGACAATAAAATGACCAACCCATTTGGAACGCAACTTACCCGGAAACAACCGAAGGCGAGAATTGAACAACAACACTTTCTGCCCAATAGAGAACGTCTTGGCACGAATCATCTTGTCATGAAATGCCTTTGTTTTCTCCTTGTAAATTCGGGCATTCTCATATGCTTCATGTCGGATTTCATCAAGCTCACATAATTGAAGCTTCCTATGTAAACCTGCGGCATCAAGGTCCATATTGAATGTTTTGACGGCCCAATGTGCACGATGCTCTAGTTCGACGGGAAGATGGCATGGCTGATAGGAGCATATTCATGCGACTTAATTAGCTTGTTCTCGTGCATTTATGTTGTGTTTACTTAGCTATTTTAGTGTTTAAGGCCACTTTTGTGTATTTTCAGATTATAAGGCCAAAGTGTGCAAGAAGATGCAAATTGGAGTATTTTGGAGCGAAAGAGGAATGAATGAGTTGAAGATTTGAAGAAGCGACGAATTCCTACTCCAACGATGAATTCTTACCAAAACGAGGAATCCTACTCAAACAAGGTTTCCTATTTGATATAGGAAAGTTAACCCTAAGTTTCCCGTTTCGGTAACCTTTCCTAAACTTAAACGTCCGTATTTTCTAGCCACTTTGTAGGCCTTGTATACACTTTAGTACACAAGACCAAGGCCCTAGCCCAATTTCCAACCTATGCCGTGCCTTTAGCCCAATTCCCTTCCCTTGCCGTGCAAGGGGGGGTAGTTTTGTCTCATTTCATGCATTAAACCCTAAACTCTAATCACCCTAATTACATGCAGCCGCACCCTATTCACCTCTCATTAATTCTTTCAATTTTCAGCCACAAAATCCATATTAGCCGCAAGTCCCCATCCATTCACCCTAAGCCTTCTAACTTCTAATCTGGGCCGTACCTTTTATTTTTAACCCTAGCTTCTCTTTCATTTTTTTATTCTTCTCATAAGCCGCACCATATACCTCTCATTCTAATTTTTTATTCAGCCATACACCCTAATTCATTCTTCCATCCGTAGCCACCTTTACACCCCATTCACTTAAAGCCGTGGCCCCCCATATATTATTTTACCCTAATTCTCTCCACTCTCCCAAAAGCCGTGCATCATTTACCCTAATAAACAATACACACTAATCAGCCATTGACCCTAATATTCATTATCTAAGCCGTGACTCCCATCCATATTCTCCCAAAAAACCCGTGCATCCCATCATTCACAAAACCATATAAGGCAGCCACCTAAAAACCTAATAAAAATCCCTGCTTGCCGCTGCCATCATATCAATTCCAGCATTCTCCCTAAGCCATATCCTACCTTCACACACACAAAAAGCTAGCCGTCACTCCCATATTGATTCTACCATTTTTCTCTCCCAAAACCGTGCAACAATCTCCCATTCTCTAAAACAGCCGCAGCCACCATACCATCCTTCCTCAATAAATCCATCCCTAAGCCCGCAAATCATCCACCAACACCATTTAACCTCACTGCCGCAGCAAGAAGAAAGGAGAAAGAGGAGCTTGGACGCGCCGAAATTCACGTGGATTCGTTGGGCGTTCTAGGTGTAATCAATCCTTTGTGCTTTATGTTTAAATTCAATTGTATTTCTCTTTCTGTGAACATGAGAGGCTAAACCCCCTAGTTAGCTAGGGGGTGATTCGAAACCATGATTATATATGTGAAATAAGTTGATTACTTCCAATTATCGTTGCATAAGTTTTGAATACAATTTGCTTAACCGTTTGATTTAAAACTTATTCTTGTATGTTGATTGAGAGTGCACGCTTAATTTGCATGCTTGAATTTGATGCTAGGATATAAGTTTGTTTCACCTAATCGTTATGAATTTATATTCACAAGTAGTGAAGGTTGCTAGTCACGATCATGTTAAGTAGATTCCTGGCAAGCGTATCATGCTTTTCATAGTTACAAATGCCTTGTCGATGCTTATGATTTCCAAAGAACGTAATGATTCTAACTTATATCTTTATCATGCTGTTCATATAGAGAATTTGTTAGGAATAATTTGTTTGCGATGCATATTCATCCAATTCAATGATTCTAGGGAAATCTGAAGGTTAATTTAAGCGGACCTAATTAACTTGGAGTGTCGAGGTTCATAACTTATTGGATTGATATTTGGAAATTGATTTACGTTGCATATATTTCATGTGTGGAGAAGAACCCCTTAGCTACCCCATCATCCATTGATTCATCCAAATTTTGTCTTAAAATCTATTTTCTTTACAATCTGCCCATTTAGTTTAAATTCATCCAACCACAATCCCCCCATATTTTGTTGAGTCGTAGTCATTTGTATTTGTTTTATTTTGTGTTTTTAAGCATTTGGAGTCATAAACACTTTCAAATTCGACCAAATTAAATTTTAGTTTTTGTGTTTTTGAGTCAATTCAAATTAGATTAGCACCCCTAGTTAATCCCCGGTTAGAACGATCCCTACTTACTTCATTACTACAATTGTCACAAGAGGGTTTTAATTTGTGTGCTTAATTAGTTCACATCAAATTTTGGCGCCGTTGCCGGGGATTAGCAAAGTTGCTAATCCCTTGTCTTGAGTCTTGTTTAAATTGTTTAGTTTCTGTTTTGTTTTAATTTTTTGCACCGTGTGTGTGTGTTTTGTTTTTGTGCCGTGTGTGGCACCTTATTTCCTTACTTGTGCCGAGTCTATTAGAAGGGTTTGATAACCTTGTTTGCTCTTGTGTGCAGGTACTAGTTTATGACCCGTGGCTCACAACCTGTTCGTGAGCATATCTCCAACTTTGACGGTGATTTCGAGAGGACTTTGAGAAGGAAAAAGAAGCCACAAGCGTCTAATCCTCCTAGTCCCGAACCTGAATTAGAAGAGCAAGAAGTTGAAGTTGAGGTTGAAGAGGAGGCCACGACAAGGGTTGAAGAGGAAGTACCAACCATGGCAGTGGACAATCGAACCATCAAGGAGCTTTCTGCCTCGGGTTTGGCCAATGCAGCACCTCTTTGCATCCAATACCCTAGGGCAGCCCCTGAGAAGACTGATGAATTTGAGTTGAAGTCCAGCTTGCTCCACCATATTCCGAAATACCATGGGTTGGCCATGGAGGATCCGAACAAGCATCTAAAGGAATTCGAGGTGGTGTGCTCAAGTATGACACCGGTGAACGTGGACAGCAACATATTGAAGATGAAGGCTTTTCCTTTTTCTTTGGTGGAGAAGGCCAAGGATTGGTTGTATGAGTTGGCTCCTGGAACTGTCACATCATGGGAAAGTATGAAGCGAGCCTTCTTAGAGAAGTTCTTTCCGACATCACGAGTCATTCTTCTTCGCAAGAAGATTAGTGGAATTCAGCAAAGCCAAGGTGAATCTTTTCCTACGTATTACGAACGTTTTAAATCTCTTGTTGCTTCATGTCCACAGCACCAGATGAAGGAGGAGCTACTTCTTCAATATTTTTACGAAGGCCTTTTACCACTTGAACGGCAAATGTTGGATGCATCCGCGGGAGGAGCTCTAGTGGACAAGACGCCTAGGGATGCCAAAACTCTCATTGCCAATCGAGCACTCAATGCACAACAATATGAAGGTGTTGGGCAGAGAGACACCCCACAGCCACAGCATGTAAATGAGGTAAGTTCTATTTCTGAGTTACAATCCCAAATGGCTAACCTTACGTCTATGTTATCGCAGTTTGTTGAAGGCCCTAAGACGCAAGGAACTACAATCTGTGGTGTATGTTCCATTCAAGGACACCAATCTGATCAATGCCCTCAATTAATTGAGAACGGAGGGTGGGAATCTGCCAATGCCGTGGGCTTTGGGAATCAAAACCAACCAAGGGGTGATCCTTTCTCCAACACATACAATCAGGGATGGCGTGACCACCCCAATTTCAGATGGAGAGATGCACCACAATATGGCCAACAAAGTGGATTCCGACAACCCCCGGGTTTCTTTCCAAGGCCAATGGCACCACAACCACCTCCTCAAGCACAATCATCCCAAACCAACTCAGGTACGTCTATGAATGACGATAAAACATATCAGTTACTAACCACAATGGCGCAGGGAATGCAGAACCAAGCAAAGGAGGTTAATGAGCTAAAGAAGCAGATGGGCCAAATGGCCGAATTTTTGGGACAAATTCGTGAAAGTGGTAAGTTACCAAGCACTACGGTAGTCAATCCCAAGGGAGGGTTCGAAACGGCCAATGCAATCACCTTGAGAAGTGGAAAAGGAGTTGGCATTACATCCAAACTATCACCATCAAGCCCCGAAGAGGATGAAAAACGGAGAATTGAAGAGGAGGAAGCAAGACAACCCACGGCAAAGGTGGACATATCTTTGCCGCAAGCTTCTAAAGATCCCAACTTGTCCAAGTTGTCCAAAAAGGGTAAGAATGTGTCAAATTCGGTTCCTACTAATGTTTTTCCTTTGAATGTGCCTTTTCCTAGTAGGTTCATGCAAACAAAGAAAGAGGAAGCCGAGAAGGACATTCTTGAGACGTTTAGGAAGGTCCAAGTAAACATTCCTTTACTTGATGCCATAAAGCAAGTCCCAAGGTATGCAAAGTTTTTAAAAGAGTTATGCACAACTAGGAAAAGAATTCCAAACAAAGAAGTTGTGAAAGTGAGTGAAAATGTATCGGCGGTTTTGCAACGAAAGTTGCCTCCAAAATGTAAGGATCCAGGGAGCTTTACCATCCCATGCACAATTGGAAACACTAGATTTAAACAATGCATGTTAGATTTAGGTGCTTCTATTAATGTCATGCCATATTCCATTTATGCATCTATGAACCTGGGTGAGTTAAAACAAGATGGCGTTATAATTCAATTGGCCGATCGTTCTAATGTTTATCCCAAGGGAGTCCTTGAGGATGTTTTAGTGCAGGTCAATCATCTCATCTTTCCTGCAGATTTTTATGTCCTAGAAATGGAGGATTCGAGCGATGCTCCATCATTGCCACTCTTGCTAGGCCGTCCGTTCATGAAAACGGCCCAAACCAAGATTGATGTGGCCAAAGGAGCACTAACAATGGAGTTTGGTGGTGACGTAATTAAATTCAATGTTTATGACTCTGTTAAGAATCCTAACGATAGTCATTCTTGTTTTGTCGTAGATGTGCATAAGGATAAAGGGCCGAAAGGATCCACACTTACCACGAAGGATGTGTCAAGCACCACCATGGGAAAAGAACTTGGAGTGATTGCCCTACAACCACCCAATATGGCCGAAACTTCAAATGGGGACATTGTTGATAGGGCTGACGATTTTGAGCCTTCAATACAATATGTTTGTAAGTCACCAAGCCCAATTCCAATTCCCATTTCAACTAATAGGTTGTTACCTTCTTTGGTGCAGGTACCCAATCAATTTCAAGGTGGTGGGAGCATTTATATGGATTTTAGGAACCCAACCACCAAAATCAGGGAGGATCACTATCCCCTCCCATTCATCGAGCCATACTACGAGAAATTCATGGAGCATGTTGTGGAGGAGATCCCATGGCATGCCGTGGGTTCTAAGTGAGAAAAGAAGGACTCGTCCGGCTGGAAGACGTTAAAGCAAGCGCTACTTGGGAGGCAACCCATGCACTCAACAAAGGAAGAACTTGGGAATCGCTCCACACTCAGATTTGCGTCCCTAAACCCTTTTCCTTTGTTGCTTACTTTTTGTTATGTGTAATGTGTTCAATTGTGTCTAAAACATTGAGGACAATGTTTAGTTTAAGTGTGGGGGGGGGGTAACATTCTATTTTGAGATATTTTTGCATGAAATTCGTAGGGTATTACCACCTAACATGTCTAAACTTGTTTCCCACTGTTTTTAAGTGTTTTTAAGCTATTTTTAGAGTCTTTTTTTGTGTTATTTTGAAAAATCCGAAAATCCCCTAAAAATTTGAAAAATTGTTTTGAAAAACCCAAAAAGAGTTGTGTTTGTATGTTTGTTTGTGTCGTAGGGTACCTTCCAACGCAATGATGAGGATTTGGTTTTTAATTGCATGATGGTTAAAGAAAGTTACAAACATGGATGGACGTTTGATATACTCTTTGGTTTATGCTTGTTTGTAGTTATAGTTTACGAATTCACATGTAATCACAAAGAAAAAATTAGTTTTTGTAACATGCTTGAAGGAAGGAACTCAAACTAACGCTACATCCCTGTGAGACTTGAGCCTAAACGTTATTTGGAGAGTTAAAATCTGTGCATTGTTGTTTTCTAAAGTCGTTGCATGATCTCATTATTCTTTGCTTGGTTACTACTTAGAAGGCGTTTCATCACTTAGTTCCAAATGCTAGAACTCATGCCCATTTCATTCAAAGCATGTCGTTGATTTGCATAACACATATTCAAGATGAAGTTGTGTAGTGACCACCATCAAAGCCAAACAACCATGTGCCCTTCATTCATTTTGTGTTTAAGTTTAACCCCATTGAGCTATGTTAGCCCATGTTCTTTGTTAACCCATATCATCCTCACCTAGCCTAGATTAGGACCATCCGTACCCTTGTTCTTGAAGCATAGTAAGCATGAATGAATTCCCTTTGATTAATGTGTTGTAGAAAATAAGTGCGGGGGAAGGATTATTGATATGAGTTTATGTGCCATAGGCATGGTTAGAAAAAAAAAAAAAAAAAAAAAAAAAGAGAAAAAAAAAAAAAAAAAAAAAAAAAAAAGAAAAGAAAAGAAAAAGAAGTGAAAAAGAGTTTCAAAAGTATTGTTTGTTGAAGTAAGGGCCCAAAACAATGAATTAGGCCCTAAGAGTGGTTTGAATCTCCCTTGTTTGTCTAAAAGTTGATTTCTGCATTCTAAGGGAATTCTAGGACTTAATTTCATTACTTTGCTTGCTATTGCGTAAAGAACTTTTGTTTATCCCTACCTTTCCTTGTTAGCCAATACCTAAGCCCCGTTACAACCCTTGACTTCTATCTTGAGTGTTGTGCATTTCAATTGTGGAGTTTGAATTTGGTATGAGCATATGGTGTCACTGGTTCTCGCATCTAAGTAGTAGCATTCCATTCATGAGATCATATCTAAACACGTTTAATTACTCCAGAAATTGCTTTCTTTGTTATAACGTATGTGAGTATTAGTCTTTCATGTTTACATCAATCTTCTCACATATAACTAGTGTAGGGTGTGTAGTCAGAAAATCTGAGTGAAATTGAGTGCATAACTAGTGAGGAATTGAGGGAGTTCTCTAAGGCATGTTACTACATTCAAAATGTGTTTTAATTGATTAAATGCGAACTAGTGAATGGTGACTATGATTAAGTATATGCTTGAGGGGAGGGAAGACTAAAAGCTATGTGAGTAATGATCTTTGACATGTCATGTTTTATTGGAAATCCCTGAGGCAAACGTTGGAAGGTTTAGGTTATGTTTTGTTTCGTTTTGTTTAGTTTAGTTTTGTTTTGCTCGAGGACTAGCAAAAGTTAAGTGTGGGGGAATTTGATAGGAGCATATTCATGCGACTTAATTAGCTTGTTCTCGTGCATTTATGTTGTGTTTACTTAGCTATTTTAGTGTTTAAGGCCACTTTTGTGTATTTTCAGATTATAAGGCCAAAGTGTGCAAGAAGATGCAAATTGGAGTATTTTGGAGCGAAAGAGGAATGAATGAGTTGAAGATTTGAAGAAGCGACGAATTCCTACTCCAACGATGAATTCTTACCAAAACGAGGAATCCTACTCAAACAAGGTTTCCTATTTGATATAGGAAAGTTAACCCTAAGTTTCCCGTTTCGGTAACCTTTCCTAAACTTAAACGTCCGTATTTTCTAGCCACTTTGTAGGCCTTGTATACACTTTAGTACACAAGACCAAGGCCCTAGCCCAATTTCCAACCTATGCCGTGCCTTTAGCCCAATTCCCTTCCCTTGCCGTGCAAGGGGGGGTAGTTTTGTCTCATTTCATGCATTAAACCCTAAACTCTAATCACCCTAATTACATGCAGCCGCACCCTATTCACCTCTCATTAATTCTTTCAATTTTCAGCCACAAAATCCATATTAGCCGCAAGTCCCCATCCATTCACCCTAAGCCTTCTAACTTCTAATCTGGGCCGTACCTTTTATTTTTAACCCTAGCTTCTCTTTCATTTTTTTATTCTTCTCATAAGCCGCACCATATACCTCTCATTCTAATTTTTTATTCAGCCATACACCCTAATTCATTCTTCCATCCGTAGCCACCTTTACACCCCATTCACTTAAAGCCGTGGCCCCCCATATATTATTTTACCCTAATTCTCTCCACTCTCCCAAAAGCCGTGCATCATTTACCCTAATAAACAATACACACTAATCAGCCATTGACCCTAATATTCATTATCTAAGCCGTGACTCCCATCCATATTCTCCCAAAAAACCCGTGCATCCCATCATTCACAAAACCATATAAGGCAGCCACCTAAAAACCTAATAAAAATCCCTGCTTGCCGCTGCCATCATATCAATTCCAGCATTCTCCCTAAGCCATATCCTACCTTCACACACACAAAAAGCTAGCCGTCACTCCCATATTGATTCTACCATTTTTCTCTCCCAAAACCGTGCAACAATCTCCCATTCTCTAAAACAGCCGCAGCCACCATACCATCCTTCCTCAATAAATCCATCCCTAAGCCCGCAAATCATCCACCAACACCATTTAACCTCACTGCCGCAGCAAGAAGAAAGGAGAAAGAGGAGCTTGGACGCGCCGAAATTCACGTGGATTCGTTGGGCGTTCTAGGTGTAATCAATCCTTTGTGCTTTATGTTTAAATTCAATTGTATTTCTCTTTCTGTGAACATGAGAGGCTAAACCCCCTAGTTAGCTAGGGGGTGATTCGAAACCATGATTATATATGTGAAATAAGTTGATTACTTCCAATTATCGTTGCATAAGTTTTGAATACAATTTGCTTAACCGTTTGATTTAAAACTTATTCTTGTATGTTGATTGAGAGTGCACGCTTAATTTGCATGCTTGAATTTGATGCTAGGATATAAGTTTGTTTCACCTAATCGTTATGAATTTATATTCACAAGTAGTGAAGGTTGCTAGTCACGATCATGTTAAGTAGATTCCTGGCAAGCGTATCATGCTTTTCATAGTTACAAATGCCTTGTCGATGCTTATGATTTCCAAAGAACGTAATGATTCTAACTTATATCTTTATCATGCTGTTCATATAGAGAATTTGTTAGGAATAATTTGTTTGCGATGCATATTCATCCAATTCAATGATTCTAGGGAAATCTGAAGGTTAATTTAAGCGGACCTAATTAACTTGGAGTGTCGAGGTTCATAACTTATTGGATTGATATTTGGAAATTGATTTACGTTGCATATATTTCATGTGTGGAGAAGAACCCCTTAGCTACCCCATCATCCATTGATTCATCCAAATTTTGTCTTAAAATCTATTTTCTTTACAATCTGCCCATTTAGTTTAAATTCATCCAACCACAATCCCCCCATATTTTGTTGAGTCGTAGTCATTTGTATTTGTTTTATTTTGTGTTTTTAAGCATTTGGAGTCATAAACACTTTCAAATTCGACCAAATTAAATTTTAGTTTTTGTGTTTTTGAGTCAATTCAAATTAGATTAGCACCCCTAGTTAATCCCCGGTTAGAACGATCCCTACTTACTTCATTACTACAATTGTCACAAGAGGGTTTTAATTTGTGTGCTTAATTAGTTCACATCAATGGCTTCCCATAGATGAGCCGAAAAGGTGACATCCCAATGGGAGTTTTGTAGGCAGTGCGATACGCCCACAATGCATCGTTTAAGCGCAAACTCCAATCCTTCCTTGTAGGCCCCACGGTCTTCTCAAGAATTTGCTTGATTTCCCTATTCGAAACCTCGGCTTGCCCGCTCGTTTGAGGATGATAAGGTGTGGCCACCTTATGCGTGACATTGTATTTCTTGAGCAACGCCTCGATGGTTCGATTACAAAAATGGGAACCTCCATCACTGATTAGCACTCGTGGCATTCCAAACCTTGCAAAAATGTTAGTTTTCACAAAATCTGCAACCACTCGAGAATCATTAGTTCGGGTGGCTTTTGCTTCCACCCATTTCGACACATAATCCACAGCAAGCAATATATAAATAAACCCATGTGACGAAGGAAAGGGACCCATAAAATCAATACCCCAAACATCAAAGATTTCAACACTAAAAATGGGGGTTTGCGGCATTTGCTGTTTAGGACCAATATTTCCCGTTCTTTGGCATCTATCACAAGACATGCAAAATGTTCTAGCATCCCTAAAGATGGTAGGCCAATAAAAACCACATTCTAACACCTTAAGTGCTGTTCTTTGAGTGCCAAAGTGTCCCCCACAAGCATAAGTGTGACAAAAGGTTAGAATAGCATTAAACTTAGAATCGTGCACACACCTACGTATAACTTGGTCAAGGCAATATTTCCATAAATACGGGTCATCCCACACATAAAACCGTGCCTCTTTCTTTAATTTATCACATTGGTGTTTAAGTAATTCTCTAGGAACATGTTTAGACACCAAATAATTCACCAAATCAGCATACCAGGGTTCACTTACCTTGACGGACATCAGTTGCTCATCTGGGAATGTCTCTATGATAGGCACGGCATCCTCTTCATGCACCATACGGCTCAAGTGGTCAGCCACCACGTTTTCACTTCCTTTCTTGTCCCGGATTTCGATATCGAATTCTTGGAGAAGAAGCATCCATCGGATAAGCCTCGGCTTTGCTTCCTTTTTCGTGAGCAAGTACCTCAAAGCTGCATGATCAGAATAAACGATTACTTTAGTTCCAATTAAATATGAACGGAATTTATCTAAAGCAAAAACCACAGCTAGAAGTTCTTTTTCCGTCGTGGACTAGTTCAATTGGGCATCATTGAGAGTCCGAGAGGCATAGTATATGACATGCGGCCGCTTGTCTCTTCTTTGTCCTAGAACAGCTCCTAATGCATAGTCGGATGCATCGCACATGAGTTCGAACGGAAGGCTCCAATCTGGAGGTACAATAATGGGGGCCGAGACTAGCTTCTCCTTGAGTTGGTTAAATGCCGAATTACACTCTTCATCAAACTTGAATGGCACATCTTTTGGAAGCAATCGGCAAAGAGGGTTGGACATCTTGGAGAAGTCCTTGATAAAACGCCTATAGAACCCTGCATGGCCAAGAAACGAACGTACCTCTCTAACCGAAGTAGGAGAGGGTAAGTGACGTACAAGGTCTATTTTCGATTTATCTACTTCAATTCCTTTTTTTGAAACAATATGTCCTAAAACTATACCTTGTTTCACCATAAAATGACATTTCTCCCAATTCAAGACAAGGTTAGTTTCAACACATCGTTTCAAAATTAAGGTCAGATTATCCAAGCAATTATCAAATGAACTCCCAAATACACTGAAATCATCCATGAAAACCTCAATGATCTTTTCAACAAAATCGGAAAATATACTTACCATACACCTTTGGAAAGTGGCCGGTGCGTTGCATAAGCCAAATGGCATGCGACGATAAGCAAATGTTCCAAAGGGACATGTGAATGTGGTCTTCTCTTGATCATCCGGGGCTATCACAATTTGGTTATATCCAGAGTATCCATCAAGAAAACAGTAAAAAGCATGACCGGCTAACCTTTCGAGCATCTGGTCGATGAATGGCAAAGGAAAGTGATCTTTCCTAGTCATGGCATTTAGCTTCCGGTAATCGATACATACTTGCCAACCTGTTTGAATGCGGGTTGGCACAAGCTCATTCTCAGCATTCTTCACCACTGTCACTCCGGACTTCTTTGGAACACATTGCACCGGTGACACCCAACGACTATCAGAGATCGGATAAATCACTCCACAATCAAGAAGTTTGATAATCTCATTTTTCACAACTTCCATCATTGGAGGGTTGAGACAGCGCTGAGCCTCTCGAGTTGGTTTAGCCCCCTCCTCAAGAAGTATACGGTGCATGCATGTGGTAGGGCTTATTCCTTTAATGTCGGCCAAAGTCCACCCTATGGCCGTTTTGTGCTCTCGCAGCACCCTCACAAGCTTCTCCTCCTCCATTGCCGTGAGACTTGATGAAATGATGACGGGCAATGTTTCGCCTTTTCCCAAAAACACATACTTCAAATGGTCCGGCAACGGCTTAAGTTCAAGCGATGGTGCCTGAACAACAGAAGGTAGCATCTTAGTGGAAACTGAATTTGAAAGTGAGAGTGGAACCTTACCATATTGTTGTGGCAATGACTCAAGGGCTGCCACAACCTCAATTATTTCTTCACTAGAACCCATTGCAAAGAATTCCTCCTCCTTGCCGTGGCCTTGCATTGGCCCAAATCCTTCATTTTTGCGCTCTATGGCCTTAGTGATGGTTGTTTCCAGGGCGTCCTCGTTCAATTCTTCAAGGTATACCTGCGCCAAAGAATCGATAACATCAATGGAAAAACAAGAATGGTCATCAACGGGATATCTCATAGTTTCAGAAATATTAAAATCAATCACTTCCCCATCGAATTCCATTGTCAAGGTGCCTTTGTATACATCAATCTTCGTTCGGGCCGTCTTCATGAATGGCCTACCAAGGAGAATCGGCAAAGATGTAGAATGGGCTGAATCCTCCATGTCTAGGACGTAGAAATCAGCCGGAAAAATTAAATGGTTCACCTGCACAAGCACATCTTCCAAAACTCCTTTTGGATACGCGTTAGAACGATCGGCCAATTGTATAATTACACTATCTTGTTTTAATTCACCCAAATTCATAGATGCATAAATAGAATAAGGCATGACATTTATGGATGCACCTAAATCAAGCATGGCATGTTCAAAACGATTATGTCCAATCACACAAGGAATCGTGAAACTACCGGGGTCTTTGCACTTGGTAGGTAGTTTACGTTGCAAAACAGCGGACACATTCTCGCTTACCTTCACTACCTCTTTGTTTGCCCTTCTTCTCTTTGTATTGCATAGGTCCTTGAGGAATTTAGCATACTTTGGAACCTGTTTGATTGCATCGAGAAGCGGTATGTTCACTTGCACCTTCCGGAACGTTTCAAGAATGTCCTTCTCGCTTTCTTCCTTTTTTTCTTGCATGAACCTGCTAGGAAAAGGTACATTGGGCAGATTAGGACGTGAAGTACATGAATTTGAACTTAAATTACCTGATTTGGCCGAGTTAGGGTGATCTGCCTCAGGTTGTGTCGTCTCTTCATCTACTTTCTGGGCAGATTTGGGATTGTTTGGCTCGGTCCCAACTTCTTTTCCACCCCTTAGGGTGATGGCCTTGGCGGATTCGAATCCTCCCTTTGGATTGACTGTGGTTGAGCTAGGAAGCTTTCCTTGCTCTCTAATCTGTCCAAGGAACTCAGAAATCTGCCCTATTTGTTTCTTCATATCCATCATCTCCTTCTCGTTATTTGCTATCCGGTTGTTTTGATTTTGCAATCCCTGCGAAATAGAGGTTAGTAATTGCATAGCTTGATCACTTTCCAAGGACGTACCTGAATGAGATGATGCCGAAGGTTGTTGGGGTTGTTGGGGTGCATACGGCTTGGAATAAAAACCAGGGGGGTTTGGCCTAAATCCTCCTTGTTGGGCCGCTTGTTGTGGCTCCCTCCATTTGAAGTTTGGATGGTCCCTCCATCCGACATTGTAAGTGTTCGAGTATGGGTTGTTTTGATTTTGTCCTTGGAAACCAATTGCATTGGCAGATTCCCACCCACCATTCTCGATTAGTTGAGGGCACTTGTCGGATGGATGCCCTTGAATTGAGCACACGCCACAAACTTGGTGTTCTTGTGCTTTTGGACCAATCACAACCTGAGAAACAAGAGAAGTAAGATTAGCAAGTTGTGATTGAATTTCAGAAATAGCACTCACCTCATTTACACTTTGTTGCCGTGGGGCTTCCCTTTGACCCACTCCTTCATATTGTTGAGCGTTGAGCGCTCGGTTGGCTATGAGAATCTTGGCATCCCTTGGTGTTTTGTCCACCAATGCTCCTCCCGCTGATGCATCAAGCATTTGACGTTCGATAGGAATGAGGCCCTCATAGAAATATTGAAGGAGAAGTTCCTCCTTCATTTGATGTTGAGGACATGAAGCTACAAGGCCCTTGAAGCGCTCATAATAAGCCGGGAATGTCTCACCATGATTCTGTTGAATACCACTAATTTTCTTCCGTAGGAGAATCACTCTCGAAGTAGGGAAGAATTTCTCCAAGAAAGCACGCTTCATACTCTCCCACGAAGTCACAGTTCCCGGGGCTAGTTCGTAGAGCCAATCTTTGGCCTTGTCCATAAGTGAAAATGGAAAGGCCTTCATCTTCAATATACTCCCATCCACATTGACGGGGGTCATGCTCGAACAAACCACCTCGAACTCCTTCAAGTGTTTGTTGGGGTCTTCCATAGACAAGCCATGGAACTTCGGAATATGGTGTAACAAACTGGATTTGAGTTCAAATTCATCGGTCTTGCCTTGGGCAGCCGCGGGGTATTGAATGCAAAGAGGGGCTGCATTGGCCAAACCTGAGGCAGAAAGCTCTTTAATGGTTCGATTGTCCACGGCCATGGTTGGTACTTCCTCTTTAACCCAATCCGTGGCTTCCTCTTCTACTTCAGGTTCGGGACTAGGAGGATTAGACTCTTGCAATTTCTTGTTCCTTCTCAAAGTCCTCTCGAAATCACCGTCAAAGTCGGAGATTTGCTCACGAACAGGTTGTGAGCTACGGGTCATTAACTAGTACCTGCACACAAGTAAGAAAATAAAACACACACACGGTGCAAAACAAATTAAAACAAAACAGAAACTAAACAATTTAAACAAGACTCAAGACAAGGGATTAGCAACTTGGCCAATCCCCGGCAACGGCGCCAAAATTTGATGCGAGATTTATACGCACACAAATTAAACCCTCTTTTCGTCAAATTGTAGTATATGTATAAGTAGGGATCGTTCTAGACCGGGGATTAGGAGGGATTGTTAACCACTTGGATTTGACTCAAAAATGTAAAATAACAATATGAAACACTATACTAGACTCAAAGAATGCAAAACTAAACTTTAAAACACTAAGACAAACCAAAAGACTCAAAACAACACAAACACACTCAAATCTGCCTAAAAACCACTTTCTGGGCAGATTTGAGCACAAACACAAATTTGGACGAAATTAAGTAATAACTTGACTCAAGAACGTAAAAACACAATATAAAACACTAAACTAACTCAAAGAATGTAAAACTAAACACTTAAAACATTAAAACAAACCAAAAGACTCAAACATCACCCAAAACACTCAAAACTGCCTTAAAATCACTTTCTGGGCAGTTTTGAGCACTTTGGTGAATTTGGACGAAATTGGGAAATAAAATTGAATCAAAACACTTTAAAACATAAACTAAACAAATTCTAAACACTAAAGAACAAGAAAGTAAAGGGGGGTTTTAAATTGACGAGAATTGAAATAACAAAACAAGTTAATAAACTAAACAGATTGTAAAACGAATTTGATGGAATGGAATGAATGGATGATAGGGTATTTATAGGAGTAGTGGAGGGAACATATGGCTGTTTGTTTAAGATGCAAGTGGCTAATTAATGATGGAAAATCAGTTAGGAAAACATGTGAAAGCTGGAATTGCATGTGAAGGTGTTGGAATGTGCTGAAATGGTGTGTGAAGGCACGGCATTGATGTTTTCTTGCTTATTTTCTGGCTACTTGATGAAAGGTTAATGAATAATGCATGTAGGTGGCTGCAATGATGAAGAATGAGTGGTGGAAATGAAAGGGAAAGCTAGAAAGACATGTGAAGATGCTGGAATTGTGAGTAGGCCACGGCATGGATGTGTTTTGGGTGTGTGTGTGTGAATGTGTGGCTTAATGATTAAGTGAATGAATATGTGGCTGCATGTGGATTAAAGGGGTGTGAATGGTGGTGTAATGATGAAATGAAATGGCTAGAAAGGGTATGAAATGCACGACAAGAATTTCCGGATGCATGTGTGTGTGAATGGTGGTGAAAATGCATGTGAGTGCATGTTTTGGTGCTGGAATTAGGGGGAATGTGATAGAAGCATATTTAGGCGACTTACTTAGCTTGTTTTCGTGCATTTATATTGTTAATTCATAGTTGTTTTAGTCGTTTAAGCCATTTTCGTGTGTTTTTAGGTTCATATGGCTAAGGAAGCAAAAAGATGCATTTTGGAGCATTTTGGAGCAAAATTGGACTTGGAATGGATAGCTTACGTTTGGAGCAAAAGGAATGGACGAAATTGAAGGATTCCTAATCCATTGCAGCCACATGCATTCACATGCATAAATCAGCCACATGCATCTCCCATCACCATATCAGATTTCCATCATATTCACATGCATTCCATCCTTTAAAACATTGCACATGCACTCCCTTTAATTAATTAAGCCACATGCACTCCCATCCATTTCATCATTGCAGCCAACACATGCTTTCACATGCATTTTCAGATTGTCCCCTTGCACATGCAGCCACATATTCATTGCACATGCATTTCCAACCCACATGCATCCTTTAATCATTCAAACATGCAGCCACATTCCCTCCTAGCTGTCATGTTCCCCCCATTTCACCTATAAATAAGCATTCATTCTCATTCATTCTCATTCACTCTTCCATATTCCAGAAATTCGTCAAAACCTCTCCACACCCTTGCAGCAGCCACCAAAACACTTTTCTCCTCCATTGCAGCCACTCCAACCACTCCCCAAACCATTCACACCATCAAACTATCCTTAGACCTTGTGCTACAACGAAGAGGAAGATAAGAGGGCCTAAACGTTCATACAATTCAAGTTTGAGTTGTTGGAATGTTTAGGTGTTTCTTTGATTTCAATGTTTAATTTCAATACTCTTTGTTTTGTACGAATGAGGAATGGAAGAGAAGAGGGCCTAAACGTTCATACAATTCAAGTTTGAGTTGTTGGAATGTTTAGGTGTTTCTTTGATTCCAATGTTTAAATTCAACTAAACCCCCCTTGGCTAGGGGGGGATTCGAAATATATGTTTATGCTTGCATTTTGATTTGATTACTTCTAATTGCGTTTCATAAGTTGTGGATTCAATTTGTTTAACTGTTTGATTGATAACTTATTTATGTATGTTTATTGAGAGTGCACGCTTAATTTTCATGCATGAATATGACGCTAGAATATAAGTGAGTTTCACCTAATAGTTACAAACTTATATTCACAAGTAGTGGATGTTGCTTATAAACAATCGCGTTAAACAAATTCTTGGCATAAGTTTCATGCAATCATAGTAACGAATGCCTCGTCAACACTTATAATTTTCATAGAGCGTAATGATTCTTGCTTGTACCTCTTCTATGCATTCATGTTGAGGACTTGTGGGGAATGTTTTGAATTGTCGCATGCATCATCCAATTCAATAACGTTAGGAAGATTTGAAGGTTAATTAGTGCATCACGGTTAACTTGGGGTGTTGAGTATCATAGTTTATTGAAATGCAATTGGAAATCATTTTATTATGCAAGTATAACATGTATGGAGATGAACCCCTTAGCTAGGTTCTCATCCATTCAATTCCATCAAATTCATCTTTACATTCTGTCTAGTTTATTAACTTGTTTCGTTATTTCAATTCTCGTCAATTTAAAACCCCCCTTTACTTTCTTGTTCTTTAGTGTTTAGACTTTGTTTAGTTTATGTTTTAAAGTGTTTTGATTCAATTTATTTCCCAAAATTCGTCCAAATTCACCAAAGTGCTCAAAACTGCCCAGAAAGTGATTTTAAGGCTGTTTTGAGTGTTTTGGGTGATGTTTGAGTCTTTTGGTTTGTTTTAGTGTTTTAAAGTTTAGTTTTGCATTCTTTGAGTCTAGTATAGTGTTTTATATTGTGTTTTTACGTTTGAATCAAACCATAATCTTAAATTCGTCCAACATTGGGTTTAAGGTCAAAAACTGCCTAGTTAGTGTTTTTAGGCAGTTTTGAGTCTTTTGAACTTGTTTTGAGTCCTTTGAGTCTTTGTGAACGTTTTTAACTTTATTTTACGTTTTTGAGTCAGTTTCCAAGTGATTTGCAATCCCTCCTAATCCCCGGTCCAGAACGATCCCTACTTATACTTATACTACAATTGTCAAAAAGAGGGTTTAATTTGTGTGCGTATAATTCTCGCATCAGAATGCACGGGTTAGGCTTGGTTGAATGATGATGATGCATGTGATTGGTGGGAACAAAGGGGGAAACAAGGCACAAGGGTGCTGCAGTGAATGATTGAATGTGCATGTGGATTAATGAATTGTTTTTGATGGAATGGATGGTTCTTTGCATGGCTATAAGGGAGAGAATAAGAGAGAATGGGCTAGGCCCCTTTGTTTTATGTCCAAAGTGAATACAAGGCCTTCAAATTCGTCCATCCTCTTGGCTCCATGGATAAGCTATCCAATCCATGCCCAAAAATGCTCCAAATGGCCTCAAAATGCACTTTCTTGCTCCCTAGGCCCTTAGAACCTGAAAACACACAAAAGAAGCATAAAGGACTAAAATAACGAGAGAAACATAACGTAAATGCACGAGAACAAGCCATTTAAGTCGCATGAATATGCTCCTATCACTTAGCAATGGTGAAACCGAATCCCTAGCTTCATCTCCATTTGTGCTATCTCATTTTATTAATTGTTGATTCATTTATTTGTGTCTACTTCATTTTCTTGTACTTTCAAGTTACAACAACAAATCTGCCTAAGTTGATTAGTTTTATTTCTCTTATAGAGTTCTTGCAAAACAAGTAGTTGTATAGGTCCAATTAGTCCCTGTGGATTCGACACCCTTACTTGTGCCATTATACTAAACATATTCTAGCACGAAGAAGGAAAACATCAACCAATTAACCGTCAAGTTCTCCTTAAGTTAATGAATTGGATGGGTTAGAGCAACGCAATTCAAAACATTCTCCAAAAGTCCTTTACGTGAAAAGCACAATAAAGATACAATCAAAGATCATTAAGCATCATGAAAACTATAAGTGTCGACGAGGCATTCGTTACTATGATGAGCATGAAACTAGTGCCAAGAATTCATTTAACGTGATTGTTTATAAGCAACCTCCACTACTTGTGAATATAAATTCATAACTATTAGGTGAAACTCACTTATATTCTAGCGTCATATTCATGCATGAAAATTAAGCGTGCACTCTCAATCAACATACATAAATAAGTTATCGATCAAGCAGTTAAACAAATTGAATTCACCATTCATGAAATTCCAACCAAATTTGATAGGAGCATATTCATGCGACTTAATTAGCTTGTTCTCGTGCCGTTATGTTGTGTTTACTTAGCTATTTTAGTGTTTAAGGCTACTTTTGTGTATTTTCAGATTATAAGGCCAAAGTGTGCAAGAAGATGCAAATTGGAGTCTTTTGGAGCGAAAGAGGAATGAATGAGTTGAAGATTTGAAGAAACGACGAATTCCTACTCCAACGATGAATTCTTACCAAAACGACGAATTCCTACTCCAACGATGAATTCTTACCAAAACGAGGAATCCTACTCAAACAAGGTTTCCTACTTGAAGTAGGAAAGTTAACCCTAAGTTTCCCGTTTTGGTAACCTTTCCTAATCTAAACATCCGTATTTTCTAGCCACTCTGAAGACCTTGTAGGTACTTTAGGACACAAAACCAAGGCCCTAGCCCAATTACACAACCTTGCCGTGCCTTAACCCTAATTCCCTTCCCTTGCCGTGCAAGGGGGGGCACTTTTGTCCAATGTTGTGCAATTAAACCCTATTTCCCTCTCCTAACCTAACCCTAGCCGCACCCTTTAATCAGTCCCCCTTTAATTTCTGATGTTATTTCCTAAATTCTAGAAGTCTTTGAATTTATTTTAGTTAATAAAAACAAGCTAGGGTTTATTTCTGAAATCATATATGTTTTAAACCCCTAGCCGCATCTCCCATCCATCATCCATAAACCCTAAGCCTTCTAGTTCTAATCTCAGCCGTTCCCTTTAATTTTCTCCCTAGCCGTCACTCCTCACATTCTCCCATTTTTCCACCATAAGCCGTTCTCTCCCAAATTCACTAAAAGCCGTGGCCCCTCCATTTATCATTTAACCTAATAAATCAAAAAGAAAATCTGGCCGCACCACCATACATTATTTTTCACTTTTGCCGTGCATTCCATGATATTTTTCCAACCTAATTTCTAACCTAAGCTGTGGCATATTCACCCTAATTCATTCCATTCATATATATATTTTTTATCATGCAGCCACCCAAAAAAAAACCCAATTAATTCCCATTAGTACCGCAGCCACCATCACCCATTATCCCATTCTTTGTCCTTTAGCCGCAAGCAACCATTCAACCTCCCTTCTCTGCTGTGCCTTCCCCCAGCCATTGCAGCCAATTCCCATTATTGCCGTGCCTTCCTCCACCTTCCCAGCCACCTTCCACACCTTCACACACCATCTACCAACCTTGCCGCACCATCCAACCTCCCTAAATTCATCCCTAACCCAGAAAACCATCCAGAAATTCCCTAAACACTCTCTGCCGCAGCAAGGAGAAGAGGAAAGAGGAGCTTCGATGCGCAGAAATTCAAGTGGATTCGTTGTGCGTCCTAGGTGTAATCAATCCTTTGTGCTTTATGTTTAAATTCAATTGTATTTCTCTTTTTGTGAACATGAGAGGCTAAACCCCTATTTAGCTAGGGGGTGATTCGAAACCATGTTTATGCTTGCAAGATGATTTGATTACTTTTGGTTGGAATTTCATGAATGGTGAATTCAATTTGTTTAACAGCTTGATCGATAACTTATTTATGTATGTTGATTGAGAGTGCACGCTTAATTTTCATGCATGAATATGACGCTAGAATATAAGTGAGTTTGACCTAATAGTTATGAATTTATATTCACAAGTAGTGGAGGTTGCTTATAAAAAATCACGTTAAATGAATTCTTGGCACTAGTTTCATGCTCATCATAGTAACGAATGCCTCGTCGACACTTATAGTTTTCATGATGCTTAATGATCTTTGATTGTATCTTTATTGTGCTTCTCACGTAAAGGACTTTTGGAGAATGTTTTGAATTGCGTTGCGCTAACCCATCCAATTCATTAACTTAAGGAGAACTTGACGGTTAATTTAAGCGGACCTAATTAACCCGGGGTGTTGAGTTTCATAATTTATCGAAAGACCAACTGAAAATCAAATTGTATGCAAGTGTAACATGTGTGGAGAAGAACCTTCTAGCTAAATAGGGGTTTAGCCTCTCATGTTCACAAAAAGAGAAATACAATTGAATTTAAACATAAAGCACAAAGGATTGATTACACCTAGGACGCACAACGAATCCACTTGAATTTCTGCGCGTCGAAGCTCCTCTTTCCTCTTCTCCTTGCTGCGGCAGAGAGTGTGTAGGGAATTTCTGGATGGTTTTCTCGGTTAGGGATGGATTTAGGGAGGTTGGATGGTGCGGCAAGGTTGGTAGATGGTGTGTGAAGGTGTGGAAGGTGGCTGGGAAGGTGGAGGAAGGCACGGCAATAATGGGAATTGGCTGCAATGGCTGGGGGAAGGCACGGCAGAGAAGGGAGGTTGAATGGTTGCCTGCGGCTAAAGGACAAAGAATGGGATAATGGGTGATGGTGGCTGCGGCACTAATGGGAATTAATTGGGTTTTTTTTTTTTGGGTGGCTGCATGATAAAAAATATATATATAAATGGAATGAATTAGGGTGAATATGCCATGGCTTAGGTTAGAAATTAGGTTGGAAAAATATCATGGAACGCACGGCAAAAGTGAAAAATAATGTATGATGTTGCGGCCAGATTTTCTTTTTGATTTATTAGGTTAAATGATAAATGGGGGGGCCACGGCTTTTAGTGAATTTGGGAGAGAACGGCTTATGGTGGAAAAATGGGAGAATGTGAGGAGTGATGGCTAGGGAGAAAATTAAAGAGAACGGCTGAGATTAGAACTAGAAGGCTTAGGGTTTATGGATGATGGATGGGAGATGCGGCTAGGGGTTTAAAACATATATGATTTCAGAAATAAACCCTAGCTTGTTTTTATTAACTAAAATAAATTCAAAGACTTCTAGAATTTAGGAAATAACATCAGAAATTAAAGGGGGACTGATTAAAGGGTGCGGCTAGGGTTAGGTTAGGAGAGGGAAATAGGGTTTAATTGCACAACATTGGACAAAAGTGCCCCCCCTTGCACGGCAAGGGAAGGGAATTAGGGTTAAAGCACGGCAAGGTTGTGTAATTGGGCTAGGGCCTTGGTTTTGTGTCCTAAAGTACCTACAAGGTCTTCAGAGTGGCTAGAAAATACGGATGTTTAGATTAGGAAAGGTTACCAAAACGGGAAACTTAGGGTTAACTTTCCTACTTCAAGTAGGAAACCTTGTTTGAGTAGGATTCCTCGTTTTGGTAAGAATTCATCGTTGGAGTAGGAATTCGTCGTTTTGGTAAGAATTCATCGTTGGAGTAGGAATTCGTCGTTTCTTCAAATCTTCAACTCATTCATTCCTCTTTCGCTCCAAAAGACTCCAATTTGCATCTTCTTGCACACTTTGGCCTTATAATCTGAAAATACACAAAAGTAGCCTTAAACACTAAAATAGCTAAGTAAACACAACATAACGGCACGAGAACAAGCTAATTAAGTCGCATGAATATGCTCCTATCAGAACTCAAGGATAAACATATCTTCTTTGAACGTTTTAGGGACTTTGCACTCGGCCAGATTTGGTGTGAGGATTGGTCCTTGTCCTGTGTCATAAAATTCAACTTCTTTGGGGTTGTTTGCCTCAAGAACATCCTCTTTGACGAGTTCTTGATATTCCATACTTTGCACCTTTGGAAGGGCTTCCAAGATGTCTTTTTCACTTTCTTTTTCCTTGGAATTCATGAACCTGCAAGCAATAGGGACATTTGGTGGAACGGGGTTAGAAATAATGAAATTTCGAACAATCTTACCTGAATTGGATGGCGTAGGAGCAATAGGTGCCTGCGGCAAAGGTGTTTCCACCCTTTCCATGGGTTGGGTGTGTTCCTCTTCCTCAAATTGCAATCTTTCATCTTCCTTGTAATTTGATTTTGATGGTTTAGGGTCTGTTCCAACCTCCTTGCTACTTCTCAAGATAATTTCCTTGGCAGTTTCAAATCTTCCCTTCGGATTTGCAACGGTTGAAATAGGGAGTTTGCCTTGGTCTCGAAATTGTCCTACGAACTCCGCTATCTGCCCAATTTGCTTTTCCACGTGGTCCAACCTTTTGTCTTGATTTTACATTGCTTTGTCTTGATTTTACATTGCTTTGTTTTGATTTTCTTGCCCCTCAGACAAATTGGTGAGTAACTTAATAACCGTATCATTATACAAAGACGTACCTGAATTTGTTTGTGCAGGTTGTGGTGGCTGCATAGGTGTTGTATAGAACTCCTCATATGGCTACCAATATTATCCTTGTTGAGCCTCCTTGACTTGATTTTGTGAGCCCTGCACCAAAGAAATTAATTCATTAAGAATTTGATTATAATCTATTGACGAACCTGAGTTTGGTTGGGCATATTGTATATGAGGTTGTGGTGGCTGTATAGGCGTTGAATAGAACTCCTCATATGGCTGCCAATATCCTTTGTGTTCAACTTGTTGAAATTCCTACCACATAGACTTTGAATGATCACTCCAATCTGTTTGTGCACATTGATTTGCTTGATATTCTTGCCTATAAGAAGCATCAAATGTAGGGACACTTTGCATTGTGGACCCTTCGGCATACTGTGATAACTGACAAGTAAGATTCGCTATTTGAGCTTGAAGATTAGCAATTGCCATGTCTTGTTTCTCTAGTACATGAAATCAAAGAAATAAAACTAAATCAAATATCAAAAGAAAAATAAACAAACAAACAGAGGGATTAGCAATTTTACTAATACCCGGCAACGGCGCCAAAATTTGATGTGAAATATTCTAACACTCAAATTAAAACCCTACGATTGTAGTATATGAAAGTAGGGATCGTTTAAGGCCGGGGATTAGAAGGGATGCTAATCTACTCTAAACTGACTTAAAAACACAAAACTACACTTAAACACACTTAACTAGACTTATAAGACTCAAAACAAACTAAAAAGACTCAAAACAGCACAAAATAATAAAAAAGACTCAAACTAGACTCTAAAGGTGATTTGGACGAAAATTACTTTTAACTTGACTCAAAACACTTAAAAACACAACTTGGACAGATTCTAACTAATTTGACACAACAAAGTAAAGGGGGATTGGATTTTGGATGAAATTAAGGTAAAAACAAACAGATTATAAAGACTCTAAACAACTTGGACGAAATTAGGGAAAACTATAGGTGATAAGCTAGCTAGAGGGTCATTCTCCACACATCACACATATGCATATAAACCAATTTCCAGTTATTATTCCTTTAGACTATGAATGACAACACCCCAAGTTAATTGCATCGCACAACTAACCATCAGATTTTCCTTATCTTATTGAATTAGATGGAATACGCATCTAAACCAAATTATCTTTCTCAAGTTCCCTATATGAAACGCATGATAGAGATACATGTCAAAAGTCATTAAGTTCTATGAAAATCATAAGCATTGACAAGGCTTTCATCACTATGAAACGCATGAGACTCATACCAAGGATTTACTTAACACGATTGTGACTAGCAACCTCCACTACTTGTGAATATAAGTGAAGAACTCTTACGTGAAACCCTTTTATACTCGAGCATCAAATTCATGCATGCAAATTAAGTGTCCACCCGCAGCCCACATACATAAACAAGTTTTAATAACTTAGATAAGAAAATCACATTCATGCCTTGAGAAACAATAATTGGACGTAATCAATTCATATAAAACATATAATCATGGCTTCGAATTCACCTCTAACTAAAAAGAAGTTAGTTCCACATGTTCTCAAAACAAACATAATTAAACTTAAACATTAAAAACAAAGATAGAATACACCTAGAAACACTCCCGGTGGCTCCTCCTTCCTTCCTTACTGCCAACAATGGGGATTTGTGTGAATTTAGGCTCTTGAGGTATGGTGGATGGTGTGGTGTGAATTTGTGGTAGAGGGTGGTGGTTTTTGAGTGTTGTGGCATCATGTATTTATAGGGTGAAGGGGAGGCACGAAATTGGGCTGAAATGGAGAGGAATTAGGACTCCAAATCACCAAAGAACAATGATACTTTCAATCAGATTCCAAGGAGGACAAGGAATGGTCCTTGTGGCAGATTCTAGAACTTCTAGAAGGGTTACATGTGGCATAAACTTAATGCACGAAAATAGGGCTTCTAGAACTTGACATTTAGGTGATTTAATGTGAAAATAAGTCCTCTTTGAAGTTGGAATTAAGGTAGGAAAAGATTAGGATAGGATAAGATAAGATAAGGTTGGATAAGGTTTGGATAAGATAAGGAAATTTTGATAAGGTTCCTTAGGTATCGTTTGGTATGCAGACGGGACGGGACGGAACGGAACGGGATGGGATGGGATGGGACGGAACAGGACGGAACGGAACGGAGCGGGAGCAAAGATGCCTTCGGATGGAAACAAGGAGGAAGAAGGAGACGGAGAGGTTATAATTTTGTGTTCCACGGATGTGGAACGAGTCGTTCCAGGGGGTGAGGTGGAACGAAAATTCACTCAAAACTCATCCCGTGGAACAACTCGTTCCACCTGTTTTAGGCACACCAAACATAGGACGGAACGTATTGTCCCACTCTGTTCTGTCCCGTCCCACGTACCAAACGGTACCTTATTTCTTGCTATTTCCTTATCTTCTTTGCATTTGGACTTCTTTCTCCAGATTTTTAGCCTTTCCTAGCATCTCTTGACTTCAATTTCGTCCATCCACATTGCTTCATAGTTAAGTTATCCAATCCATGCCCAAAACTACTCCAAATAGCCTCAAAATGCACTTTCTTGCTCTTTTTGCCATTAGGACCTAAAAACATACGAAAATAGCTTAAAAGACTAAAATAGATAGTAATTAACTAACTAAATGCAAGGAAACAACATAACTAAGTAGCATAAATATGCTCCTATAAAAAAGATTGTAATATACCTGGCCAATATACATCACACTTTCTTTCTCTCTTTTTTTTTTTTTTTTTTTTTTTTTTTTTTTTTTTTCACATTGACGGGCCTTTTCCGCCCAATTTCACATTCACGGGCCTTTCTCGCCCAATTTCACATTCACGGGCCTTTTTCGCCCCATGTCACATTCACAAGCCTTTCTTGCCCAATCTCACATATCCACCCTTATATCCACAGGCCTTTTTGCCCAATTCACATATACACCCTTATATCCATGGGCCTTTTTGCCCAATTCAATTTCTCAAGTGCCAGGTATAATACAAATTCTCCATCTACTTATCACCACCTCACAATCACCTTAGCATTCAAAATTTTCATAATGCATAGCCTAATATCGATTCAATTCAAGATTAATCCAAAACTTTAATCAAATGCTCATCTTCGAAGCTATAACATGAATACGATATTTTAAAATTTTCCTACCCCTATTCAATTCAATTGAAAGCATCATAATTCATGATAGAAGCATATTTATGTGACTTTGTTAGCCTATTTCCTTGTATTTAGTGAGTTAGTTTCCATCTATTATAGTGATTTAAGGTATTTTCGTGTGTTTGTAGGTTCAATTGGCTAAAGTGGCAAGAAAAGGCAATTTGGAGCGTTTAGAACAGTTTTGGCTTTGGAATGGGTAACACATGCATGGAGCAAGGTGGATGGACGAAATTGAAGTTCAAGAAGGGCTAAGAATATGCAAAAGAGATGGAAGAATTAATTCAAGACTTGGAAGACAAGGAATCAGCTACAAAGAAGGAAACATTATCCAAGTTACCTATTTTGTCTTACCTTTCCTAATCTTTTCCTGCTTAAGTTCCAGATATTAGGGGGGGGTCCCTAATTAATTTAGGACACCTAAATAAATGATTATAGAAGGCCTAATCCCATTCCTAAAGGGATGCCGCACCTTTCCTTCTAGAATACCCAAATCGTTGCCTCAAATCCCTTTCCCTTTCTCTCTAGGATGTTGCCGCACCCTTCTTTCCCTTTTCCTCTTGGATTCTGACATTTATTTACCTTTTTTCCTTGAGGATTTGGAGAGCAAATCTTTCCCAAAATTAATTAATTATTGCCTTGCCTTTTCCCCTTATTTTGTGACTTTCTGCCACACAAAAGAGGAACCATTCATTCATTCAGCCATCCATCACACAATTTCACACCAACCATCCATCTCACACCACAATCCAATTTCATACACACACACACCTTGTGCTTCAACTTTTCAAGGAGAAAGGAGAGAAGACCCTTGAAGCCGTGCCTGCCATTCAAGTTTTGGATTGTTGGAAGGTTCTTAGGTGTATTCTATCTTTTGTTTTCAATGTTTAATTTAAGTTATCTTTTTGTTTAAGTGTGAACATGAGGAGCTAAGCTCGTTTTGGCTAGAGGAGAATTCAAAGCCATGAATATATATGTGATATGAGTTGATTACATCCAATTATTGTTTCATAAAACATGATTGCAATTTGCTTAACTGCTTGATTAATAACTTATTCTTGTATGTTGATTAAGGGTGCACACTTAGTTTGCATGCATGAATTTGATACTAAAATATAAGGGAATTTCACCTAATCGTTATGAACTTATATTTACAAGTAGTGGAGGTCGCTAGTCACAATCGTTTTAAGTAAATTCTTGGCAAGAGTATCATGTTTTTCATAGTTACGAATGCCTCATCAATGCTTATGATTTTCGTAGAACTTAATGATCTTTGATATGTATCTCTATCGTTCATATAGGGAACTTGATAAGAATAATTTGATTGCGTCGTTGAGTCAAATTCAATGAAATTAGGAAAATCTGATGGTTAATTTTTGCAGTTCACGGTTAACTTGGGGCATCGTCATTCATGGTTTATTAGAATAGTAATTGGAAATGGATTTGTATGCATATGTGTCATGTGTGGAGAAGGACCCTATAGCTAGCCATTCACCCATTAAAACACCAAATTCGTCCAAAGTTGTTTAGAGTTTTTAAATCTATTTGCTTTTACTTTAAATTTGTCAAAACCAATCCCTCTTTTAATATTTCATGTTTTACTTAGTTAGAACCTGTTTTAATGTGTTTCCTTTAGTGTTTTGAGTTAAAGTTAAGTTAGAATTCGTCCAAAATCATTCTTAGTTTCTGTTTTGAGTCAATTTGCTTGTTTTGTGCTGTTTTGAGTCATTCTAGTTTGTTTTGAGTTATTAGAGTCTAGTTTTTTGTTTTTGAGTCTAATTTAGTGTAATTGAGTCTAATTTGAGTAGATTAGCAATCCCTCCTAATCCCTGGCCTATAACGATCCCTACTTATCCATGCTACAATTGTCAAAAAAAAGGTTTAATTTGTGTGCTATTTTATATCACATCAAATTTTTGGCGCTATTGCCGAGGATTAGCAAAATTGCAAATCCCCCTTTGTTTTTGTTTGTGTCTTTTAATTTTGGTTACTGATTTTATTTGGTTTTGTTTAGGTACTAGTTTATGACTCAAAGTTCTCAACCTATTCGTGCACATATCTTGGAATTTGACGACGATTTTGAGCGAACTTTGAGAAGAAAGAGGAAGAAGCCAGAACCTAATCCATATAGTTCTAGCTCTGAATCTGAGTTTGAAGAAGAGGAAGAGGAAGAGGAAGAACAAATCATCGCTGCGGATAATCGAACAATCAAGGAACTTTCGGCCTCGGGATTGGACAATGTTGTACCCCTATGCATTCAATATCCTAGGACAGCTCAAGACGAGACTGATGAGTTCGAATTGAAGTTTAGCGTGCTGCATCATATTCCTAAATACCATGGGCTGTCCATGGAAGAACCAAACAAGCACTTGAAGGAATTCGAGGTGGTATGTTCAAGCATGACCCCAATCAACGTGGATGGCAACATTTTGAAGATGAAATCTTTTCCATTCCCTCTTTTGGAAAAAGCTAAGGATTGGTTGTACAAATTGGCACCTAAAACCGTCACCTTTTGGGAAAACATGAAGAGAGCATTCTTAGAGAAAATTTTCCCAACTTCAAGAGTCATTCTTTTGAGGAAGAAGATTAGTGGAATTCAACAAAACCAAGGAAAGTCATTTCCAGCATATTATGAGTGTTTCAAGACTCTAGTTGCATTATGCCCTCAACATCAAATGAAAGAAGAGCTTCTAATTCAATATTTCTACGAAGGGCTTCTTCCAATTCAGAGACAAATGTTAGATACCTCGGCAAGAGATGCTTTGCTTGACAAAACAACAATTGATGCCAAGACCTTAATTGCAAATCGAGTGTTGAATGCACAACAATACGAAGGAGTTGGACAAAGGGACACCCGGCAGCAACAACAACAAGTGAATGAGGTACGTGCAATTTCTGAAATTCAATCTCAATTGGCTAATCTCATTGTTCTTATGTCACAGATTGTTGATGGATCCAAAGTGCAAAGAGCAAGTATTTGTGGCGTGTGCACTACGAAAGGACATTCCAATGAGCAATGCCCTCAATTGATTGAGAATGGAGGATGGGAATTTGCTAATGTTGTGGGCTATCAAGGCCAAAATCAACCAAAATATGATCCATACGCCAACACTTCCAATCCGGGATGGAAAGATCACCTAAACATGAAGTGGAGGGAGCCTCAACAACCTCAACAACAAGGAGGATTTCGACAGCCACCCCTTGGGATTTTTCAAAGGCCATTTGCACCAATGCAACCTTAATCGCCTCCGGTTCAACCAAGCTTTGGTACATCTTTGGATAATGATAAAGTTATTCAATTACTCACCTCTTTGATGAAGGGAGTGCAAAATTAAACCAAATAGATGCAAAATCAAGCTAAAGAGGGGGACGAATTGAAGAAAAAAATGGGGCAAGTGGCCGAGTTCATGGGACAATTTAGAGAACAAGGCAAACTGCCTAGTTCAACCATTGGGAATCCAAGGGGAGGATTTGAAACCGTCATGGCCATCACATTAAGAAGCGGCAAAGAAGTTGCAACCAACCCACAACCATCCAAATCAAGCCAAAAGGAGGATGAAAAGCTGCAACATGAAGATGAGGAACAAGGCAAGGCCACGGTAAGCATGAAGCAATCTTTGCTGCAGCCTTCTAGGGACCCTAAACCATCCAATTCAGGTAAGTTAGGTCCAAGTTTGGTTAATTCTAACCCTATTCCATCAAATGTGCCTTTCCATCATAGATGATGTGATAAATAATAGCACTCAAATTAAACCCTCTTTTTGACAATTGTAGTATAGATATAAGTAGGGATCATTCTAGGCCGGGGATTAGGAGGGATTGCTAATCTAATGAAAACTGACTCAAAGATACAAAAATATGCTTAAAAACACTTAAACAAACTCAAAGACTCTTAACTAAACTTATATGACTCAAAACAAACTTAAAAGACTCAAAACAACACTTTACAATAAAAAAGACTCAATTTAGACTCTAGGACTTAATTCAGACGAAAATAGAATTGGTTTTGACTCAAAAGACTCAAAACACACTTTAGTACAGATTTGAAGCAAGTAAGTAAAGGGGATTGGGTTTTGGATGAATTTAAGAGAAAAACAAGTAACTAAAAGACTTAAAAGAGATTTTGACGAATTTGGGAAAACCAATGGATGATTAGATAGCCAAAGGATACTTTTCCACACATGATACATTCAAACACAAATTGATTTCCAGTTGCTTTTCCGATAAACCATGAACCTCAATACCCCAGATTAATCGTGACATCACTAATTAACCCTCAGATTTCCCTTAAGTTATTGGATTGGATGACATTAGACGACAACCCAAAGCATTCTTCAAAAGTTCTCTACATGACATCATAATAGAGATACAATCAAAGATCATTACGTTCAATGAAAATCATAAGTATTGACAAAGCACTTGTAACTATGACATCATGATACTCATGCTAGGAATTTACTTAACATGATTATGAAAACAACCTTAACTACTTGTGAATATAAGTTTGTGACGATTATGTGAAACTCCCTTATATTCTAGCACCAAATTCAAGCATGCAAATTAAGTAGGCCTCCCTAATCAACATACAAGAATAAGTTATCCATCAAACGGTTAAGTAAATTGCATTCACAATTTATGAAATCACAACTGGACTTAATCAATTTATATCATAAATATAATCATGGTTTCAAAGCCTCCCCTAGCTAAAACGAGTTTAGCCTCTCATGCTCACAACAAAACAAAGAAATCTTGAATTAAACATTGAAAACAAAAGATAGATTACACCTAAAAACGTTCCAACACTCCAACTTGAATGCATAAACGTCCAAGGCTTCTTCTTCTTCTCTTTTTCCTTGCAAAGCTGCGGCACAAGATTCTAGGGATGATTTTGGATGGATTTCTGGGTTATGAATGGGTTTAGGTTGGTAGGGTGGTGCGGCAAAGGTTGGGGATGGTGTATAGATGTTTGGGTCAAGGTATGGAAGTGTATGAATGGTGGAAAAAAGGTTGAAGGCTGCGGCAAAAGGACTTGTTTCTGTGAATGATGGCAGATTGTGTGGGTGAATGATTAAGGTTGAATGAGGGGTGCGGCTTTGGTATTTATTTGGGAGAAAGAATCCTAAGGTTTATTACATAGTTTAGGAAAGTATTAGACCCCCAAATCCCTAAGGAAAAAGATATATGAAATCAGAAATCAAAGGAAAAAGGAAAGGTTACTTGCTGCATCAATTGAATGAGAAGGAATGTGATTTAATGCTGAATTTAGGTAAGGATTTGGGGATAGAAAAGGTATGTAAGGTGTGGCTGAGATTGAGGTGAAAAGGAATGTGGTTTAATGACATAGAATAGGAAACAAAGACCTCCCTTGCACGGCAAGGAAGGGAAACACTTATGGAATGCACGGCAAGGGCAATTGGGTTGCAAGGAAGGCTTGATTTGTGTCCTAAAATGCATAGGAGTCTTCAATGTTGCTGAAACATAAGGTCTTTTAGGATTAGGAAAGATTAAACCAAAATAGGAAACCTTGGCTTAACTTTCCTACTTCAAGTAAGAAACCTTCTTTGACTAGGATTCCTCTTTTGATTAGGAATCCTCTTGTGATTAGGAATCCTAACATCTTTAGGTCTTCAATTTCGTCCGTTCCTTTTTCTCCATGCATATGCTATCCATTCCAAGTCCAATTTTGCTGCAAAATGCACCTTTTTGCTTCCTTAGCCATATGAACCTATAAACACACGAAAATAGCTTAAACTACTAAAATAACTATGAACTAACAACATAAATGCACGAAAATGCTCTAATTAAGTCGCCTAAATATGCCCCTATCAAATTCCCCCACACTTAGCTTTTGCTAGTCCTCGAGCAAAACAAAATAAAATAAACAACAAGAACACAACCAAAACAAACTCTAAACCTTCCAACGAACATGACACATCAAAGAACATCATTCCCACGGTTTTTGGCTTTCTTTACGCTTTAGCAAACACTAAACCATTGTTACCACTTACTAGTTCACATTTAATCAATTAAAACAACGTTTTGAATGTAGTAACATGCCTTAGAGAATTCCCTCAATTCCTCACTAGAATGCTCTCTATTTTCACACAGATTTTCTAACTACACACCCTACACTAGGTATATGTGAGAAGATTGATTTAAACATGTAGACTAACACTCACATATGTTATGATCTCATGAATGGAATGCTACTACTTAGAACGAGAACCAGTGATTCCATATGCTCATTTCAAACTCCACATATTGAACACATAACATCAAGATAAAAGTTGAGGGTTGTAACGGGGCTAAGGGTATTGGTTAACAAAGAAAGGTAAAGGATAAACAAAGGTTCTTAAAGCAATAGGAAGCAAAGTAATGAAATTGCCACTTAAACTCACTTTTGATGGCAGAAATTAACTTTTAAACACATGGGAAGATTCATGCAATTTTTAGGGTCAAATTCAAACTTTTGGACCCTTTCTTCAACAACCAACACTTGTGAGATCATTCTCACTTATTTTTCAACTCTTTTTCTTTCTTTTCACCACTTTTCTATTTTCTTTTTATTTTTTCCACGAATTTTTTTTCCTTTATTTTCTTCTTGTCGTGCCCTATTACCTTCCCCCACACTTGTTTTCTGCAATATGTTGATCAAAAGGAATTCATTCTAAGTCATGCTTCACTATCCTTTAAGAACAAGGGTATGGAAAGTCCTAATCTAGACTAGGTAAGGATAATGTGGTTAACAAAGAAAATAGGCTTGAAAAGGCTCAAAAGGGGTAATCCTACAATACTTATGCAAAAGGGTTAGGCTTTTTGGCTTTGGCTTAACTAAACAACTTCATCTTATTGTATGTTATGCAATCAATATCATACTTTGAATGAAATGGGCATGAGTTCTAGTATTTGGAACTATAATGATGAAATGCATTCTAAGTAGCAACCAAGCAAAGAATGATGAGATCATGCAACGACTTAAGAAAACAAGAAATCACAGATTTATACTCTCCAAAGAACGTTTTAGGCTCAAGTCTCTCAGGGATGTAGCTTTAGTTTGAGTTCCTTCCTTACAAAAACTAATTTTTTTTCTTTGTGATTACATGTGAATTTGTAAACTATAACTATAACCAAGCATAAACCAAAGAGTAAATCAAACTTCCATCCATGTTTACAACATTCTTTAATAGTCATGTAATTAAAAACCAAATCCTCATCATTCTGTTGGAAGGTACCCTAAGACACAAACAAACACACAAAAACAACTTTAAAACAACTCTTTCTGGGTTTTTCAAAACTCTTTTGCAAATTTTTTGTAAAATTTTCATATTTTCTGATCCAAACACATGAAAACACTTCAAAACACACTAAAAACACTTAAAAACAGTGAGAAACAACATTAGAAGTGATAGGTGATAAAATCCCACGAAAATCATACAAAAACAACTTGTTTACCCCCCCCCCCCCCAACACTTAAATCAAACATTGTCCTCAATGTTTCAAACAAGGATTCACATTCAAACACACAACATAAACTAACTAACAAGCCGAAATAAAAACAATAAAGAGATAGAGAGTTAGGAACGCAAATATGAGTTTGTGGAATAAATTGTTGAATTGCCCAAATCCTCTCTAGTTGAATGCATGGGTTGCCACCCAAGAAGCGCTTTCTTTAACGTCTTGCAGCCGGACGAACGTTCTTCTTAGCATCAATTGGAACCCACGGCATGGTGTCCTCCACAATCTGCCCTTCAACACTTGCATAATATGGCTTTAAACGATGCCCATTCACCTTGAATTCTTGGCCATTCCTCAAGCTTTGGATTTGAACTGCACCATATGGAAAAACATGAGTAACAACAAATGGGCCAATCCACTTAGAACGTAACTTACCAAGAAATAAACAAAGGCGAGAACTAAAAAGTAAAACTTTTTGCCCTATGGAGAATGTTTTGCTACGGATCATCTTGTCATGGAAAGCCTTGGTCTTCTTCTTGTAAATGCAAGCATTCTCATAAGCTTCAAGCCTAATCTCCTCAAGTTCATTCAATTGAAGCTTCCTATGAATTCCAGCTGCATCTATGTCCATATTGAATGTCTTGATCGCCCAATGTGCCTTGTGTTCTAACTCCACGGGGAGATGGCATGGTTTGCCATAGACTAGCCAAAATGGTGACATCCCTATGGGTGTTTTGTAGGCCATTCGATAAGCCCATAATGCATCCTTCAAACGCAAGCTCCAATCTCTTCTTGTTGCCCCAACGGTTTTCTCCAAGATTTACTTGATTTCTCTATTAGACACCTCGGCTTGGCCATTGGCTTGAGGATGATAAGGTGTTGAAACCTTATGTGTGACTTGATATTTCTTGAGCAACGCCTTGATGGTACGATTGAAAAAATGAGATCCTCCATCACTAATGAGCACCCTTGGCATTCCAAATCTAGCAAAGATGTTAGTTTTGATAAAATTTGCAACAACTCTAGAATCATTAGTACGAGTGGCCTTGGCTTCCACCCATTTTGAGACATAATCAACCGCAAGAAAAATATAAGTAAAACCATATGAAGAAGGAAAAGGGCCCATGAAATCAATGCCCCAAACATCAAAAATTTTGACATTAAAGATGGGTGTTTGTGGCATTTGGTCCCTTGCACCTATATTTCCCATGCGTTGACAACGATCACAAGTTAAACAAAAAGTTCTAGCATCTTTAAAGATTGTAGGCCAATAAAAACCACATTCTAACACCTTAAGGGCAGTGCGTTGTGTGCCAAAATGTCCACCACATGCATAAGTGTGACAAAAGGTTAGAATTGAATTAAATTCACAATCATGCACACAACGACGAACAATCTGATCCGCAAAATATTTCCACAAATATGGGTCATCCCATACATAAAACCGTGCCTCTTTCTTAAGTTTATCATGTTGGTGCTTGGTTATGGTGTGTGGAATACGTTTTGACACCAAAAAGTTCACCAAATCGGCATACCAAGGTTCACTTACCTTAATGGACAGCAATTGCTCATCGGGGAATGTCTCTTGCATGGGTAAGGAGTCCTCATTGCACACCAAACGGCTCAAATGGTCAGCTGCCATGTTTTCACTCCCTTTCTTGTCTCTAATTTCAATGTCAAACGCTTGGAGAGGAAGCATCCATCGAATTAGCCTTGGTTTGGCCTCCTTTTTGGTGAATAAGTACTTCAAAGTTGCATGGTCAGAATATACTATCACTTTAGTGCCAAGTAAATATGAACAAAACTTATCTAAAGCAAACACAACGGTAAGAAGTTCCTTTTCAGTGGTAGAGTAGTTTAATTGAGCATCGTTCAAGGTCCGAGATGCATAATATATGACATGTGGTTGCTTGTTCTTCCTTTGTCCCAAAACAGCCCCTATTGCATAATTGGATGCATCACACATTAGCTCAAAAGGCAAACTCCAATCTGGTGGGATGATAATTGGTGCCGTGGTAAGCATGTCCTTGAGATGCTTGAATGCCTTCTCACACTCCTCGTTGAACTCAAAAGCCACTTCTTTTTGTAGGAGACGGCATAGAGGTTGTGCAATCTTGGAAAAATCCTTGATAAATCGCCTATAGAATCCTGCATGGCCAAGAAAAAAACGAACCTCTCTCACCGAAGTAGGAGAGGGTAAGTAACGTACAAGATCTATTTTAGACTTATCAACTTCAATTCCTTTTTCAAAGATGATATGACCCAAAACTATGCCTAGTTTGACCATAAAAGGACACTTTTCCCAATTTAAAACAAGGTTAGTTTCCATGCATCTTTTCAAAATTAAAGTGAGATTATGCAAACAATCATCAAATGAGTCCCCAAACACACTAAAATCATCCATAAACACCTCAATAATTTTCTCAACATAATCCTTGAATATACTTACCATACATCGTTGGAAAGTGGCCGGTGCATTGCATAAACCAAATGGCATACGACGATAATCAAAAGTACCAAATGGACAAGTAAAAGTGGTCTTTTCTTGATCATCCAGAGCTATGACAATTTGATTATAACCCGAATAACCATCAAGAAAGCAATAAAAAGAATGATCGGCTAACCTTTCAAGCATTTAATCAATGAATGGCAAAGGAAAGTGATCTTTCCTTGTTGCGGCATTTAGCTTCCAATAGTCAATGCAAACTCTCCAACCGGTTTGGATGTGTGTGGGCACAAGTTCATTCTCTTTATTCTTCACGACCGTGACTCCGGACTTCTTTGGAACTACTTGGACCGGTGAAACCCAACAACTATCCGAGATAGGATAGATGACGCCACAATCAAGTAGTTTGATGATTTCCTTCTTCACGACTTCCATCATTGGCAGGTTAAGTCGGCTAATGTGATATATAATAGCACACAAATTAAACCCTCTTTTTGACAATTGTAGTATAGATATAAGTAGGGATCGTTCTAGGCCGGGGATTAGGAGGGATTGCTAATCTAATGAAAACTAACTCAAAGATACAAAAATATGCTTCAAAACACTTAAACAAACTCAAAAGACTCTTAACTAAACTTATATGACTCAAAACAAACTTAAAAGACTCAAAACTACACAAAACAATAAAAAAAACTCAAACTAGACTCTAGGACTCAATTTGGACGAAAATAGAATTGGTTTTGACTCAAAACACTCAAAAACACTAATTAGGACAGATTTGACACAACTAAATAAAGGGGATTGGGTTTTGGACGAAATTAATGTAAAAACAAGTAACTAAAAGACTTAAATGAGATTTGGACGAATTTAGGAAAAACTATGGATGATTAGATAGCTAGAGGATCCTTCTCCACAAATAACACACTTGCATACAAATTGATTTCCAGTTGCTTTTCGATAAACCATGAACCTCAACACCCCAGATTAACTGTGACATCACTAATTAACCCTCAGATTTTCCTTAAGTTATTGAATTGGATGACATCATACGACAACCCAAAGCATTCTTCAAAAGTTCCCTACATGACATCATAATAGAGATACAATCAAAGATCATTACGTTCAATGAAAATCATAAGCATTGACAAAGCACTTGTAACTATGACATCATGATACTCATGCTAGGAATTTACTCAACATGATTGTGAAAACAACCTTAACTACTTGTGAATATAAGTTTGTAACGATTATGTGAAACTCCCTTATATTCTAGCACCAAATTCAAGCATGCAAATTAAGTGTGCACCCTTAATCAACAAACAAGAATAAGTTATCCATCAAACGGTTAAGTAAATTGCATTCACAATTTATGAAGTCACAACTGAAATTAATCAATTCATATTGCAAATATAATCATGGTTTCAAAGTCTCCTGTAGCCAAAACAAGTTTAGCTCCTCATGTTTACAACAAAAAAAAGAGAATATAAATTAAACATTGAAAACAAAGATTGAATACACTTAGAAACGCTTCAACAATCCAAGCTTGAATGGCCAAAACGTCCAAGGCTTCTCCTCTCTTCTTTCTCTTTCTTTGTTGCGGCACAAGGGTGTTTGGGTATGAATTATGGTGATGGATGGATAGGTTGGATGGTGGTAGGGGGTGGATGATGGCTGAATGAATGGAGAGAATGAGGAATAATTCATATGGATGTGTATGGCTGTCTAGAATCTCCCATAAGTGCGGCAGATTATGTCTATATAGAGGAAGAAAGGTTAAGGCAATAAGTAATTAATTTGGGAAGGTTTTTAGCTCCAAATCCTCAAGGAAAAAGGGTAACAAATCAGAATCCCAATGGAAAAGGGAAGGAAAGTTGCGGCATTCACTAGAATAAAAGGGGAAAGAAGATATATGGCAAATTTTGGAAGAAAATGGTAAGAAAGGTGCGGCATAGACTAGGATAGTGCAAGGAATCTTTGGTTTGTGTCCTAAAATGGATAAGATACCTTCAAAGTTGCTGGAACTTAGGGATATTTAGGATTAGGAACGGTCAAACAAAAATAGGAAACCTTGGCTTAACTTTCCTACTTCAAGTAGGAAACCTTCTTTGACTAGGAATCCTTCTTTGATTAGGAATCCTTCTTTGATTAGGAATCCTAACACCTTTAGGTCTTCAATTTCATCCATTCCTTTTGCTCCAAGCATAAGCTAACCATTCCAAGCCCAATTTTGCTCCAAAATGCTCCAAAATGCACCTTTTTGCTTCCTTAGACATATGAACCTAAAAACACACGAAAATGGCTTAAACTACTAAAATAACTATGAACTAACAACATAAATGTACGAAAAGAAGCTAACTAAGTCGCCTAAATATGCTCGTATCATCGGCGTTGTGCTTCCCTTGATGGTTTGGCTCCTTCTTCCATGAGAATTCGGTGCATGCAAGTGGTAGGGCTTATGCCCTTGATATTGGCCAAAGTCCACCCAATGGCCATTTTGTGTTCTTTGAGAACCCTCGCCAACTTCTCTTCTTCTTGTGCCGTGAGTGAGGATGCCACAATGACAGGCAATGTCTCTTGTTTGCCCAAGAACACGTACTTCAAGTGGTTTGGTAATGGTTTAAGCTCAAGGGTAGGTGGTTGTTCTATAGAAGGAAGCAACTTGTTAGATGAAATTGGAATTGACATTGGGATAGAGGATTTACCATTGAGCCGTGGCAAGGACTCTAGGGTAGCCACGGTCTTGATCACTTCATCATCAAAGGGCACGGCATGAAAAGTCATGTTTGTGTCGTGGGTTGCTATGGGTGCTGCCACTTGATCCATCACTTCTATGCCATTTGTAAGGACCGTTTCAAGTGCATCTTCATGTAATTGATCAAGGTATGCCTGCGCCAATGAATCAAAGATATCAATAGAGAAACATGAATGATCATCATTAGGAAATCTCATGTTTTCAGAAATATTAAAATCAATCACTTCCCCATCGAATTCCATCATTAAAGTGCCTTTAAACACATCGATCTTAGTTCGGGCCATCTTCATGAATGGCCTCCCAAGAAGGAGTGGCAAGGATGTAGCATGGGTGGTTTCTTCCATCTCAAGAACGTAGAAATCCGCCGGGAAGATCAAGTTATTCACCTGCACTAAAACATCTTCCAATACTCCATTTGGATAGGCATTAGATCTCTCAGCCAATTGAATAATCACACCATCATTTTTCAATTCACCAAGGTTCATGGATGCATAAATAGAGCATGGCATGACGTTAATTGAAGCTCCTAAGTCTAACATAGCATGTTCGAACTTAGTTTGGCCAATAATACAAGGAATTGTAAAGCTACCTAGATCTTTGCACTTTGGTGGTAACTTTCTTTGTAAAACAGTAGAAATGTTTTCACTTACCCTAACCACCTCTTTATTCGAAGCCCTCTTCCTTGTGGTGTAAAGTTCCTTCAAGAATTTGGCATATTTGGGCACTTGCTTGATGGCATCTAGGAGCGGGATATTGACTTGAATTTTTCTAAACGTCTCAAGAATGTCTTTCTCATGCTCCTCCTTCTTTGTTTGCAAAAATCTGTGAGGAAAGGAACATTGGGTGGAACGGGGTTAGAACTAATCGAATTTGAACCCAACTTACCTCTAGTGGCCGAATTGGATGAATTGGATGCATAAGGGTCCTTAGGTGGCTGCGACAAGGGTGTTTCTACCCTTGCCGTGGCCTTGCTTGATTCCTCCTCTTCCAATTGCAACTTCTCATCTTCATTATGACCTGTTTTGGATGGTTTGAATGTAGTGCCAACTTCTTTTCCACTTCTCAAGGTGATTGCTTTGGCAGATTCGAACCTTACCTTTGGATTGATAATGGTTGAGCTTGGGAGCTTGCCTTGGTCTTGGAATTACCCTACAAACTCCGTAATCTGCCCAATTTGCTTCTCCAAGTGGTCCACCTTTTTGTCTTGGTTTTGCATCGCTTTTTCTTGATTTTGCAATGCTTTGTTTTGATTTTCTTGCCCCTGAGACAAATTGGTAAGTAACTTAAGAAGTATAGCATTGTCCAAAAACGTACCTTGATTGTTTTAGGCAGATTGGGATTGGTTTGGATTAGAGCCGTATGGTTTGGTGTAGAACCCCGGAGGTTGTTGCCTAAAGCCTCCTTGTTGTTGAGGTTGTTGGGGCTCCCTCTATTTGAAGTATGGATGGTCTCTCCAACCCGGATTGTATGTGTTGGAAAAGGGATCATTCCTTGGCTAATTTTGGCTTGGAAATCCAATGGCATTTGCACTCTCCCATCCCCCATTCTCAATCAATTGAGGGCACTTTTCTGAAGGATGTCCTTGGATAGAATATGCGCCACATACAATTGGTCCTTGTATCTTCATTCCTTCGGCCATCTAGACACAATAGAAGTAAGATTAGCTAATTGAGTTTGAATGTCGGATTGAGAACTTACCTCATGCACTTGTTGCCGTGGGGGGTCCCTTTGCCCAATTCCTTCATATTGTTGTGCATTGAGAGCACGGTTTGCAATTAGGTTTGGAATGGATAGCTTTAGTGAGTCTTTTGGTATTGCTTATCCTAACTTCATATTGTTGTTGTTTTGAGTCTTTTGGTTTGTTTTAGTGTTCTAGTGTTTAGTTTTGCATTCTTTGAGTCTAGTTTAGTGTTTTAACCTTTGTTTTACGTTTTTGAGTCAGTTTTCAAGTGTTTTAGCAACCCCTCCTAATCCCCGATTTAGAACGATCCCTACTTATACATATACTACAATTGTCAAAAGAGGGTTTTAATTTGTGTGTTTATATAATTCGCATCAAATTTTTGGCGCAGTTGCCGGGGATTAGCAAGTTTGCTAATCCCCTATTGTTTCTTTTTGTTTTCTTTTTGTTTTAGCTACTGACCTTATTTCTTTTCTTGTTTATAGGTACTAGTTTATGACTCGTAGCTCTCAACCTATTAGTGCAAACATCTTAGATTTTGACGACAATTTTGAGCGCACTTTGAGGAAGAAGAAGAACAACCCAGAACTTCAACCAACAAGTTCTAGTTCGGCTTCCAATCTTGAGGAGGAAGGAGAACCCACGACAAGGGAGGAAGAAGAAGTCCACACCATGGCAGCGGACAACCGTACAATCAAGGAGCTTTCTGCTTCGGGATTGGACAATGCCGCACCCTTGTGCATCCAATACCCAAGGGCGGCTCAAGACAAGACCGACGAATTTGAATTAAAGTCAAGTTTGTTGCACCACATTCCAAAGTTCCATGGACTGTTCATGGAGGATCCCAACAAGCACTTGAAGGAGTTCGAGGTGGTGTGTTCGAGCATGACTCCAATTAACGTTGATAGTAGTATTTTGAAGATGAAGGCTTTCCCGTTCTCACTTTTGGAGAAGGCCAAGGATTGGCGTATGTTCTATTCAAGGTCATCCTTCGAAAAAGTGCCCTCAATTGATTGAGAATGGGGGATGGGAGAGTGTAAACGCCATTGGATTTCCAAACCAAAATCAGCCAAGGAATGATCCATATTCCAATACATACAATCCGGGTTGGCGAAACCATCCAAACTTCAAGTGGAGGGAGCCTCAACAACCTTACCAACAAGGAGGCTTTAGGCAGCAACCCCCGGGGTTTTACACCAAAACCCACGGCCAAGATTCAAACCAACCCCAATCTGCCCAAAACCATCAAGGTACGTCTTTAAATAATGCTACAATTCTTAAGTTACTTACCAGTTTGGCTCAGGAGCAAGAAAATCAAAACAAAAGGGTGGACCACTTAGAGAAGCAAATGGGGCAGATTGCGGAGTTTGTAGGGCAATTCCGAGACCAAGGCAAGCTCTCAAGCTCAACCATTGTCAATCCAAAGGGAGGGTTCGAAACGGCCAACGCAATCACCTTGAGAAGTGGAAAAGAAGTCGGCATTACATCCAAACCATCCAAAACAGGTCCTAATAAAGAAGGGGAGCTGCAACATGAAGAGGAGGATACAAGCAAGCCCATGGCAAGGGTAAACACCCTTGCCGCAACTACCTAGGGACCCTAATGCATCCAACTCATCCAACACCCGTTCCACCCAATGTTCATTTTCCTCACAAATTTTTGTAAACAAAGAAGGAGGAGCATGAGAAAGACATTCTTGAGACGTTTAGGAAAGTTCAAGTCAATATCCCGCTCCTAAATGCCATAAAGCAAGTGCCCAAATACGCTAAGTTCTTGAAGGAATTATGCACTACAAGGAAGAGGGCTTCAAATAAAGAGGTAGTGAGGGTAAGTGAAAACGTTTCTGCTATTTTACAAAGAAAGTTACCACCAAAGTGCAAAGATCCAGGTAGCTTTACAATTCCTTGTATTATTGGCCAAACTAAGTTTGAACATGCTATGTTAGACTTAGGAGCTTCAATTAATGTCATGCCATACTCTATTTATGCATCCATGAACCTTGGTGAATTGAAAAATGATGGCGTGATTATTCAATTGGCCAATCGATCTAATGCCTATCCAAAGGGAGTTTTGGAAGATGTTTTAGTGCAGGTGAATAACTTGATATTTCCGGCAGATTTTTATGTGCTTGAAATGGACGACTCGGTTCATTCTCCACCCTTGCCACTCCTACTTGGAAGACCGTTCATGAAAACAGCCCAAACAAAGATTGATGTGGCCAAAGGAGCACTAACAATGGAGTTTGGTGGTGATATAATTAAATTCAATGTTTATGACTCTATTAAGAATCCTAATGATAGTCATTCTTTTTTTGTCATAGATGTGCATAAGGATATAGGGCCGAAAGGATCCACACTTATCAAGAAGGATGTATCAAGAACCACCATTGGAGAAGAACTTGGAGTGATTGCCCTACAACCACCCAATATGGCCGAAAGTAGCCATGGTGACATTGTTGATAGGGCTGCCGATTTTGAGCCTTCACCACAATATGTTTGTAAGTCGTCAATCCCAATTTCAATTCCCATTTCAACTAATAGGTTGTTACCTTCTTTGATGTAGGTGACCAACCGATTTAAAGGTGGTGGGAGCATTTACATGGACTTTCGGAACCAAAACACCACCATCAAGGAGGATCACTATCCCCTCCCATTCATTGAGCCATATTATGAAAGTGTGGAAGGGCAAATTGTGGAAGACATCACCCTCCATGCCGTGGGCTCTAAGTGAGGCTAAGCAGCATGTTCGTCCGGCTGCACGACGTTAAAGCAAGCGCTTCTTGGGAGGCAACCCATGCATTCAACTAGCGAGGATTTGTGCAATTCACCCATTCATGCTACAAAATCAGATTTGCGTTCCTCATTCCCTATCTCTTTACTTTTTTCATTTCATCATGTTAGTTAGCTATTATTGTTTGTTTGCATATGAGTCTTTGTTTGAAACATTGAGGACAGTGTTTGATTTAAGTGTGGGGGGGGGGGGGTAAACAAGTGTTTTTGCATGATTTTACATGATTTTCGTGGGATTTTATCACCTATCACTTATAATGTTGTTTCTCACTGTTTTTAAGCGTTTTTAGAGTGTTTTGGAGTGTTTTAATGTCTTTTGATCAAAAAATCCGAAAATTTACAAAAAAATTGCAAAAGAGTTTTGAAAAACCCAAAAAGAGTTCTTTTAAAGTTGTTTTTGTGTGTTTGTTTGTGTCTTAGGTCACCTTCCAACGCAATGATGAGGATTTGATTTTAAATTACATGACTATTAAAGAATGTTGTAAACATGGCTGGAAGTTGATTTATGCTTTGGTTTATGCTTGGTTATGGTTATAGCTTATGAATTCACATGTAATTACAAAGAGAAAATCAGTTTTTGTAACATGCTTGAAGGAAGGAACTCAAACTAAAGCTACATCCTTGTGAGACTTGAGCCTATAACGGTCTTTGGAGAGTACAAATCTGTGATTTCTTGTTTTCTAAAGTCGTTGCATGATCTCATCATTCTTTGCTTGGTTGCTACTTGGAATGCATTTCATTATAGTTCCAAATACTAGAACTCATGCCCATTTCATTCAAAGCATGATATTGATTGCATAACATACAATAAGATGAAGTTGTTAGTCAAGCCAAAGCCAAAAAGCCTATCCCTTTTCACATGTATTGTAGGATTACCCCCTTTTGAGCCTTTACAAACCTATTTTCTTTGTCAGCCACATTATCCTTACCTAGCCTAGATTAGGACTTCCCATACCCTTGTTCTTAAAGGATAGTGAAGCATGACTTAGAATGAACTCCTTTTGATCAATATATTGCAGAAAATAAGTGTGGGGGAAGATGATAGGGCACGGCAAAGAAGAAAATAAAAGAAAAAAAAATTCGTGGAAAAATAAAAAGAAAATAGAAAAGTGGTGAAAAGAAAGAAAAAGAGTTGAAAAATAAGTGAGAATGCTCTCACAAGTGTTGGTTATTGAAGGAAGGGTCCAAAAGAGTGAATTTGACCCTAGTTGTTGCATGAATCTTCCCTTGTGTTTAAAAGTTGATTTCTGCCATTAAAAGTGAGTTTAAGTGTCAATTTCATTACTTTGCTTCCTATTGCTTTAAGAACCTTTGTTTTACTTTACCTTTCTTTGTTAACCATTACCCTTAGCCCCGTTACAACCCTCAACTTCTATCTTGATGTTATGTGTCCAATATGTGAAGTTTGAATTTGGTATGAGCATATGGAATCACTGGTTCTCGTTCTAAGTAGTAGCATTCCATTCATGAGATCATATTCATGTCATTGTCGTAAATCCAGAAAATGCTTTCTTTGATATAACATATGTGAGTGTTAGAATTCATATTTACATCAATCTTCTCACATATACCTAGTGTAGGGTGTGGAGTTAGAAAATCTGTGTGAAAATTGAGTGCATTCTAGTAAGGAATTGAGGGAATTCTCTAAGGCATGTTACTACATTCAAAATGTTGTTTTAATTGATTAAATGTGAACTAATAAGTGGTAACTATGATTAAGTGTTTGTTGAAGTGTAAAGAAAGCTAAATGTCGTGGGAATGATGTTCTATATTGTGTCATGTTCGTTTGAAATCCCTGAGATACATGTTGGAAGGGTTAGGATGTGTTTTGGTTTGTTTTTAGTTTCTTTTGTTTTGTTTTGTTTTGCTCGAGGACTAGCAAAAGCTAAGTGTGGGGGAATTTGATAGGAGCATATTTAGGCGACTTACTTAGCTTGTTTTCGTGCATTTATATTGTTAATTCATAGTTGTTTTAGTAGTTTAAGCCATTTTCGTGTGTTTTTAGGTTCATATGGCTAAGGAAGCAAAAAGGTGCATTTTGGAGCAAAATTGGGCTTGGAATGGATAGCTTATGATTGGAGCAAAAGGAATGGACGAAATTGAAGACCTAATGAAGTTAGGATTCCTAATCACAAGAGGATTCCTAATCAAATGAGGAATCCTAGTCAAAGAAGGTTTCCTACTTGAAGTAGGAAAGTTAAGCCAAGGTTTCCTATTTTGGTTTAATCTTTCCTAATCCTTAAGGACTCCATATTTCAGCAATATCAAAGGATCCTACCTATTCTAGGTCACAAAACTTGCAACCTTAAGCCATGCCGTGTGTCCCTTTATGTTTCCCTTCGTTGCCGTGCAAGGAAGGGCTTTGTTTCCTATTCTAACTACTTAAACACCTTCCTTTTTCATACCAATCTCAACCATAACTCACATACCCTTTTATATTCCTAAGTCCTTGCTTAAATTCAGAAATAAAAGACATTTCCTTTCTCTCTAACCTTTGCCGCAAGTCACATTCCTTTTCCTTTCAATTTCTGACTTTGTGTTCCTATTCTTCAAAGATTTCGAATTAATTCCTTTCCTAAACTAAGTAATAGAGCCCTTAGGTATTTTCTTCCTTATAAATACCCTTGTGTCGTAACCTTATGGACCAAATTTCCCCTTTCTACACAACCAGCCTTCATTCACAAATACATCCAGCCTTGCCGCAGCTTTCCATCCAAATTTCCACCATCCTTCAACCTTCAAACCTTCGGCCAAACCACCCTACACCACCATTAAGCCTTGCTGCACCACCATACCTCCCTAAACCCAACTTAAACCCAGAAACTCATCCAAAAAACCCACCTTAGCACTTGTGCCGTGACCTAGCAAAGAAGAAGAGAAAGAAGACGAAGCCTTGGACGTTTATGCATTCGAGTTGGAGTGTTGGAACGCTTCTAGGTGTAATCTATCTTTTGTTTTCAATGTTTAATTCTAATTTCCTTTGTTTCGTTATGAACATGAGAGGCTAAACTCGTTTTAGCCTAGGGATGCTTTAAAGCCATGATTATATTCATAATATGAGTTGATAAATTCCAGTTGTGATTTCATAAATTGTGAATGCAATTTACTTAACCGTTTGATGGATAACTTATTCTTGTATGTTGATTAGGGAGGCCTACTTAATTTGCATGCTTGAATTTGGTGCTAGAATATAAGGGTGTTTCACATAATCGTTACAAACTTATATTCACAAGTAGTTACGGTTGTTTTCACAATCATGTTAAGTAAATTCCTAGCATGCGTATCATGATGTCATAGTTACAAGTGCTTTGTCAATACTTATGATTTCCATTGAACGTAATGATCTTTGATTGTGTCTCTATTATGATGTCATGTAGGGGACTTTTGAAGAATGCTTTGGGTTGTCGTATGATGTCATCCAATCCAATAACTTAAGGGAAATCTGAGGGTTAATTAGTGATGTCACAGTTAATCTGGGGTATTGAGGTTCATGGTTTATCGGAAAAGCAACTGGAAATCAACTTGATACGTAGATTTATACGCACACAAACTAAACCCTATTTGTGACAATTGTAGTAATGATGTAAGTAGGGATCGTTCTAACCGGGGATTAACTAGGGGTGCTAATCTATTTTGAATTGACTTGAAAACACAAAAACTAAATGTAAAGACTCTTAACAAGACTACTATGACTCAGAATAGCTTTGAAAGGCTCAAACTGCTTAAAACAATCAAATTGACTCAAATAGAAGCTAGAACTTGATTTAGACGAAATTGCAAGTGTTTATGACTCCAAAAGCTTAAAGATACAAAAATAAAACAAATACGAATGATTAAGACTCAACGAAATATGGGGGAAATGTGTTTGGACGATATTAAATTAAAAAGACAGAATATAATTAAAGGCAAAATGTAAATATGAATGTGATGAAAATATGGATGATGGAATAGCCAAGGGGTTCTTCTCCACACATGTTACACTTGCATACAATATTGATTCTCAGTTGGTCTTTCGATAAGTTGTGAAACTCAATGCTCCAAGTTAATTAGGTCTGCTTAGATTAACTTTCAGATTTCCCTAAATTCGTTGGATTGAATGGAATACGCATTACAACCAAATTATTCTTAATCAAAGTCCCTAACTATGGAATACGCATGATAGAGACATTCAACAAAGATCATTAAGTTCAATGAAAATTATAAGTGTTGACGAGGCATTCGTTACTATGGAATACGCATGAAACTTATGCCAAGAATTCGTTTAACGCGATTGTTTATAAGCAACCTCCACTACTTGTGAATATAAGTTCATAACGATTAGGTGAAACTCACTTATATTCTAGCGTCATATTCATGCATGAAAATTAAGCTTGCAATCTCAATGAACATACATAAATAAGTTATCAATCAAACAGTTAAACGAATTGAATCCACAACTTATGAAATTCCAACCAAAAGTAATCAATTCAAATTGTAAGCATAAACATGTATTTGTTTAACCGTTTGATTGATAACTTATTTATGAATGTTTATTAAGAATGCGCGCTTAATTTTCATGCATGAATATGACGCTAGAATATAAGTGAATTTCACCTAATCGTTATGAACTTATATTCACAAGTAGTGGAGGTTGCTTGTAAACAATCGCGTTAAATGAATTCTTGGCACGAGTTTCATGCTCATCATAGTAACGAATGCCTCGTCAACACTTATAGTTTTCATAATGCTTAATGATCTTTGATTGTATCTTTATTGTGCTTTTCACGTAAAGGACTTTTGGAGAATGTGGTGAATTGCGTTGCGCTAACCCATCCAATTCATTAACTTAAGGAGAACTTGACGGTTAATTTAAGCGGACTTAATTAACCCGGAGTGTTGAGTTTCATAATTTATCGAAAGACCAACTGAGAATCAATCTTGTATGCAAGTGTAACATGTGTGGAGAAGAACCCCTTGGCTATTCCATCATCCATATTTTCATCACATTCATATTTACGTTTTGCCTTTAATTACAATTTGTCCATTTAATTTAATCTCGTCCAAACACAATCCCCCCCATCTTTTGTTAAGTCTTAATCATTCGTATTTGTTTTATTTTTGTGTTTTCAAGTATTTGAAGTCTTGTGTACTTGTTTTGAGTTCTTGTTAAGTAAGTTAAGTGTTTTAAAAATTAGTTTTATTTATTTGAATCAAGTGTTTAGCACCCCTAGTTAATCCCCGGTTAGAACGATCCCTACTTACATCATTACTACAATTGTCACAAATAGGGTTTAGTTTGTGTGCGTATAATATACGTATCAAATTTTGGCGCCGTTGCCGGGGATTGGCAAAGTTGCTAATCCCTTGTCTTGAGTCTTGTTTAAATTGTTTAGTTTAGTTTAGTTTCTGTTTTGTTTTAATTTTTTTTGCACCGTGTGTATGTGTTTTTGTGCCGTGTGTGGCAACTTGTTTTCTTACTTGTGCCAAGTCTATTAAGTTGGTTACTTATCTTGTTTACTTTTGTGTGTAGGTACTAGTTTATGACCCGTAGCTCACAACCTGTTCGTGAGCAAATCTCCGACTTTGACGGTGATTTCGAGAGGACTTTGAGAAGGAACAAGAAATTGCAAGAGTCTAATCCTCCTAGTCCCGAACCTGAAGTAGAAGAGGAAGCCACGGATTGGGTTAAAGAGGAAGTACCAACCATGGCCGTGGATAATCGAACCATTAAAGAGCTTTCTGCCTCAGGTTTGGCCAATGCAGCCCCTCTTTGCATTCAATACCCCGCGGCTGCCCAAGACAAGACCGATGAATTCGAATTGAAGTCAAGCTTGTTGCACCACATTCCGAAGTACCATGGGCTTTCCATGGAAGATCCCAACAAGCATCTCAAGGAGTTCGAGGTTGTTTGTTCGAGCATGACACCCATCAATGTCGATGGGAACATTCTGATGATGAAGGCTTTTCCATTCTCTCTTGTGGAAAAGGCTAAGGATTGGCTTTATGAATTGGCACCCGGGACCGTTACTTCTTGGGAGAGCATGAAGAGAGCCTTCTTGGAGAAGTTCTTCCCTACTTCAAAAGTCATTCTCTTGAGGAAGAAAATTAGCGGAATCCAACAAAGTCAAGGAGAATCTTTTCCGGCATACTACGAGCGTTTTAAAGCCCTTGTTGCATCATGTCCTCAACATCAAATGAAGGAGGAGCTTCTCCTTCAATACTTCTATGAGGGACTTCTTCCCATTGAAAGGCAAATGCTCGATGCTTCGGCGGGAGGTGCATTGGTGGACAAAACACCTATGGCAGCCAAGACCCTAATTGCAAACCGTGCTCTAAATGCACAACAATATGAAGGACTTGGGCAAAGGGACCCCCCACGGCAACAAGTGAATGAGGTAAGTTCTCAATCCGACCTTCAAACTCAAGTAGCTAATCTTACTTCTCTTGTGTCTCAGATGGCCGAAAGAATGAAGATCCAAAGTCCAATTGTATGTGGCGTATGTTCTATTCAAGGTCATCCTTCAGAAAAGTGCCCTCAATTGATTGAGAATGGTGGGTGGGAGAGTGCAAACGCCATTGGATTTCCAAGCCAAAATCAACCAAGGAATGATCCATATTCTAATACATACAATCCGGGTTGGAGAGACCATCCAAACTTCAAGTGGAGGGAGCCTCAACAACCTCACCAACAAGGAGGTTTTAGACAACAACCCCCGGGGTTCTACACCAAGCCATTCGGCCCCAATCCAAACCAAGCACAACCTGCCCAAAACAATCAAGGTACGTCGTTGGACAATGAAACACTTCTTAAGTTACTTACCAATTTGTCTCAGGGGCAAGAGAATCAAACCAAAGCCATGCAAAACCAAGACAAAAGGGTGGATCACTTGGAGAGACAAATTGGGCAAATTGCGGAGTTTGTAGGACAATTCCGAGAACAGGGCAAGCTCCCTAGCTCAACAATTGTCAATCCAAAGGGAGGGTTCGAATCTGCCAATGCAATCATGTTGAGAAGTGGTAAGGAGGTCGGAACCACCCCAAGGCCGTCCAAAACAAGTCAAGAAGAGGACATGTTACTACAAGAAGAGGAGGAACAAGCAAAGAAGGCCACGGCAAGGGTGAAAGAAACTTTGCCGCAGCCCCCTATTGTGCCAAAACCGTCCAACACGCCTAAGGTAAGTCCAAATTCGACTTTGTCAAGTTCTATTCCACTAAACGTGCCCTTTCCTAGCAGGTTTAGGCAATCAAAGAAGGAGGAGAGTGAAAAGGACATTCTGGAAACCTTTAGGAAAGTTCAAGTCAACATTCCGCTCCTTGATGCAATCAAGCAAGTCCCTAAGTATGCCAAGTTCTTAAAAGAGCTTTGCACAACGAGGAAGAGGATTTCAAACAAGGAGGTGGTAAGGGTAAGTGAGAACGTTTCCGCTATTTTACAAAGAAAGTTACCACCAAAGTGCAAAGATCCAGGTAGCTTTACAATCCCTTGTATTATTGGTCAAACTAAGTTCGAACATGCTATGTTAGACTTAGGAGCTTCAATTAACGTCATGCCATACTCTATTTATGCCTCAATGAACCTTGGTGAATTGAAAAATGATGGTGTGATTATTCAGTTGGCCGATAGATCTAATGCCTATCCAAAGGGCGTATTGGAAGATGTCTTAGTGCAGGTGAATAATTTGATCTTCCCGGCGGATTTCTATGTCCTTGAAATGGAGGAAACCACCCATGCTCCATCCTTGCCGATTCTTCTTGGGAGGCCATTCATGAAGACGGCCCGAACTAAGATAGACGTGTTTAAAGGCACTTTAACAATGGAATTCGATGGGGAAGTGATTGATTTTAATATTTCTGAAACTATGAAATTTCCTAATGATGATCACTCATGTTTCTCTATTGATATTCTTGATTCTTTGGCGCAGGCACACATTGATCAATTACATGGCGATGCACTTGAAAAGGTCATTACAAATGGCATAGAAATGAAGGATCATGTTATGGAGGAGATCCCATTGCATGCTGAGGGCTCTAAGTGAGAAATGAAGGTTTCGTCCGGCTGTAAGATGTAAAAGAAAGCGCTACTTGGGAGGCAACCCAATACACTGAATAAAATAAAGTTGTCCATTGATCTCCGATTTGATTACTCAAAAAAAAAAAAAAAAAAAAAAAAAACATGGCAGAAAAATGGAGCCTTCACAGAAGATGTTTACGTGAAGCCCCACTACGAGGCGTCGAAGCAGAAGGCATAGAAGCAGGAGGCATAGAAGCAGAAGGCATAGAAGCGGAAGGCATCGGAGCTAGAGCATTCCAGGCCTCAATACTCGGCCAAACGCTGGATGACCCAGGAAAAAGGTGCCTCTGGAGATAAGACGCAAGCCTTTGACGGTCACTGTGAATTCGACCCTCAGATTCTTGCAGCTCATCAAGCTTCCTCTTCATGCCCGACGAATAGTTATTTGCAAGCACATGCAAACTTCTATTCTCGTACTTAAGCTGTTTGATTTCCTACTTAAGACTTTCCACCTCTGCCATCAACGATTCCACTTGGCGGGACCGAGCAAGCAGGCGTTGGCCCATGTTGGACACAGAGCTCGCACACTGAACACTAAGTGCGAGGGACTCTTGAACGGCCAACTCATCGGACCGTCCTGACAGCAGCCTACTATCTTTTGGAGTGAGGAGGTTCCTAGCTACTATTGTAGCTGTTGTGGCGTCCTGCATCATGGAGTCTTCACCTGTGAGAGGACCGTTAGAAGATAAGAAAGAAGGGCGCCATACGTTACCTTGACGCGGCGCGCCCGCATCACTGCTAAGGCTCAATTCCAAGCTAAGGTTCGATGAGTTTGCCATTTTTCAAAAGTGTTCAAAGAGAAGGGATGGAGTTAAATTTCAAAGGGCCGGAGTCGATTTTCAAGAATGGGAAATCTTCAGAGTGTGTTTGTTGGCGGTGATCAATACCTCTATAAAAAGCCAAGGCGGCGCGTCCACCGATTCAAAAAGCCGGAATTTCTGATGTAATTTTGGCGACGCTTTCTCAGCTTTTCAGAAGACGTGTTCAACTTTGTGAAAAGATTTCTTCTTTTCAGAAAACACGTGGAGGCCATCATCGCAACTACACATCTTTAGCCGACAAGCGCAAAGTTTGGCGAAGCTTTCTCTGCTTTTCAGAAGACGCGTGCAGCTTTGTCAAAATGAGCCGCATCTGCACTACCACGTGTCGTTCAGAAATCGAAGGGGCGTCGTTCAGAAATCGAAGGGGCGCCTGCTCAGAAATCGAAGAGGCGTATTCAAAGATCGAAGAGGCGCCACTATTTCAAAAAGCCGGAGTTGCGGGATCAAAACGTTTGTCGACAAAGGTAAAAAGTACCACCACTTGCTATTATCTCTATATATGTCGACCTTCGTCTTTTATGGCAGGGCAAACCTGAAGAAAATGCCCAACTCTCCCTCACCTCTGAGGGCACACTCCCAGCAAAGCCTTTCGAAATACTCAATTCTTTCTTCTTCCCCAAAGATGATACCAGATGTCTGGAGTACAGATGACCCAGGAGGAAACAGCACAACAAATACATGTGCTGATTCATTCACCGCTTCTTCAAAAGCAAAGGTATCTCATATCATCAAGGTCAAAAGCAAAAGTATCTCATATCATGCTCTTTCCCTGTCTTTTTCTTTGTCCTTGTTCTTACTCGCATGGCAAAGTAAAAGAAGCAATCAGCCGGCACTTGGAGTCAGTCTTCCGTTCTGGAGCCAACTGCCTGGAATCTATTCCTGATTGCTTACCTAGCGTTGCTCTAGAGTAGTCATCTTCAACGGTTGATACACTTCCGGAGAAGGGACCACTTCTGCAAAGGGGAGCGAGTAAGGCAAGTGAAAATGATACATTGAAGCATGTGGAGACAAACATAGGCTGAGTTATCCTCCAAGCCTTTTCAATACGAATTGGAAAGATTGAACAAAGAAACAGACCAAAGGGGTAAGCTCAGACCTTCGGGGAAGACCAAAACAACCATCCTGCTGCCCAGTTCAAGAAGTAGCACAAAGGAAAATCAACGATGGGCAGAAACCAGTTCAAGAGTAAGCCTGTGGAATCACCAAGATCAAGCCTCAATGCAATCACCAAGGAGAAGAGGGAATTTACACTCCATAACCAGATTTGCGTCCCTAAACTCTTCTCTTTGTTAATTACATTCTGCCATGTTTAGTATGTTTAAGTGCTTTTTGTGTATTTACTTATGCTTTGTGTGAATCTATGCTTAAAACATTGAGGACAATGTTTGATTTAAGTGTGGGGGGGTAACTAAGTATGTTGATGCAAATTCGTTGAATTTTATCACCCATAACTTCAAGTGTTGTTCCTTGCTGTTTTAAATGTTTTTAAGGTGTTGTTAAACTGTTTTAGCGTGTTTTGTTTTATAACTCCGAAAATCACATAAAAATTTGAAAAACATTTTTTTATAACTCCAAATTCGTCCAGCCATGTTGGCCCATTTGCAAGCTATCCACATAATGTCCAAAATTGCTGCAAAATGCACCAAAATGCACTTTCTTGGTACTTTAACCCTTAGGACCTACAAACACACGAAAATGAGTTGAAATACGACAATAACTAAGAAATAATAGCACAAATGCACAAGAATAAGCTAGCTAAGTCGCTTAAATATGCTCCTATCAAATTCCCCCACACTTATCTTTTGCTAGTCCTCGAGCAAAACAAACTAACAAAAGTAACAAAACAAACAAACTAAACCTTCCAATGTTCGCCTCAGGGATTTCCAATGAAACATAACATGTCAAAGATCACCACTCACATAGATTTAAGTAATCCTTACCCTCGAGCATACTTAATCATAATCACCATTTACTAGCTCACATTTCATCAATTAAAACACATTTTGAATGTAGTAACATGCCTTAGAGAATTCCCTCAATTCCTTACCAGATATACTCTCAATTTTCACTCAGATTTTCTGACTACACTCCCTACACTAGATATATGTGAGAAGATTGATGTAAATGATAAGAGCATATTTATGCTACTTAGTTATGTCGTTTCCTTGCATTTAGTGAGTTAATTACTATGTATTTCAGTCTTTTAAGTTATTTTCGTATGTTTTTAGGTCCTAATGGCAAAATGAGCAAGAAAGTGCATTTTGAGGCCATTTGGAGCATTTTTGGGCATGGATTGGATAGCTTAACCATGGAGTAAAGAGGATGGACGAAATTGAAGTCAAGAAGGACTAGGAAAGGCTACAAATCCGGTGGATGAAGTCCTAAAGCAAAGAAGATAAGGAAATAGCAAGAAACAAGGAACCTTATCCAACCTTATCTTATCCTATCCTATCCAACCTTATCCTTTCCTAACCTTATCTTATCCTATTCTATCCTATCCTATCAAAATCAGGTTAGGACTTAAACCTAGCTAATTAGAGGGGATTAATTACATATTTGAATACCTATTTCAGTTTCTAGAAGCCTTATCCAAGTGTATGCCGCATGAACACCATTCCTTGTAGGTTTAGGAATTGCAATCCTTCTCCTACTCTTATATCACATGTTCATGTCCCTTTAGGGTTAGGAATCTGCCTTAAACACTTCTTCTAGAACACCTTATCCTATCCCTACATGTGTGCCGCACCTAACCTTCTAGAAATCCCTAAATCCATGCCGTGCACTACCTATCCCAATCCCATTTGGTTTCTGCCTTGAAGTAACCCTTTTTCAATGGGATTGTGCAATCCTTCTCCTTCACTAAGTGTGCCAAATTAGCCTATATAAACAACCCTATGCCGCACCATTTAATCACCACCCTTCACACAACATTTATTCATTCATTCAGAAATCCACCCTTTGCCGCAACCTTGCAACTAACCTTCCCTCATTCCCCTACTTCCAAACCTCCATACACCACCACCAACCCTTGCCGCACCACCACACCTGCCTAAATCCATCCAAAACCCAGAAAATCATCCACAAAACCACCCTAGACCTTGTGCCGTGACTTAGCAAGGAAGAGGAGAAGGAAGACCAAGCCTTGGGCGTTTGTGCATTCGAGTTAGAGTGTTGGATGTTTTTAGGTGTAATCTATCTTTTATTTTTAATGTTTAATTATATGTTGCTTTGTTTTGTCATGAACATGAGAGGCTAAACTCGTTTTAGCCTAGGGATGCTTTGAAACCATGATTACGTTTATAATATGAGTTGATAGATTCCAGTTGTGATTTCATAAATTGTGAATGCAATTTACTTAACCGTTTGATGGATAACTTATTCTTGTATGTTTATTAGGGAGGCCTACTTAATTTGCATGCTTGAATTTGGTGCTAGAATATAAGGGTGTTTCACATAATTGTCACAAACTTATGTTCACAAGTAGTTAAGGTTGTTTTCACAATCATGTTAAGTAAATTCCTAGCATGAGTATCATGATGTCATAGTTACAAGTGCTTTGTCAATACTTATGATTTCTATTGAACTTAATGATCTTTGACCGTATCTCTATTATGATGTCATATAGGGGACTTTTGAAGAATGCTTTGGGTTGTCGTATGATGTCATCCAATCCACTAACTTAAGGGAAATCTGAGGGTTAATTAGTGATGTCACGGTTAATCTGGGGTGTTGAGGTTCATGGTTTATCGAGAAAGCAACTGATGTGTGATTTGATGCGTGATTTATACGCACACAAATTAAACCCTATTTGTGACAATTGTAGTAATGATGTAAGTAGGGATCGTTCTAACCGGGGATTAACTAGGGGTGCTAATCTACTTTGAATTGACTTGAAAACACAAAAACTAAATGTAAAGACTCTTAACAAGACTACTATGACTCAGAATAACTTTGAAATATTCAACTGCCTAAAACAATCAAATTGACTTAAACAGAAACTAGAACTTGATTTAGACGAATTTGGAAGTGTTTATGACTCCAAATGCTTAAAGACACAAAAATAAAACAAATACGAATGATTAAGACTCAACGAAATATGGGGGAAATGTGTTTGGACGATATTAAATTAAATGGACAGAATATAATTAAGGGCAAAATGTAAATATGAATGTGATGAAAATATGGATGATGGAATAGCCAAGGGGTTCTTCTCCACACATGTTACACTTGCATACAAGATTGATTTTCAGTTGGTCTTTCGATAAGTTATGAAACTCAACACCTCGGGTTAATTAGGTCCGCTTAAATTAACCGTCAAGTTCTCCTTAAGTTAATGAATTGGATGGGTTAGCGCAACGCAATTCACCACATTCTCCAAAAGTCCTTTACGTGAAAAGCACAATAAAGATACAATTAAAGATCATTAAGCATTATGAAAACTATAAGTGTTGACGAGGCATTCGTTACTATGATGAGCATGAAACTAGTGCCAAGAATTCATTTAACACAATTGTTTATAAGCAACCTCCACTACTTGTGAATATAAGTTCATAACGATTAGGTGAAATTCACTTATATTCTAGCGTCATATTTATGCATGGAAATTAAGCGCGCATTCTTAATAAACATTCATAAATAAGTTATCAATCAAACGGTTAAACAAATTGAATTCACAACTTATGAAATTCCAACAAAAGTTAATCAATTCATATTGCAAATATAAACATAGTTTCGAATCACCCCCTAGCTAAAGGGGGTTTAGTTCCTCATAACTTTGAAATCAAAGAAACACCTAAACATTCCAACAACTCAAACTTGAATACGTTTAGGCCCTCTTATCTTCCATTCCTCATACGTACAAAACAAAGAGAATTAAATTATAACTTTGAAATCAAAGAAACACCCAAACATTCCAACAACTCAAACTTGAATTGTATGAATGTTTAGGCACTCTTCTCTTCCTCTTCGTTGTGGCACAAGGTCTAAGGAGATGTTTAGGGCTTTAGGTGTATGTGGAATGGAGTGGGGAGTGGTTGGAGATGGAAGAATGGATTGATGGGGAAGGCACGGCACAAAAGGGAGTTTGTGTGTGTGAATGGATGATTTTCTGAAATGGAAGAGTTGGAGTGGGGAGTGAATCAATGACAAATGAATGAGAATGCAAGGGTTTTTATAGGAGGAATGGAGGTGTATATGGCTGTTTGTTTAGGATGCAAGTGGCTAATTAATGATGGAAAAACAGCTAGGAAAGCATGTGAAAGCTGGAATTGCATGTGAAGGTGTTGGAATGTGCTGGAATGGTGTGTGAAGGCACGACATTGAGTGTTTTCTTGCTTATTTTCTGGCTACATGATGAAAGGTTAATGAATAATGCATGTAGGTGGCTGCAATGATGAAGAATGAGTGCTGGAAATGAAAGGGAAAGCTGGAAAGGCATGTGAAGCTGCTGGAATTTCAATGTGAAGTGCACGGCAAGGATTTTCAGGATGGGTCTTTATGTTGTGTAGTTTGTTGTTGTGGTATTGTTGTTGGTTAAAGCTTGTGAAAGCATGTGTTGAATGATTAAAGTGCATGTGGGTGAATATGTGGCTGAAATGATGAAGTAGGAAGTGGAAATGCAAGGTGTGTAGGTGCTGAAAATGCATGTGAATGCATGCTGGAATTGCATGTGAAAGGCACGGCATAGGGATGAAATGAATGATTAAATGTGCATGGCTGGAATGATGAAGAATAAAGGATGCATGTGGGTTGAAAATGGCTGGAACAAAGGGGGAATAATGATGAAGAAAAGCTGGAAATGTTAGGGAATGTGCACGGCACAAGGTGAATGTGTTGGCAAGGCTTGTGGAATTGTGTGAAGTGTGTGTGGATGCATGTGAGTGGCTGATTTGTGGTGGTTTTGCATGGCTTTGATGGATTGTTTGATTGGGCTAGAAGTTTTCCATGGCTCAAAGGATTTGTTTGATTGGGCTAGGCCCTTTGTTTTATGTCCCAAAGAGCATACAAGGCTTCAATTTTGTCCATCCTCTTTGCTCCATGATTAAGCTATCCAATCCATGCCCAAAAATGCTCCAAATAGCCTCAAAATGCACTTTCTTGCTCCCTAAGCCCTTAGAACCTGAAAACACACAAAAGAAGCATAAAGGACTAAAATAACTAGAGAAACATAACGTAAATGCACGAGAACTAGCCATTTAAGTAGCATGAATATGCTCCTATCAAATTCCCCCACACTTAGCTTTTGCTAGTCCTCGAGCAAAACAAAACAAAAGAAACCAAAAACAAAACAAAACGAACAAAACACAACCTACAGCTTCCAATAATCGTCTCAGGGATTTCCAATGCACATGACAAGTTAAAAATCATTATTCCCACAGATTTTTGCCATCTTTACACTTAAGTACATTCTTAATCATAGTCACCACATACTAGTTCACAATTAAGCATTTAAAACCATGTTTTGAATGTAGTAACATGCCTTTAGAGAATTCCCTCAATTCCTTACTAGATGTACTCTCGTTTTTCACACAGATTTTCTGACTACACACCCTACACTAGGTATATGTGAGAAGATTGATGTAAACATGTAGACGAACACTCACATATGTTATAACAAGGAAAGCATTTTCTGGATTTACGATAATGACATGAATATGATCTCATGAATGGAATGCTACTACTTAGAATGAGAACCAGTGATTCCATAAGCTCATATCAATTCCAAACTCCACATTATTGAACACATAACGATCAAGATAGAAGCATAAGGGTTGAAACGGGGCTAAAGGTGTTTGGCTAACAAAGAAGGGATATGGAAAACAAAGGTTCTTTAAGCAATAGTGAGCAAAGTAATGAATTAGACATTTAGAATTCCCTTTAGAACGCAAAATCAACTTTGAACACCCAAGGGGGAATCACACAAAACTTAGGGCCATATTCAACTTTTTTGGACCCTTTCTTCAACCATCAACGCTTGTGAGTTCATTCTTACTTATTTTCACTCCTTTTCTTTCTTTTCTTCTTTTTTTTTTCTTTTGAATCTCAAAACATACATATAAACTTAAGAACAAACTTTTACTCCCCCACACTCATTTTCTTGCATAATGTAACTCAAAAGGAATTCATTTTCCGTCATGCTTACTATGCTTCAAGAACAAGGGTACAGATGGTCCTAATCTAGGCTAGGTGAGGATGATAAGGGTGAACAAAGAACATGGGCTAAACAAGGCTCAACGGGGTTAAAACTTACAACATATACGAAATATGGGAAGTAAGGCTATTTGGCTATGATGGCAACTACACAACTTCATCTTGATATATGTTATGCAATTCAATGTCATGCTTTGAATGAAACGGATATAAGTTCTAGCATTTAGTTCTATCATGATACAATTGCATTCTAAGTAGCAACCAAGCAAGGAATAATGAGATCATGCAACAACTTTAGAAAACAAAGAATCACAGAAAAATAACTCTCCAAAGAAAGTAATGGCTCGAGTCTCACAGGGTTGTAGTGTTTGTTTGAGTTCCTTCCTTCAGGCATGTTACAAAAACGAATTTTTCTTTTATGATTGCATGTGAAGTCATACATTATAACCATAACCAAGCACATACCAAGAGTAAATCAAACTTTTCTCTATGTTAGTAACTCTTTTTAACCGTCATGCAATTACAAACCAAATCCTTATCATTGTGTTGGAAGGTACCCTAAGACACAAACACACAAAAACGACTCAAAACACTCTTTTTAGGCTTTTCAAAACATGTTTTTCAAATTTTTATGTGATTTTCGGAGTTTTTTAAAAACAAAACATACTAAAACACTCTAAAACAACTAAAAAAAACACCTTAAAATAGCAAGGAACAACATTTGAAGTAATGGGTGATAAAATCCCACGAATTTGCATTAAATATACTTAGTTACCCCCCCACACTTAAATCAAACATTGTCCTCAATGTTTTAAGCATAGATTCACACAAAACATAAGTAAACACACAAAAAGCAACTAAACATACTAAACATGGCAGAATGTAACTTAACAAAGAGAAGAGTTTAGGGACGCAAATCCGGTTATAGAGTGTAAATGCCCTCTTCTCCTTGGTGATTGCATTGAGGCTTTGATCTTTGTGATTCCACAGGCTTACTCTTGAACTGGTTTTTGCCCATCGTTGATTTTCCTTTGTGCTACTTCTTGAACTGGGCAGCAGGATTCTTTTGGTCTTCCCCGAAGGTCTGAGCTTCCTCCTTTTATCTGTTTCTTTGTTCAATCTTTCCAATTCGTATTGAAGAGGGTTAGAGGATAGCTCAGCATATGCAGTTGTTGCTTGTCTCCACATGCTTCAATGTATCATTTTCACTTGCCTTACTTGCTCCGTTGAAGATGACTACTCGAGAGCAACGCTAGGTAAGCAACCAGGAATAGATTCCAGGCAGTCGGCTCCAGATCGAAAGACTGACTCCAAGTGCCGGCTGATTGCTTCTTTCACTTTGCCATGCGAGTAAGAACAAGGACAAAGAAAAAGACAGGGAAAGAGCATGATATGAGATACTTTTGCTTTTGACCTTGATGATATGAGATACCTTTGCTTTTGAAGAAGCGGTGAATGAATCAGCACATGTATTTGTTGTGCTGTTTCCTCCTGGGTCATCTGTACTCCAGGCATCTGGTATCATCTTTGGGGAAGAAGAAAAAAATGAGTATTTCGAAAGGCTTTGCTGGGAGTGCGCCCTCAGAGGTGAGGAGGAGTTGGGCTTGCCATAAAAGATGAAGGTCGACATATATAGAGATAATATCAAGTGGTGGTACTGTTCTTTTACCCTCGTCGACAAACGTTTTGATCCTGCAAATCCGGCTTTTTGAAATAGTGGCGCCTCTTCGATCTTTGAAAACGCCTCTTCGATTTCTGAGCAGACGCCCCTCCGATTTCTGAATGACACGTAGTAGTGCGGATGCGGTTCCTTTTGACAAAGCTGCACGCATTTTCTGAAAAGCAGAGAAAGCGTCGCCGAACTTTGCGCTTGTCGGCTAAAGATGTGTAGTTGCGATGATGGCCTCCACGTGTTTTCTGAAAAGAAGAAATCTTTTGACAAAGTTGAACACGCCATCTGAAAAGCCAAGAAAGCGTCGCCTAAATTACGTCGGAAATTCCGGTTTTTTTTTAATCGGTGGACGCGTCGTCTTGGCTTCTTATAGAGGTATCGATCACCGCCAACATACACACTCTGAAGATCTCCCATTCTTGAAAATCGTCTCCGGCCCTTTGAAAATTTACTCCATCCACCCATTCTCTTTGAACACTTTTGAAAAAATGGCAAACTCATCGAACCTTTGCTTAGATTTGAGTCTCAGCAGCGATCTGGTTGCGCCCCGTCAAGGTAATGTATGGCGCCCTTCTTTTTTATCTTCTAACGGTCTTCTTACAGGTGAAGACTCCGTGATGCAGGACGCCACAACAGCTACAATAGTAGCTAGGAACCTCCTCACTCTAAAAGATAGTAGGCTGCTGTCAGGACGGTCCGATGAGTTGGCCGTTCAAGAGTCCCTAGCACTTAGTGTTCAGTGTGCAAGCTCTGTGTCCAACATGGGCCAACGCCTGCTTGCCCGCTCCCGTCAGGTGGAATCATTGATGGCAGAGGTGGAAAATCTTAAGCAAGAGGTCCAGCAGCTTAAGTACAAGAATAGAAGTTTGCATGTGCTTGCAAATAACTATTCGTCGGGCATGAAGAGGAAGCTTGATGAGCTGCAAGAATCTGAGGGTCGAATTCAAAGTGACCGTCAAAGGCTTGCGGCTTATCTCCAGAGGCACCTTTTTCCTGGGTCATCCAGCGTTTGGCCAAGTATTGAGGCCTGGAATGCTCTAGCTCCTATGCCTTCTACTCCGATGCCTTCCGCCCCTATGCCTCCCGCTTCTATGCCTTCTGCTTCGACGCCTCGTAGTGGGGCTTCACGTAAACGTCCTTTGTGAAGGCTCCATCTTTCTCCATGTTTAGTATCTTTTTTTTTTTTTTTTTTTTTTTTTTTTTTTTTTTTTATCAAATCGGAGATCAATGGAGAACTTTATTTTATTCAGTGTATTGGGTTGCCTCCCAAGTAGCGCTTGCTTTAACGTCTTCCAGCCGGACGGTACCTCCGTTTAAGCTTAACTAGGTTCCACGGCATGGAGGGTTACCTCCTCCACGACATGCTCCTCAAACATCTCGTAATAGGGCTTCAATCGATGCCCATTCACTTTGAATTCTTGCTGCGTCCTTGAACTTTTGATTTGCACTGCACCATGAGGGAAAACATTAGTGACAATAAAAGGACCAACCCATTTGGAACGCAACTTACCCGGAAACAACCGAAGGCGAGAATTGAACAACAACACTTTCTGCCCAATAGAGAACGTCTTGGCACGAATCATCTTGTCATGAAATGCCTTTGTTTTCTCCTTGTAAATCTGGGCATTCTCATATGCTTCATTTCGGATTTCATCAAGCTCACACAATTGAAGCTTCCTATGTAAACCTGCGGCATCAAGGTCCATATTGAACGTTTTGACGGCCCAATGTGTACGATGCTCTAGTTCGACGGGAAGATGGCATGGCTTCCCATAGATGAGCCGAAAAGGTGACATCCCAATGGGGGTTTTGTAGGCAGTGCGATACGCCCACAATGCATCGTTTAAGCGCAAACTCCAATCCTTCCTTGTAGGCCCCACGGTCTTCTCAAGAATCTGCTTGATTTCCCTATTCGAAACCTCGGCTTGCCCGCTCGTTTGAGGATGATAAGGTGTGGCCACCTTATGTGTGACATTGTATTTCTTGAGCAACGCCTCGATGGTTCGATTACAAAAATGGGAACCTCCATCACTGATTAGCACTCGTGGCATTCCAAACCTTGCAAAAATGTTAGTTTTCACAAAATCTGCAACCACTCGAGAATCATTAGTTCGGGTGGCTTTTGCTTCCACCCATTTCGACACATAGTCCACAGCAAGCAATATATAAAGAAACCCATGTGACGAAGGAAAGGGACCCATAAAATCAATACCCCAAACATCAAAGATTTCAACACTAAAAATGGGGGTTTGCGGCATTTGCTGTTTAGGACCAATATTGCCCGTTCTTTGGCATCTATCACAAGACATGCAAAATGTTCTAGCATCCCTAAAGATGGTAGGCCAATAGAAACCACATTCTAACACCTTAAGTGTTGTTCTTTGAGTGCCAAAGTGTCCCCCACAAGCATAAGTGTGACAAAAGGTTAGAATAGCATTAAACTCAGAATCGTGCACACACCTACGTATAACTTGGTCAGGGCAATATTTCCATAAATACGGGTCATCCCACACATAAAACCGTGCCTCTTTCTTCAATTTATCACATTGGTGTTTAAGTAATTTACTAGGAACATGTTTAGACACCAAATAATTCACCAAATCAGCATACCACAGTTCACTTACCTTGATGGACATCAGTTGCTCATATGGGAATGTCTCTATGATAGGCACGGCATCCTCCTCATGCACCATACGGCTCAAGTGGTCAGCCACCACGTTTTCACTTCCCTTCTTGTCCCGGATTTCGATATCGAACTCTTGGAGAAGAAGCATCCAACGAATGAGTCGTGGTTTGGCCTCCTTCTTGGTGAACAAATACTTCAATGCTGCATGGTCAGTATAAATAATAACTTTAGTACCAAGCAAATAAGAACGAAATTTATCTAAAGCAAATACAACAGCAAGAAGTTCTTTTTCAGTGGTAGAATAATTCAATTGTGCATCATTTAAAGTCCGAGAGGCATAATAGATAACATGCGGCCTCTTTTCCTTCCTTTGCCCCAAAACAGCTCCTAATGCATAATCGGAAGCATCGCATATAAGCTCAAAAGGAAGGCTCCAATCCGGTGGAACAATGATAGGGGCCGAAGTTAGTGTTTCTTTGAGGTGATTGAACGCCTTCTCACACTCCTCGTTGAAGTCAAACGCCACATCTTTCTGGAGGAGACGGCAAAGAGGGTTTGAGATCTTGGAGAAGTCCTTGATAAATCGCCTATAAAATCCTGCATGACCAAGAAACGAACGAACCTCTCGAACCGAAGTAGGAGAGGGTAAGTAGCATATAAGATCTATTTTCGATTTATCCACTTCAAATCCTCTTTCTGAAACAATATGCCCTAGAACTATGCCTTGTCTAACCATAAAGTGACATTTTTCCCAATTAAGCACAAGGTTAGTTTCTACACATCGTTTCAAAATCATTGTGAGATTTTCCAAACAACCATCAAATGAATCACCAAACACACTGAAATCATCCATAAATACCTCAATAATCTTTTCCACAAAATCTGAAAAGATACTTACCATACACCTTTGAAACGTGGCCGGAGCATTGCATAAACCAAAAGGCATGCGACGATAAGCAAAAGTACCAAAGGGGCATGTGAAAGTTGTCTTTTCTTGGTCATCCGGCGCTATGACAATCTGATTATATCCAGAATAACCATCAAGGAAACAATAAAAAGAATGACCGGCTAACCTTTCAAGCATTTGATCAATGAACGGCAAAAGGAAGTGGTCCTTCCTTGTGGTGGTGTTGAGCTTCCTATAATCAATGCACACTCGCCAACCTGTTTGGATACGGGTTGGCACAAGCTCATTCTCAGCATTCTTCACCACTGTCACTCCGGACTTCTTTGGAACACATTGCACCGGTGACACCCAACGACTATCAGAGATCGGATAAATCACTCCACAATCAAGAAGTTTGATAATCTCCTTTTTCACAACTTCCATCATTGGAGGGTTGAGACGGCGCTGAGCCTCTCGAGTTGGTTTAGCCCCCTCCTCTAGAAGTATGCGATGCATGCACGTAGTCGGGCTAATTCCCCTAATATCGGCCAAAGTCCATCCAATGGCCGTCTTGTGCTCTTTCAACACTCGAATCAACTTCTCCTCCTCTATGGCCGTGAGTGATGAGGAGACAATGACGGGCAATGTCTCGTTTTCTCCCAAGAAGACGTACTTTAAATGATCGGGCAACGGTTTAAGCTCAAGTACGGGTGCCTGAATCACTGAGGGTAACAACTTATTAGTGGAAACTGAAATTGAAATTGGGTTAGAAGGCTTACCAAAGTGTTGTGGCAATGACTCAAGTGCAGCGACCATCTCGGCCTCATCTTCACTTCTAGGCACGGCAAAACCAGATTTTTGCCCAATTCCTTGTGCAATTGTTGTTTCAAGTGTATCCCTCTCCAAAGAATCGAGAAATTCCTGCGCCAAATCATCAATTATATCAATAGAAAAGCAAGAATGATCGTCCTTAGGAAATTTAATACTTTCAGAAAGATTGAAATCAATGACTTCCCCATCAAATTCCATTGTTAAAGAGCCTTTAAACACGTCTATCTTAGTTCGGGCCGTCTTCATGAATGGCCTCCCAAGAAGAATCGGCAAGGATGGAGCATGGGTGGTTTCCTCCATTTCAAGGACATAGAAATCCGCTAGGAAGATCAAATTATTCACCTGCACTAAGACATCTTCCAATACGCCCTTTGGATAGGCATTAGATCTATCGGCCAACTGAATAATCACACCATCATTTTTCAATTCACCATGGTTCAATGAAGCATAAATAGAGTATGGCATGACGTTAATTGAAGCTCCTAAGTCTAACATAGCATGTTCGAACTTAGTTTGACCAATAATACAAGGGATTGTAAAGCTACCTGGATCTTTGCACTTTGGTGGTAACTTTCTTTGTAAAATAGCGGAAACGTTCTCACTTACCCTTACTACCTCTTTATGTGACGCCCTCTTCCTTGTAGTGCACAATTCCTTCAAGAACTTAGCGTATTTGGGCACTTGCTTTATGGCATCTAGGAGTGGGAAATTGACTTGAACTTTCCTAAACGTCTTAAGAATGTCCTTCTTATGCTCCTCCTTCTTTGTTTGCCTAAACCTGCCAGGAAAGGGCACGTTTAGTGGAATAGAACTTGACAAAGTCGAATTTGGACTTACCTTAGGCGTGTTGGACGGTTTTGGCACAATAAGGGGTTGCGGCAAAGTTTCTTTCACCCTTGCCGTGGCCTTCTTTGCTTGTTCCTCCTCTTCTTGCAGCAACATGTCCTCTTCTTGACTTGTTTTGGATGGCCTTGAGGTGGTTCCGACCTCCTTACCACTTCTCAACATGATTGCCTTGGCAAATTCGAACCCTCCCTTTGGATTGACAATGGTTGAGCTAGGGAGCTTGCCTTTGTCTCGGAATTGTCCTACAAACTCCGCAATCTGCCCAATTTGTTTCTCCAAGTGATCCACCCTTTTGTCTTGGTTTTGCATAGCTTTGGTTTGATTCTCTTGCCCCTGAGACAAATTGGTAAGTAACTTAAGAAGTGTTTCATTGTCCAACGACGTACCTTGATTGTTTTGGGCAGGTTGTGCTTGGTTTGAATTAGGGCCGAATTGCTTGGTGTAGAACCCCGGGGGTTGTTGTCTAAAACCTCCTTGTTGGTGAGGTTGTTGAGGCTCCCTTCACTTGAAGTTTGGATGGTCTCTCCAACCCGGATTGTATGTATTGGAATATGGATCATTCCTTGGTTGATTTTGGCTTGGAAATCCAATGGCGTTTGCACTCTCCCACCCACCATTCTCAATCAATTGAGGGCACTTTTCCGAAGGATGACCTTGAATAGAACATACGCCACATACAATCGGTCCTTGTATCTTGATAGGAGCATATTTATGCGACTTAAATGGCTTGTTCTCGTACATTTACGTTATGTTTCTTTAGTTATTTTAGTTCTTTATGCTTCTTTTGTGTGTTTTCAGGTTCTAAGGGCTAAGTATGCAAAAGGATGCCTTTTGGAGCCTTTTGGAGCAAATTAGAGATTGGAATGGATATCATATGCTTGGAGCCAAAAGGATGGACGAAATTGAAGACTTGAAGTAGGAAAGTTAAATCCTAAAAAGACCTCATGTTTGAGCATCATTGAAAACTCCTACGCATTTTAGAACACAAAAACAACATTCCTAGCAACCTTAGGACATTTCGTGTGTTTCCTTGTGTCTCCCTTCCTTGCCATGCAAGGAAGGGCTTTGTTCCCTATTTTAAATACTTAAACACTACCACTTATCATTCACCACATATCATTCACCACTTATCATATCATACATTCATTTATCACTTATCATAATCATTCACTTATCACTTAACATATCATACACTTATCACTTATCACTCATAATCATCTACACATTTCAACCATTTAAACACATGTACTTCACCTACAACATCCACCTACTTCACCTACAACATCCACCTACTTCACCTACAACATCCACCTACCTCACCTACAACATCCACCTACTTCACCTACAAATGACATAGCCATATGTTCCCTCCACTACTCCTATAAATACCCTTGCATTCATTCATTCATGGACATCTCATTCACAACACAACACCCCTCAAACACTTCCATTATTCCCTAGCCGTGAGCTTCCCATCTTCCCCTTAGAATCCAAACCGTGAGTCCCCCTTCCACCATTCCTCATCCATTTCCATAATTCCCCAAACCTCACCTTAGACCTTGTGCTACAACAACAAGGAAGATAAGAGGGCCTAAACGTTCATACAATTCAAGTTTGAGTTGTTGGAATGTTTAGGTGTTTCTTTGATTTCAAAGTTTAAATTCAATTCTCTTTGTTTTGTACGTATGAGGAATGGAAGAGAAGAGTGCCTAAACGTTCATACAATTCAAGTTTGAGTTGTTGGAATGTTTAGGTGTTTCTTTGATTTCAAAGTTATGAGGAACTAAACCCCCTTTAGCTAGGGGGTGATTCGAAACTATGTTTATATTTGCATTATGAATTGATTACTTTTGGTTGGAATTTCATAAGTTGTGGATTCAATTTGTTTAACCGTTTGATTGATAACTTATTTATGAATGTTTATTAAGAATGCGCGCTTAATTTTCATGCATAAATATGACGCTAGAATATAAGTGAATTTCACCTAATCGTAATGAACTTATATTCACAAGTAGTGGAGGTTGCTTATAAACAATCGCGTTAAACGAATTCTTGGCATAAGTTTCATGCGTATTCCATAGTAACGAATGCCTCGTCGATGTTTATGATTTCCGTTGAACTTAATGATCTTTGTTGAATGTCTCTATCATGCGTATTCCATAGTTAGGGACTTTGATTAAGAATAATTTGGTTGTAATGCGTATTCCATTCAATCCAATGAATCTAGGGAAATCTGAAAGTTAATTTAAGCGGACCTAATTAACTTGGAGCATTGAGTTTCATAATTTATCGAAAGACCAACTGAGAATCAATCTTGTATGCAAGTGTAACATGTGTGGAGAAGAACCCCTTGGCTATTCCATCATCCATATTTTCATCACATTCATATTTACGTTTTGCCTTTAATTACAATTTGTCCATTTAATTTAATCTCGTCCAAACACAATCCCCCCTTTACTTTATTGTTCAATTTAATTAGAAATCAATTTAGTTTATGTTTTAAAGTATTTTTGAATTCTTTGAGTCTAGTTTAGTGTTTTATATTGTTTTTACGTTTTTAAAGTCAGTTTCCAAGAGATTAACAATCCCTCCTAATCCCCGGTCCAGAACGATCCCTACTTATACATATACTACAATTTGACAAAAAGAGGGTTTAATTTGTGTGCGTATAAATCTCGCACCATATCTTCATTCCTTCGGCCATCTGAGACATAATAGAAGTAAGATTAGCTAACTGAGATTGAATATCGGATTGAGAACTTACCTCATTCAAGTGTTGCCGTGGGGGGTCCCTTTGCCCAAGTCCTTCATATTGTTGTGCATTTAGAGCACGGTTTGCAATTAGGGTCTTGGCTGCCATAGGTGTTTTGTCCACCAATGCACCTCCCGCCGAAGCATCGAGCATTTGCCTTTCAATGGGAAGAAGGCCCTCATAGAAGTATTGAAGGAGAAGCTCCTCCTTCATTTGATGTTGAGGACATGATGCAACAAGGGCTTTAAAACGCTCGTAGTATGCCGGAAAAGATTCTCCTTGACTTTGTTGGATTCCGCTAATTTTCTTCCTCAAGAGAATGACTTTTGAAGTAGGGAAGAACTTCTCCAAGAAGGCTCTCTTCATGCTCTCCCAAGAAGTAACGGTCCCGGGTGCCAATTCATAAAGCCAATCCTTAGCCTTTTCCACAAGAGAGAATGGAAAAGCCTTCATCATCAGAATGTTCCCATCGACATTTATGGGTGTCATGCTCGAACAAACAACCTCGAACTCCTTGAGATGCTTGTTGGGATCTTCCATGGAAAGCCCATGGTACTTCGGAATGTGGTGCAACAAGCTTGACTTCAATTCGAATTCATCGGTCTTGCCTTGGGCAGCCGCGGGGTATTGAATGCAAAGAGGGGCTGCATTGGCCAAACCTGAGGCAGAAAGCTCTTTAATGGTTCGATTGTCCACGGCCATGGTTGGTACTTCCTCTTTAACCCAATCCGTGGCTTCCTCTTCTACTTCAGGTTCGGGACTAGGAGGATTAGACTCTTGCAATTTCTTGTTCCTTCTCAAAGTCCTCTCGAAATCACCGTCAAAGTCGGAGATATGCTCACAAACAGGTTGTGAGCTACGGGTCATAAACTAGTACCTACACACAAAAGTAAACAAGATAAGTAACCAACTTAATAGACTTGGCACAAGTAAGAAAACAAGTTGCCACACACGGCACAAAAACACATACACACGGTGCAAAAAAAAATTAAAACAAAATAGAAACTAAACAATTTAAACAAGACTCAAGACAAGGGATTAGCAACTTTGCCAATCCCCGGCAACGGCGCCAAAATTTGATGCGTGATTTATACGCACACAAATTAAACCCTATTTGTGACAATTGTAGTAATGATGTAAGTAGGGATCGTTCTAACCGGGGATTAACTAGGGGTGCTAATCTACTTTGAATTGACTTGAAAACACAAAAACTAAATGTAAAGACTCTTAACAAGACTACTATGACTCAGAATAACTTTGAAATATTCAACTGCCTAAAATAATCAAATTGACTTAAACAGAAACTTGAACTTGATTTAGACGAATTTGGAAGTGTTTATGACTCCAAATGCTTAAAGACACAAAAATAAAACAAATACGAATGATTAAGACTCAACAAAATATGGGGGAAATGTGTTTGGACGATATTAAATTAAATGGACAGAATATAATTAAGGGCAAAATGTAAATATGAATGTGATGAAAATATGGATGATGGAATAGCCAAGGGGTTCTTCTCCACACATGTTACACTTGCATACAAGATTGATTTTCAGTTGGTCTTTCGATAAGTTATGAAACTCAACACCTCGGGTTAATTAGGTCCGCTTAAATTAACCGTCAAGTTCTCCTTAAGTTAATGAATTGGATGGGTTAGCGCAACGCAATTCACCACATTCTCCAAAAGTCCTTTACGTGAAAAGCACAATAAAGATACAATCAAAGATCATTAAGCATTATGAAAACTATAAGTGTTGACGAGGCATTCGTTACTATGATGAGCATGAAACTAGTGCCAAGAATTCATTTAACGCGATTGTTTATAAGCTGATAGGAGCATATTCATGCGACTTAAATGGCTTGTTCTCGTACATTTACGTTATGTTTCTTTAGTTATTTTAGTTTTTTATGCTTCTTTTGTGTGTTTTCAGGTTCTAAGGGCGCGGGAGCAAGAAAGTGCATTTTGAGGCTATTTGGAGCATTTTTGGGCATGGATTGGATAGCTTATCCATGGAGCCAAAGTTTGGACGAATTTGAAGGCCTTATATTCACTTTGGACATAAAACAAAGGGCCTAGCCCATTCTCTCTTAAACCAACCCCAAGGCCATGCATTTCCTTCCAATTCCAAAACCCACAATCACTTCAAAGGCCATGCAAATCCATATTCAACACCTTAAACTACAACCATGCATCATTACACCACCTTCTCCATCTTTATTCCACATATAATTCACCCTAGCTATCACATTCACACACATGCAAATCATGCACTCACATTTCCTAGCCATGCATCACTTTAACCCACATTCACACACATGCAATTACACACACCATCTTCCCCTTTACAAAACACCATCAAAGCCGTGCTTCCCCCTTTGTTCCCACCAAACACATGCACCCAAACAAAGCCAACCTAGCTAACCCTACATGCATTTCTTTATTCACTCTTCATCACATGCATTTTCACCACCATTCGCACACACATGCATCCTGAAAACCTTGTGCCGTGTATCCCCTTCAACTTTCCAGCTTCCCACTCATTCAATTAAGCCACCATTCATCTTTATTCCACATACACTCATCATCACACACCCTAGCTATCATTCACATGCATTCACATGCATCATAACCCCAAAAACATCAAGAAAACACCCTTGCCGTGGCCTTCACTCACACTTCCAGCTTTCCACCTTGCATTTCCAGATTATTCTTCATCATTTCAGCCACATTTCTAACCCACATGCACTTTAATCATTCAATCACCCCATTCACACACCTTTTCTCCAAACTTTGCCGTGGCATTCATTCCCATTTCCATGCATTCACATGCCTTTCCAGCTTTCCACCTCACAACCACCAGAAATCAACTCAATGCCGTAGGCCTTCATTCCCATTTTCAGCACACACATGCAATTCCAACATCAAAAACTGTCAATACCGTGGGATCCTTGTGCTTTCCAGCTTTCCTAGCTGTTTTCCACCACATGCATGCTTAAACAAACAGCCATTTGCACCTCCATTTCTCCTATAAAAGCCCTTGCATTCCCATTACCAAAGGATCTCATTTTTTTTTCATACACAACACACCACATTCACTCTCCACCTTCTTTAGCCGTGAGTGCCCCTTCCCCATCAATCCATTCTTCCATCTCCAACCACTCCCTACTCCATTCCACATACATCTAAAGCCCTTAACATCTCCTTAGACCTTGTGCCACAACGAAGAAGAAGAGAAGAGTGCCTAAACGTTCATACAATTCAAGTTTGAGTTGTTGGAATGTTTGGGTGTTTCTTTGATTTCAAAGTTATAATTTAATTCTCTTTGTTTTGTACGTATGAGGAATGGAAGATAAGAGTGCCTAAACGTTCATACAATTCAAGTTTGAGTTGTTGGAATGTTTAGGTGTTTCTTTGATTTCAAAGTTATGAGGAACTAAACCCCCTTTAGCTAGGGCGTGATTCGAAACTATGTTTATATTTGCAATATGAATTGATTAACTTTCGTTGGAATTTCATAAGTTGTGGATTCAATTTGTTTAACCGTTTGATTGATAACTTATTTATGAATGTTTATTAAGAATGCGCGCTTAATTTTCATGCATAAATATGATGCTAGAATATAAGTGAATTTCACCTAATCGTTATGAACTTATATTCACAAGTAGTGGAGGTTGCTTATAAACAATCGTGTTAAACGAATTCTTGGCATAAGTTTCATGCGTATTCCATAGTAACGAATGCCTCGTCAATACTTATAGTTTTCATAATGCTTAATGATCTTTGATTGTATCTTTATTGTGCTTTTCACGTAAAGGACTTTTGGAGAATGTGGTGAATTGCGTTGCGCTAACCATCCAATTCATTGACTTAAGGAGAACTTGACGGTTAATTTAAGCGGACCTAATTAACCCGGGGTGTTGAGTTTCACAACTTATCGAAAGACCAACTGAGAATCAATATTGTATGCAAGTGTAACATGTGTGGAGAAGAACCCCTTGGCTATTCCATCATCCATATTTTCATCACATTCATATTTACATTTTGCCTTTAATTATATTCTGTCCATTTAATTTAATATCGTCCAAACACATTTCCCCCATATTTTGTTGAGTCTTAATCATTCGTATTTGTTTTATTTTTGTATCTTTAAGCTTTTGGAGTCATAAACAGTTTCAAATTCGTCTAAATCAAGTTCTAGTTTCTATTTGAGTCAGTTTGATTGTTTTAGGCAGTTTGAGTTTTTCAAAGCCATTCTGAGTCATAGTAGTCTTGTTAAGAGTATTTACATTTAGATTTTGTGTTTTCAAGTCAATTCAAATTAGATTAGCACCCCTAGTTAATCCCCGGTTAGAACGATCCCTACTTACATCATTACTACAATTGTCACAAATAGGGTTTAATTTGTGTGCGTATAAATCACGCATCAAATTTTGGCGCCGTTGCCGGGGATTGGCAAAGTTGCTAATCCCTTGTCTTGAGTCTTGTTTAAATTGTTTAGTTTTTGTTTTGTTTTAATTTTTTTTGCACCGTGTGTATGTGTTTTTGTGCCGTGTGTGGCAACTTGTTTTCTTACTTGTGCCAAGTCTATTAAGTTGGTTACTTATCTTGTTTACTTTTGTGTGTAGGTACTAGTTTATGACCCGTAGCTCACAACCTGTTCGTGAGCATATCTCCGACTTTGACGGTGATTTCGAGAGGACTTTGAGAAGGAACAAGAAATTGCAAGAGTCTAATCCTCCTAGTCCCGAACCTGAAGTAGAAGAGGAAGCCACGGATTGGGTTAAAGAGGAAGTACCAACCATGGCCGTGGACAATCGAACCATTAAAGAGGTTTCTGCCTCAGGTTTGGCCAATGCAGCCCCTCTTTGCATTCAATACCCCGCGGCTGCCCAAGGCAAGACCGATGAATTCGAATTGAAGTCAAGCTTGTTGCACCACATTCCAAAGTACCATGGGCTTTCCATGAAAGATCCCAACAAGCATCTCAAGGAGTTCGAGGTTGTTTGTTCGAGCATGACACCCATAAATGTCGATGGGAACATTCTGATGATGAAGGCTTTTCCATTCACTCTTGTGGAAAAGGCTAAGGATTGGCTTTATGAATTGGCACCCGGGACCGTTACTTCTTGGGAGAGCATGAAGAGAGCCTTCTTGGAAAAGTTCTTCCCTACTTCAAAAGTCATTCCCTTGAGGAAGAAAATTAGCGGAATCCAACAAAGTCAAGGAGAATCTTTTCCGGCATACTACGAGCGTTTTAAAACCCTTGTTGCATTATGTCCTCAACATCAAATGAAGGAGGAGCTTCTCCTTCAATACTTCTATGAGGGCCTTCTTCCCATTGAAAGGCAAATGCTCGATGCTTCGGCGGGAGGTGCATTGGTGGACAAAACACCCATGGTAGCCAAGACCCTAATTGCAAACCGTGCTCTAAATGCACAACAATATGAAGGTGTTGGACAAAGAGAAGGGCCACGACAACAAAGTGTGAATGAGGTAAGTGCAATTTCTGATATTCAGTCACAATTGGCTAATCTTACTTCTCTCGTGTCTCAGGTTGTCAAGGGGTCAAAATCACAAGAAAACCAAGTGTGTGGCGTGTGTACAATGCAAGGGCATCCATCCGAGACATGCCCTCAATTAATAGAGAATGGGGGATGGGAATCTGCCAATGCCGTAGGCTATGGGAATCAAAACCAACCGAGGAACGATCCATATTCTAACACATATAATCCAGGTTGGAGAGACCACCCAAATTTCAGATGGAGAGATGCACAACAACCTGCCCAACAATCTGCACCACAAAGGGGATTTCAACAAAACCCACCTGGATTCCCGCGACCATACCAATCCAACCAACCACCATCGTCCCAAAACAACTCAGGTTCGTCTTTTGATAATTCTCAAGTTATTCAATTGCTAACTACATTGGCGCAGGGGCAAGAAAAACAAACAAAGGACATGCACAATTACGCCAATGAGGTGCAGAATCAAGCTCAAGAGGTGAAGGAGTTGAAGAGACAACCGGGACAAATGGCTGAATTCATGGGGCAATTTAATAGAGAACAAGGCAAGTTACCAAGTTCAACGCAGGTGACTCCGAAAGGAGGATTCGAATCTGCAAACGCCATAAGTTTGAGAAGTGGTAAGGAGGTCGGAACCACCCCAAGGCCGTCCAAAACAAGTCAAGAAGAGGACATGTTGCTACAAGAAGAGGAGGAACAAGCAAAGAAGGCCACGGCAAGGGTGAAAGAAACTTTGCCGCAACCCCTTATTGTGCCAAAACCGTCCAACACGCCTAAGGTAAGTCCAAATTTGACTTTGTCAAGTTCTATTCCACTAAACGTGCCCTTTCCTAGCAGGTTTAGGCAATCAAAGAAGGAGGAGAGTGAAAAGGACATTCTGGAAACCTTTAGGAAAGTTCAAGTCAACATTCCGCTCCTTGATGCAATCAAGCAAGTCCCTAAGTATGCCAAGTTCTTAAAAGAGCTTTGCACAACGAGGAAGAGGATTTCAAACAAGGAGGTGGTCCAGGTAAGTGAGAATGTGTCTGCAGTGCTACAAAGGAAACTACCACCTAAATGCAAAGATCCAGGTAGCTTTACAATCCCTTGTATTATTGGTCAAACTAAGTTCGAACATGCTATGTTAAACTTAGGAGCTTCAATTAACGTCATGCCATACTCTATTTATGCCTCAATGAACCTTGGTGAATTGAAAAATGATGGTGTGATTATTCAGTTGGCCGATAGATCTAATGCCTATCCAAAGGGCGTATTGGAAGATGTCTTAGTGCAGGTGAATAATTTGATCTTCCCAGCGGATTTCTACGTGCTTGACATGGAGGATTCACCCCATTCCACCCCATTGCCGATTTTATTAGGGAGGCCCTTCATGAAGACAGCCCGCACCAAGATAGATGTGTTTAAAGGAACGTTAACGATGGAATTTGATGGGGAAGTCATTGATTTCAATCTTTCTGAAAGTATTAAATTTCCTAAGGACGATCATTCTTGCTTTTCTATTGATATAATTGATGATTTGGCGCAGGAATTTCTCGATTCTTTGGAGAGGGATACACTTGAAACAACAATTGCACAAGGAATTGGGCAAAAATCTGGTTTTGCCGTGCCTAGAAGTGAAGATGAGGCCGAGATGGTCGCTGCACTTGAGTCATTGCCACAACACTTTGGTAAGCCTTCTAACCCAATTTCAATTTCAGTTTCCACTAATAAGTTGTTACCCTCAGTGATTCAGGCACCCGTACTTGAGCTTAAACCGTTGCCCGATCATTTAAAGTACGTCTTCTTGGGAGAAAACGAGACATTGCCCGTCATTGTCTCCTCATCACTCACGGCCATAGAGGAGGAGAAGTTGATTCGAGTGTTGAAAGAGCACAAGACGGCCATTGGATGGACTTTGGCCGATATTAGGGGAATTAGCCCGACTACGTGCATGCATCGCATACTTCTAGAGGAGGGGGCTAAACCAACTCGAGAGGCTCAGCGCCGTCTCAACCCTCCAATGATGGAAGTTGTGAAAAAGGAGATTATCAAACTTCTTGATTGTGGAGTGATTTATCCGATCTCTGATAGTCGTTGGGTGTCACCGGTGCAATGTGTTCCAAAGAAGTCCGGAGTGATAGTGGTGAAGAATGCTGAGAATGAGCTTGTGCCAACCCGTATCCAAACAGGTTGGCGAGTGTGCATTGATTATAGGAAGCTCAACGCCACCACAAGGAAGGACCACTTCCCTTTGCCGTTCATTGATCAAATGCTTGAAAGGTTAGCCGGTCATTCTTTTTATTGTTTCCTTGATGGTTATTCTGGATATAATCAGATTGTCATAGCGCCGGATGACCAAGAAAAGACAACTTTTACATGCCCCTTTGGTACTTTTGCTTATCGTCGCATGCCTTTTGGTTTATGCAATGCTCCGGCCACGTTTCAAAGGTGTATGGTAAGTATCTTTTCAGATTTTGTGGAAAAGATTATTGAGGTATTTATGGATGATTTCAGTGTGTTTGGTGATTCATTTGATGGTTGTTTGGAAAATCTCACAATGATTTTGAAACGATGTGTAGAAACTAACCTTGTGCTTAATTGGGAAAAATGTCACTTTATGGTTAGACAAGGCATAGTTCTAGGGCATATTGTTTCAGAAAGAGGAATTGAAGTGGATAAATCGAAAATAGATCTTATACGCTACTTACCCTCTCCTACTTCGGTTCGAGAGGTTCGTTCGTTTCTTGGTCATGCAGGATTTTATAGGCGATTTATCAAGGACTTCTCCAAGATCTCAAACCCTCTTTGCCGTCTCCTCCAGAAAGATGTGGCGTTTGACTTCAACGAGGAGTGTGAGAAGGCGTTCAATCACCTCAAAGAAACACTAACTTCGGCCCCTATCATAATTCCACCGGATTGGAGCCTTCCTTTTGAGCTTATGTGCGATGCTTCCGATTATGCATTAGGAGCTGTTTTGGGGCAAAGGAAGGAAAAGAGGCCGTATGTTATCTATTATGCCTCTCGGACTTTAAATGATGCACAATTGAATTATTCTACCACTGAAAAAGAACTTCTTGCTGTTGTATTTGCTTTAGATAAATTTCGTTCTTATTTGCTTGGTACTAAAGTTATTATTTATACTGACCATGCAGCATTGAAGTATTTGTTCACCAAGAAGGAGGCCAAACCACGACTCATTCGTTGGATGCTTCTTCTCCAAGAGTTCGATATCGAAATCCGGGACAAGAAAGGAAGTGAAAACGTGGTGGCTGACCACTTGAGCCGTATGGTGCATGAGGAGGATGCCGTGCCTATCATAGAGACGTTCCCAGATGAGCAACTGATGTCCGTCAAGGTAAGTGAACCGTGGTATGCTGATTTGGTGAATTATTTGGTGTCTAAACGTGTTCCTAGTGAATTACTTAAACACCAATGTGATAAATTGAAGAAAGAGGCACGGTTTTATGTGTGGGATGACCCGTATTTATGGAAATATTGCCCTGACCAAGTTATACGTAGGTGTGTGCACGATTCTGAGTTTAATGTTATTCTAACCTTTTGTCACACTTATGCTTGTGGGGGACACTTTGGCACTCAAAGAACAGCACTTAAGGTGTTAGAATGTGGTTTCTATTGGCCTACCATCTTTAGGGATGCTAGAACATTTTGCATGTCTTGTGATAGATGCCAAAGAACGGGCAATATTGGTCCTAAACAGCAAATGCCGCAAACCCCCATTTTTAGTGTTGAAATCTTTGATGTTTGGGGTATTGATTTTATGGGTCCCTGATAGGAGCATATTTAGGCGACTTACTTAGCTTGTTTTCGTGCATTTATATTGTTAATTCATAGTTGTTTTTGGCGTTTAAGCCATTTTCGTGTGTTTTTAGGTTCATGTGGCTAAGGAAGCAAAAAGATGCATTTTGGAGCATTTTGGAGCAAAATTGGACTTGGAAGGGATAACTTATACTTGGAGCAAAAGGAATGGACGAAATTGAAGAGTTGATGTCACAAGGATTCCTACTTGAAGTAGCCACACACCTTCCACATTTCAGCCACATGCACTTGTTCCTCCATCATTGCACCAACAACAACATTGCACATGCACTCCCTTTAATTAATTAACCCACATGCACCCTTTATTCTTTCATCATTCCAGCCACTCCACATCCCTCACCAAGAAATCATTCAACACATGCATCCATAATCATTTCTCCACACCAAAACCGTGCACATGCATTCCCCTTGTGCAATTCCATCATTCCACACCTCCATGGCAGCCACCAACCAACCTAGCTGTCATGTTTCCCCTTTAATCATTCAAACATTCATCCACATGCATTTCTAACCCACATGCACCCTAGATTCTAATCAGCCATTCACATTTAATCATTCATTCCCATCAGATTTCTAGCATATTCACATGCATTCATCCTAGCTGTCATGTTTCCCCTTTCATCATTCCCTCACATTCTTTAAATCAGCCAACACATGCATCCACCTTTCTCCCATCAGATTTCCAACATTGCACATGCATTTCCACCCTTTAATCACATGCATAAATCAGCCACATGCATCTCCCATCACCATTCCAGATTTCCACCAAGTTCCTAGCTGTCATGTTCCCCCCATTTCACCTATAAATAAACCTTCATTGCAGCCACAAAGGAGGGGATCCATTCACCACAGAAATAAGGCCTTTGTGCCAGAAATTCACCCATTCCAAACACTCTTCCATAAACTCATCCATTGCAGAAATGTAGACCATCAAACCACCCCCTTTGTGCCGTGAGTCTCCCCTACAAATCCAAACACCATCCTTCCATTCCTCCACCACTACCCAAACCATTCACACCATCAAACTATCCTTAGACCTTATGCTACAACGAAGAGGAAGAGAAGAGTGCCTAAACGTTCATACAATTCAAGTTTGAGTTGTTGGAATGTTTAGGTGTCTCTTTGATTTCAATGTTTAATTTCAATTATCTTTGTTTTGTACGTATGAGGAATGGAAGAGAAGAGTGCCTAAACGTTCATACAATTCAAGTTTGAGTTGTTGGAATGTTTAGGTGTTTCTTTGATTTCAAAGTTATGAGGAAATTCGAAATATATGTTTATGCTTACATTTTGATTTGATTACTTCTAATTGCGTTTCATAAGTTGTGATTCAATTTGTTTAACCGTTTGATTGATAACTTATTTATGTATGTTTATTGAGAGTGCACGCTTAATTTTCATGCATGAATATGACGCTAGAATATAAGTGAGTTTCACCTAATAGTTACGAACTTATATTCACAAGTAGTGGAGGTTGCTTATAAACAATCGCGTTAAACGAATTCTTGGCATAAGTTTCATGCAATCATAGTAACGAATGCCTCGTCAACACTTATAATTTTCATAGAGCGTAATGATTCTTGCTTGTACCTCTTCTATGCATTCATGTTGAGGATGATAGGAGCATATTCATGCGACTTAAATGGCTTGTTCTCGTACATTTACGTTATGTTTCTTTAGTTATTTTAGTCCTTTATGCTTCTTTTGTGTGTTTTCAGGATAATAGGACGTGTTTGACGAAAGGATGCATTGTGGAGTGTTTTGGAGCCTTTTGGAGCACTATTGGGCTAAGGATAGATAGCTTAATGCTTGGAGCCCAAGTGTTGGATGAAATTGAAGGCCTTGTATGCACTTGAGGATACAAAACAATGGCCCTAAACCCAATTACATAACACCTTGCCATGGGCTCAACACAAACACCATTCCTTGCCATGCAAGGGGGAGCAATTTGGGTCCATTTCATGCACTTAAAACCTAGCCCAACTACACACCATTGCAGCCAAATCCATTCTTTGACATGCACATTCATCACCAATTCAACCACATGCACTTATTCCTCCATCATTGCACAACAATGCAGCCACATGCACCTAAAACTAATCAATGCCGTGCATTTCCCTTGCATTTTCAGCCATCACACTTCATCATTGCAGCCACCATTCACCCTAATTATCAATCACATACTTTCCCATTGTATAATACATCCACATGCATCTTTAACCAACAAACATTGCAGCCACAACACTCAAACACAATCAATGCCGTGGGGTACATTACAATTCCAGCAATTCCAGCTTTCCAACCTAGCCACATTCACATGCATTCACTCATAATCATTCACCAAACTTGCAGCCACATTTCCACCTATTCCAAGCTGTCATGTTCCCTCTCATTTACCTATAAATAAGCATGCAACCTAGCCACAAACATCTCATCTCATTCACAACACAACACACCACACAAATACACATCCATTGCCGTGCATATCCTTCCAATCTGTGCAGTTTTTATCCTCCATTGCAGCCACTATCCAACCACTTCCCATCCCTCCAAAACACTTCACATAATCCCCAAAGCTCACCTTAGACCTTGTGCTACAACAACGAGGAAGAAAAGAGTGCCTAAACGTTCATACAATTCAAGTTTGAGTTGTTGGAATGTTTAGGTGTTTCTTTGATTTCAAAGTTTAAATTTAATTCTCTTTGTTTTGTACGTATGAGAATGGAAGAGAAGAGTGCCTAAACGTTCATACAATTCACGTTTGAGTTGTTGGAATGTTTAGGGGTTTCTTTGATTTCAAAGTTATGAGGAACTAAACCCCCTTTAGCTAGGGGGTGATTCGAAACTATGTTTATATTTGCAATATGAATTGATTAACTTTCGTTGGAATTTCATAAGTTGTGGATTCAATTTGTTTAACCGTTTGATTGATAACTTATTTATGAATGTTTATTAAGAATGCGCGCTTAATTTTCATGCATGAATATGACGCTAGAATATAAGTGAATTTCACCTAATCGTTATGAACTTATATTCACAAGTAGTGGAGGTTGCTTATAAACAATCGCGTTAAATGAATTCTTGGCACGAGTTTCATGCTTATCATAGTAACGAATGCCTCGTCAACACTTATAGTTTTCATAATGCTTAATGATCTTTGATTGTATCTTTATTGTGCTTTTCACGTAAAGGACTTTTGGAGAATGTGGTGAATTGCGTTGTGCTAACCCATCCAATTCATTAACTTAAGGAGAACTTGACGGTTAATTTAAGCGGACCTAATTAACCCGGAGTGTTGAGTTTCATAATTTATCGAAAGACCAACTGAGAATCAATCTTGTATGCAAGTGTAACATGTGTGGAGAAGAACCCCTTGGCTATTCCATCATCCATATTTTCATCACTTTCATATTTACGTTTTGCCTTTAATTACAATTTGTCCATTTAATTTAATCTCGTCCAAACACAATTATCCCCTATCTTTTATTAAGTCTTAATCATTCGTATTTGTTTTATTTTTGTGTTTTCAAGTATTTGAAGTCTTGTGCACTTGTTTTGAGTTCTTGTTAAGTGTTATAAAAATTAGTTTTATTTATTTGAATCAAGTGTTTAGCACCCCTAGTTAATCCCCGGTTAGAACGATCCCTACTTACATCATTACTACAATTGTCACAAATAGGGTTTAGTTTGTGTGCGTATAATCTACGTATCAGAGGACTTGTGGGGAATGTTTTGAATTGTTGTATGCGCTAACCCATCCAATTCAATAACGTTAGGAAGATTTGAAGGTTAATTAGTGCATCACGGTTAACTTGGGGTGTTGAGAATTAATGGTTTATTGAAATGCAATTGGAAATCATTTTATTATGCAAGTGTAACATGTGTGGAGAAGAACCTTCTAGCTAGCATTCATCCATTCATTTTCATCGCATTCATATTTACATTCTGTCTAGTTTATTAAACTTGTTTCGTTATTTCAATTTTCGTCAAATTAAAATCCCCCTTTACTTTATTGTCTAATTTAGTTAGAAAGTGTCTTAGTTTGTGTTTATAAGAGTTTTGAGTCATTTTGTTACACAAATTCGTCCAAATTTGTGTTTGTGCTCAAATTTGTGTTTGTGCTCAAATCTGCCCAGAAAGTGGTTTTTAGGCAGATTTGAGTGTGTTTGTGTTGTTTTGAGTCTTTTGGTTTGTTTTAGTGTTTTAAAGTTTTGTTTTGCATTCTTTGAGTCTAGTATAGTGTTTTATATTGTTATTTTACGTTTGAATCAAGCCATAATCTTAAATTCGTCCAACATTGGGTTTAAGGTCAGAAACTGCCTAGTTAGTGTTTTTAGGCAGTTTTGAGTCTTTTGAACTTGTTTTGAGTCCTTTGAGTCTTTGTGAACGTTTTTAACTTTGTTTTTATGTTTTTGAGTCAAATCCAAGTGATTAACAATCCCTCCTAATCCCCGGTCCAGAACGATCCCTACTTATACTTATACTACAATTGTCAAAAATAGGGTTTAATTTGTGTGCGTATAAATCACGCATCAAAGTGTGAATGAGGTAAGTGCAATTTCTGATATTCAGTCACAATTGGCTAATCTTACTTCTCTCGTGTCTCAGGTTGTCAAGGGGTCAAAATCACAAGAAAACCAAGTGTGTGGCGTGTGTACAATGCAAGGGCATCCATCCGAGACATGCCCTCAATTAATAGAGAATGGGGGATGGGAATCTGCCAATGCCGTAGGCTATGGGAATCAAAACCAACCGAGGAACGATCCATATTCTAACACATATAATCCAGGTTGGAGAGACCACCCAAATTTCAGATGGAGAGATGCACAACAACCTGCCCAACAATCTGCACCACAAAGGGGATTTCAACAAAACCCACCTGGATTCCCGCGACCATACCAATCCAACCAACCACCATCGTCCCAAAACAACTCAGGTTCGTCTTTTGATAATTCTCAAGTTATTCAATTGCTAACTACATTGGCGCAGGGGCAAGAAAAACAAACAAAGGACATGCACAATTACGCCAATGAGGTGCAGAATCAAGCTCAAGAGGTGAAGGAGTTGAAGAGACAACCGGGACAAATGGCTGAATTCATGGGGCAATTTAATAGAGAACAAGGCAAGTTACCAAGTTCAACGCAGGTGACTCCGAAAGGAGGATTCGAATCTGCAAACGCCATAAGTTTGAGAAGTGGTAAGGAGGTCGGAACCACCCCAAGGCCGTCCAAAACAAGTCAAGAAGAGGACATGTTGCTACAAGAAGAGGAGGAACAAGCAAAGAAGGCCACGGCAAGGGTGAAAGAAACTTTGCCGCAACCCCTTATTGTGCCAAAACCGTCCAACACGCCTAAGGTAAGTCCAAATTTGACTTTGTCAAGTTCTATTCCACTAAACGTGCCCTTTCCTAGCAGGTTTAGGCAATCAAAGAAGGAGGAGAGTGAAAAGGACATTCTGGAAACCTTTAGGAAAGTTCAAGTCAACATTCCGCTCCTTGATGCAATCAAGCAAGTCCCTAAGTATGCCAAGTTCTTAAAAGAGCTTTGCACAACGAGGAAGAGGATTTCAAACAAGGAGGTGGTCCAGGTAAGTGAGAATGTGTCTGCAGTGCTACAAAGGAAACTACCACCTAAATGCAAAGATCCAGGTAGCTTTACAATCCCTTGTATTATTGGTCAAACTAAGTTCGAACATGCTATGTTAAACTTAGGAGCTTCAATTAACGTCATGCCATACTCTATTTATGCCTCAATGAACCTTGGTGAATTGAAAAATGATGGTGTGATTATTCAGTTGGCCGATAGATCTAATGCCTATCCAAAGGGCGTATTGGAAGATGTCTTAGTGCAGGTGAATAATTTGATCTTCCCAGCGGATTTCTACGTGCTTGACATGGAGGATTCACCCCATTCCACCCCATTGCCGATTTTATTAGGGAGGCCCTTCATGAAGACAGCCCGCACCAAGATAGATGTGTTTAAAGGAACGTTAACGATGGAATTTGATGGGGAAGTCATTGATTTCAATCTTTCTGAAAGTATTAAATTTCCTAAGGACGATCATTCTTGCTTTTCTATTGATATAATTGATGATTTGGCGCAGGAATTTCTCGATTCTTTGGAGAGGGATACACTTGAAACAACAATTGCACAAGGAATTGGGCAAAAATCTGGTTTTGCCGTGCCTAGAAGTGAAGATGAGGCCGAGATGGTCGCTGCACTTGAGTCATTGCCACAACACTTTGGTAAGCCTTCTAACCCAATTTCAATTTCAGTTTCCACTAATAAGTTGTTACCCTCAGTGATTCAGGCACCCGTACTTGAGCTTAAACCGTTGCCCGATCATTTAAAGTACGTCTTCTTGGGAGAAAACGAGACATTGCCCGTCATTGTCTTCTCATCACTCACGGCCATAGAGGAGGAGAAGTTGATTCGAGTGTTGAAAGAGCACAAGACGGCCATTGGATGGACTTTGGCCGATATTAGGGGAATTAGCCCGACTACGTGCATGCATCGCATACTTCTAGAGGAGGGGGCTAAACCAACTCGAGAGGCTCAGCGCCGTCTCAACCCTCCAATGATGGAAGTTGTGAAAAAGGAGATTATCAAACTTCTTGATTGTGGAGTGATTTATCCGATCTCTGATAGTCGTTGGGTGTCACCGGTGCAATGTGTTCCAAAGAAGTCCGGAGTGACAGTGGTGAAGAATGCTGAGAATGAGCTTGTGCCAACCCGTATCCAAACAGGTTGGCGAGTGTGCATTGATTATAGGAAGCTCAACGCCACCACAAGGAAGGACCACTTCCCTTTGCCGTTCATTGATCAAATGCTTGAAAGGTTAGCCGGTCATTCTTTTTATTGTTTCCTTGATGGTTATTCTGGATATAATCAGATTGTCATAGCGCCGGATGACCAAGAAAAGACAACTTTCACATGCCCCTTTGGTACTTTTGCTTATCGTCGCATGCCTTTTGGTTTATGCAATGCTCCGGCCACGTTTCAAAGGTGTATGGTAAGTATCTTTTCAGATTTTGTGGAAAAGATTATTGAGGTATTTATGGATGATTTCAGTGTGTTTGGTGATTCATTTGATGGTTGTTTGGAAAATCTCACAATGATTTTGAAACGATGTGTAGAAACTAACCTTGTGCTTAATTGGGAAAAATGTCACTTTATGGTTAGACAAGGCATAGTTCTAGGGCATATTGTTTCAGAAAGAGGAATTGAAGTGGATAAATCGAAAATAGATCTTATACGCTACTTACCCTCTCCTACTTCGGTTCGAGAGGTTCGTTCGTTTCTTGGTCATGCAGGATTTTATAGGCGATTTATCAAGGACTTCTCCAAGATCTCAAACCCTCTTTGCCGTCTCCTCCAGAAAGATGTGGCGTTTGACTTCAACGAGGAGTGTGAGAAGGCGTTCAATCACCTCAAAGAAACACTAACTTCGGCCCCTATCATAATTCCACCGGATTGGAGCCTTCCTTTTGAGCTTATGTGCGATGCTTCCGATTATGCATTAGGAGCTGTTTTGGGGCAAAGGAAGGAAAAGAGGCCGTATGTTATCTATTATGCCTCTTGGACTTTAAATGATGCACAATTGAATTATTCTACCACTGAAAAAGAACTTCTTGCTGTTGTATTTGCTTTAGATAAATTTCGTTCTTATTTGCTTGGTACTAAAGTTATTATTTATACTGACCATGCAGCATTGAAGTATTTGTTCACCAAGAAGGAGGCCAAACCACGACTCATTCGTTGGATGCTTCTTCTCCAAGAGTTCGATATCGAAATCCGGGACAAGAAAGGAAGTGAAAATGTGGTGGCTGACCACTTGAGCCGTATGGTGCATGAGGAGGATGCCGTGCCTATCATAGAGACGTTCCCAGATAAGCAACTGATGTCCGTCAAGGTTAGTGAACCGTGGTATGCTGATTTGGTGAATTATTTGGTGTTTAAACATGTTCCTAGTGAATTACTTAAACACCAATGTGATAAATTGAAGAAAGAGGCACGGTTTTATGTGTGGGATGACCCGTATTTATGGAAATATTGCCCTGACCAAGTTATACGTAGGTGTGTGCACGATTCTGAGTTTAATGCTATTCTAACCTTTTGTCACACTTATGCTTGTGGGGGACACTTTGGCACTCAAAGAACAGCACTTAAGGTGTTAGAATGTGGTTTCTACTGGCCTACCATCTTTAGGGATGCTAGAACATTTTGCATGTCTTGTGATAGATGCCAAAGAACGGGCAATATTGGTCCTAAACAACAAATGCCGCAAACCCCCATTTTTAGTGTTGAAATCTTTGATGTTTGGGGTATTGATTTTATGGGTCCCTTTCCTTCGTCACATGGGTTTCTTTATATATTGCTTGCTGTGGACTATGTGTCGAAATGGGTGGAAGCAAAAGCCACCCGAACTAATGATTCTCGAGTGGTTGCAGATTTTGTGAAAACTAACATTTTTGCAAGGTTTGGAATGCCACGAGTGCTAATCAGTGATGGAGGTTCCCATTTTTGTAATCGAACCATCGAGGCGTTGCTCAAGAAATACAATGTCACACATAAGGTGGCCACACCTTATCATCCTCAAACGAGCGGGCAAGCCGAGGTTTCGAATAGGGAAATCAAGCAGATTCTTGAGAAGACCGTGGGGCCTACAAGGAAGGATTGGAGTTTGCGCTTAAACGATGCATTGTGGGCGTATCACACTGCCTACAAAACCCCCATTGGGATGTCACCTTTTCGGCTCATCTATGGGAAGCCATGCCATCTTCCCGTCGAACTAGAGCATCGTGCACATTGGGCCGTCAAAACGTTCAATATGGACCTTGATGCCGCAGGTTTACATAGGAAGCTTCAATTATGTGAGCTTGATGACATCCGAAATGAAGCATATGAGAATGCCCGAATTTACAAGGAGAAAACAAAGGCATTTCATGACAAGATGATTCGTGCCAAGACGTTCTCTATTGGGCAGAAAGTGTTGTTGTTCAATTCTCGCCTTCGGTTGTTTCCAGGTAAGTTGCGTTCCAAATGGGTTGGTCCTTTTATTGTCACTAATGTTTTCCCTCATGGTGCAGTGCAAATCAAAAGTTCAAGGACGCAGCAAGAATTCAAAGTGAATGGGCATCGATTGAAGCCCTATTACGAGATGTTTGAGGAGCATGTTGTGGAGGAGGTACCCCTCCATGCCGTGGAACCTAGTCAAGCTTGAACGGAGGTACCGTCCGGCTGGAAGACGTTAAAGCAAGCGCTACTTGGGAGGCAACCCAATACACTGAATAAAATAAAGTTATCCATTGATCTCCGATTTGATTACAAAAAAAAAAAAAAAAAAAAAAAAAAAAAAAATGATACTAAACATGGAGAAAGATGGAGCCTTCACAAAGGATGTTTACGTGAAGCCCCACTACGAGCCGTCGGAGCGGCAGGCATCGGAGCGGAAGGCATCGAAGCGGCAGGCATCGGAGCGGAAGGCATCGAAGCGGAAGGCATCGGAGCGGAAGACGTCGGAGCGGCAGGCATCGGAGCGGAAGGCATCGAAGCGGAAGGCATCGGAGCGGAAGGCATCGGAGCTAGAGCATTCCAGGCCTCAATACTTGGCCAAGCGCTCGATGATCCAGGAAAAATGTGCCTCTGGAGGAAAGACGAAAACCTTTGACGGTCACTTTGAATCCGACCTTCAGACTCTTGCAGTTCATCAAGCTTCCTCTTCATGCCTGACGAATAGTTATTTGCAAGCACATGCAAACTTCTATTCTCGTACTTAAGCTGCTGGATCTCTTGCTTAAGACTTTCCACCTCTGCCATCAATGATTCCACCTGACGGGAGCGGGCAAGCAGGCGTTGGCCCATGTTGGACACAGAACTCGCACACTGAACACTAAGTGCGAGGGACTCTTGAACGGCCAACTCATCGGACCGTCCTGACAGCAGCCTACTATCTTTCGGAGTGAGGAGGTTCCTAGCTACTATTGTAGCTGTTGTGGTGTCCTGCATCACGGAGTCTTCACCTGTGAGAGGACCGTTAGAAGAAAAGAAAGAAGGGCGCCATACATTACCTTGACGCGGCGCGCCCGTATCACTGCTAAGGCTCAATTCCAAGCTAAGGTTCGATGAGTTTGCCATTTTTCAAAAGTGTTCAAAGAGAAAGGATGGAGTTAAATTTCAGAGGGCCGGAGTCGATTTTCAAGAATGGGAAATCTTCAGAGTGTGTTTGTTGTGGTGATCGATAGCTCAATAAAAAAAAGCCAAGGCGACGCGTCCACCGATTCAAAAAGCCAGAATTTCCGGCGTAATTTAGGCAACGCTTTCTCGGCTTTTCAGACAACACGTGGAGGCCATCACTGCAACTACACATCTTTAGCCGACAAGCGCAAAGTTCGGCGACGCTTTCTCTGCTTTTCAGAAAACGCGTGCAGCTTTGTCAAAAGGAGCCGCATCCGCACTACTACGTGTCGTTCAGAAAGCAAAGGGGCGTCGTTCAGAAATCAAAGGGGCGCCTGCTCAGAAATCGATGAGGCGTCGTTCAGATATCGAAGAGACATTTGTCGACAAGGGTAAAAGAACAGTACCACCACTTGATATTATCTCTATATATGTCGACCTTCGTCTTTTATGGCAAGGCAGACCTGAAGAAAATGCCCAACTCTCCCTCACCTCTGAGGGCGCACTCCCAGCAAAGCCTTTCGAATTACTCAATTTTTTCTTTTTCCCCAAAGATGATACCAAATGCCTGGAGTACAGATGACCCAGGGGGAAACAACACAACAAATACATGTGCTGATTCATTCACCGCTTCTTCAAAAGCAAAGGTATCTCATATCATCAAGGTCAAAAGCAAAAGTATCTCATATCATGCTCTTTCCCTGTCTTTTTCTTTGTCCTTGTTCTTACTCGCATGGCAAAGTAAAAGAAGCAATCAGCCGGCACTTGGAGTCAGTCTTCCGATCTGGAGCCAACTGCCTGGAATCTATTCCTGATTGCTTACCTAGCGTTGCTCTCGAGTAGTCATCTTCAACGGTTGATACACTTCCAGAGAAGGGACCACTTCTGCAAAGGGGAGCGAGTAAGGCAAGTGAAAATGATACATTGAAGCATGTGGAGACAAACATAGGCTGAGTTATCCTCCAACCCTTTTCAATACGAATTGGAAAGATTGAACAAAGAAACAGACCAAAGGGGTAAGCTCAGACCTTCGGGGAAGACCAAAAGAATCCTCCAGCCCAGTAGCACAAAGGAAAATCAATGATGGGCGGAAACCAATTCAAGAGTAAGCCTGTGGAGTCACTATGATCAAAGCCTCAATGCAATTACCAAGGAGAAGAGGGAATTGACACTCCATAACCAGATTTGCGTCCCTAAACTCTTCTCTTTGTTAATTACATTCTGCCATGTTTAGTATGTTTCGTTGCTGTTTTTATGTTTACTTATGTTTTGTGTGAATCTATGCTTAAAACATTGAGGACAATGTTTGATTTAAGTGTGGGGGGGGGGGGTAACTAATGTTGTTAATGCAAATTCGTGGGATTTTATCACCCATAACTTCAAATGTTGTTCTTTGCTGTTTTAAGGTGTTTTTAAATTGTTTTAGAGTGTTTTAGTGTGTTTTGTTTTATAACTCCGAAAATCACATAAAAATTTGAAGAAAATGTTTTCAAAAGCCTAAAAAGAGTGTTTTGAGTTGTTTTTGTGTGTTTGTGTCTTAGGGTACCTTCCAACACAATGATAAGGATTTGGTTTGTAATTGCATGACGGATAAAAAAAGTTATTAACATAGAGAAAAGTTTGATTTACTCTTGGTATATGCTTGGTTATGGTTATAATGTATGACTTCACATGCAATCATAAAAGAAAAAAATTCGTTTTTGTAACATGCTTGAAGGAAGGAACTCAAACAAACGCTACAACCCTGAGAGACTTGAGCCTATAACGTTCTTTGGAGAGTATAATCTGTGATTTCTTGTTTTCTAAAGTCGTTGCATGATCTCATTATTCTTTGCTTGGTTACTACTTAGAAGGCGTTTCATCATATAGTTCCAAATGCTAGAACTCATGCCCATTTCATTCAAAGCATGTTATTGATTTGCATAACACATATTCAAGAAGAAGTTGTGTAGTGACCACCACCATAGCCAAATAGCCTTACTTCCCATACTTCGTATATGTTGTAAGTTTTAACCCCGTTGAGCCTTGTTTAGCCTTTATTCTTTGTTTACCCACATTTTCCTCACCTAGCCTAGTTTAGGACAATCCCCACCCTTGTTCTTAAAAGATAGTGAGCATGACTTAATTGAATTCCTTTTGAGTTACATTATGAAAGAAAATAAGTGTGGGGGAGAGAATGTTTAAGTGTTTATGTTTTGAGATTCAAAAGAAAAGAAAAAAAAAAAAAAAGAGAAAAGAAAGAAAGAAAGAAAAAAGAGCTTGAAAAAAATGAAAGAATAAGTGATTGAAGAAAGGTTCCAAAACACCAATTCTGGGCGTAAATTGTCTAAATTCTCCCTTTTTGTTCAAAAGTTGAGTTTTCATTCAAAAGTGAATTCTAAGTTGATTCAAATGGTTTGCTCACTATTTCTTTAAGAACCTTTGTTTTCCATATCCCTTCTTTGTTATCCACATACCCCAAGCCCCGTTACAACCCTTGACTTCTATCTTGAGTGTTGTGTATTTCAATTTGTGGAGTTTGAACTTGGTATGAGCATATGGTGTCACTGGTTCTCGCGTCTAAGTAGTAGCATTCCATTCATGAGATCATATCTAAACATGCTTATTAACTCCAGAAATTGCGTTCTTTGTGATACATATATGTGAGTGTTCGTTTTCATGTTACATCAATCTTCTCACATATGACTAGATTAGGGTGTGTAGTTAGAAATTCTGAGTGAAAATCGAGTGCATATCTTGTAAGGAATTGAGCAAATTCTCTAAGGCATGTTACTACATTCAAAACATGGTTTTAAATGCTTAATTGTGAACTAGTATGTGGTGACTATGATTAAGAATGTACTTAAGTGTAAAGATGGCTAAAATCTGTGGGAATAATGATTCTTAACTTGTCATGTGCATTGGAAATCGGTGAGACGATTGTTGGAAGGTGTAGGTGGTGTTTTGTTCGTTTTGTCTAGTTTCGTGTTCTTTTGTTGTTTTGTTTTGTTTTTTTTTTGTTTTGCTCGAGGACTAGCAAAAGCTAAGTGTGGGGGTATTTGATAGGAGCATATTCATGCGACTTAAATGGCTTGTTCTCGTACATTTACGTTATGTTTCTTTAGTTATTTTAGTTCTTTATGCTTCTTTTGTGTGTTTTCAGGTTCTAAGGGCGCGGGAGCAAGAAAGTGCATTTTGAGGCTATTTGGAGCATTTTTGGGCATGGATTGGATAGCTTATCCATGGAGCCAAAGTTTGGACGAATTTGAAAGCCTTATATTCACTTTGGACATAAAACAAAGGGCTTAGCCCATTCTCTCTTAAACCAACCCCAAGGCCATGCATTTCCTTCCAATTCCAAAACCCACAATCACTTCAAAGGCCATGCAAATCCATATTCAACACCTTAAACTACAACCATGCATCATTACACCACCTTCTCCATCTTTATTCCACATATAATTCACCCTAGCTATCACATTCACACACATGCAAATCATGCACTCACATTTCCTAGCCATGCATCACTTTAACCCACATTCACACACATGCAATTACACACACCATCTTCCCCTTTACAAAACACCATCAAAGCCGTGCATCCCCCTTTGTTCCCACCAAACACATGCACCCAAACAAAGCCAACCTAGCTAACCCTACATGCATTTCTTTATTCACTCTTCATCACATGCATTTTCACCACCATTCGCACACACATGCATCCTGAAAACCTTGTGCCGTGTATCCCCTTCAACTTTCCAGCTTCCCACTCATTCAATTAAGCCACCATTCATCTTTATTCCACATACACTCATCATCACACACCCTAGCTATCATTCACATGCATTCACATGCATCACAACCCCAAAAACATCAAGAAAACACCCTTGCCGTGGCCTTCACTCACACTTCCAGCTTTCCACCTTGCATTTCCAGATTATTCTTCATCATTTCAGCCACATTTCTAACCCACATGCACTTTAATCATTCAATCACCCCATTCACACACCTTTTCTCCAAACTTTGCCGTGGCATTCATTCCCATTTCCATGCATTCACATGCCTTTCCAGCTTTCCACCTAGCTTTCCACCTCACAACCACCAGAAATCAACTCAATGCCGTAGGCCTTCATTCCCATTTTCAGCACACACATGCAATTCCAACATCAAAAACTGTCAATACCGTGGGATCCTTGTGCTTTCCAGCTTTCCTAGCTGTTTTCCACCACATTTCAGCACATGCATGCTTAAACAAACAGCCATTTGCACCTCCATTTCTCCTATAAAAGCCATTGCATTCCCATTACCAAAGGATCTCATTTTTTTTTCATACACAACACACCACATTCACTCTCCACCTTCTTTAGCCGTGAGTCCCCCTTCCCCATCAATCCATTCTTCCATCTCCAACCACTCCCTACTCCATTCCACATACATCTAAAGCCCTTAACATCTCCTTAGACCTTGTGCCACAACGAAGAAGAAGAGAAGAGTGCCTAAACGTCCATACAATTCAAGTTTGAGTTGTTGGAATGTTTGGGTGTTTCTTTGATTTCAAAGTTATAATTTAATTCTCTTTGTTTTGTACGTATGAGGAATGGAAGATAAGAGTGCCTAAACGTTCATACAATTCAAGTTTGAGTTGTTGGAATGTTTAGGTGTTTCTTTGATTTCAAAGTTATGAGGAACTAAACCCCCTTTAGCTAGGGGGTGATTCGAAACTATGTTTATATTTGCAATATGAATTGATTAACTTTCGTTGGAATTTCATAAGTTGTGGATTCAATTTGTTTAACCGTTTGATTGATAACTTATTTATGAATGTTTATTAAGAATGCGCGCTTAATTTTCATGCATAAATATGACGCTAGAATATAAGTGAATTTCACCTAATCGTTATGAACTTATATTCACAAGTAGTGGAGGTTGCTTATAAACAATCGTGTTAAACGAATTCTTGGCATAAGTTTCATGCGTATTCCATAGTAACGAATGCCTCGTCAATACTTATAGTTTTCATAATGCTTAATGATCTTTGATTGTATCTTTATTGTGCTTTTCACGTAAAGGACTTTTGGAGAATGTGGTGAATTGCGTTGCGCTAACCATCCAATTCATTGACTTAAGGAGAACTTGACGGTTAATTTAAGCGGACCTAATTAACCCGGGGTGTTGAGTTTCACAACTTATCGAAAGACCAACTGAGAATCAATATTGTATGCAAGTGTAACATGTGTGGAGAAGAACCCCTTGGCTATTCCATCATCCATATTTTCATCACATTCATATTTACATTTTGCCTTTAATTATATTCTGTCCATTTAATTTAATATCGTCCAAACACATTTCCCCCATATTTTGTTCAGTCTTAATCATTCGTATTTGTTTTATTTTTGTATCTTTAAGCTTTTGGAGTCATAAACAGTTTCAAATTCGTCTAAATCAAGTTCTAGTTTCTATTTGAGTCAGTTTGATTGTTTTAGGCAGTTTGAGTTTTTCAAAGCCATTCTGAGTCATAGTAGTCTTGTTAAGAGTATTTACATTTAGTTTTTGTGTTTTCAAGTCAATTCAAATTAGATTAGCACCCCTAGTTAATCCCCGGTTAGAACGATCCCTACTTACATCATTACTACAATTGTCACAAATAGGGTTTAATTTGTGTGCGTATAAATAATGCATCATAAGCAACCTCCACTACTTGTGAATATAAGTTGATAACGATTAGGTGAAATTCACTTATATTCTAGCGTCATATTTATGCATGGAAATTAAGCGTGCATTCTTAATAAACATTCATAAATAAGTTATCAATCAAACGGTTAAACAAATTGAATTCACAACTTATGAAATTCCAACGAAAGTTAATCAATTCATATTGCAAATATAAACATAGTTTCGAATCAGCCCCTAGCTAAAGGGGGTTTAGTTCCTCATAACTTTGAAATCAAAGAAACACCTAAACATTCCAACAACTCAAACTTGAATTGTATAAACGTTTAGGCCCTCTTATCTTCCATTCCTCATACGTACAAAACAAAGAGAATTAAATTATAACTTTGAAATCAAAGAAACACCCAAACATTCCAACAACTCAAACTTGAATTGTATGAATGTTTAGGTACTCTTCTCTTCCTCTTCGTTGTGGCACAAGGTCTAAGGAGATGTTTAGGGCTTTAGGTGTATGTGGAATGGAGTGGGGAGTGGTTGGAGATGGAAGAATGGATTGATGGGGAAGGCACGACACAAAAGGGAGTTTGTGTGTGTGAATGGATGATTTTCTGAAATGGAAGAGTTGGAGTGGGGAGTGAATCAATGACAAATGAATGAGAATGCAAGGGTTTTTATAGGAGGAATGGAGGTGTATATGGCTGTTTGTTTAGGATGCAAGTGGCTAATTAATGATGGAAAAACAGCTAGGAAAGCATGTGAAAGCTGGAATTGCATGTGAAGGTGTTGGAATGTGCTGGAATGGTGTGTGAAGGTGATGCAAGATTTTACTTGACACTCAAATTAAACCCTCGTTTGACAATTGTAGTAGAATGGATAAGTGAGGGATCGTTCTAGACCGGGGATTAGGAGGGCTTGCTAAAACCTTCTAAATTGACTTAAAAACATAAAAACTAAATTAAAACACTCTTAACAAGACTACTATGACTCAGAAAGGCTTTGAAAAACTCAAATTGTCTAAAACAATCAAATTGACTCAAATAGAAGCTAGAACTTGATTTAGACGAATTTGCAATTGTTTATGACTCCAAAAGCTTAAAGATACAAAAATAAAACAAATACGAATGATTAAGACTTAACAAAATAGGGGGGGGAATTGTGGTTGGACGATATTAAATTAAAAAGACAGAATATAATTAAAGGCAAAATGTAAATATGAATGTGATAAAAATATGGATGATGGAATAGCCAAGGGGTTCTTCTCCACACATGTTACACTTGCAAAACAAAATTGATTCTCAGTTGGTCTTTCGATAAGTTGTAGAACTCAATGCTCCAAGTTAATTAGATCCGCTTAGATTAACTTTCAGATTTCCCTAAATTCGTTGGATTGAATGGAATACGCATTACAACCAAATTATTCTTAATCAAAGTCCCTAACTATGGAATACGCATGATAGAGACATTCAACAAAGATCATTAAGTTCAACGGAAATCATAAACATCGACGAGGCAATCGTTACTATGGAATACGCATGAAACTTATGCCAAGAATTCGTTTAACGCGATTGTTTATAAGCAACCTCCACTACTTGTGAATATAAGTTCATAGCGATTAGGTGAAATTCACTTATATTTTAGCGTCATATTTATGCATGAAAATTAAGCTTGCAATCTCAATGAACATACATAAATAAGTTATCAATCAAACAGTTAAACGAATTGAATCCACAACTTATGAAATTCCAACCAAACGTAATCAATTCAAATTGCAAATATAAACATAGTTTCGAATCACCCCCTAGCTAAAGGGGGTTTAGTTCCTCATAACTTTGAAATCAAAGAAACACCTAAACATTCCAACAACTCAAACGTGAATTGTATGAACGTTTAGGCACTCTTCTCTTCCCTTCTCATACGTACAAAACAAAGAGAATTAAATTTAAACTTTGAAATCAAAGAAACACCTAAACATTCCAACAACTCAAACTTGAATTGTATGAACGTTTAAGCACTCTTTTCTTCCTCGTTGTTGTAGCACAAGGTCTAAGGTGAGCTTAAGGGCTTTAGGTGTATGTGGAATGGAGTAGGGAGTGGTTGGAGATGGAAGAATGAAGAGAAAATATGCAGAAAATGAAGTGGGACTCACGGCAATGCAATGGGTTTGTTGCTTAGTGTTTGTAACTGAAAATGTGTATGGAAGAGTAAGTGAATTTTGAGGAGTGTTGGATGCTTATTTATAGGTGAAATGGGGGAACAAAAGAGGGAATATTGCAGCTAGGAGGGGATGAATGATTATGGGTGCATGTGTTTGGAATAATGAAGGGGGAATGTATGTAATAAAACAACTAGGAAAAGTTATGAAAAGCTGGAAATGGGAGTGGGAACTCACGGCAAAGTGTTTTGGGGATGGTTCTTTGTGGTTGTGATGCATGTGATTACATGTGTTGATTGCTAAGGTGTGTGATGATGAGTGTAAGTGGAATAAAGAATGAATGAAGGCATGTGAATTAGGTGGGAAAGAGGTGGAAATGGAATGTTATGCAATGATAATGTCTTGTAAAGATACTAATAAATAATGCATGTAGGGTTAGGAAATAAAATCATAACTTAAAGGGGGAAGATTAAAGGGTGTTGAAAGGTTTTGCATGGCTTTGAAGTGATTGTGGATTGGGCTAGAGTTTAAGTACATGAAATGGACCCAAATTGCTCCCCCTTGCATGGCAAGGAATGGTGTTTGTGTTAAGCCCAAGGCAAGGTGAATGTAATTGGGTTAGGGCCATTGTTTTGTGTCTTCAAGTGCATACAAGGCCTTCAAATTCGTCCATCCTCTTGGCTCCATGGATAAGCTATCCAATCCATGCCCAAAAATGCTCCAAATGGCCTCAAAATGCACTTTCTTGCTCCCTAGGCCCTTAGAACCTAAAAACACACAAAAGAAGCATAAAGGACTAAAATAACGAGAGAAACATAACGTAAATGCACGAGAACAAGCCATTTAAGTCGCATGAATATGCTCCTATCAAATACCCCCACACTTAGCTTTTGCTAGTCCTCGAGCAAAACAGAATAAAAACAAATAAACAAAACGACACTAAACACGTAAAACACAACCTAAACCTTCCAACAACCGTCTTAGGGATTTCCAATGCACATGACAAGTTAAAAATCATCATTCTCACAGATTTTAGTCATCTTCACACTTAAGTACATTCTTAATCATAGTCACCATATACTAGTTCACAATTAAGCATTTAAAACCATGTTTTGAATGTAGTAACATGCCTTTAGAGAATTTGCTCAATTCCTTACAAGATATGAACTCGATTCTCACTCAGATTTTCTGACTACACACCATAAACTAGTTATATGTGAGAAGATTGATGTAAACATAAAAACGAACACTCACATATATGTATTTCAAAGGAAGCAATTTCTGGAGTTAATAAGCATGTTTAGATATGATCTCATGAATGGAATGCTACTACTTAGATGCGAGAACCAGTGACACCATAAGCTCATACCAAGTTCAAACTCCACAAATTGAAATACACAACACTCAAGATAGAAGTTAAGGGTTGTAACGGGGCTTGGGGTATGTGGATAACAAAGAAGGGATATGGAAAACAAAGGTTCTTAAAGAAATAGTGAGCAAAGCATTTGAATCAACTTAGAATTCACTTTTGAATGAAAACTCAACTTTTGAACAAAAAAAAGGGAGAATTTAGACAATTTACGCCCAGAATTGGTGTTTTGGAACCTTTCTTCAATCACTTATTCTTTTTTTTTTTTTTTTTTTTTTTTTTTTTTTTTTTTTTTTCTTTTTTTTTTTTTTTTGAATCTCAAAACATAAACACTTAAACATTCTCTCCCCCACACTTATTTTCTTTCATAATGTAACTCAAAAGGAATTCAATTAAGTCATGCTCACTATCTTTTAAGAACAAGGATGGGGATTGTCCTAAACTAGGCTAGGTGAGGAAAAAGTGGGTTAACAAAGAACATGGGCTAACACGGCTCAACGGGGGTACAACTTACAACATATACGAAATATGGGAAGTGAGGCTATTTGGCTATGGTGGCAACTACACAACTTCATCTTGAATATGTGTTATGCAAATCAATAACATGCTTTGAATGAAATGGGCATGAGTTCTAGCATTTGGAACTATATGATGAAACGCCTTCTAAGTAGTAACCAAGCAAAGAATAATGAGATCATGCAACGACTTTAGAAAACAAGAAATCACAGATTATACTCTCCAAAGAACGTTATAGGCTCAAGTCTCTCAGGGTTGTAGCATTTGTTTGAGTTCTTTCCTTCAGGCATGTTACAAAAACTAAATTTTCTTTTATGATTGCATGTGAAGTCATACATTATAACCATAACCAAGCATATACCAAGAGTAAATCAAACTTTTCTCTATGTTAATAACTCTTTTTAACAGTCATGCAATTACAAACCAAATCCTTATTATTGTGTTGGAAGGTATCCTAAGACACAAACACACACACAAAAACAACTTTAAAACAACTCTTTTTGGGTTTTTCAAAACAATTTTTTTCAAATTTGTATGGGATTTTCGAATTTTTAAGACAAAACACACTAAAACAGTTTTAAAACAGTGAGAAACAACATGTGAAGTGATAGGTGAATAAATCCCACGAATTTGCATCAAATATACTTAGTTACCCCCCCACACTTAAATCAAACATTGTCTTCAATGTTTTAAGCATAGATTCACACAAAGCATAAGTAAATACACAAAAAGCACTTAAACATACTAAACATGGCATAATGTAATTAACAAAGAGAAGAGTTTAGAGACGCAAATCTGGTTATAGAGTGTAAATTCCATCTTCTCCTTGGTAATTGCATTGAGGCTTTTGATCTTTGTGATTCCACAGGCTTACTCTTGAACTGGTTTCTGCCCATCGTTGATTTTCCTTTGTGCTACTTCTTGAACTGGGCAGCAGGATGGTTCTTTTGGTCTCCCCCGAAGGTCTGAGCTTATCCCTTTTATCTGTTTCTTTGTTCAATCTTTCCAATTCGTATTGAAAAGGGTTGGAGGATAACTCAGCCTATGTTTGTCTCCACATGCTTCAATGTATCATTTGCACTTGCCTTACTCGCTCCCCTTTGCAGAAGTGGTCCCTTCTCCGGAAGTGTATCAACCGTTGAAGATGACTACTCGAGAGCAACGCTAGGTAAGCAATCAGGAATAGATTCCAGGCAGTTGGCTCCAGAACGGAAGACTGACTCCAAGTGCCGGCTGATTGCTTGTTTTACTTTGCCATGCGAGTAAGAACAAGGACAAAGAAAAAGACAGGGAAAGAGCATGATATGAGATACTTTTGCTTTTGACCTTGATGATATGAGATACCTTTGCTTTTGAAGAAGCGGTGAATGAATCAGCACATGTATTTGTTGTGCTGTTTCCTCCTGGGTCATATGTACTCCAGGCATCTGGTATCATCTTTGGGGAAGAAGAAAGAATTGAGTCTTTCGAAAGGCTTTGCTGGGAGTACGCCCTCAGAGGTGAGGGAGAGTTGGGCATTTTTCTTCAGGTTTGCCCTGCCATAAAAGACGAAGGTCGACATATATAGAGATAATATCAAGCGGTGGTATTTTTTACCTTTGTCGACAAACGTTTTGATCCCGCAAATCTGGCTTTTTGAAATAGTGGCGCCTCTTCGATCTCTGAACACGCCTCTTCGATTTCTGAACACGCCTCTTCGATTTCTGAGCAGGCGCCCCTTCGATTTCTGAACGACGCCCCTTCGCTTTCTGAACGACACGTGGTAGTGCAGATGCGGCTCCTTTTGACAAAGCTGCACGCGTCTTCTGAAAAGCAGAGAAAGCGTCGCCGAACTTTGCGCTTGTCGGCTAAAGACGTGTAATTGAGATGATGGCCTCCACGTGTTATCAGCTTTGTCAGATATCTTTTGACAAAGCTGAACGCGTTTTCTGAAAAGCCGCGAATGCGTCGTCGAAATTTGCGGAGGAAAATCCGGATCTCTGAATTGGTGGACGCGTCGCCATGGCTTTTTATGGAGCTATCGATCATCCCAACAAATACACTCTGAAGAAATCCCATTCTTGAAAAATCGACTCCGGCCCTTTGAGAATTAACTCCATCCACCCCTTGAACACTTTTGAAAAATGGCAAACTCATCGAACCTTAGCTTGGAATTGAGCCTTAGCAGTGATGCGGGCGCGCCGCGTCAAGGTAACGTATGGCGCCCTTCTTTCTTTTCTTCTAACGGTCCTCTCACAGGTGAAGACTCCGTGATGCAGGACGCCACAACAGCTACAATAGTAGCTAGGAACCTCCTCACTCCGAAAGATAGTAGGCTGCTGTCAGGACGGTCCGATGAGTTGGCCGTTCAAGAGTCCCTCGCACTTAGTGTTCAGTGTGCGAGTTCTGTGTCCAACATGGGCCAACGCCTGCTTGCCCGCTCCCGTCAGGTGGAATCATTGATGGCAGAGGTGGAAAGTCTCAAGCAGGAGATCCAGCAGCTGAAGTATGAGAATAGAAGTTTGCACGTGCTTGCAAACAACTATTCGACGGGCATGAAGAGGAAGCTTGATGAGCTGCAAGAGTCTGAAGGTCGGATTCACAGTGACCGTCAAAGGTTTTCGTCTTTCCTCCAGAGGCACCTTTTTCCTGGCTCATCCTTTTTATGGGATCTTCTTTATTTTTAAGACAAAACACACTAAAACAGTTTTAAAACAGTGAGAAACAACATGTGAAGTGATAGGTGATAAAATCCAACGAATTTGCATCAAATATACTTAGTTACCCCCCCCACACTTAAATCAAACATTGTCCTCAATGTTTTAAGCATAGATTCACACAAAGCATAAGTAAATACACAAAAAGCACTTAAACATACTAAACATGGCATAATGTAATTAACAAAGAGAAGAGTTTAGAGACGCAAATCTGGTTATAAAGTGTAAATTCCATCTTCTCCTTGGTAATTGCATTGAGGCTTTGATCTTTGTGATTCCACAGGCTTACTCTTGAACTGGTTTCTGCCCATCGTTGATTTTCCTTTGTGCTACTTCTTGAACTGGGCAGCAGGATGGTTCTTTTGGTCTCCCCCGAAGGTCTGAGCTTACCCCTTTGGTCAGTTTCTTTGTTCAATCTTTCCAATTCGTATTGAAAAGGGTTGGAGGATAACTCAGCCTATGTTTGTCTCCACATGCTTCAATGTATCATTTTCACTTGCCTTACTCGCTCCCCTTTGCAGAAGTGGTCCCTTCTCCGGAAGTGTATCAACCGTTGAAGATGACTACTCGAGAGCAACGCTAGGTAAGCAATCAGGAATAGATTCCAGGCAGTTGGCTCCAGATCGGAAGACTGACTCCAAGTGCCGGCTGATTGCTTCGTTTACTTTGCCATGCGAGTAAGAACAAGGACAAAGAAAAAGACAGGGAAAGAGCATGATATGAGATTCTTTTGCTTTTGACCTTGATGATATGAGATACCTTTGCTTTTGAAGAAGCGGTGAATGAATCAGCACATGTTTCAATCCGCCGTTTCCTCCTGGGTCATATGTACTCCAGGCATCTGGTATCATCTTTGGGGAAGAAGAAAGAATTGAGTATTTCGAAAGGCTTTGCTGGGAGTGCGCCCTCAGAGGTGAGGGAGAGTTGGGCATTTTCTTCAGGTTTGCCCTGCCATAAAAGACGAAGGTCGACATATATAGAGATAATATCAAGTGGTGGTATTTTTTTACCTTTGTCGACAAACGTTTTGATCCCGCAAATCCGGCTTTTTGAAATAATGGCGCCTCTTCGATCTCTGAACACGCCTCTTCGATTTCTGAGCAGGCGCCCCTTCGATTTCTGAACGACGCCCCTTCGCTTTCTGAACGACACGTGGTAGTGCAGATGCGGCTCCTTTTGACAAAGCTGCACGCGTCTTCTGAAAAGCCGAGAAAGCGTCGCCGAACTTTGCGCTTGTCGGCTAAAGATGTGTAGTTGTGATGATGGTCTCCACGTGTTGTCTGAAAAGAAGAAATCTTTTGACAAAGTTGACGCGTCTTCTGAAAAGCCGAGAACGCGTCGCCTAAATTACGCCGGAAAATCTGGCTTTTTGAATTGGTGGACGCGTCGCCTTGGCTTTTTTATTGAGCTATCGATCACCACAACAAACACACTCTGAAGATTTCCCATTCTTGAAAATCGACTCCGGCCCTTTGAAATTTAACTCCATCCCTTCTCTTTGAACACTTTTGAAAAATGGCAAACTCATCGAACCTTAGCTTGGAATTGAGCCTTAGCAGTGATGCGGGCGCGCCGCGTCAAGGTAACGTATGGCGCCCTTCTTTCTTTTCTTCTAACGGTCCTCTCACAGGTGAAGACTCCGTGATGCAGGACGCCACAACAGCTACAATAGTAGCTAGGAACCTCCTCACTCCGAAAGATAGTAGGCTGCTGTCAGGACGGTCCGATGAGTTGGCCGTTCAAGAGTCCCTCGCACTTAGTGTTCAGTGTGCGAGTTCTGTGTCCAACATGGGCCAACGCCTGCTTGCCCGCTCCCGTCAGGTGGAATCATTGATGGCAGAGGTGGAAAGTCTCAAGCAGGAGATCCAGCAGCTGAAGTATGAGAATAGAAGTTTGCACGTGCTTGCAAACAACTATTCGACGGGCATGAAGAGGAAGCTTGATGAGCTGCAAGAGTCTGAAGGTCGGATTCACAGTGACCGTCAAAGGTTTTCGTCTTTCCTCCAGAGGCACCTTTTTCCTGGCTCATCCAGCGCTTGGCCAAGTATTGAGGCCTGGAATGCTCTATCTTCGATGCCTTCTGCTCCAATGCCTTCCGCTCCGATGCCTTCTGTTCCTACACCTTCCGGTCCTACGCCTTCTGTTCCTACGCCTTCCGCTTCAAGAGTAAAGCCACGTAGTGGGGCCTCAAGCAAACACCCTTTGTGAAGCACCATCTTTCTTTGTTTAGCAGTGCCTATCAATAAATCAAACATTTTCTCAATGTTACAATCATAGACTCACACAATTAATAAACAAACAAACAATAACAACTAAACAACCTAACAAGGCAGAAACGAAATAGCAACAAAGAAAAGAAATTTTTTTTTTTTTTTTTTTTTTTTTTTTTTTTTATCAAATTTTCGGAGTTTTATACCAAGACACTATAAAACACACTAAAACTCTCTAAAAACGCTTAAAACATCAAGAAACAACATTCTAAGTGAAAGGTGAATAAATCCCACGAAATTCATGCAAATACAAATTGTTTACCCCCCCACACTTAAATCAAACTTTGTCCTCAATGTTTTAAGCAGAAAGTCACAACAGAGCAAGCAAATAAACAAATTCGAGAAAGAAAGCAAAGTAAAGGCAGTAAAGAAAAAGAAAGGAATAAAAATAAGTGTCTTAAAGGGGTTTCCAAGTTCTTCTCTATTCGGATGCATGGGTTGCCTCCCACGAAGCGCTTTCTTTTACGTCTTGCAGCCGGACGGTACCTCCGTTTAAGCTTGACTAGGTTCCACGGCATGGAGGGGTACCTCCTCCACGACATGCTCCTCAAACATCTCGTAATAGGGCTTCAATCGATGCCCATTCACTTTGAATTCTTGCTGCGTCCTTGAACTTTTGATTTGCACTGCACCATGAGGGAAAACATTAGTAACAACAAACGGGCCAATCCATTTAGAACGCAACTTACCAGGAAACAAACGTAGGCGAGAGTTAAAAAGTAACACTTTCTGCCCAACTGTGAAGGTCTTGGTTCGAATCATTTTATCATGGAATGCTTTGGTCTTGGCTTTGTACATCCGGGCATTCTCATAGGCTTCATTCCGAATCTCCTCAAGTTCATTCAATTGGAGCTTCCTATGAACTCCCGCTCCATCTATGTCCATGTTCAAAATCTTCACGGCCCAATGTGCCTTGTGCTCTAACTCTACGGGCAAATGACATGGCTTACCATAGACGAGCCGAAAAGGTGACATCCCAATGGGTGTTTTGTATGCCGTACGATATGCCCACAGTGCATCATCTAAACGTAAGCTCCAATCCCTCCTTGTTGGTCCAACGGTCTTCTCCAAAATTTGTTTGATTTCTCGGTTAGACACCTCGGCTTGGCCATTTGTTTGAGGATGGTAAGGTGTGGAGACCTTATGGTTGACATGGTACTTTCTTAGCAACGCCTCAATGGTCCGATTGCAAAAGTGAGACCCTCCATCACTTATGATTACTCTCGGCATTCCAAACCTAGCAAAAATGTTAGTTTTCACGAAATCTGCAACCAGCTTAGAATCGTTAGTACGGGTGGCTTTTGCTTCCACCCATTTAGAAACATAATCAACGGCTAGCAAGATATAAGTGAAACCATAAGATGGAGGGAAAGGGCCCATGAAATCAATGCCCCAAACATCAAAAATTTCAACATTAAAGACAGGGGTTTGCGGCATTTGGTCCTTGGTACCTATGTTACCCATTCGTTGGCAACGATCACAAGACATACAAAAGGTTCTAGCATCCCTAAATATAGTCGGCCAATAAAAACCACACTCTAGAACCTTGAGGGCAGTGCGTTGTGTGCCAAAATGACCACCACATGCATATGTGTGACAAAAGCTTAGAATTGAGTGAAATTCAGAATCATGCACACATCTACGTACAATTTGATCTGAGCAATACTTCCACAAATAAGGGTCATCCCAAACATAGAAACGTGCATCATTTTTAAGCTTATCACGTTGGTGCTTGTTTAGTTCATTTGGAATTTGTTTAGCCACCAAGTAATTCACTAAATCTGCATACCATGGTTCACTTACCTCAATGGATAGCAGCTGCTCATCGGGAAAAGTTTCAGGGATAGGTACGGCATGTTCATGCTCCTCGTGGATCATTCGGCTTAAATGGTCAGCCACTACATTCTCGCTTCCTTTCTTATCCCGGATTTCAATATCAAATTCTTGAAGAAGAAGAATCCAACGGATAAGCCTCGGCTTTGCTTCCTTTTTCGTGAGCAAGTACCTCAAAGCTGCATGATCAGAATAAACGATTACTTTAGTACCAATTAAATATGAACGAAATTTATCTAAAGCAAAAACCACAGCTAGAAGTTCTTTTTCCGTCGTGGAGTAGTTCAATTGGGCATCATTGAGAGTCCGAGAGGCATAGTATATGACATGCGGCCGCTTGTCTCTTCTTTGTCCTAGAACAGCTCCTAATGCATAGTCGGATGCATCGCACATGAGCTCGAACGGAAGGCTCCAATCTGGAGGTACAATAATGGGGGCCGAGACTAGCTTCTCCTTGAGTTGGTTAAATGCCGAATTACACTCTTCATCAAACTTGAATGGCACATCTTTTTGAAGCAATCGGCAAAGAGGGTTGGACATCTTGGAGAAGTCCTTGATAAAACGCCTATAGAACCCTGCATGGCCAAGAAACGAACGTACCTCTCTAACCGAAGTAGGAGAGGGTAAGTGACGTACAAGGTCTATTTTCGATTTATCTACTTCAATTCCTTTTTCTGAAACAATATGTCCTAAAACTATACCTTGTTTCACCATAAAGTGACATTTCTCCCAATTCAAGACAAGGTTAGTTTCAACACATCGTTTCAAAATTAGGGTCAGATTATCCAAGCAATTATCAAATGAACTCCCAAATACACTGAAATCATCCATGAAAACCTCAATGATCTTTTCAACAAAATCGGAAAATATACTTACCATACACCTTTGGAAAGTGGCCGGTGCGTTGCATAAGCCAAATGGCATGCGACGATAAGCAAATGTTCCAAAGGGACATGTGAATGTGGTCTTCTCTTGATCATCCGGGGCTATCACAATTTGGTTATATCCAGAGTATCCATCAAGAAAACAGTAAAAAGCATGACCGGCTAACCTTTCGAGCATCTGGTCGATGAATGGCAAAGGAAAGTGATCTTTCCTAGTCATGGCATTTAGCTTCCGGTAATCGATACATACTCGCCATCCAGTCTGAATGCGTGTAGGCACGAGCTCATTCTCATCATTCTTGATAACAGTTACTCCGGACTTCTTGTGAACGACTTGAACTGGAGAGACCCAACGGCTATCGGAGATAGGGTAGATCACTCCGCAATCCAAAAGTTTGATTATTTCCTTCTTCACCACTTCCATCATCGGAGGGTTGAGACGGCGTTGAGCCTCTCGAGTTGGTTTAGCCCCCTCCTCAAGAAGTATACGGTGCATGCATGTGGTAGGGCTTATTCCTTTAATGTCGGCCAAAGTCCACCCTATGGCCGTTTTGTGCTCTCGCAGTACCCTCACAAGCTTCTCCTCCTCCATTGCCGTGAGACTTGATGAAATGATGACGGGCAATGTTTCGCTTTCTCCCAAAAACACATACTTCAAATGGTCCGGCAACGGCTTAAGTTCAAGCGATGGTGCCTGAACAACAGAAGGTAGCATCTTAGTGGAAACTGAATTGGAAAGTGAGAGTGGAACCTTACCATATTGTTGTGGCAATGACTCAAGGGCTGCCACAACCTCAATTATTTCTTCACTAGAACCCATTGCAAAGAATTCCTCCTCCTTGCCGTGGCCTTGCATTGGCCCAAATCCTTCATTTTTGATCTCTATGGCCTTAGTGATGGTTGTTTCCAGGGCGTCCTCGTTCAATTCTACAAGGTATACCTGCGCCAAAGAATCGATAACATCAATGGAAAAACAAGAATGGTCATCAACGGGATATCTCATAGTTTCAGAAATATTAAAATCAATCACTTCCCCATCGAATTCCATTGTCAAGGTGCCTTTGTATACATCAATCTTTGTTCGGGCCGTCTTCATGAATGGCCTACCAAGGAGAATCGGCAAAGATGTAGAATGGGCTGAATCCTCCATGTCTAGGACGTAGAAATCAGCTGGAAAAATTAAATGGTTCACCTGCACAAGCACATCTTCCAAAACTCCTTTTGGATACGCGTTAGAACGATCGGCCAATTGTATAATTACACCATCTTGTTTTAATTCACCCAAATTCATAGATGCATAAATAGAATAAGGCATGACATTTATGGATGCACCTAAATCAAGCATGGCATGTTCAAAACGATTATGTCCAATCACACAAGGAATCGTGAAACTACCGGGGTCTTTGCACTTGGTAGGCAGTTTACGTTGCAAAACAGCGGACACATTCTCGCTTACCTTCACTACCTCTTTGTTTGTCCTCCTTCTCTTTGTATTGCATAGGTCCTTGAGGAATTTAGCATACTTTGGAACCTGTTTGATTGCATCGAGAAGCGGTATGTTCACTTGCACCTTCCGGAACGTTTCAAGAATGTCCTTCTCGCTTTCTTCCTTTTTTTCTTGCATGAACCTGCGAGGAAAAGGTACATTGGGCAGATTAGGACGTGAAGTACATGAATTTGAACTTAAATTACCTGATTTGGCCGAGTTAGGGTGATCTGCCTCAGGTTGTGTTTTCTCTTCATCTACTTTCTGGGCAGATTTGGGATTGTTTGGCTCGGTCCCAACTTCTTTTCCACCCCTTAGGGTGATGGCCTTGGCGGATTCGAATCCTCCCTTTGGATTGACTGTGGTTGAGCTAGGAAGCTTTCCTTGCTCTCTAATCTGTCCAAGGAACTCAGAAATCTGCCCTATTTGTTTCTTCATATCCATCATCTCCTTCTCGTTATTTTCTATCCGGTTGTTTTGATTTTGCAACCCCTGCGAAATAGAGGTTAGTAATTGCATAGCTTGATTACTTTCCAAAGACGTACCTGAATGAGATGATGCCGAAGGTTGTTGGGATTGTTGGGGTGCATACGGCTTGGAATAAAAACCAGGGGGGTTTGGCCTAAATCCTCCTTGTTGGGCAGCTTGTTGTGGCTCCCTCCATTTGAAGTTTGGATGGTCCCTCCATCCGGCATTGTAAGTGTTCGAGTATGGGTTGTTTTGATTTTGTCCTTGGAAACCAATTGCATTGGCAGATTCCCAACCACCATTCTCGATTAGTTGAGGGCACTTGTCGGATGGATGCCCTTGAATTGAGCACACGCCACAAACTTGGTGTTCTTGTGCTTTTGGACCAATCACAACCTGAGAAACAAGAGAATTAAGATTAGCAAGTTGTGATTGAATTTCAGAAATAGCACTCACCTCATTTATACTTTGTTGCCGTGGGGCTTCCCTTTGGCCCACTCCTTCATATTGTTGAGCGTTGAGCGCTCGGTTGGCTATGAGAATCTTGGCATCCCTTGGTGTTTTGTCCACCAATGCTCCTCCCGCTGATGCATCAAGCATTTGACGTTCGATAGGAAGGAGGCCCTCATAGAAATATTGAAGGAGAAGTTCCTCCTTCATTTGATGTTGAGGACATGAAGCTACAAGGCCCTTGAAGCGCTCATAATAAGCCGGGAATGTCTCACCATGATTCTGTTGAATACCACTAATTTTCTTCCGTAGGAGAATCACTCTCGAAGTAGGGAAGAATTTCTCCAAGAAAGCACGCTTCATACTCTCCCACGAAGTCACAGTTCCCGGGGCTAGTTCGTAGAGCCAATCTTTGGCCTTGTCCATAAGTGAAAATGGAAAGGCCTTCATCTTCAATATACTCCCATCCACATTGACGGGGGTCATGCTCGAACAAACCACCTCGAACTCCTTCAAGTGTTTGTTGGGGTCTTCCATAGACAAGCCATGGAACTTCGGAATATGGTGTAACAAACTGGATTTGAGTTCAAATTCCTCAGTCTTCCCCTCTGCAGCCGTGGGGTATTGGATACAAAGAGGCAATGCATTATCCAAACCCGAGGCCGAAAGCTCCTTGATGGTTCTATTATCTGCTGCCATGGCTTGTTCTTCTTCAAAAATCTGATCCGTGGGCTTTTCTTCTACACCTACTTCGTCTTCTTCAAGCCCAGGTTGTGGTGGAGGTTGTGGTGGCTCTTGTTGACTCCTCGTTCTCCTCAAAGTGCGTTCAAAATCACCGTCAAAGTCGGAGATGTTCTCTATAATAGGCCGAGAGCTACGAGTCATACACGGTACCTAAAAAACAAGGAAACAAACAAACTAAGAATCTGAAATAAGAATGCACGAAAAACAAAATATAAAAATAAAGACAAAGGATTAGCAAAGGTGCTAGTCCCCGGCAACGGCGCCAAAATTTGATGTGAGAATTTTACTTGACACTCAAATTAAACCCTCGTTTGACAATTGTAGTAGAATGGATAAGTGAGGGATCGTTCTAGACCGGGGATTAGGAGGGCTTGCTAAAACCTTCTAAATTGACTTAAAAACATAAAAACTAAATTAAAACACTCTTAACAAGACTACTATGACTCAGAAAGGCTTTGAAAAACTCAAATTGTCTAAAACAATCAAATTGACTCAAATAGAAGCTAGAACTTGATTTAGACGAATTTGCAATTGTTTATGACTCCAAAAGCTTAAAGATACAAAAATAAAACAAATACGAATGATTAAGACTTAACAAAATAGGGGGGGGAATTGTGGTTGGACGATATTAAATTAAAAAGACAGAATATAATTAAAGGCAAAATGTAAATATGAATGTGATAAAAATATGGATGATGGAATAGCCAAGGGGTTCTTCTCCACACATGTTACACTTGCAAAACAAAATTGATTCTCAGTTGGTCTTTCGATAAGTTGTAGAACTCAATGCTCCAAGTTAATTAGATCCGCTTAGATTAACTTTCAGATTTCCCTAAATTCGTTGGATTGAATGGAATACGCATTACAACCAAATTATTCTTAATCAAAGTCCCTAACTATGGAATACGCATGATAGAGACATTCAACAAAGATCATTAAGTTCAACGGAAATCATAAACATCGACGAGGCAATCGTTACTATGGAATACGCATGAAACTTATGCCAAGAATTCGTTTAACGCGATTGTTTATAAGCAACCTCCACTACTTGTGAATATAAGTTCATAGCGATTAGGTGAAATTCACTTATATTTTAGCGTCATATTTATGCATGAAAATTAAGCTTGCAATCTCAATGAACATACATAAATAAGTTATCAATCAAACAGTTAAACGAATTGAATCCACAACTTATGAAATTCCAACCAAACGTAATCAATTCAAATTGCAAATATAAACATAGTTTCGAATCACCCCCTAGCTAAAGGGGGTTTAGTTCCTCATAACTTTGAAATCAAAGAAACACCTAAACATTCCAACAACTCAAACGTGAATTGTATGAACGTTTAGGCACTCTTCTCTTCCCTTCTCATACGTACAAAACAAAGAGAATTAAATTTAAACTTTGAAATCAAAGAAACACCTAAACATTCCAACAACTCAAACTTGAATTGTATGAACGTTTAAGCACTCTTTTCTTCCTCGTTGTTGTAGCACAAGGTCTAAGGTGAGCTTAAGGGCTTTAGGTGTATGTGGAATGGAGTAGGGAGTGGTTGGAGATGGAAGAATGAAGAGAAAATATGCAGAAAATGAAGTGGGACTCACGGCAATGCAATGGGTTTGTTGCTTAGTGTTTGTAACTGAAAATGTGTATGGAAGAGTAAGTGAATTTTGAGGAGTGTTGGATGCTTATTTATAGGTGAAATGGGGGAACAAAAGAGGGAATATTGCAGCTAGGAGGGGATGAATGATTATGGGTGCATGTGTTTGGAATAATGAAGGGGGAATGTATGTAATAAAACAACTAGGAAAAGTTATGAAAAGCTGGAAATGGGAGTGGGAACTCACGGCAAAGTGTTTTGGGGATGGTTCTTTGTGGTTGTGATGCATGTGATTACATGTGTTGATTGCTAAGGTGTGTGATGATGAGTGTAAGTGGAATAAAGAATGAATGAAGGCATGTGAATTAGGTGGGAAAGAGGTGGAAATGGAATGTTATGCAATGATAATGTCTTGTAAAGATACTAATAAATAATGCATGTAGGGTTAGGAAATAAAATCATAACTTAAAGGGGGAAGATTAAAGGGTGTTGAAAGGTTTTGCATGGCTTTGAAGTGATTGTGGATTGGGCTAGAGTTTAAGTACATGAAATGGACCCAAATTGCTCCCCCTTGCATGGCAAGGAATGGTGTTTGTGTTAAGCCCAAGGCAAGGTGAATGTAATTGGGTTAGGGCCATTGTTTTGTGTCTTCAAGTGCATACAAGGCCTTCAAATTCGTCCATCCTCTTGGCTCCATGGATAAGCTATCCAATCCATGCCCAAAAATGCTCCAAATGGCCTCAAAATGCACTTTCTTGCTCCCTAGGCCCTTAGAACCTAAAAACACACAAAAGAAGCATAAAGGACTAAAATAACGAGAGAAACATAACGTAAATGCACGAGAACAAGCCATTTAAGTCGCATGAATATGCTCCTATCAGAAGGCACGGCATTGAGTGTTTTCTTGCTTATTTTCTGGCTACATGATGAAAGGTTAATGAATAATGCATGTAGGTGGCTGCAATGATGAAGAATGTGTGCTGGAAATGAAAGGGAAAGCTGGAAAGGCATGTGAAGCTGCTGGAATTTCAATGTGAAGTGCACGGCAAGGATTTTCAGGATGGGTCTTTATGTTGTGTAGTTTGTTGTTGTGGTATTGTTGTTGGTTAAAGCTTGTGAAAGCATGTGTTGAATGATTAAAGTGCATGTGGGTGAATATGTGGCTGAAATAATGAAGTAGGAAGTGGAAATGCAAGGTGTGTAGGTGCTGAAAATGCATGTGAATGCATGCTGGAATTGCATGTGAAAGGCACGGCATAGGGATGAAATGAATGATTAAATGTGCATGGCTGGAATGATGAAGAATAAAGGATGCATGTGGGTTGAAAATGGCTGGAACAAAGGGGGAATAATGATGAAGAAAAGCTGGAAATGTTAGGGAATGTGCACGGCACAAGGTGAATGTGTTGGCAAGGCTTGTGGAATTGTGTGAAGTGTGTGTGGATGCATGTGAGTGGCTGATTTGTGGTGGTTTTGCATGGCTTTGATGGATTGTTTGATTGGGCTAGAGGTTTTCCATGGCTCAAAGGATTTGTTTGATTGGGCTAGGCCCTTTGTTTTATGTCCCAAAGAGCATACAAGGCTTCAATTTCGTCCATCCTCTTTGCTCCATGATTAAGCTATCAATCCATGCCCAAAAATGCTCCAAATAGCCTCAAAATGCACTTTCTTGCTCCCTAAGCCCTTAGAACCTGAAAACACACAAAAGAAGCATAAAGGACTAAAATAACTAGAGAAACATAACGTAAATGCACGAGAACTAGCCATTTAAGTAGCATGAATATGCTCCTATCAGCAACTGGAAATCAATTTATGTTTGAATGTATCATGTGTGGAGAAGTATCCCTTGGCTATCCCATCATCCATTGGTTTTTCTCAAATTCGTCCAAAATCTGTTTTAAAGTTTTAAGTTACTTGTTTTCTTTTAAAATTCGTCCAAAATCAAAACCCCTTTTCTTACTTTGTCCAAATCTGCCCAAAGGAGTCTTTTTGAGTCTTTAGAGTCAAAACTAAGTGTATTTTCGTCCAAATTAAGTCCTAAAGTCTAAATTGAGTCTTTTTGGTTGTTTTGAGTTGTTTTGAGTTTTTAAAGTTTGTTTTGAGTCATACAAGTAGTAAGAGTCTTGTGAGTTTATTTAAAGTGTTTTAAAAGCATATTTTCACATCTTTGAGTCAATTTTCATTAGATTAGCAATCCCTCATAATCCCTGGCCTAGAACGATCCCTACTTATATCTATACTACAATTGTCAAAAAGAGGGTTTAATTTGAGTGCTATCTTAATTCACATCAGTAAACATGTAGACGAGCCACTCACATATGTATAATGAAAGAAAGCACTTACGGGAATTATTAATGCATGTATATATATGATCTCATGAATGGAACGCCACTACTTAGACGCGAGAACCAGGGATACCATATGCTCAAACCAATTCTAAACTCCACATATTGAAACACATAACAATCAAGATAGAAGTCTAAGGGTTGTAACGGGGCTAAGGTATTGGCTAACAAGGAGAGGTAGAGGAAACAAATGTTCTTAAAGGAATAGTGAGCAAACTAATGAATTAGGCACTTAGAATTCCCTTTAGAATGCAGAAAACTACCTTTTAAACACAAGGGGAGATTCATGCAATGGTTAGGGTCAAATTCAACTTTTTGGACCCTTTCTTCAACAATCAATACACGTGAGTTCATTCTCACTTATTTTCAATTCCTTTTTCTTTTTTCCTTTTTGTCTTCTTTCTCTTCTTTTTCACATTTTTTCTTTCTTTTTTTTTTTTCCTTTTTCCCGTGCCTCCTTTAAGACTTTGGCACACACACACTCACCAAATCCCTTCCCCCACACTTGTTTTCTGCACAAATGTCACTCAAAAGGAATTCCTTCCATGTCATGCTTCACTATACTTCAAGAACAAGGGTATGGAAAGTCCTATTCTAGGATAGGTAAGGGGGATGTGGTTAACAAGGAAAATAGGCTAAATAAGGCTCAAAAGGGCTAATCCTACAATACAAATGACAAGGGTGGATTCGGCTTTTTGGCTATGGTGGTGACTACTAAACAACTTCATCTTGTTATTTGTTATGCTAATCAATTTCATGCTTTGAATGAAACGGGTAAGAGTTCTAGTATTTGGAACTATAGTGATTAAACGCCTTCTAAGTAGCAACCAAACAAAGAATAATGAGATCATGCAACGACTTTAGAAAACAAGAATGCATAGATTACTAACTCTCCAAATAAACGTTTAGGCTCAAGTCTCTCAGGGATGTAGCGTTTGTTTGAGTTCCTTCCTTCAAGCATGTTACAAAAACTGATTTTATCCTTTGTGATTACATGTGAATTCGTAAACTATAACTACAACCAAGCATAAACCAAGGAGCAAATCAAACTTCCATCATTGTTTGTAACTCTCTTTAACAGTCATGCATTAAAAACCAAATCCTCATCATTGTGTTGGAAGGTACCCTAAGACACAAATAAACACACAAAAACAACTCTTTTTGGCTTTTTCAAAACACTTTTTTCAATTTTTTTCAAATTTTCGGATTTTTACTTCAACACACACCAAAACAACTCAACATGACACTTAAAAACAGTGAGAAACAACATTAGAAGTGATAGGTGATAGAATCCCACGAATTTTGCATAAAAACACTTGTTTACCCCCCCCCCACACTTAAATCAAACATTGTCCTCAATGTTTCACATAAAGACTCACACAAAAGCAAACAAATAACAAACAACTAAGCATATTAAAATAAGGCAGCAAAGAGAAGGGTTTAGAAATGCAAATCTGGGTTTGGAGTGGAAGTTCCATCTTCTCCTTATTGAATGCATGGGTTGCCTCCCAAGAAGCGCTTGCTTTAACGTCTTCCAGCCAGACGAATACGCCATGCTAAGCTTCACTAGTAGTACCCACGGCATGGAAGGGTATATCATCCACAACATGCTCCTCGAAATTCTCATAGTAGGGCTTTAATCGTTGGCCATTCACCTTGAACTCTTGTCCTGTCTTCAAGCTTTGAACTTAGACTGCATCATAAGGAAAGACATTAGTAATAACAAACAGGCCAACCCACTTAGAACGCAACTTACCAGGAAATAAGCAAAGGCGGGAATTAAAGAGTAGCATTTTCTACCCAATGGAGAATGATTTGCCTCGAATCATCTTATCATGGAAAGCCTTTGTCTTCTCCTTGTAAATTCGAGCGTTTTCATATGCCTCGTTCCTAATCTCTTCAAGTTCATTCAATTGGAGCTTCCTATGAATTCCAATGGCATCAATGTCCATGTTGAATGTTTTGACGACCCAATGCGCCTTGTGCTCCAATTCCACGGGAAGATGGCATGGTTTGCCATAAATGAGCCGAAATGGGAACATGCTCAGGGGTGTCTTATATGTTGTGCGATATGCCCACAATGTATCTTCTAAACGTACACTCCAATCCTTCCTTGTTGGGCCAACGGTCTTCTCTAAAATTTGCTTGATCTCCTTATTTGAAACCTCGGCTTGCCCATTGGTCTGAGGATGATAAGGTGTTGAAACCTTATGCGTGACGTTGTACTTCTTGAGCAAAGCCTCAATGGTTCGATTGCAAAAGTGAGACCCTTCATCACTTATGATCACTCGTGGCATTCCAAACCTTGCAAATAGGTTAGTTCTAATGAAATCTGCAACCACTCGAGAATCATTAGTTCGGGTGGCTTTTGCTTCCACCCATTTCGACACATAATCCACAGCAAGTAAGATATAAAGGAAAGCATGTGAGGAAGGAAAAGTACCCATAAAATCAATGCCCCAAACATCAAAAATTTCAATAGGAAGTATAACATTTTGCGGCATTTGATCATTTGCACTAATGTTACCCATTCTTTGGCAACGATCACAAGACATACAAAAGGTTCTAGCATCCTTAAATAAAGTTGGCCAATAGAATCCACATTCTAAAACCTTAAGGGCTGTGCGTTGTGTCCCATAGTGTCCTCCACATGCATAAGTGTGACAGAATGTTAAAATAGAATTGAATTCCATGTCATGCACACACTTACGTATAATCTGATCCGAGCAATATTTCCACAAGTATGGATCATCCCAAACATAAAACCTAGCATCTTTTTTCAATTTATCACGTTAGTTTCTGTTTAGAGTGTTTGGAACTTGTTTAGTCACCAAATAATTCACCAAATCCACATACCAAGGTTCACTTACCTTAATGGATAGCAATTGCTCGTCGGGGAAGGTTTCTGAAATAGGTAGCGGCTCCTCCTCATGTACCATACGGCTTAGGTAGTCAGCCACCACATTTTCACTTCTCCTTTTGTCCTTGATTTCGATGTCAAACTCTTGAAGAAGTAGCATCCATCGAATTAGCCTTGGTTTGGCTTCCTTCTTGGTGAAAAAATACTTTAAAGCTGCATGAGCAGTGAAAATAATAACCTTAGTACCAAGTAAATATGATCGAAATTTATCTAAAGCAAAGACAATGCCAAGAAGTTCTTTTTCAGTGGTCGAATAGTTTAATTGAGCATCTTTCAATGTCCGGGATGCGTAGTAGATAACATGCAGCTTCTTGTCCTTTCTTTGGCCTAAAACAGCCCCTAACGCATAGTCGGATGCATCACACATGAGCTCGAATGGAAGGCTCCAATCCGGTGGCACAATGATGGGTGCCGTGCTTAGCAAGTCCTTGAGGAGTTAGAAAGCTGCCGTGCACTCCTTGGTGAAATCAAAAGGTGCATATTTTTGTAGGAGACGACATAGAGGTTGGGAGACCTTCGAGAAATCCTTGATGAACCTTCGATAAAAACTTGCATGCCCAAGGAACAAACAAACCTCTCTAACAGAAGTAGGAGAGGGTAAGTGGCGCACAAGATCTATCTTTGATTTGTCAACCTCTATACCTTTTTCAGAAATGATATGACCTAAAACTATGCCTTGTTTAACGATGAAATGACATTTTCCCCAATTTAGAACAAGGTTAGTTTCAATGCATCATTTTAAAATCAAACTAAGATTATTCAAACAACCATCAAATGAATCACCAAAAACATTGAAATCGTCCATAAAAACCTCAATTTTCTCAACATAATCCGAAAATATGCTCATCATGCATCTTTGAAATGTGGCAGGTGCATTACATAAACCAAATGGCATGCGACGATAAGCAAATTTACCAAAGGGGCATGTGAAAGTGGTTTTCTCTTGATCTTCTGGAGCTATCACAATTTGATTATTACCTGAATATCCATCAAGAAAACAATAAAAAGCATAACCCGCTAACCTTTCAAGCATTTGAGCAATGAATGGCAAGGGAAAATGATCCTTCCTTGTAGTGGCATTGAGCTTCCTATAATCAATACAAACCCTTCAACCTATTTGGATTCGAGTAGGTACAAGCTCATTTTCGGCATTTGTCACCACAGTTACTCCGGATTTCTTTGGAACATATTGAACCGAAGACACCCAACGACTATCCGAAATTGGATAGATCACTCCACAATCCAAGAGCTTGATTATCTCCTTCTTCACAACTTCCATCATTGGAGGGTTGAGTCGGCGTTAAGCCTCTCGAGATGCTTTGGACCCCTCCTCCAAAAGTATACGATGCATGCACGTGGTAAGGCTTATTCCCTTGATGTCGTCCAAAGACCAACCAATTGCTGTTTTGTACTCCTTTAACACCCTCACTAACTTACCTTCTTCTTGTGCCGTGAGTGAGGATGATATAATGACGGGCAAGTTCTCTTGATCTCCCAAGAAAACATACTTCAAATGGCTTGGCAATGGTTTAAGTTCAAGGGAAGGTGGCTGCATAATTGAAGGAATGGGCTTATTAGTCGAAATTGGAATTGAAATTGGGTCCGAAAACTTACTAGATTGTAGTGGCAATGACTCAAGGGCAGCCACTATCTCAATCATATCAACACTAGAGGGCACGACATGGTGTTTTCCATGCATGCCGTGGGTGGCCAATGTGGCTGTGTTCCTTGTCCTTGCATTGCATTCCTCTTGTAATGACCAATTCAAGTGCATCTTCGTTCAATTGTTCAAAATGGTCATGCGCCAACGAATCAATTACATCAATAGCAAAACATGAATGATCATCAATAGGGTACTTGATAGATTCAGAAAGATTAAAATTAATAACTTCCCCATCAAATTCTATTGTCAAAGTCCCATTAAACTTATCAATCTTAGTGCGGGCAGTTTTCATGAAGGGGCGGCCAAGAAGAATTGGCAACGATTGGGAGTGGTTTGATTCTTCCACTTCCAGCACGTAGAAATCCGCCGGAAAGATTAAATGATTAACCTGCACTAAAACATCTTCTAAAACACCCTTTGGATAGGCATTAGATCTATCGGCCAATTGAATAATCACACCATCATTTTTTAACTCACCTAGGTTCATAGATGCATAAATTGAGTAAGGCATAACATTAATAGATGCATCTAAGTCTAGCATGGCATGTTCAAAACGATTATTGCCAATAACACAAGGAATTGTAAAACTACCCGGATCTTTGCATTTAGGGGGCAATTTACGTTGCAAGATGGCTGAGACATTTTCACTTACCTTTACAACCTCTTTGTTTGAAATTATCTTCCAAGTAGTGCAAAGTTCTTTTAAAAGCTTAGCATAACTTGGAACTTGCTTAATTGCATCCAAAAGTGGTATATTGACTTGTACTTTTCTAAATGTCTCCTAAATGTCCTTTTCAGCCTCCTCCTTCTTTGTTTGCTTGAATCTACGAGGAAATGGTACATTTGGAGGAATAACATTAGAAATAATCGAATTTGGAACCTCCTTACCCTTAGAAGCCGAATGGTGTTGTTTGGGTGGCTGCGGCATGGGTGGTTTTACCTTTGCCATGGCTTGCTCTTACTCCCCCTCCTCGAATTGCAACTTTTCGTCCTCCGTTGGGGCTGATTTAGAGGGTTGTGAGGCCGTTCCAACTTGTTTTCCACTTCGCAACATGATTGCTTTGGCAGATTCGAATCCTACTTTTGCGTTGACAACGTTTGAAATAGGCAACTTGCCTTGCTCTCTAAATTGGCCCATGAACTCCGCAATCTGCCCTACTTGCTTTTCTAATTCATCAACCTTTTTGTCCCTATTTTGCATTCCCTACGCCATAGAAGTTAGTAATTGAAAATTTTGGTCATTTTCTATGGACGAACCTGATTTGGGTTGTGTAGGTTGTGCTTGGGGTGGTGTGGGTGCATATGGCCTTTGGTAGAATCCTGGAGGTTGCTGCCTAAATGTGCTTTGTTGTTGGGGTTGTTGTGGCTCCCTCCATTTGAAATTTGGATGATCTCTCAAACCGGGATTGTATGTGTTAGAGAAAGGATCACTCCTTGGTTTGTTTTGGCTCCCATAACCCACGACATTGGTAGATTCCCACCCTCCGTTCTCAATCAATTGAGGGCACTTGTCCGTGAGATGTCCATTCATGGAGCACACGCCATAAACAGCCACACTTTGTACCTCTGGTATTTCAACCACCTGCGAAAGAAGGGAAGTAAGATTAGCCATTTGATTTTGAAGTTCGGAAATAGCACTTACCTCATTAACTTGTTGCTGCTGTGGTATGTCTCCTTGACCAACGCCTTCGTATTGTTGAGCATTCAAAGCTCGGTTGGCAATGAGAGTCTTGGCGGTCATAGGTGTTTTGTCCATTAAAGCTCCACTCACTGAGGCGTCTAGCATTTGGCGTTCAATTGGTAGAAGCCCTTCGTAGAAAGATTGAAGAAGAAGCTCCTCCTTCATTTGGTGTTGTGGACATGAAGCAACAAGAGTTTTAAAACGTTCATAGTAAGTTGGAAATGATTTACCTTGATTTTGCTGAATGCCACTAATCCTTTTGCGTAAAAGAATGACTCGGGAAGTTGGAAAAAACTTCTCCAAAAATGCCCTTTTCATACTCTCCCATGATGTGACAGTTCCGGGGGCTAGTTCATACAACCAATCTTTAGTCTTTTCCAAGAGAGAAAAGGGAAAAGCCTTTATCTTTAAAATGCTCCCATGAACATTCACCGGGGTCATTGATGTGATAAAAGATATCACTCAAATTAAACCCTCTTTTTGACAATTGTAGTATAGATATAAGTAGGGATCGTTCTAGGCCGGGAATTAGGAGGGATTGCTAATCTAATGAAAATTGACTCAAAGATGTAAAAATATGCTTTAAAACATGTAAACAAACTCAAAAGACTCTTAACTAAATTTGGATGACTCAAAACAAACTTAAAAGACTCAAAACAATAAAAAAGACTCAATTTAGACTCTAAGACTTAATTTGGGCGAAAATACAATTATTTTTTACTCAAAAGACTCAAAAACACACTTTTGGACAAATTTGGAACAAGTAAGTAAAGGGGATTTGATTTTGGACGAATTTAAAAGAAAAACAAGTGAATCAAAAACTTAAAACAGATTTTGACGAAATTAAGAAAAACCAATGGATGATGAAATAGCCAAGGGATACTTCTCCACACATGATACATTCAAACATAAATTGATTTCCAGTTGCTTTTCCGATAAACCATGAACCTCAACACCCCAGATTAACCGTGACATCACTAATTAACCCTCAGATTTCCCTTAAGTTAGTGGATTGGATGACATCATATGACAAACCAAAGCATTCTTCAAAAGTCTCCTACATGACATCATAATAGAGATACAATCAAAGATCATTACGTTCAATGGAAATCATAAGTATTGACAAAGCACTTGTAACTATGACATCATGATACTCATGCTAGGAATTTACTTAACATGATTGTGAAAACAACCTTAACTACTTGTGAATATAAGTTCGTGACGATTACGTGAAACTCCCTTATATTCTAGCACCAAATTTGAGCATGCAAATTAAGTAGGCCTCCCTAATCGGCATACAAGAATAAGTTATCCATCAAACGGTTAAGTAAATTGCATTCACAATTTATGAAATCACAACTGGAATTTATCAACTCATATTATAAACGTAATCATGGTTTCAAAGCATCCCTAGGCTAAAACGAGTTTAGCCTCTCATATTCATAACAAAACAAAGGAAAATAGAATTAAACATTGAAAACAAAAGATAGATTACACCTAAAAACGTTCCAACACTCCAACTTGAATGCACAAACGTCCAAGGCTTCGTCTTTCTTCTCTTTTTCCTTGCAAAGTCACGGCACAAAAGTCTAGAGTGGTTTTGTGGAGGATTTTCTGGGTTTTGAATGGATTTAGGAGAGTAGGGTGGTGCGGCAAGGGTTAAGGAGGGTGTATGGAGGCTTGGATGAAGGTATGGAAGTAGGAGAATGGTGGAAAGTTTGATGGAAGGTTGCGGCAAAGGTTAAGGTTTCTGAGTGAATGAAGGCCGGTTGTGTGGAAGGGTGATTAGGTTTTAATAAAGGTGCGGCCTTGGGTATTTATATGGAAGAAAGAATCCTAAGGCTTTATTACTTAGTTTAGGAAAGGAATTAACTCCAAATCCTTAAAGAAAAGGAAACACAAAGTCAGAAAATAAAAAGGAAAGGCATGTAACTTGCGGCCTAGGAGTGCAAGAAAGGGAATGTGCTTTATTTCTGAAATTAGGCAAGGATTTTGGAATAGAAAAAGGTATGTGAGTTATGGCTGAGTTTGATATGAAAAAGGAATGTGTTTTAATGCTTTAGAATAGGAAAGAAGGCCCTCCCTTGCACGGCAAGGAAGGGAAACACCAAGGGAATGCACGGCATGGTATTTAGGTTGCAAGGGAACTTTGTTTTGTGTGCTAAAGTACATAAGGTGCCATCAAACTTGCTGGAATTCAAGGACATTTAGGATTAGGAAAGGTTAAACCAAAATAGGAAACCTTAGCTTAACTTTCCTTCTCCAAGTAGGAAACCTTCTTTGACTAGGATTCCTCATTTGATTAGGAATCGTCTTGTGATTAGGAATCCTAACTCCTTTAGGTCTTCAATTTCGTCCATTCCTTTTGCTCCAAGCATAAGCCATCCATTCCAAGTCCAATTTTGCTCCAAAATGCTCCAAAATGCACCTTTTTGCTTCCTTAGCCATGTGAACCTAAAAACACACGAAAATGGCTTAAACTACTAAAACAACTATGAATTAACAACATAAAAGCACGAAAACAAGCTAAGTCGCCTAAATATGCTCCTATCAAATTCCTTCACACTTAGCTTTTGCTACTCCTCGAGCAAAACAAAACAAAATAAACCATAAACAAAACAAAACACATTCTAAACCTTCCAACATGTACCTCAGGGATTTCCAACGAACATGACACATTACAGAACATCATTCCCACGATTTTTAGCTTTCTTTACACTTCAACAAACACTTAACCATAGTTACCACTTATCAGTTCATATTTAATCAATTAAAACAATGTTTTGAATGTAGTAACATGCCTTAGAGAGTTCCCTCAATTCCTCACTAGAATGCACTCTATTTTCACACAGATTTTCTAACTTCACACCCTGCACTAGTTATATGTGAGAAGATTGATTTAGATATGAAGACTAACACTCACATATGTTATATCAAAGAAAGCATTTTCTGGATTTATGACAATGACATGAATATGATCTCATGAGTGGAATGCTACTACTTAGAATGAGAACCAGTGATTCCATATGCTCATACCAAATTCAAACTCCACATATTAAACACATAACATCAAGATAGAAGTTGAGGGTTGTAACGGGGCTAAGGGTATTGGCTAACAAAGAAAGGTATAGGATAAACGAAGGTTCTTAAAACAATAGGAAGCAAAGTAATGAAATTGACACTTAACTCACTTTTGATGGCAGAAATTAACTTTTAAACACAAGGGAAGATTCATGCAACATTTAGGGTCAAATTCAAACTTTTGGACCCTTCCTTCAATAACCAACACTTGTGAGACCACTCTCACTTATTTTTCAACTCTTTTTCTTTCTTTTCATCACTTTTCTATTTTCTTTTTATTTTTCCATGAAATTTTTTCTTTATTTCCTTCTTTTGCCGTGCCCTATCATCTTCCCCCACACTCGTTTTCTGCAATATATTGATCAAAAGGAGTACATTCTATGTCATGCTTTACTATCCTTTAAGAACAAGGGTATGGCAAGTCCTAATCTAGGCTAGGTAAGGATAGTGTGGCTAACAAAGAAAATAGGCTTGAAATAGCTCAAAAGGGGTAATCCTACAATACATATGAAAAGGGTTAGGCTTTTTGGCTTTGGCTTGACTGACAACTTCATCTTATTGTATGTTATGCAATCAATATCATGCTTTGAATGAAATGGGCATGAGTTCTAGTATTTGGAACTATAATGACATACATTCCAAGTAGCAACCAAGCAAAGAATGATGAGATCATGCAACGACTTTAGAAAACAAGAAATCACAGATTATACTCTCCAAAGAACGTTATAGGCTCAAGTCTCTCAAGGATGTTGCTTTAGTTTGAGTTCCTTCCTTCAAGCATGTTACAAAACTGATTTTCTCTTTGTAATTACATGTGAATTCATAAGCTATAACCATAACCAAGCATAAATCAACTTCCAGCCATGTTTACAACATTCTTTAATAGTCATACAATTAAAAACCAAATCCTCATCATTGTGTTGGAAGGTAACCTAAGACACAAACAAACACACAAAAACAACTTTAAAACAACTCTTCTTGGGTTTTTCAAAACTGTTTTGTAATTTTTTTGTAAGTTTTCGGATTTTCTGAACAAAAGACATGAAAACACTTCAAAACACTCTAAAAGCACTTAAAAACCGTGAGAAACAACATTATAAGTGATAGGTGATAAAATCCCACGAAAATCATGTAAAATCATGCAAAAGCAACTTGTTTCCCCCCCCCCCACCACACACTTAAATCAAACATTGTCCTCAATGTTTCAAACAAAGACTCACATTCAAACAAACAATATAAACTAACTAACATGACGAGATAGAAACAATAAAGAGATAGAGAGTTAGGAACACAAATATGATTTTGTGGCATGAATTGGTGAATTTCCCAAATCCGCTCTAGTTGAATGCATGGGTTGCCTCCCAAGAAGCGCTTGCTTTAACGTCTTGCAGCCGGACGAACATTCTTCTTAGCCTCAATTGGAGCCCACGACATGGAGAGTGATGTCCTCCACAACCTGCCCTTCAACATTTGCATAATAGGGCTTTAAACGATGCCCATTCACCTTGAATTCTTGGCCATTCCTCAAGCTTTGGATTTGAACTGCGCCATATGGAAAAACATTAGTAACAACAAAAGGCCCAATCCACTTAGAACGTAACTTACCAGGAAATAAACGAAGGCGAGAATTAAAAAGTAAAACTTTTTGCACTATGGAGAATGTTTTGCTTCAGATCATCTTGTCATGGAAAGCTTTAGTCTTTTCCTTGTAACTGCAAGCATTCTCATATGCTTCACGCTTAATCTCCTCAAGTTCATTCAATTGCAACTTTCTATGCATTCCAGCCGCATCTATGTCCATGTTGAATGTCTTGATCGCCCAATGAGCCTTGTGTTCTAACTCCATGGGGAGATGACATGGCTTGCCATAGACTAGCCGAAAAAGGGACATCCCTATGGGTGTTTTGTAAGCTGTTCTATAAGCCCATAATGCATCCTCCAAACCCACGCTCCAATCTTTTCTTGTTGGCCCAACGGTCTTCTCCAACATTTGCTTGATTTCTCTATTGGACACCTCGGCTTGGCCATTGGTTTGAGGATGGTAAGGTGTTGAAACCTTATGTGTGACTTGATACTTCTTGAGCAATGCCTCGATGGTACGATTGCAAAAGTGAGACCTTCCATCACTAATAAGCACTCGAGGCATCCTAAATCTAGCAAAGATGTTAGTTTTTATAAAATCTGCAACAACTCGAGAATCATTAGTACGGGTGGCCTTGACTTCCACCCATTTTGAGACATAATCCACCGTAAGCAAAATATAAGTAAAACCAAACGAAGATGGGAAAGGGCCCATGAAATCAATGCCCCAAACATCAAAAATTTCAACATTAAAGATGGGTGTTTGCAGCATTTGGTCCCTTGCACCTATATTTCCCATTCGTTGACAACGATCACAAGTTAAAGAAAAAGTTCTAGCATCTTTAAAGATTGTAGGCCAATAAAAACCACATTCTAACACCTTAAGGGCAGTGCGTTGTGTGCCAAAATGTCCACCACATGCATAAGTGTGACAAAAGGTTAGAATCGAATTAAACTCACAATCATGCACATAACGACGAACAATCTGATTTGCACAAAACTTCCACAAATATAGGTCATCCCATACATAAAACCGTGCCTCTTTCTTTAGTTTGTCACGTTGGTGCCTAGCTATGGTACTTGGAACACGTTTTGACACCAAAAAGTTCACCAAATCAGCATACCAAGGTTCACATACCTTAAAGGACAGCAATTGCTCATTAGGGAATGTCTCTTGGATGGGTAAAGAGTCCTCATTGCACACCAAATGACTTAGATGGTCAGCAACCACGTTCTCACTCCCTTTCTTGTCTCGAATTTCAATGTCAAACTCTTGGAGAAGAAGCATCCATCGAATTAGCCTTGGTTTGGCCTCCTTTTTGGTGAATAAGTACCTTAAAGCTGCATGGTCAGAATATACAATCACTTTAGTGCCAAGTAAATATGAACGAAACTTATCTAAAGCAAACACAACGACAAGAAGTTCTTTTTCAGTGGTAGAGTAGTTTAATTGAGCATCATTTAAGGTCCGGGAAGCATAATATATGACATGTGGTTGCTTATTCTTCCTTTGGCCCAAAACAACCCCTATTGCGTAATCGGATGCATCACACATTAGCTCAAAAGGCAACGTCCAATTTGGTGGAATGATAATGGGTGCCGTGGTAAGCATGTCTTTGAGATGCTTGAATGCCTTCTCACACTCCTCGTTGAACTCAAAAGCCACTTCTTTTTGTAGGAGACGGCATAGGGGTTGTGCAATCTTGGAGAAATCCTTGATAAATCGCCTATAGAATCCTGCATGGCCAAGAAAAGAACGAACCTCTCTAACCGAAGTAGGAGAGGGTAAGTAACGTACAAGATCTATTTTAGACTTATCAACTTCAATTCCTTTTTCAGAGATGATATGACCCAAAACTATGCCTTGTTTGACCATAAAATGACATTTTTCCCAATTCAAAACAAGGTTAGTTTCCATGCATCTTTTCAAGATTAAAGTAAGATTATGCAAACAATCATCAAATGAGTCCCCAAAAACACTAAAATCGTCCATAAACACTTCAATTATTTTCTCAACATAATCCGAGAATATACTTACCATGCATCGTTGGAAAGTGGCCGGTGCATTGCATAAACCAAATGGCATACGACAATATGCAAAAGTACCAAATGGACAAGTAAAGGTGGTCTTTTCTTGATCATCCGGCGCTATGACAATTTGATTATAACCCGAATAACCATCAAGAAAGCAATAAAAGGATTCACCGGCTAACCTTTCAAGCATTTGATCGATGAATGGCAAAGGAAAGTGATATTTCCTTGTTGCGGCATTTAGCTTCCTATAGTCAATGCACATTCTCCAACCGGTTTGAATGCGTGTGGGCACAAGTTCATTCTCTTCATTCTTCACCACCGTGACTCCGGACTTCTTGGGAACCACCTGGATCGGTGAAACCGAAAAACTATCCGAGATAGGATAGATGATGCCACAATCAAGTAATTTGATGATTTCCTTCTTCACGACTTCCATCATTGGTGGGTTGAGTCGACATTGGGCTTCCCTTGATGGTTTGGCGCCTTCTTCCATGAGAATTCAATGCATGCATGTGGTAAGGCTTATGCCTTTGATATCGGCCAAAGTCCACCCAATGGCCGTCTTGTGCTCTTTGAGAACCCTCACCAATTTCTCCTCTTCTTGTACCGTGAGTGATGATGCCATAATGACGGGCAATGTGTCTTGCTCACCCAAGAACACATACTTCAAGTGATTTGGCAACGGTTTAAGCTCAAGGGTATGTGGTTGTTCTATAGAAGGAAGCAACTTGTTAGTTGAAATTGGAATTGAGATTGGACTAGGGGACTTACCTTGGAGTCGTGGCAATGACTCTAGGGCTGCCATGGTCTCAATTACTTCCTCATCAAAGGCCACGGCATGGTAGTGCAACTGTGTGCCGTGGGTTGCTATGGTGGCAGCCATGTGATCCTTCACATCTATGCCATTTGTAATGACTGTTTCAAGTGCATCTCCATGTAATTGATCAAGGTGTGCCTGCGCGAAAGAATCAAGAATATCAATAGAGAAACATGAGTGATCATCATTAGGAAATCTCATAGTTTCAGAAATATTAAAATCAATCACTTCCCCATCAAATTCCATTGTTAAAGTGCCTTTAAACACGTCGATCTTAGTTTGGGCCGTCTTCATGAATCGCCTCCTATGAAGAAGCGGCAAGGATGGAGCATGGGTGGTTTCTTCCATCTCAAGAACGTAGAAATCTGCCGGAAAGATCAAATTGTTCACCTGCACTAAGACATCTTCCAATACGCCCTTTGGATAGGCATTAGATCTATCGGCCAACTGAATAATCACACCATTATCTTTCAATTCACCAAGGTTCATGGAAGCATAAATAGAGTATGGCATGACGTTAATTGAAGCTCCTAAGTCTAACATTGCATGTTCGAACTTAGTTTGGCCAATAATACAAGGAATTGTAAAGCTACTGATACGATCATATTTAGGCGACTTAGTTAGCTTGTTTTCGTACATTAATGTTGTTAGTTCATAGTTATTTTAGTAGTTTAAGCCATTTTCGTGTGTTTTTAGGTTCATATGGCTAATGAAGCAAAAAGGTGCATTTTGGATAAAAATTGGGCTTGGAATGGATAGCATATGCTTGGAGCAAAATGAATGGGCGAAATTGAAGACCTAAAGGTGTTAGGATTCCTAATCAAAGAAGGATTCCTAATCTAAGAAGGATTCCTAATCAAAGAAGGATTCCTAATCAAAGAAGGATTCCTAATCTAAGAAGGATTTCTAATCAAAGAAGGATTCCTAGTCAAAGAAGGTTTCCTACTTGAAGTAGGAAAGTTAAGCCAAGGTTTCCTATTTTTGTTTGACCTTTCCTAATCCTAATCTTTCCTACTTAATTTCCAGCTATCAAAAGGGGTTCGTAATCAATTTGGGACACTTCAATATATGTCCTAAAAGCTCTAATCCCAGTCCAAGATGGAGCCGCACCTTTCTTACCATTTTCTTCCAAAATCTGCCACATATCTTCTTTCCCCTTTTATTCTAGTCAATGCCGCAACTTTCCTTTCCTTTTCCTCTTAGAATTCTGATTTGTTACCCTTTTTCCTTGAGGATTTGGAGCTAAAAACCTTCCCAAATTAATTACTTATTGCCTTAACCTTTCTCCCTCTATATATACATAATCTGCTGCACATATTGGAGATTCTAGACAGCCATACACATCCATACGAATTATTCCTTATTCTCCCCATTCATTCAGCCATCATCCACCCTCTACCACCATCCAACCTATCCATCCATCACCATAATTCATACCCAAACACCCTTGTGCCGCAACAAAGAAGGAGAAAGAAGATAGGAGAAGCCTTGGACGTTTTGGCCATTCAAGCTTGGATTGTTGGAGCGTATCTAGGTGTATTCAATCTTTGTTTTCAATGTTTAATTTATATTCTCTTTGTTTTGTTGTAAACATGAGGAGCTAAACTTGTTTTAGCTAGGGGAGGCTTTGAAACCATGATTATATTTGCAATATGAATTGATTAATTCCAGTTGTGATTTCATAAATTGTGAATGCAATTTACTTAACCGTTTGATGGATAACTTATTCTTGTTTGTTGATTAAGGGTGCACACTTAGTTTGCATGCATGAATTTGGGGCTAGAATATAAGGGAGTTTCACATAATTGTTACAAACTTATATTCACAAGTAGTTAAGGTTGTTTTCACAATCATGTTAAGTAAATTCCTAGCATGAGTATCATGATGTCATAGTTACAAGTGCTTTGTCAATACTTATGATTTTCATAGAAGTAATGATCTTTGATTGTATCTCTATTATGATGTCATATAGGGGACTTTTGAAGAATGCTTTGAGTTGTCGTATGATGTCATCCAATCCAATAACTTAAGGAAAATCTGAGGGTTAATTAGTGATGTCACGGTTAATCTGGGGTGTTGAGGTTCATGGTTTATCGAAAAGCAACTGGAAATCAATTTGTATGCAAGTGTGTCATGTGTGGAGAAGGACCCTCTAGCTAGCTAATCACCCATCCATATCCCCAAATTCATCCAAACCTTGTTTATGTCTTTTAGTTAATTGTTTTTATGTTAAATTCGTCAAAAACCCAATCCCCTTTATTTAGTTGTGTCAAATCTGTCCTAATTAGTGTTTTTGAGTGTTTTGAGTCAAAACCAAACCTATTTTCGTCCAAATTGAGTCCTAGAGTCTAGTTTGAGTCTTTTTTATTGTTTTGTGTTGTTTTGAGTCTTTTAAGTTTGTTTTGAGTCATATAAGTTTAGTTAAGAGTCTTTTGAGTTTGTTTAAGTGTTTTAAAGCATATTTTTGTATCTTTGAGTCAGTTTTCATTAGATTAGCAATCCCTCCTAATCCCCGGCCTAGAACGATCCCTACTTATATCTATACTACAATTGTCAAAAAGAGGGTTTAATTTGTGTGCTATTATATATCACATCAAATTTTTGGCGCCATTGCCGAGGATTAGCAACTTTGCTAATCCCCCGTTGTTTCCCTTTGTTTCTGTTTATGTATTTTAGTTTTAGTTTCTGATTTGTGTTTTGTTTTTGTTGATTTTAGGTACTAGAGAAGCAAGACATGGTGCTTGCTAATATTCAAGCTCAAATAGCGAATCTTACTTCTCTTTTGTCACAAATGCAAAGAGTTGGTACATTTGATCATAATCAATCAAGGAACGACATGTTGTCCAATACTTACAATTCAGATTGGAGTGATCATTCAAACTCTATGTGGTGGGAATCTCAACAAGTTCAACAAGAAGGATATTGGTAGCCATATGAGGAGTTCTATTCAAGCCCTATGCAGCCACCAAACCTGCCCAAACAAATTCAGGTTCGTCTTTGTATAATGATACGTTTCTTAAGTTACTTACCAATTTGTCTCAGGGGCAAGAGAATCAAGACAAAAGGTTGGACCACTTGGAAAAGCAAATTGGGCAGATCGCGGAGTTCGTAGGACAATTTCAAGACCAAGGCAAACTCCTTAGTTCAACCATTGCAAATCCAAATGTAAGATTTGAAACTGCCAAGGAAATCATCTTGAGAAGTGGCAAGGAGGTTGGAACGGACCCTCAACCATCAAAATCAAATCATAAAGAAGATGAAAGATTGCAATTTGAGGAAGATGAATACACCCAACCCACGGCCAGGGTGGAAACACCTTTGCCGCAGGCACCTATTGCTCCTATGCCATCCAATTTAGGTAAGGTTGTTTCAAATTTGATTAATTCTAACCCCATTCCACCCAATATCCCTATTTCTTGCAGGTTCATGATTTCCAAGGAAGAAGAAAGTGAAAAAGACATCTTGGAAACCCTTCTAATAGGAGCATATTTAGGCGACTTACTTAGCTTGTTTTCGTGCATTTATATTGTTAATTCATAGTTGTTTTAGTAGTTTAAGCCATTTTCGTGTGTTTTTAGGTTCATATGGCTAAGGAAGCAAAAAGGTGCATTTTGGAGCATTTTGGAGCAACATTGGACTTGGAATGGATAACTTATGTTTGGAGCAAAAGGAATGGACGATATTGAAGACCTAATTGAGTTAGGATTCCTAATCACAAGAGGATTCCTAATCACAAGAGGATTCCTAATCAAATGAGGAATCCTAGTCAAAGAAGGTTTCCTACTTGAAGTAGGAAAGTTAAGCCAAGATTTCCTATTTTGGTTTAATCTCTCCTAATCCTCAAAGACTCCATATTTCAGCAATATCAAAGGCTCCTACCTATTCTAGGTCACAAAACAATATCCCTTGCAACCTTAAGTCATGCCGTGTGTCCCCTTTATGTTTCCCTTCCTTGGCGTGCAAGGAAGGGCCTTGTTCCCTATTCTAACTACTTAAACACTTTCCTTTTTCATACCAAACTCAGCTATAACTCACATACCCTTTTATTTTCCTAAGTCCTTACCTAATTTCAGAAAATAAATGACATTCCCTTTCTTACAAACCTTTGCCGCAAGTCACCTTCCTATTCCCTTCAATTTCTGATTTTGTGTTTCTTATTCTTGAAAGATTTAGAGTTAATTCCTTTCCTAAACTAAGAAATAAAGCCTTAGGGTTCTTTCTCGCTTATATAAACCCCTATGCCGCACCTTTAGAAGGCTAATCTCCCTTCCACACAACCTGCCTCCATCCACATTGGTTCGTATGCATATATCATGTGTGGAGAAGGACCCTCTAACTAGCCTTTTACCCATTTATTTTACCTAAATTCGTTTTTCAAAAGTGTTTTCTACTAAGTTTTTGTTTTGAGTCTAAAATTCGTCAAAAACAATCCCCATGTTATTTAATCTTTATATTTGAGTCAAAACTTGTTTTCCTTGAGTCTTTTGAGTCAAGTCAAGTCCTATTTTCGTCCAAAACCTTTATTGAGTCTAAAAGTGAGTCTTTTTGAGTATTGGTTGCTGTTTTAAGTGTCTAAAGTTAGTTTTGAGTCCATAGAGTCTAGTTTAGTGTTTTTGAGTCTTATTTACATAGATTATCATCCTTAGTTAATCCCCGGTCTAGAACGATCCCTACTTACATATCTACTACAATTGTCACAAATAGGGTTTAATTTGTGTGTCAAGTTAATTTTCACATCAGAATGGATAGCATATGCTTGGAGCAAAAGGAATGGGCGAAATTGAAGACCTAAAGGTGAGGATTCCTAATCTAAGAAGGATTCCTAATCAAAGAAGGATTCCTAATCAAAGAAGGATTCCTAGTCAAAGAAGGTTTCCTACTTGAAGTAGGAAAGTTAAGCCAAGGTTTCCTATTTTTGTTTGACCTTTCCTAATCCTAATCTTTCCTACTTAATTTCCAGCTATCAAAAGGGGTTCCTAATCAATTTGGGACACTTAAATATATGTCCTAAAAGCTCTAATCCTAGTCCAAGATGGAGCCGCACCTTTCTTACCCTTTTCTTCCAAAATCTGCCACATATCTTCTTTCCCCTTTTATTCTAGTCAATGCCGCAACTTTCCTTTCCTTTTCCTCTTAGAATTCTGATTTGTTACCCTTTTTCCTTGAGGATTTGGAGCTAAAAACCTTCCCAAATTAATTACTTATTGCCTTAACCTTTCTCCCTCTATATATACATAATCTGCTGCACATATTGGAGATTCTAGACAGCCATACACATCCATACGAATTATTCCTCATTCTCCCCATTCATTCAGCCATCATCCACCCTTGATAGGAGCATATTCATGCGACTTAAATGGCTTGTTCTCGTTCATTTACGTTATGTTTCTTTAGTTATTTTAGTACTTTAAGCTATTTTCGTGTGTTTGTAGGTCCAAAGGGCTAAAGGAGCAAAAAGATGCATTTTGGAGACTTTTGGAGCACTTTTGGGCTAAGGATGGATAGCTTATGCTTGGAGCCAAAGTGTTGGACGAAATTGAAGACCTAATTGAAGACCAAAGTGTTGGAACCTTGTTCCCTTTAGTTTTAGGACATTTAAACCTTTCCTAATCCCATTCATCAACACATGCATCCACATGCATTCACCCTTTAAACCATTAAATCCACATGCTTTCCTATTCAATTAAATCAGCCACATGCATTCATCATCATAACCTAGCTGTCATTCCACTTCATTGCACATGCATCTTCAAATAAATCAGCCATTCCACATGCATATTCAACCTAGCTGTCATTGCACATGCATTCACTCTTTAATTCACATGCATTTACTCTTTAATTCACATGCAAAACATCCCATTCCATCTCCCATTTCAGATTGCATTCCATAATCATTCACTCACCGTTAATCCACATGCATCTTCCATAAATCAAATCAGCCACATTCACCACCACATTCACTCACCACAAACATTCCACATGCATTCATCAACATATCTAGTTGTCACTCACATGCATTTCCTTCATCATTTCTGATAGGAGCATATTCATGCGACTTAAATGGCTTGTTCTCGTGCATTTACGTTATGTTTCTTTAGTTATTTTAGTACTTTAAGCTATTTTCGTGTGTTTGTAGGTCCAAAGGGCTAAAGGAGCAAAAAGATGCATTTTGGAGACTTTTGGAGCACTTTTGGGCTAAGGATGGATAGCTTATGTTTGGAGCCAAAGTGTTGGACGAAATTGAAGACCTAATTGAAGACCAAAGTGTTGGAACCTTGTTCCCTTTAGTTTTAGGACATTTAAACCTTTCCTAATCCCATTCATCAACACATGCATCCACATGCATTCACCCTTTAAACCATTAAATCCACATGCTTTCCTATTCAATTAAATCAGCCACATGCATTCATCATCATAACCTAGCTGTCATTCCACTTCATTGCACATGCATCTTCAAATAAATCAGCCATTCCACATGCATATTCAACCTAGCTGTCATTGCATATGCATTCACTCTTTAATTCACATGCAAAACATCCCATTCCATCTCCCATTTCAGATTGCATTCCATAATCATTCACTCACCTTTAATCCACATGCATCTTCCATAAATCAAATCAGCCACATTCACTACCACATTCACTCATTGCCGTGCACATTCACTCACCACAAACATTCCACATGCATTCATCAACATATCTAGTTGTCACTCACATGCATTTCCTTCATCATTTCCAACCCACATGTCCCTTTAATCATTCAAACATACACCCATTCACCACCAGAAATCATCCTTGCCATGAGTTCCCATCAGATTTCCATCATATTCACATGCATTCCATCCTTTAAAACATTGCACATGCACTCCCTTTAATTAATTAAGCCACATGCACTCCCATCCATTTCATCATTGCAGCCAACACATGCTTTCACATGCATTTTCAGATTGTCCCCTTGCACATGCAGCCACATATTCATTGCACATGCAATTCCAACCCACATGCATCCTTTAATCATTCAAACATGCAGCCACATTCCCTCCTAGCTGTCATGTTCCCCCCATTTCACCTATAAATAAGCATCCATTGCATTCATTCTAATTCAATTCGTCCATATTCAGAAAATCATCCAAAACACCACTCCAACCACTCCCCATCCCTCCAAAACACTTCACACTATCCCAAAACTCACCTTAGACCTTGTGATACAACAACGAGGAAGAGAAGAGTGCCTAAACGTTCATACAATTCAAGTTTGAGTTGTTGGAATGTTTAGGTGTTTCTTTGATTTCAAAGTTATGAGGAACTAAACCCCCCTTGGCTAGGGGGGGATTCGAAATATATGTTTATGCTTGCATTTTGATTTGATTACTTCTAATTGCGTTTCATAAGTTGTGGATTCAATTTGTTTAACCGTTTGATTGATAACTTATTTATGTATGTTTATTGAGAATGCGCGCTTAATTTTCATGCATGAATATGACGCTAGAATATAAGTGAGTTTCACCTAATCGTTATGAACTTATATTCACAAGTAGTGGAGGTTGCTTATAAACAATCGCGTTAAACGAATTCTTGGCATAAGTTTCATGCGTATTCCATAGTAACGAATGCCTCGTCGATGTTTATGATTTCCGTTGAACTTAATGATCTTTGTTGAATGTCTCTATCATGCGTATTCCATAGTTACGGACTTTGATTAGGAATAATTTGGTTGTAATGCGTATTCCATTCAATCCAATGAATCTAGGGAAATCTGAAAGTTAATTTAAGCGAACCTAATTAACTTGGAGCATTGAGAATTCATGGTTTATTGAAATGCAATTGGAAATCGTTTTATTATGCAAGTGTAACATGCATGGAGATGAACCCCTTAGCTATTCTATCATCCATTCATTCCATTTCATCATATTCATATTTACATTCTGTTTTAATTGCAATTTGTTCATTTAATTTAATTTCGTATAAACCTCAATCCCCCTTTACTTTAGTGTCCAATTTAGTTAGAAAGTGTCTTAGTTTGTGTTTCTAAGTGTTTTGAATCAATTTATTAACCAATTTCGTCCAAAGTAGTCAAAGTGCTCAAAACTGCCCAGATTGTGTTTTTAAGGCAGTTTTGAGTGTTTTGGTGCTGTTTTGAGTCTTTTAGTTTGTTTGAGTGTTTTAAAGTTTAGTTTTGCATTCTTTGAGTCTAGTTTAGTGTTTTATATTGTGTTTTTACGTTTTTGAGTCAAATCCAAGTGATTAACAATCCCTCCTAATCCCCGGTCCAGAACGATCCCTACTTATACTTATACTACAATTGACAAAAAGAGGGTTTAATTTGTGTGTCAAGTTAATTTTCGCATCAAATTTTGGCGCCGTTGCCGGGGATTAGTAAATTTGCTAATCTCTTGGATTGTTCGTTTCTGTTATGTATTTTAGTTTTAGTTTTTTATTTGTGTTTTGTTTGTTGATTTCAAGTACTAGAGAAGAACAACATGGCACTTGATAACGCTTCTCTTTTGTCACAGCTCATGGAACGGTCCCAAATGCAAAGCGTTGATATATTTGATCTTCAATCAAGGAATAACGTGTTTTCCAATACTTACAATTCAGATTGGAGTGATCATTCAAACTCTATGTGGTGGGAAGCTCAACATGTTCAAGAAGAAGGATATTGGCAGCCACCACAACCTCATATTCAATATGCCCAACCAAATTCAAGTTCGTCAATAGATTATAATCAAAAGCTTAATGAATTAATTTGTTTGGTGCAGGGCTCACAAAATCAAGTCAAGGAGGGCCAAAATCAAGACAAAAGGTTGGACCACTTGGAAATGCAAATTGGGCAAATCGCGGAGTTTGTAGGACAGTTTCGAGACCAAGGCGAACTCCCTTGTTCAACCATTGCAAATCCGAAGGGAGAATTTGAAACTGCCAAGGAAATCATGTTGAGAAGTGACAAGGAGGTTGGAACGGACCCTCAACCATCAAAATCAAATCACAAGGAAGAGGAATACACCCAACCCACGGCAAGGGTGGAAACACCTTTGCCGGAGGCACCTATTGCTCCAATGCCATCTAATTCAAGTAAGGTTGTTCCAAATTTAATTAATTCTAACCCCATTCCACCTAATATCCCTATTCCTTGCAGGTTCATGAATTCCAAGGAAGAAGAAAGTGAAAAAGACATCTTGGAAGCCCTTCCAAAGGTGCAAAGTAGGGAATTTCATGAATTCATCAAAGAGGACGTTCTTGAGGCAAACAACCCAAAAGAAGTTGAATTTTATGACACAAGACAAGGACCAATCCTCACATCAAATCTGTCCAAGGGCAAAGTTCCTGAAATGTTCAAAGAAGATGTGTTTATCCTTGAGTTCATGTCGGAGCACATAAGTAAGCCACCTCCTCCAATTTCAATTTTCTTTTATACTAACATGTTGTTAATGATTCAGGCATCCAATCTTGAATTTAAACCATTATCGGATCATTTCAAGTATCATCGCCCATTCAAAGATAAATTCCATGCCGATTGATTCAGAAAAAAAAAAAAAAAAAAAAAAAAAAATTAAAATAAACCAGATGTAGCCTTCACAGAGGTTGTTTGCTTGAGGCCCCACTACATGGCTTTACTCTTGAAGCGGAAGGCGTAGGAACAGAAGGCATCGGAACGGAAGGCATAGGAGTGGAAGGCATCGGAGGGGGAGGCATCGGAGCTAGAGCATTCCAGGCCTCAATACTTGGCCAAACGCTGGATGACCCAGGAAAAAGGTGCCTCTGGAGATAAGCCGAAAACCTCTGACGGTCGCTTTGAATCCGACCTTCAGACTCTTGCAGCTCATCAAGCTTCCTCTTCATGCTCGTCGAATAGTTGTTTGCAAGCACGTGCAAACTTCTATTCTCATACTTCAGTTGCTGGATCTCCTGCTTGAGACTTTCCACCTCTGCCATCAATGATTCCACCTGACGGGAGCGGGCAAGCAGGCGTTGGCCCATGTTGGACACAGAACTCGCACACTGAACACTAAGTGCGAGGGACTCTTGAACGGCCAACTCATCGGACCGTCCTGACAGCAGCCTACTATCTTTTGGAGTGAGGAGGTTCCTAGCTACTATTGTAGCTGTTGTGACATCCTGCATCACGGAGTCTTCACCTGTGAGAGGACCGTTAGAAGATAAGAAAGAAGGGCGCCATACGTTACCTTGACGCGGCGCAACCGGATCGCTGCTGAGACTCAAATCTAAGCTAAGGTTCGATGAGTTAGTCATTTTTCAAAGGTGTTCAGAGAAAAGGGGTGGATGGAGTTAATTCTCAAAGGGCCGGAGTCGATTTTCAAGAATGGGAAATCTTCAGAGTGTGTTTGTTGTGGTGATCGATAGCTCTATAAAAAGCCAAGGCGACGCGTCCACCGATTCAAAAAGCTGGAATTTCCGGCGTAATTTAGGCGACGTTTTCTCGGCTTTTCAGAAGACGCGTTCAACTTTGTCAAAAGATTTCTTCTTTTCAGACAACACGTGGAGGCCATCATCGCAACTACACATCTTCAGCCGACAAGCGCAAAGTTCGGCGACGTTTTCTCTGCTTTTCAGAAAACGCGTGCAGCTTTGTCAAAAGAGCCGCATCCGCACTACTACGTGTCGTTCAGAAAGTGAAGGGGCGTCGTTCAGAGATCGAAGAGGCGTCTGCTCAGAAATCGAAGAGGCGTTTTCAAAGATCGAAGAGGCGCCACTATTTCAAAAAGCCGGATTTGCGGGATCAAAACGTTTGTCGACAAGGGTAAAAGAACAATACCACCACTTGATATTATCTCTATATATGTCGACCTTCGTCTTTTATGACAAGGCAAACCTGAAGAAAAATGCCCAACTCTCCCTCACCTTTGAGAGCGCACTCCCAGCAAAGCCTTTTGAAATACTCAATTTTTTCTTCTTCCCCAAAGATGATACCGGATGCCTGGAGTACAGATGACCCAGGAGGAAACGGCAGATTGAAGTGTGCTGATTCATTCACCGCTTCTTCAAAAGCAAAGGTATCTCATATCATCAAGGTCAAAAGCAAAAGTATCTCATATCATGCTCTTTCCCTGTCTTTTTCTTTGTCCTTGTTGTTACTCGCATGGCAAAGTAAAAGAAGCAATCAGCCGGCACTTGGAGTCAGTCTTCCGATCTGGAGCCAACTGCCTGGAATCTATTCCTGATTGCTTACCTAGCGTTGCTCTCGAGTAGTCATCTTCAACGGTTGATACACTTCCGGAGAAGGGACCACTTCTGCAAAGGGGAGCGAGTAAGGCAAGTGAAAATGATACATTGAAGCATGTGGAGACAAACATAGGCTGAGTTATCCTCCAACCCTTTTCAATACGAATTGGAAAGATTGAACAAAGAAACAGACCAAAGGGGTAAGCTCAGACCTTCGGGGAAGACCAAAAGAATCCTCCAGCCCAGTAGCACAAAGGAAAATCAACAAGTGGAGGAGACCAAAAGAATCATGCAGCCCAGTTCAAGAGTATGCCTGTGGAATCACCAAGATCAATGCCTCAATGCAATCACCAAGGAGAAGAGGGAATTTACACTCCATAACCAGATTTGCGTCCCTAAACTCTTCTCTTTGTTAATTACATTCTGCCATGTTTAGTATGTTTAAATGCTTTTTGTGTGTTTACTTATGTTTTGTGTGAATCTATGCTTAAAACATTGAGGACAATGTTTGATTTAAGTGTGGGGGGGGTAACTAAAGTGTTTAGATGCAAATTCGTAGGGTTTTATCCACCATAACTTCTAATGTTGTTCCTTGCTGTTTTAAGGTGTTTTTAAGTTGTTTTAGAGTGTTTTAGTGTGTTTTGTTTTATAACTCCGAAAATCACATAAAAATTTGAAAAACATGTTTTAAAAAGCCTAAAAAGAGTGTTTTGAGTCGTTTTTGTGTGATTGTGTCTTAGGGTACCTTCCAACACAATGATAAGGATTTGGTTTGTAATTGCATGACTGTTAAAGAGAGTTATAAACATGGATAAAAGTTTGATTTACTCTTGGTATATACTTGGTTATGGTTATAATGTATGACTTCACATGCAATCATAAAAGAAAAATTCGTTTTTAACATGCTTGAAGGAAGGAACTCAAACAAACGCTACAACCCTGTGAGACTCGAGCCATTACCTTCTTTGGAGAGTTATAATCTGTGATTCTTTGTTTTCTAAAGTTGTTGCATGATCTCATTATTCCTTGCTTGGTTGCTACTTAGAATGCAATTGTATCATGATAGAACTAAATGCTAGAACTTATATCCGTTTCATTCAAAGCATGACATTGAATTGCATAATATATATCAAGATGAAGTTGTGTTGTTGCCACCATAGCCAAATAGCCTTACTTCCCATATTTCGTATATATTAGTTTTAACCCCGTTGAGCCTCGTTTAGCCTATTTTCTTTGCTAACCACATCACCCCTTACCTAGCCTAGAGTAGGACTTTCCTATACCCTTGTTCTTGAAGTATAGTGAGCATGACTTAAATGAATTCCTTTTGATTAATATGTTGCAGAAAATAAGTGTGGGGGAAGGGATTTTTGTGTGTATGTATGTGCCTAAGTCTTAAAGGAGGCACGGGAAAAAGAAAAAGAAAATGTGAGAAAAAGAAGAAGAAAAGAAAGAAAAAGAGTGAAAATAAGTGAGAATGGACTCACAAGTGTGATTGTTGAAGAAAGGGCCCAAAAAGTTTGAATATGGCCCTAAGTTTTGTGTGACTTCCCCTTGGGTGTTCAAAGTTGACTTCTGCGTTCTAAAAGGAATTCTAAGTGCCTAATTCAATACTTTGCTCACTATTGCTTAAAGAACGTTTGTTTTCCCTATCCTTTCTTTGTTAGCCAAACACCTTTAGCCCCGTTTCAACCCTTATGCTTCTATCTTGATTGTTATGTGTTCAATATGTGGAGTTTGGAATTGATATGAGCTTATGGTGTCACTGGTTCTCGATTCTAAGTAATAGCATTCCATTCATGAGATCATACCTAAAGATGCTTATTAACTCCAGAAATTGCTCTCTTTATGATACATATATGTGAGTGTTCGTTTTCATGTTTACATCAATCTTCTCACATATAACTAGTTTAGGGTGTGGAGTTAGAAAATCTGTGTGAAAATTGAGTGCATATCTTGTAAGGATTTGAGGGAATTCTCTAAGGCATGTTACTACATTCAAATCATGGTTTTAAATGCTTAATTGTGAACTAGTATGTGGTGACTATGAGTAAGAATGTACTTAAGTGTAAAGATGGCTAAAATCTATGGGAATAATGATTTTTAACTTGTCATGTGCATTGGAAATCCCTGAGACGATTGTTGGAAGGTGTAGGTTGTGTTTTGTTCGTTTTGTCTAGTTTCGTGTTCTTTTGTTGTTTTGTTTTGCTCGAGGACTAGCAAAAGATAAATGTGGGGGTATTTGATAGGAGCATATTCATGCGACTTAAATGGCTTGTTCTCGTGCATTTACGTTATGTTTCTTTAGTTATTTTAGTACTTTAAGCTATTTTCGTGTGTTTGTAGGTCCAAAGGGCTAAAGGAGCAAAAAGATGCATTTTGGAGACTTTTGGAGCACTTTTGGGCTAAGGATGGATAGCTTATGCTTGGAGCCAAAGTGTTGGACGAAATTGAAGACCTAATTGAAGACCAAAGTGTTGGAACCTTGTTCCCTTTAGTTTTAGGACATTTAAACCTTTCCTAATCCCATTCATCAACACATGCATCCACATGCATTCACCCTTTAAACCATTAAATCCACATGCTTTCCTATTCAATTAAATCAGCCACATGCATTCATCATCATAACCTAGCTGTCATTCCACTTCATTGCACATGCATCTTCAAATAAATCAGCCATTCCACATGCATATTCAACCTAGCTGTCATTGCACATTGATAGGAGCATATTTATGGTACTTAGTTGTGTTGTTTCCTTACACTTAGTGAGTTAATTACTATGTATTTCAGTCTTTTAAAGTATTTTCGTGTGTTTTTAGGTCCTAATGGCAAAAGGAGCAAGAAAGTGCATTTTGAGGCTATTTGGAGCATTTTTGGGCATGGATTGGATAGCTTAATCATGGAGCAAAGAGGATGGACGAAATTGAAGACTAGAAGAGCTAGGAAAGGCTACAAATCTGGTGGAAGAAGTTCTATTCCAATGAAGATAAGGAAGAAGCAAGAAACAAGGAACCTTATCCCACCTTATCCAAACCTTATCTTATCCTATCCTAGAAACCTTATCCTATCCTATCTCTAACATTATCCTTTTCTCTCCTATCCAAATCAGATTGGGACCTAAACCTAGCTACTTAGGGAGAATCAATTACACATTTAAGCACATAATTCAGTTTCTAGAAGCCTTATCCACTAAATTGCCGCAAGAACTCCATTCCTTGTAGGTTTAGGAATTACAATCCTTTTCCTACACAAATATCATGTATCCTTGGCCCTTTAGGTTTAGGAATCTGCCCTAAACCTTCCCTTCTAGAAACCTTATCTCAGCCCTATACATGTGCCGCACCAAAAACCTTCTAGAATCCCTAAATCCTAGCCGAATTCCCTATTTCCAATCCCCTTTGGTTTCTGCCTTAAGATACCCCTTTTTCAATAGGATTAGGCAATCCTTTTCCTACACTAAGTGTGCCAAAATAGCCTATATAAACAGCCTTGCCGTGCCATTTAATCATCACCATCCCTTCACACAACATTCATACATCCCTTCAGAAATCAACCCTTGCCGTGACCTTGCAACCACCCATCCATCATTCCCCTACTTCCATACATCCATCCCAACCTCCATACACCACCATAACCCCTTGCCGCACCACCATATATACCTAAAACCATCCAAAAACCAGAAAATCGTCCACAAACTCACCATAGACCCTTGTGCCGTGACCTAGCAAGGAGGAGGAGAAGGAAGACCAAGCCTTGGGCGTTTGTACATTCAAGTTGGAGTGTTGGACGTCTCTAGGTGTAATCTATCTTTTATTTTCAATGTTTAAATCTATATTGCTTTGTTTTGTCATGAACATGAGAGGCTAAACTCGTTTTAGCCTAGGGATGCTTTGAAACCATGATTACAATTATAATATGATTTGATTAATTCCAGTTGTGATTTCATAAATTGCGAATGCAATTTACTTAACCGTTTGATGGATAACTTATTCTTGTATGTTTATTAGGGAGGCCTACTTAATTTGCATGCTTGAATTTGGGGCTAGAATATAAGGGTGTTTCACATAATCGTCACAAACTTATATTCACAAGTAGTTAAGGTTGTTTTCACAATCATGTTAAGAAAATTCCTAGCATGCGTATCATGATGTCATAGTTACAAGTGCTTTGTCAATACTTATGGTTTCCATTGAACGTAATGATCTTTAACCGTATCTCTATTATGATGTCATGTAGGGGACTTTTTGAAGAATGCTTTGGGTTGTCGTATGATGTCATCCAATCCACTAACTTAAGGGAAATCTGAGGGTTAATTAGTGATGTCACGGTTAATCTGGGGTGTTGAGGTTCATGGTTTATCGGAAAAGCAACTGGAAATCAATTTATGTTAGAAAGTATCATGTGTGGAGAAGTATCCCTTGGCTATCCCATCATCCATTAGTTTTTCTTATTTTCGTCCAAAATCTGTTTTAAAGTTCTAAGACACTTGTTTCTTTTAAATTCGTCCAAAATCAAAACCCCCTTTCTTATTTGTTCCAAATCTGTCCAAAAGAGTCTTTTTGAGTCTTTAGAGTCAAAACCAAGTGTATTTTCGTCCAAATTAAGTCATAGAGTCTAAATTGAGTCTTTTTGGTTGTTTTTGGTTGTTTTGAGTCTTTAAAGTTTGTTTTGAGTCATATAAGTTAGTAAGAGTCTTGTGAGTCTATTTAAAGTGTTTTAAAACATATTTTCACATCTTTGAGTCAATTTTCATTAGAATAGCAATCCCTCCTAATCCCCGGCCTAGAACGATCCCTACTTATATCTATACTACAATTGTCGAAAAGAGGGTTTAATTTGTGTGCTTATATATTTCGCATCACACATGCATTCACTCTTTAATTCACATGCAAAACATCCCATTCCATCTCTCATTTCAGATTGCATTCCATAATCATTCACTCACCTTTAATCCACATGCATCTTCCATAAATCAAATCAGCCACATTCACCACTGATAGGAGCATATTCATGCGACTTAAATGGCTTGTTCTCGTGCATTTACGTTATGTTTCTTTAGTTATTTTAGTCCTTTAAGCTATTTTCGTGTGTTTGTAGGTCCAAAGGGCTAAAGGAGCAAAAAGATGCATTTTGGAGACTTTTGGAGCACTTTTGGGCTAAGGATGGATAGCTTATGCTTGGCGCCAAAATGTTGGACGAAATTGAAGACCAAAGTGTTGGAACTTTGTTCCCTTTAGTTTTAGGACATTTAAACCTTTCAATTCCCTTATGCCGTGCATCTCCACCTTTCTCCCAAAACCATACACATGCATTCATTATTCATTCCCTCACATGCTCCCATTACTTATCATCACCACTTATCACTTATCATCACCACTTATCACTTATCATAACCACATATCATATCACTTATCATTCACCACTTATCACTTATCATATCATTCACCACTTATCATTCATCACTTATCATTCACCACTTATCATTCATCAAACACATGCATTCACATGTTTTCACAATCCAACTCACATGCACATTCATCCACCTTTCTCCCTAAAACCGTGCACATGCAAACACATTCACCCACATGCATTTCCACCCACATGCTATCCCATTTCAGATTGTCATTTCCCCTTTAATCAACACATGCATCCCCTCACCAAGAAATCATTCATTCCACATGCAATCAGAAAATCCACTTCATTGCACATGCATTCCTTTAAGCCACATGCATTTTAATCATTCAATCACACCAACACACATTCAATCTCCAACCTTTACCGTGCATTACTCATCAGATTTCCAACATTTCACATGCATTCCATCTTTTAATATTAATCACATGCACATTCACCTTGCATTTCCAGAAAATCCACTTCATAACACATGCATCTTGGCAGATTTCACATGCACTCATGCACATTCACCTTAATCATTCACATAGCTTTAATTCACATGCAAACACATTGCATTACCATTCACCACCAGAAAATCACCATCATTGCCGTGAGTTTCATACACTTTCCAGCCATTCCACATGCCATTGTCATTCCACTTCATTTCACCTTGCATTTTCAGATTATTCCTTCATCATTGCACCACACATTCATTGCACATGCTTTCACATTCAACATTCCAGAAATCCTCTCAAAACCGTGCATTCCCTTTCATTTCTGTCAACACACATGCAATTCCAGATTTCACATGCACACACAAACATTAGCACATGCAACCTAGCTGTCATGTTCCCCCCATTTCACCTATAAATACTCATTCATTCATTCTCATTCATTCACAATTCATTTCACAACAGAAATTGGTCCCTTGGGGCCGTGCCCTTCACAAAGTCCGTCCATTCCATTCATAAATCCTTCCACATTTCAGAATGTAGACATCAAAACTCTTTTGTGCCGTGCCCTCCCTTAGAATCCAAACACCATCCTTCATATTCCACCACTCCTCTTCCATCACTCCAACCACTCCCCAAACCATTCACACCATCAAACTATCCCTAGACCTTGTGCTACAACGAAGAGGAAGAGAAGAGTGCCTAAATGTTCATACAATTCAAGTTTGAGTTGTTGGAATGTTTAGGTGTTTCTTTGATTTCAATGTTTAATTTCAATGCTCTTTGTTTTGTACGAATGAGGAATGGAAGATAAGAGGGCCTAAACGTTCATACAATTCAAGTTTGAGTTGTTGGAATGTTTAGGTGTTTCTTTGATTCTCTTTGTTTTGTACCATGAGGAACTAAACCCCCTTTGGTTAGGGGGTGATTCGAATATATGTTTATGCTTGCATTTTGATTTGAATACTTCTAATTGCATTTCATAAGTTGTGGATTCAATTTGTTTAACCGTTTGATTGATAACTTATTTATGTATGTTTATTGAGAATGCGCGCTTAATTTTCATGCATGAATATGACGCTAGAATATAAGTAAGTTTCACCTAATCGTTATGAACTTATATTCACAAGTAGTGGAGGTTGCTTATAAACAATCGCGTTAAACAAATTCTTGGCATAAGTTTCATGCAATCCATAGTAACGAATGCCTCGTCAACACTTATAATTTTCATAGAGCGTAATGATTCTTGCTTGTATCTCTTCTATGCATTCATGTTGAGGACTTGTGGGGAATGTTTTGAATTGTTGTATGCGCTAACCCATCCAATTCAATAACGTTAGGAAGATTTGAAGGTTAATTAGTGCATCACGGTTAACCCGGGGTGTTGAGTTTCATGGTTTATTGAAATGCAATTGGAAATCATTTTATTATGCAAGTATAACATGTATGGAGATGAACCCCTTAGCCATTCTATCATCCATTCATTCCATTCCATCAAATTCGTTTTACAATCTGTTTAGTTTATTAACTTGTTTTGTTATTTCAATTCTCGTCAATTTAAAACCCCCCTTTACTTTCTTGTTCTTTAGTGTTTAGAATTTGTTCAGTTTATGTTTTAAAGTGTTTTGATTCAATTTTATTTCCCAATTTCGTCCAAATTCACCAAAGTGCTCAAAACTGCCCAGAAAGTGATTTTAAGGCAGTTTTGAGTGTTTTGGGTGATGTTTGAGTCTTTTGGTTTGTTTTAATGTTTTAAGTGTTTAGTTTTACATTCTTTGAGTTAGTTTAGTGTTTTATATTGTGTTTTTACGTTCTTGAGTCAAGTTATTACTTAATTTCGTCCAAATTTGTGTTTGTGCTCAAATCTGCCCAGAAAGTGGTTTTTAGGCAGATTTGAGTGTGTTTGTGTTGTTTTGAGTCTTTTGGTTTGTCTTAGTGTTTTAAAGTTTAGTTTTGCATTCTTTGAGTCTAGTATAGTGTTTCATATTGTTATTTTACGTTTTTGAGTCAAATCCAAGTGGTTAACAATCCCTCCTAATCCCCGGTCTAGAAAGATCCCTACTTATACATATACTACAATTTGACGAAAAGAGGGTTTAATTTGTGTGCGTATAAATCTCGCATCAACCACCACATTCACTCATTGCCGTGCACATTCACTCACCACAAACATTCCACATGCATTCATCAACATATCTAGTTGTCACTCACATGCATTTCCTTCATCATTTCCAACCCACATGTCCCTTTAATCATTCAAACATACGCCCATTCACCACCAGAAATCATCCTTGCCATGAGTTCCCATCAGATTTCCATCATATTCACATGCATTCCATCCTTTAAAACATTGCACATGCACTCCCTTTAATTAATTAAGCCACATGCACTCCCATCCATTTCATCATTGCAGCCAACACATGCTTTCACATGCATTTTCAGATTGTCCCCTTGCACATGCAGCCACATATTCATTGCACATGCAATTCCAACCCACATGCATCCTTTAATCATTCAAACATGCAGCCACATTCCCTCCTAGCTGTCATGTTCCCCCCATTTCACCTATAAATAAGCATCCATTGCATTCATTCTAATTCAATTCGTCCATATTCAGAAAATCATCCAAAACACCACTCCAACCACTCCCCATCCCTCCAAAACACTTCACACTATCCCAAAACTCACCTTAGACCTTGTGATACAACAACGAGGAAGAGAAGAGTGCCTAAACGTTCATACAATTCAAGTTTGAGTTGTTGGAATGTTTAGGTGTTTCTTTGATTTCAAAGTTATGAGGAACTAAACCCCCCTTGGCTAGGGGGGGATTCGAAATATATGTTTATGCTTGCATTTTGATTTGATTACTTCTAATTGCGTTTCATAAGTTGTGGATTCAATTTGTTTAACCGTTTGATTGATAACTTATTTATGTATGTTTATTGAGAATGCGCGCTTAATTTTCATGCATGAATATGACGCTAGAATATAAGTGAGTTTCACCTAATCGTTATGAACTTATATTCACAAGTAGTGGAGGTTGCTTATAAACAATCGCGTTAAACGAATTCTTGGCATAAGTTTCATGCGTATTCCATAGTAACGAATGCCTCGTCGATGTTTATGATTTCCGTTGAACTTAATGATCTTTGTTGAATGTCTCTATCATGCGTATTCCATAGTTAGGGACTTTGATTAGGAATAATTTGGTTGTAATGCGTATTCCATTCAATCCAATGAATCTAGGGAAATCTGAAAGTTAATTTAAGCGAACCTAATTAACTTGGAGCATTGAGAATTCATGGTTTATTGAAATGCAATTGGAAATCGTTTTATTATGCAAGTGTAACATGCATGGAGATGAACCCCTTAGCTATTCTATCATCCATTCATTCCATTTCATCATATTCATATTTACATTCTGTTTTAATTGCAATTTGTTCATTTAATTTAATTTCGTATAAACCTCAATCCCCCTTTACTTTAGTGTCCAATTTAGTTAGAAAGTGTCTTAGTTTGTGTTTCTAAGTGTTTTGAATCAATTTATTAACCAATTTCGTCCAAAGTAGTCAAAGTGCTCAAAACTGCCCAGATTGTGTTTTTAAGGCAGTTTTGAGTGTTTTGGTGCTGTTTTGAGTCTTTTAGTTTGTTTGAGTGTTTTAAAGTTTAGTTTTGCATTCTTTGAGTCTAGTTTAGTGTTTTATATTGTGTTTTTACGTTTTTGAGTCAAATCCAAGTGATTAACAATCCCTCCTAATCCCCGGTCCAGAACGATCCCTACTTATACTTATACTACAATTGACAAAAAGAGGGTTTAATTTGTGTGTCAAGTTAATTTTCGCATCAATTTCCAACCCACATGTCCCTTTAATCATTCAAACATACACCCATTCACCACCAGAAATCATCCTTGCCATGAGTTCCCATCAGATTTCCATCATATTCACATGCATTCCATCCTTTAAAACATTGCACATGCACTCCCTTTAATTAATTAAGCCACATGCACTCCCATCCATTTCATCATTGCAGCCAACACATGCTTTCACATGCATTTTCAGATTGTCCCCTTGCACATGCAGCCACTTATTCAAAGCACATGCATTTCCACCCTTTAATCACATGCATAAATCAGCCACATGCATCTCCCATCACCATTCCAGATTTCCACCACCCTCCTAGCTGTCATGTTCCCCCCATTTCACCTATAAATAACCCTTCATTGCAGCCACAAAGGGGGGGATCCATTCACCACAGAAATAAGGCCTTTGTGCCAGAAATTCATCCATTCCATAAACACTTCCATTCCATTGTACATACCACCAACACTTCCCCCTTTGTGCCGTGAGTTTCCCTTACAATCCAAACACCATCCTTCCATTTTCACCACTCCCCAAACCATTCACACCATCAAACTATCCTTAGACCTTGTGCTACAACGAAGAGGAAGAGAAGAGTGCCTAAACGTTCATACAATTCAAGTTTGAGTTGTTGGAATGTTTAGGTGTTTCTTTGATTTCAATGTTAATTTCAATACTCTTTGTTTTGTACGTATGAGGAATGGAAGAGAAGAGTGCCTAAACGTTCATACAATTCAAGTTTGAGTTGTTGGAATGTTTAGGTGTTTCTTTGATTTCAAAGTTATGAGGAAATTCGAAATATATGTTTATGCTTGCATTTTGATTTGATTACTTCTAATTGCGTTTCATAAGTTGTGATTCAATTTGTTTAACTGTTTGATTGATAACTTATTTATGTATGTTTATTGAAAGTGCACGCTTAATTTTCATGCATGAATATGACGCTAGAATATAAGTGAGTTTCACATAATAGTTACGAACTTATATTCACAAGTAGTGGAGGTTGCTTATAAACAATCGCGTTAAACGAATTCTTGGCATAAGTTTCATGCGTATTCCATAGTAACGAATGCCTCGTCAACACTTATAATTTTCATAGAGCGTAATGATTCTTGCTTGTATCTCTATTATGAAATCATGTAGGGGACTTGTGGGGAATGTTTTAAATTGTTGTATGCGCTAACCCATCCAATTCAATAACGTTAGGAAGATTTGAAGGTTAATTAGTGCATCACGGTTAACTTGGGGTGTTGAGAATTCATGGTTTATTGAAATGCAATTGGAAATCATTTTATTATGCAAGTGTAACATGTGTGGAGAAGAACCTTCTAGCTAGCATTCATCCATTCATTTTCATCGCATTCATATTTACATTCTGTCTAGTTTATTAAACTTGTTTCGTTATTTCAATTTTCGTCAAATTAAAATCCCCCTTTACTTTATTGTCTAATTTAGTTAGAAAGTGTCTTAGTTTGTGTTTATAAGAGTTTTGAGTCATTTTGTTACACAAATTCGTCCAAATTTGTGTTTGTGCTCAAATCTGCCCAGAAAGTGGTTTTTAGGCAGATTTGAGTGTGTTTGTGTTGTTTTGAGTCTTTTGGTTTGTTTTAGTGTTTTAAAGTTTAGTTTTGCATTCTTTGAGTCTAGTATAGTGTTTAATATTGTTATTTTACGTTTGAATCAAGCCATAATCTTAAATTCGTCCAACATTGGGTTTAAGGTCAGAAACTGCCTAGTTAGTGTTTTTAGGCAGTTTTGAGTCTTTTGAACTTGTTTTGAGTCCTTTGAGTCTTGGTGAACGTTTTTAACTTTGTTTTTATGTTTTTGAGTCAAATCCAAGTGATTAACAATCCCTCCTAATCCCCGGTCCAGAACGATCCCTACTTACACTTATACTACAATTTGACGAAAAGAGGGTTTAATTTGTGTGCGTATAAATTCTCGCATCAACCCTCTACCACCATCTGATAGGAGCATATTTAGGCGTCTTACTTAGCTTGTTTTCATGCATTTATATTGTTAATTCATAGTTGTTTTAGTAGTTTAAGCCATTTTCGTGTGTTTTTAGGTTCATATGGCTAAGGAAGCAAAAAGGTGCATTTTGGAGCAAAATTGGACTTGGAATGGATAGCTTATGTTTGGAGCAAAAGGAATGGACGAAATTGAAGACCTAATTGAGTTAGGATTCCTAATCACAAGAGGATTCCTAATCAAATGAGGAATCCTAGTCAAAGAAGGTTTCCTGCTTGTAGTAGGAAAGTTAAGCCAAGGTTTCCTATTTTGGTTTAATCTTTCCTAATCCTTAAGGACTCCATATTTCTGCAATATCAAAGGCTCCTACCTATTCTAGGTCACAAAACAATGTCCCTTGCAACCTAAAGTCATTGCCGTGTGTCCCCTTTGTGTTTCCCTTCCTTGCTGTGCAAGGAAGGGCCTTGTTTCCTGTTTTAAACCATTTAAACACATTCCTTTTTCATACCAAGCTCAGCCATAACTCACATACCCTTTTCTATTCCAAAATTCTTGCCTAATTTCAGAAATAAAGAGCATTCCTTTTCTTACAAACCCTTGCCGCAAATCACTTCCCCTTTCCTTCAATTTCTGAGTTTGTGTTCCCTATTCTTGAAGGATTTAGAGTTAATTTCTTTCCTAAACTAAGTAATAAAGACTTAGGATTTTTTCTCCCTTATATAAACCCCTATGCCGCACCTTTAGAGAGGCTAATCCCTCTTCCATACAACCTGCCTTCATTCAAAAACACATTCATCCTTTGCTGCAGCTTCCCATCCAAATTTCCACCATTCCCCTACTTCCAAACCTTCATCCCAACCTCCATACACCCCCATCAACCCTTGCCGCACCACCATACCTTCCTAAATGTATCCAAAACCTAGAAAATCATCCATAAAACCACCCTAGACCTTGTGCCGTGACTTAGCAAGGAGAAGGAGAAGGAAGATGAAGCCTTGGACGTTTATGCATTCAAGTTGGAGTGTTGGAACGTTTTAGGTGTAATCTATCTTTTGTTTTCAATGTTTAATTCTAATTTCCTTCGTTTTGTTATGAACATGAGAGGCTAAACTTGTTTTAGCCTAGGGATGATTACGTTTATAATATGAGTTGATAAATTCCAGTTGTGATTTCATAAATTGTGAATGCAATTTACTTAACCGTTTGATGGATAACTTATTCTTGTATGTTGATTAGGGAGGCCTACTTAATTTGCATGCTTGAATTTGGTGCTAGAATATAAGGGTGTTTCACATAATCGTTACAAACTTATATTCACAAGTAGTTACGGTTGTTTTCACAATCATGTTAAGTAAATTCCTAGCATGAGTATCATGATGTCATAGTTACAAGTGCTTTGTCAATACTTATGATTTCCGTTGAACATAATGATCTTTGATTGTATCTCTATTATGATGTCATGTAGGGGACTTTTGAAGAATGCTTTGGGTTGTCGTATGATGTCATCCAATCCAATAACTTAGGGAAATCTGAGGGTTAATTAGTGATGTCACGGTTAATCTGGGGTATTGACGTTCATGGTTTATTGGAAAAGCAACTGGAAATCAACTTATGTTTGAATGTATCATGTGTGGAGAAGTATCCCTTGGCTAGTTCATCATCCATTGGTTTTTCTTAAATTCGTCCAAAATCTATTTTCAAATTTTAAGTTACTTGTTTTCTTTTAAATTCGTCCAAACTCAAACCCCCCTTTCTTACTTGTTCTAAATCTGTCCAAAAGTGTCTTTGTAAGTCTTTTAAGTCAAAACTAAGTGTATTTTCGTCCAAATTGAGTCTTAGAGTCTAAATTGAGTCTTTTTGATTGTTTTGAGATGTTTTGAGTCTTTAAAGATTATTTTGAGTCATACACAGCCGAAGATTGGTTGTATGAATTAGCTCCCGGAACCGTCACATCATGGGAGAGTATAAAGAGGGCATTTCTGGAGAAGTTTTTCCCAACTTCTCGAATCATCCTTCTACGTAAAAGGATAAGTGGAATTCAGCAAGATGAAGGTGAATCTTTTCCTACATATTATGAATGTTTTAAATCACTTGTTGCTTCTTGTCCACAACATCAGATGAAGGAGGAGTTACTTCTACAATACTTTTACGAGGGGCTCATACCAATTGAACATCAAATGCTCGATGCCTCGGCGGGTGAAGCATTGGTGGACAAGACACCCATGGCTGCCAAGGTCTTAATTGCTAATCGAGCGTTGAACGCTCAACAATACGAAGGAGTAGGCCAAAGAGGACCCCCACGGCAGCAAGTTCATGAGGTAAGTTCCACACCCGACATTCATTCACAATTAGCTAATCTTACTTCCATTGTGTCTCAGATGGGCGAAGGAATGAGGATGCAAGGACCAATTGTATGCGGAGTGTGTTCTATCCAAGGACATGCTTCTGAGAAGTGCCCACAACTAATTGAAAATGGTGGATGGGAAAGCGCAAATGCAATTGGATTTCAAGGCCAAAACCAACCAAGGAACGATCCATACTCTAACACATATAATCCAGGTTGGAGAGACCACCCAAACTTCAAGTGGAGGGAGCCCCAACAACCACCCCAACAAGGAGGCTTTAGACAACAACCCCTAGGGTTCTTCACTAAGCCATACGCACCCACACATGCTCCACAACAATCCGCCACAAATGCTTCAGGTACATCCCTAGACAATGATACACTTTTTAAGTTACTAACTAATTTGTCTCAGGGGCAAGAAAATCAAGCCAAAGCCATGCAAAACCAAGACAAGAGGGTGGATCAATTGGAGAAACAAATTGGGCAAATTGCAGATTTTATGGGGAAGTTTCGTGACCAAGGCCAACTTCCTAGTTCTACCATTCCAAATCCAAAGGGAGGCTTCGAAAGTGCAAAGGCCATACTCTTAAGAAGTTGGCACAGGTCCTACACCATCACCATCAGGTCCTAACGAGGATGAAAAACTAAGAATTGAAGAGGAGGAAGCAAGCCAACCCACGACAAAGGTGGAAATACCTTTGCCGCAAGCTTCTAGTGACCCCAAACTGTCCAATTTGTCCAAAAAGGGTAAGAATGTGTCAACTTCGGTTCCTACTAATGTTTTTCCTTCGAATGTGCCTTTTCCTAGTAGGTTCATGCAAACAAAGAAAGAAGAAGCTGAGAAGGACATCCTTGAGACATTTCGGAAAGTTCAAGTTAACATACCCCTCTTGGATGCAATCAAGCAAGTCCCAAGGTACGCCAAGTTTTTAAAGGAGCTTTGCACCACTAGGAAGAGGATGTCGACCAAAGAGGTGGTAAAGGTAGGTGAAAATGTCTCGGCCATCTTGCAACCCAAACTACCCCCAAATGCAAAGATCCGGGTAGTTTTACCATTCCTTGTGTGATAGGTAACACTCGTTTTGAATCTGCCATGCTAGACCTAGGTGCCTCTATAAATGTCATGCCATATTCAATTTATGCATCTATGAACCTAGGAGTATTGAAAAATGATGGAGTGATCATACAATTGGCTGATAGATCTAACGCCTATCCAAAGGGAGTTTTGGAAGATGTGTTAGTGCAGGTCAAGCATTTAATCTTTCTGGCGGACTTCTATGTGCTCGAGATGGATGAATCTGACCATGCCCCTTCGTTGCCAATCCTCCTTGGATGGCCATTCATGAAGACGGCTCGAACGAAGATTGATGTGTTTAATGGAACTTTGTCCATGGAATTTGATGGGGAAGTTGTTAATTTTAGTCTCTCTGATTCTATTAAGTATCCTAGTGAGGATCATTCATGTTTCTCCATTGATATAATTGATTCTTTGGCACAGGGATACCTTGAAGGGTTGAACACTGATGAACTTGAAAATGTCATTACACGAAGCATGGAACTCAAAACCAAGGGAAGGGGACTGTTGCTAGCCCACGGCACACACACTCCATTGCATGCCGTGCCTCCTAGTGAGAAATGCATTGAGTTGGTTACTGCCCTTGAGTCATTACCTAAGCACGATGGTAAGTCTTCTAACTTTGAGTCAATTCCCATTTCGACTAATAAGTTGCTTCCATCCATAGTTCAGGCACCTATCCTTGATCTCAAACCACTACCTAGCCATTTGAAGTACATTTTCTTGGGGGAAATGAAGACCTTACCTGGCATTATTTCTTCATCACTCACGACACAAGAAGAAGAGAAACTAGTGCGTGTTTTGAAGGAGTACAAATCTGCCCTAGGTTGGACCTTGGCCGATATCAAAGGTATTAGTCCCACAACATGCATGCATCACATATTTCTTAAGGAGGGGGCCAAACCAACTAGAGAGGCTCAACGCCGTCTCAACCCTCCGATGATGGAAGTGGTGAAAAAGGAGATAATCAAACTCCTTGATTGTGGAGTGATTTACCCCATCTTCGATAGCCGTTGGGTTTCACCTATCCAATGTGTTCCCAAGAAATCTGGAGTGACGGTTGTGGAGAATACGGAGAATGAGCTTATGCCCACCCGAATCCAAATCGGTTGGCGTGTATGCATTGATTATAGGAAGATAAACGCCAGCACAAGGAAGGACCACTTCCCATTGCCGTTCCTAGATCAAATGCTTGAGAGGTTAGCAGGTCATTCATTTTATTATTTTCTTGATGGATATTCTGGTTATAATCAAATTGTTATTGCCCCAGATGATCAAGAAAAGACCACTTTTACTTGTCCCTTTGGAACGTTTGCATATCGACGCATACCATTCGGTTTGTGCAATGCTCTTGCCACGTTTCAAAGGTGTATGGTTAGCATATTTTCTGATTATGTTGAGAGGATTATTGAGATATTCATGGATGACTTTAGTGTGTTTGGTGATTCCTTTGATCATTGTTTGGCTAATCTCACTTTAATCTTAAAACGTTGTGTTGAAACAAACCTTGTGTTAAGTTGGGAGAAATGCCACTTTATGGTTAAACAAGGTATTGTTTTGGGTCATATAATCTCTGAAAAAGGAATTGAAGTTGATAAGTCTAAAATAGATCTTGTACGCTACTTACCCTCTCCTACTTCGGTTAGAGAGGTTCGTTCTTTTCTTGGTCATGCAGGATTCTATTGACGATTTATCAAGGACTTTTCCAAGATTGCACAACCCCTATGCCATCTCCTACAAAAGGAAGTAGCTTTCGAGTTCAACGAGGCGTGTGAGAAAGCATTCAACCATCTCAAGGACCTCCTCACCACGGCATCAATCATCACTCCACCAGATTGGTCCATTCCCTTTGAATTGATGTGTGATGCATCGAATTATGCCCTTGGAGCTGTTTTGGGCCAAAGGAAAAACAAACAGCCACATGTTATTTATTATTCTTCACGCACTTTAAATGATGCTCAATTGAATTATTCTACAACTGAAAAAGAACTTTTGGCGATTGTATTTGCATTAGATAAGTTTAGATCATATCTAATTGGTACTAAAGTAATTGTTTTCACTGACCATGCAGCCTTGAAGTATCTTCTCACCAAAAAGGAGGCCAAACCAAGGCTCATTCGTTGGATTCTCCTACTTCAAGAATTCGACATTGAAATTAGGGACAAGAAGGGATGTGAAAACGTGGTGGCTGACCACCTAAGTCGAATGGTGCGTGAAGAAGAGGCCCTTCCCATTTCAGAAACGTTTCTGGATGAACAACTTCTGTCCGTTGAGGTAAGTACCCCTTGGTATGCCGATTTCGTCAATTTTTTGGTGTCTAAGCAAGTTCCTAACACCTTAAGCAAGGCCCAACGTGATAAACTAAAAAAGGATGCACGTTTTTATGTTTGGGACGACCCTTATTTGTGGAAAATCTGCCCGGATCAGATTGTGCGTCATTGTGTTCATGAAAATGAGTTTAATTCCATTTTGAGTTTTTGCCATACATATGCATGTGGTGGACACTTTGGCACACAACGCACAGCGTTTAAGGTTCTTGAAAGTGGTTTTTATTGGCCTACATTGTTTAGAGATGCTAGAGCTTTTTGCTTAACATGTGATCGATGTCAAAAGACAGGAAGCTTAGGCCAAAGAGACCAAATGCCACAAAGCCCAATCCTTGTTGTTGAAATCTTTGATGTTTGGGGTATTGATTTTATGGGTCCTTTCTCTATCTCTTTTGGTTTTACTTACATTTTATTTGTGGTTGATTATGTGTCAAAGTGGGTGGAAGCTAAAGCCACTCGAACTAACGATTCTAGAGTTGTTGCAGATTTTGTAAAATCTAACATTTCCTCTAGATTTGGGATGCCTCGAGTGCTCATAAGTGATGATGGGTCTCATTTTTGCAACCGCACCATTGCGGCATTGCTTAAGAAGTACAACGTGTTGCATAAGGTTTCCACACCGTATCACCCCCAAACCAGTGGTCAAGCCGAAGTTTCAAATCGAGAAATAAAGCAAATCTTGGAAAAGACCGTTGGGCCGAATAGAAAAGATTCGAGCTTGCGCTTGGAGGACGCATTGTGGGCGTATCGAACGGCTTACAAAACGCCCATTGGTATGTCCCCATTTCGGCTAGTCTATGGCAAGCCATGCCATATACCCGTGGAGCTTGAACACAAGGCATATCGGGCGGTCAAGACCTTCAATATGGATGTGGACGCGGTTGGAACCCATAGGAAGCTACAATTGAGCGAGCTTGAAGAGATTAGGCATGAGGCATATGAGAATGCCCGGATTTACAAAGAGAAGACCAAGGCCGTCCATGACAAGATGATTAGAGGCAAAACCTTCTCAATCGGGCAGAAAATTTTGTTATTCAATTCCCGTCTTCGGTTATTCCCCAGTAAGTTACGTTCTAAGTGGGTTGGTCCATTTGTTATCACTAATGTTTTTGTGCATGGTGCAGTCCAAATACAAAGTTTGAAAACTGGACAAGAATTCAAGGTGAATGGCCATAGGTTGAAACCCTACTTTGAGAACTTTGTTGAGCATGTTGTGGAAGAGATCCCATTGCATGCCGTGGGCTCCAATGGGGAATGAGCACACCATCGTCCGGCTGCAAGACGTTAAAGCAAGCGCTTCGTGGGAGGCAACCCATGCAATCACCAAGAAGAGGATGGCATTTACACTCCATAACCAGATTTGCGTCCCTAGCCTCTTCTCTTTGTTATTTACATTCTGCCGTGCTTAGTGTGTTTAGTTGCTGTTTGTGTGTTTACTTTTGTTTGGTGTGATTTAAGGCTTGAAACATTGAGGACAATGTTTGATTTAAGTGTGGGGGGGTAACTAAGTGTTGTTGATGCAAATTCGTGGGATTTTATCACCCATAACTTCCAATGTTGTTCCTTGCTGTTTTTAAGTGTTTTTAAGCTATTTTAGAGTGTTTTAGTGTGTGTTGACTTAAAAATCCGAAAAACCCATAAAAATTTGAAAAATTGTTTTGAAAAACCCAAAAAGAGTTGTTTTTGTGTGTTTGTTTGTGTCGTAGGTTACCTTCCAACACAATGATGAGGATTTGGTTTTCAATTGCATGATGGTTAAAGAAAGTTACAAACATGGATGGACGTTTGATATACTCTTTGGTTTATGCTTGGTTGTAGTTATAGTTTACGAATTCACATCTAATCACAAAGGAAAATTAGTTTTTGTAACATGCTTGAAGGAATGAACTCAAACTAACGCTACATCCCTGTGAGACTTGAGCCTAAACGTTTATTTGGAGAGTAATAATCTGTGCATTGATAGGAGCATATTCATGCGACGTTAGCCATGTTCTTTGTTTAAGTTTAACCCTATTGAGCCGTGTTAGCCATGTTCTTTGTTAACCCATATCATCCTCACCTAGCCTGGGTTAGCCATGTTCTTTATTAACCCATATCATCCTCACCTAGCCTAGATTAGGACCATCCGTACCCTTGTTCTTGAAGCATAGTAAGCATGAATGAATTCCTTTTGATTAATGTGTTGCAGAAAATAAGTGTGGGGGAAGGATTATTGTTGTGAGTTATGTGCCATAGGCACGGCTAGAAAAAAAAAAAGAAAAAAAAAAGAAAAGGAAAGAAAAAAAGAAGTGAAAAATAGTTGACAAGAGGTAAAAAAGAGTTCCAAAGTATTGGTTGTTGAAGTAAGGGTCCAAAACAATGAATTAGGCCCTAAGAGTTGTTTGAATCTCCCCTATTTGTCTAAAAGTTGATTTCTGCATTCTAAGTGAATTCTAAGTCTCAATTCATTACTTTGCTTGCTATTGCTTAAGGAACTTTTGTTTATCCCTATCTTTCCTTGTTAGCCAATACCCCAAGCCTCGTTACAACCCTTGACTTCTATCTTGAGTGCTGTGCATTTCAATTTGTGGAGTTTGAATTTGGTATGAGCATATGGTGTCACTGGTTCTCGCATCTAAGTAGTAGCATTCCATTCATGAGATCATATCTTAACATGTTTAATTACTCCAGAAATTGCGTTCTTTGTTATAACATATGTGAGTACTAGTCTTTCATGTTTACATCAATCTTCTCACATATAACTAGTGTAGGGTGTGTAGTCAGAAAATCTGAGTGAAAATTGAGTGCATAACTAGTGAGGAATTGAGGGAGTTCTCTAAGGCATGTTACGACATTCAAAATGTGTTTTAATTGATTAAATGCGAACTAGTGAATGGTGACTATGATTAAGTATGTGCTCGAGGGGAAGGAAGACTAAAAGCTATGTGAGTAATGATCTTTGACATGTCATGTTTCATTGGAAATCCCTGAGGCAAACGTTGGAAGGTTTAGGTTATGTTTTGATTGTTTTGTTTCGTCTTATTTTCTTTAGTTGTTTTGTTTTGCTCGAGGACTAGCAAAAGTTAAGCGTGGGGGAATTTGATAGGAGCATATTCATGCGACTTAATTAGCTTGTTCTCGTGCATTTATGTTGTGTTTCCTTAGTTATTTTAGTGTTTAAAGTCACTTTTGTGTATTTTCAGATTATAAGGCCAAAGTGTGCAAGAAGTTGCAAATTGGAGTCTTTTGGAGCAAAAGAGGAATGAATGAGTTGAAGACTTGAAGAAACGATGAATTCCCACTCCAACGATGAATTCCTACTCCAACGATGAATTCCTACTCAAACAAGGATTCCTACTTGAACTAGGAAAGTTAACCCTAGGTTTCCCGTTTTGGTAACCTTTCCTAATCTTAAACGTCCGTATTTTTTAGCCACTTTGAAGGCCTTGTAGGCACTTTAGGACACAAAACAAAGGCCCTAGGCCACTTTAAAGCCTTAGCCGTGGCTTTCCCCTTCTCCCCTTCCTTTGCCGTGCAAGGGGGGGCATTTTTGTCCCCTTTTATGCATCTAAACCCTAACCCTTTTTCCTTGCAGCCACTCTCCCTTTTATTTCTGAAACTTAAACCTATTTCCCTTTCAAATAAACCCTAGCCGCACCCTTTAATCATTCCCTCTTTAATTATTGATTTTATTTCCTTTTTCTAGAAGCCTTGGATTTAATTTTAATAAGCTAGGGTTTTATTTTCTAAAACCCTATATAAACTAAACCCTAAGCTGCACCCTGGGGCTCTTCTCTCATTCATTTTTCATTCTTTTCATCAGCCACATTCTCTCCCACCTTTGCTGCAGCCACCATCACCCAAAACCCTTCAATTCGTAGCTTCTCCATCAATTCCAGCCACCATCCAACCTTGCCACAGCACCACCATCCATTCCCCACTCCATTCCACACCTCCATACACCATCCACACCCCTTGCCGCAACCCTTTACCACCCTAAACCCATCTATAACCCAGAAAATCATCCAAAAACACCCCCAAACCCTCTCTGTCGCAGCAAGAAGAAAGGAGAAAGAGGAGCTTAAACGCGCAGAAATTCAAGTGGATTCGTTGGGCGTTCTAGGTGTAATCAATCTTTTGTTCTTTATGTTTAATTTCAATTTTGTTTCTCTTTCTGTGAACATGAGAGGCTAAATCCCTAGTTAGCTAGGGGGTGATTGAAAACCATGTTTATGCTTGCAATATGAATTGATTACCTTTGGTTGGAATTTCATGAGTTGTGGATTCAATTTGTTTAACTGCTTGATTGATAACTTATTTGTGTATGTTTATTGAGAGTGCATGCTTAGTTTTCATGCATGAATATGATGCTAGAATATAAGTGAGTTTCACCTAATAGTTACAAACTTATATTCACAAGTAGTGGAGGTTGCTTATAAACAATCGCATTAAATGAATTCTTGGCACTAGTTTCATGCTCATCATAGTAACGAATGCCTCGTCAACACTTATAGTTTTCATGTTGCTTAATGATCTTTGATTGTATCTTTATTGTGCTTTTCACGTAAAGGACTTTTGGAGAATGTTTTGAATTGTGTATGCGCTGTCCCATCCAATTCATTAACTTAAGGAAAACTTGAAGGTTAATTTAAGCGGACCTAATGATAGGAGCATATTCATGTGCCTTAAATGGCTTGTTCTCGTGCATTTACGTTATGTTTCTTTAGTTATTTTAGTACTTTAAGCTATTTTCGTGTGTTTGTAGGCCGAAAGGGCTAAAGGAGCAAAAAGATGCATTTTGGAGACTTTTGGAGCACTTTTGGGCTAAGGATGGATAGCTTATGCTTGGAGCCAAAGTGTTGGACGAAATTGAAAACCTAATTGAAGACCAAAGTGTTTGAACCTTGCTCCCTTTAGTTTTAGGATATTTAAACCTTTCCTATATCCTTAGTCGTGCATAACATTCCAACATTCCACTCCTTCATTCACCACTTATCATATCATACACTTATCTTATCATCACCACATATCATTCATTTATTACTTATCATATCATTCATTCATCTACATATCAATAACCACTTATCATTCATTTATTACTTATCATATCATTCATTCATCTACATATCAATAACCACTTATCTTATCACTCAACATATCATTCATTTATCACTTAACATATCATACACTTATCATAATCATTCACTTATCACTTATCATAATCATTCACTTATTCTTTCATCATTCAACCACCAATTCAACACATGCATCTTCAAACATATCAACCCTACAAGCACATGCTCCCCCTAATCCCTTGCCGTGCCTTCCTCAACCATTTCAACCACATTCTTCCACTTTGTCTCTCATCATTTCAGCCACATTTCTAACTCACATGCATCACATTCATTTCCAAATAACAATCACTTCAAATGCCATGCATTCACATGCATTTACACCACCAAAAACCCCTTTGCCGTGGGCTTTCAATGCCTTTCCAGCTTTCCCTTTTATTTTCCAGCTTTCATTCTTCACAATTTCAGCCACATTCCACATGCATAACCAACCTAGTGTCACTCCCATTCATTCCCTTTAATTATTTAGCCATTATCATACATTTATTCTCCCATAAACAACCCAACAATGCCGTGAGTTCCCACTCCCATTTCCAGCTTTCCATAACTTTTCCTAGTTGTTTTATTACATACATTCCCCCTTCATTATTCCAAACACATGCACCCATAATCATTCATCCCCTCCTAGCTGCAATATTCCCTCTTTTGTTCCCCCATTTCACCTATAAATAAGCATCCAACACTCCTCAAAATTCACTCACTCTTCCATACACATTTTCAGTTACAAACACTTCCATCTTCTCCCTAGCCGTGAGTCTCTCCATTTTCTGCACCATTCCCTTCCCTTTCTCCTCCATTTCTTCCATTTCCATAATCCCCCAAACCACTCATCCCCCAAAAACTCAACATAGACCTTGTGCTACAACAACGAAGAAGAGAAGAGTGCCTAAACGTTCATACAATTCAAGTTTGAGTTGTTGGAATGTTTAGGTGTTTCTTTGATTTCAATGTTTAAATTCAATTTTCTTTGTTTTGTAATGGAAGAGAAGAGTGCCTAAACGTTCATACAATTCAGTTTGAGTTGTTGGAATGTTTAGGTGTTTCTTTGATTTCAAAGTTATGAGGAACTAAACCCCCTTTAGCTAGGGGGTGATTCGAAACTATGTTTATATTTGCAATTTGAATTGATTACGTTTGGTTGGAATTTCATAAGTTGTGGATTCAATTCGTTTAACTGTTTGATTGATAACTTATTTATGTATGTTCATTGAGATTGCAAGCTTAATTTTCATGCATAAATATGACGCTAGAATATAAGTGAATTTCACCTAATCGCTATGAACTTATATTCACAAGTAGTGGAGGTTGCTTATAAACAATCGCGTTAAACGAATTGTGGCATAAGTTTCATGCGTATTCCATAGTAACGAATGCCTCGTCGATGTTTATGATTTCCGTTGAACTTAATGATCTTTGTTGAATGTCTCTATCATGCGTATTCCATAGTTAGGGACTTTGATTAAGAATAATTTGGTTGTAATGTGTATTCCATTCAATCCAACGAATTTAGGGAAATCTGAAAGTTAATCTAAGCGGATCTAATTAACTTGGAGCATTGAGTTTCACAACTTATCGAAAGACCAACTGAGAATCAATTTTGTTTGCAAGTGTAACATGTGTGGAGAAGAACCCCTTGGCTATTCCATCATCCATATTTTTATCACATTCATATTTACATTTTGCCTTTAATTATATTCTGTCTTTTTAATTTAATATCGTCCAACCACAATTTCCCCCCCCCCTATTTTGTTAAGTCTTAATCATTCGTATTTGTTTTATTTTTGTATCTTTAAGCTTTTGGAGTCATAAACAATTGCAAATTCGTCTAAATCAAGTTCTAGCTTCTATTTGAGTCAATTTGATTGTTTTAGACAATTTGAGTTTTTCAAAGCCTTTCTGAGTCATAGTAGTCTTGTTAAGAGTATTTTAATTTAGTTTTTATGTTTTTAAGTCAATTTAGAAGGTTTTAGCAAGCCCTCCTAATCCCCGGTCTAGAACGATCCCTCACTTATCCATTCTACTACAATTGTCAAACGAGGGTTTAATTTGAGTGTCAAGTAAATCTCGCATCATGCATCTATGTCCATGTTGAAAATCTTCACGGCCCAATGTGCCTTGTGCTCTAGCTCTACGGGCAAATGACATGGCTTACCATAGACGAGCCGAAAAGGTGACATCCCAATGGGTGTTTTGTATGCCGTACGATATGCCCACAGTGCATCATCTAAACGTAAGCTCTAATCCCTCCTTGTTGGTCCAACGGTCTTCTCCAAAATTTGTTTGATTTCTCGGTTAGACACCTCGGCTTGGCCATTTGTTTGAGGATGGTAAGGTGTGGAGACCTTATGGTTGACATGGTACTTTCTTAGCAACGCCTCAATGGTCCGATTGCAAAAGTGAGACCCTCTATCACTTATGATTACTCTCGGCATTCCAAACCTAGCAAAAATGTTAGTTTTCACGAAATCTGCAACCACCTTAGAATCGTTAGTACGGGTGGCTTTTGCTTCCACCCATTTAGAAACATAATCAACGGCTAGCAAGATATAAGTGAAACCATAAGATGGAGGGAAAGGGCCCATGAAATCAATGCCCCAAACATCAAAAATTTCAACATTAAAGACAGGGGTTTGCGGCATTTGGTCCTTGGTACCTATGTTACCCATTCGTTGGCAACGATCACAAGACATACAAAAGGTTCTAGCATCCCTAAATATAGTCGGCCAATAAAAACCACACTCTAGAACCTTGAGGGCAGTGCGTTGTGTGCCAAAATGACCACCACATGCATATGTGTGACAAAAGCTTAGAATTGAGTGAAATTCAGAATCATGCACACATCTACGTACAATTTGATCTGAGCAATACTTCCACAAATAAGGGTCATCCCAAACATAGAAACGTGCATCATTTTTAAGCTTATCATGTTGGTGCTTGTTTAGTTCATTTGGAATTTGTTTAGCCACCAAGTAATTCACTAAATCTGCATACCATGGTTCACTTACCTCAATGGATAGCAGCTGCTCATCGGGAAAAGTTTCAGGGATAGGTACGGCATGTTCATGCTCCTCGTGGATCATTCGGCTTAAATGGTCAGCCACTACATTCTCGCTTCCTTTCTTATCCCGGATTTCAATATCAAATTCTTGAAGAAGAAGAATCCAACGGATAAGCCTCGGCTTTGCTTCCTTTTTCGTGAGCAAGTACCTCAAAGCTGCATGATCAGAATAAACGATTACTTTAGTACCAATTAAATATGAACGAAATTTATCTAAAGCAAAAACCACAGCTAGAAATTCTTTTTCCGTCGTGGAGTAGTTCAATTGGGCATCATTGAGAGTCCGAGAGGCATAGTATATGACATGCGGCCGCTTGTCTCTTCTTTGTCCTAGAACAGCTCCTAATGCATAGTCGGATGCATCGCACATGAGCTCGAACGGAAGGCTCCAATCTGGAGGTACAATAATGGGGGCCGAGACTAGCTTCTCCTTGAGTTGGTTAAATGCCGAATTACACTCTTCATCAAACTTGAATGGCACATCTTTTTGAAGCAATCGGCAAAGAGGGTTGGACATCTTGGAGAAGTCCTTGATAAAACGCCTATAGAACCCTGCATGGCCAAGAAACGAACGTACCTCTCTAACCGAAGTAGGAGAGGGTAAGTGACGTACAAGGTCTATTTTCGATTTATCTACTGCAATTCCTTTTTCTGAAACAATATGTCCTAAAACTATACCTTGTTTCACCATAAAGTGACATTTCTCCCAATTCAAGACAAGGTTAGTTTCAACACATCGTTTCAAAATTAAGGTCAGATTATCCAAGCAATTATCAAATGAACTCCCAAATACATTGAAATCATCCATGAAAACCTCAATGATCTTTTCAACAAAATCCGAAAATATACTTACCATACACCTTTGGAAAGTGGCCGGTGCGTTGCATAAGCCAAATGGCATGCGACGATAAGCAAATGTTCCAAAGGGACATGTGAATGTGGTCTTCTCTTGATCATCCGGGGCTATCACAATTTGGTTATATCCAGAGTATCCATCAAGAAAACAGTAAAAAGCATGACCGGCTAACCTTTCGAGCATCTGGTCGATGAATGGCAAAGGAAAGTGATCTTTCCTAGTCATGGCATTTAGCTTCCGGTAATCGATACATACCCGCCATCCAGTCTGAATGCGTGTAGGCACGAGCTCATTCTCATCATTCTTGATAACAGTTACTCCGGACTTCTTGGGAACGACTTGAACTGGAGAGACCCAACGGCTATCGGAGATAGGGTAGATCACTCCGCAATCCAAAAGCTTGATTATTTCCTTCTTCACCACTTCCATCATCGGAGGGTTGAGACGGCGTTGAGCCTCTCGAGTTGGTTTAGCCCCCTCCTCAAGAAGTATACGGTGCATGCATGTGGTAGGGCTTATTCCTTTAATGTCGGCCAAAGTCCACCCTATGGCCGTTTTGTGTTCTCGCAGCACCCTCACAAGCTTCTCCTCCTCCATTGCCGTGAGACTTGATGAAATGATGACGGGCAATGTTTCGCCTTTTCCCAAAAACACATACTTCAAATGGTCTGGCAACGGCTTAAGTTCAAGCGATGGTGCCTGAACAACAGAAGGTAGCATCTTAGTGGAAACTGAATTTGAAAGTGAGAGTGGAACCTTACCATATTGTTGTGGCAATGACTCAAGGGCTGCCACAACCTCAATTATTTCTTCACTAGAACCCATTGCAAAGAATTCCTCCTCCTTGTCGTGGCCTTGCATTGGCCCAAATCCTTCATTTTTGCGCTCTGTGGCCTTAGTGATGGTTGTTTCCAGGGCGTCCTCGTTCAATTCTTCAAGGTATACCTGCGCCAAAGAATCGATAACATCAATGGAAAAACAAGAATGGTCATCAACGGGATATCTCATAGTTTCAGAAATATTAAAATCAATCACTTCCCCATCGAATTCCATTGTCAAGGTGCCTTTGTATACATCAATCTTCGTTCGGGCCGTCTTCATGAATGGCCTACCAAGGAGAATCGGCAAAGATGTAGAATGGGCTGAATCCTCCATGTCTAGGACGTAGAAATCAGCCGGAAAAATTAAATGGTTCACCTGCACAAGCACATCCTCCAAAACTCCTTTTGGATACGCGTTAGAACGATCAGCCAATTGTATAATTACACCATCTTGTTTTAATTCACCCAAATTCATAGATGCATAAATAGAATAAGGCATGACATTTATGGATGCACCTAAATCAAGCATGGCATGTTCAAAACGATTATGTCCAATTACACAAGGAATCGTGAAACTACCGGGGTCTTTGCACTTGGTAGGCAGTTTACGTTGCAAAACAGCGGACACATTCTCGCTTACCTTCACTACCTCTTTGTTTGCCCTTCTTCTCTTTGTATTGCATAGGTCCTTGAGGAATTTAGCATACTTTGGAACCTGTTTGATTGGATCGAGAAGCAGTATGTTCACTTGCACTTTTCGGAACGTTTCAAGAATGTCCTTCTCGCTTTCTTCCTTTTTTTCTTGCATGAACCTGCGAGGAAAAGGTACATTGGGCAGATTAGGACGTGAAGTACATGAATTTGAACTTAAATTACCTGATTTGGCCGAGTTAGGGTGATCTGCCTCAGGTTGTGTCGTCTCTTCATCTACTTTCTGGGCAGATTTGGGATTGTTTGGCTCGGTCCCAACTTCTTTTCCACCCCTTAGGGTGATGGCCTTGGCGGATTCGAATCCTCCCTTTGGATTGACTGTGGTTGAGCTAGGAAGCTTTCCTTGCTCTCTAATCTGTCCAAGGAACTCATAAATCTGCCCTATTTGTTTCTTCATATTCGTCATCTCCTTCTCGTTATTTGCTATCCGGTTGTTTTGATTTTGCAACCCCTGCGAAATAGAGGTTAGTAATTGCATAGCTTGATCACTTTCCAAGGACGTACCTGAATGAGATGATGTCGAAGGTTGTTGGGGTGCATACGGCTTGGAATAAAAACCAGGGGGGTTTGGCCTAAATCCTCCTTGTTGGGCAGCTTGTTGTGGCTCCCTCCATTTGAAGTTTGGATGGTCCCTCCATCCGGCATTGTAAGTGTTCGAGTATGGGTTGTTTTGATTTTGTCCTTGGAAACCAATTGCATTGGCAGATTCCCACCCACCATTCTCGATTAGTTGAGGGCATTTGTCGGATGGATGCCCTTGAATTGAGCACACGCCACAAACTTGGTGTTCTTGTGCTTTTGGACCAATCACAACCTGAGAAACAAGAGAAGTAAGATTAGCAAGTTGTGATTGAATTTCAGAAATAGCACTCACCTCATTTACACTTTGTTGCCGTGGGGCTTCCCTTTGGCCCACTCCTTCATATTGTTGAGCGTTGAGCGCTCGGTTGGCTATGAGAATCTTGGCATCCCTTGGTGTTTTGTCCACCAATGCTCCTCCCGCTGATGCATCAACCATTTGACGTTCGATAGGAAGGAGGCCCTCATAGAAATATTGAAGGAGAAGTTCCTCCTTCATTTGATGTTGGGGACATGAAGCTACAAGGCCCTTGAAGCGCTCATAATAAGCCGGGAATGTCTCACCATGATTTTGTTGAATACCACTAATTTTCTTCCGTAGGAGAATCACTCTCGAAGTAGGGAAGAATTTCTCCAAGAAAGCACGCTTCATACTCTCCCACGAAGTCACAGTTCCCGGGGCTAGTTCGTAGAGCCAATCTTTGGCCTTGTCCATAAGTGAAAATGGAAAGGCCTTCATCTTCAGTATACTCCCATCCACATTGACGGGGGTCATGCTCGAACAAACCACCTCGAACTCCTTCAAGTGTTTGTTGGGGTCTTCCATAGACAAGCCATGGAACTTCGGAATATGGTGTAACAAACTGGATTTGAGTTCAAATTCCTCAGTCTTCCCCTCTGCAGCCGTGGGGTATTGGATACAAAGAGGCAATGCATTATCCAAACCCGAGGCCGAAAGCTCCTTGATGGTTCTATTATCTGCTGCCATGGCTTGTTCTTCTTCAAAAATCTGATCCGTGGGCTTTTCTTCTACACCTACTTCGTCTTCTTCAAACCCAGGTTGTGGTGGAGGTTGTGGTGGCTCTTGTTGACTCCTCGTTCTCCTCAAAGTGCGTTCAAAATCACCGTCAAAGTCGGAGATGTTCTCTATAATAGGCCGAGAGCGACGAGTCATACACAGTACCTAAAAAACAAGGAAACAAACAAACTAAGAATCTGAAATAAGAATGCACGAAAAACTAAAAAAATATAAAAATAAAGACAAAGGATTAGCAAAGTTGCTAATCCCCGGCAACGGCGCCAAAATTTGATGCGAAATTTATACGCACACAAATTAAACCCTCTTTTTATCAATTGTAGTAAGTATGTAAGTAGGGATCGTTCTGGACCGGGGATTAGGAGGGATTGTTAATCACTTGGATTTGACTCAAAAACGTAAAAACACAATATAGAACACTAAACTAGACTCAAAGAATACAAAACCAAATGCTTAAAATACTAAAACAAACCAAAAGATTCAAACAAGTTCAAAAGACTCAAAACTCTTTAAAACACAAACTAAATTGATTTCTAACTAATTTGACATTAAAGTAAAGGGGGATTTAGGTTTTGACAAAATTAAACTAAATGAACAAATTGCAATTAAAACAGAATGTAAATATGAATGTGATGGATTTGAATGGATGATGGAATAGCCAAGGGGTTCTTCTCCACACATGTTACACTTGCATACAAGATTGATTCTCAGTTGGTCTTTCGATAAATTATGAAACTCAACGCCCCGGGTTAATTAGGTCCGCTTAAATTAACCGTCAAGTTTTCCTTAAGTTAATGAATTGGATGGGTTTGCGCAACGCAATTCACAACATTCTCCAAAAGTCCTTTACGTGAACAGCACAATAAAGATACAATCAAAGATCATTAAGCAACATGAAAACTATAAGTGTTGACGAGGCATTCGTTACTATGATGAGCATGAAACTCGTGCCAAGAATTCATTTAACGCGATTGTTTATAAGCAACCTCCACTACTTGTGAATATAAGTTCATAACGATTAGGTGAAACTCACTTATATTCTAGTGTCATATTCATGCATGAAAATTAAGCGCGCATTCTTAATAAACATACATAAATAAGTTATCAATCAAACGGTTAAACAAATTGAATCAACAACTTATGAAATTCCAACGAAAGTTAATCAATTCATATTGCAAATATAAACATAGTTTCGAATCACCCCCTAGCTAAAGGGGGTTTAGTTCCTCATAACTTTGAAATCAAAGAAACACCTAAACATTCCAACAACTCAAACTTGAATTGTATGAACGTTTAGGCACTCTTCTCTTCCATTCCTCATACGTACAAAACAAAGAGAATTGAATTTAAACTTTGAAATCAAAGAAACACCTAAACATTCCAACAACTCAAACTTGAATTGTATGAACGTTTAGGCCCTCTTATCTTCCTCGTTGTTGTAGCACAAGGTCTAAGGTGAGGTTTGGGGGATTATGGAAATGGATGAGGAGTGGTGTAGAAGTGGAAGGGGAATGGAAAAATGGTGTTTGGATTATAAGGGGAGAGATGGGAAGCTCACGGCTAGGGAAGGGAGAATGGGTTTGTAATGTGTTGTGTATGAAATGAGATGTGTTTGAATGATGGGAATGCAAGGGTATTTATAGGAGGAGTGGAGATGTATATGGCTGTTTGTTTAAGGTGTTTGTGTGGAGGAATGATGGAGAATTGCATGTGGAATGGCTGCAATGATGAAGAATGAAAGCTGGAAAATAAAAGGGAAAGCTGGAAAGGCATTGAAAGCCCACGGCAAAGGGGTTTTTGGTGGTGTAAATGCATGTGAATGCATGGCATTTGAAGTGATTGTTGTTTGGAAATGAATGTGATGCATGTGAGTTAGAAATGTGGCTGAAATGATGAGAGATTATGCACGGCAATGGGTTGGTTTTTTTGATGATTTAAAATGTTGATGCATGATGAAGAGTTAATAAATAATGCATGTAGGGTTAGCTAGGTTGTGTGATGATGAGTGTATGTGACATTGTTTTGTGACAAAGAATGGATAGGGTGAATGATTATGTGGCTACATGTTTGAATGATTAAAGTGCATGTGGGTTGATTGAATGAATGCAAAGTGAATGAATAATGAAATGGGAAATCATGACCAAGGTGGAAATGCATGTGAAATGTTGGAAAGGGATTGGGAATGCACGGCTTTGGGGAAAGAATGAGTGGATGTGCAAATGTGTTTTAATTAATGAAAGTGTTTGGAGAATGAATGCAATGATGAAGAGTGAATAAAGAATGCATGTAGGGTTAGCTAGGTTGGCTTTGTTTGGGTGCATGTGTGTTAATGGTGGTTTTGCATGTGAATTGATGGATTGTTTTTGATGGAATGGATGGTTCTTTGCATGGCTATAAGGGAGAGAATAAGAGAGAATGGGCTAGGCCCTTTGTTTTATGTCCAAAGTGAATACAAGGCCTTCAAATTCGTCCATCCTTTTGGCTCCATGGATAAGCTATCCAATCCATGCCCAAAAATGCTCCAAATGGCCTCAAAATGCACTTTCTTGCTCCCTAGGCCCTTAGAACCTGAAAACACACAAAAGAAGCATAAAGGACTAAAATAACGAGAGAAACATAACGTAAATGCACGAGAACAAGCCATTTAAGTCGCATGAATATGCTCCTATCAATGCAGCGGGAGTTCATAGGAAGCTCCAATTGAATGAACTTGAGGAGATTCGGAATGAAGCCTATGAGAATGCCCGGATGTACAAAGCCAAGACCAAAGCATTCCATGATAAAATGATTCGAACCAAGACCTTCACAGTTGGGCAGAAAGTGTTACTTTTTAACTCTCGCCTACGTTTGTTTCCTGGTAAGTTGCGTTCTAAATGGATTGGCCCATTTGTTGTTACTAATGTTTTCCCTCATGGTGCAGTGCAAATCAAAAGTTCAAGGACGCAGCAAGAATTCAAAGTGAATGGGCATCGATTGAAGCCCTATTACGAGATGTTTGAGGAGCATGTCGTGGAGGAGGTACCCCTCCATGCTGTGGAACCTAGTCAAGCTTAAACGGAGGTACCGTCCGGCTGCAAGACGTAAAAGAAAGCGCTTCGTGGGAGGCAACCCATGCATCCGAATAGAGAAGAACTTGGAAACCCCTTTAAGAGACTTATTTTTATTCCTTTCTTTTTCTTTACTGCCTTTACTTTGCTTTCTTTCTCGTATTTGTTTATTTGCTTGCTCTGTTGTGACTTTCTGCTTAAAACATTGAGGACAAAGTTTGATTTAAGTGTGGGGGGGTAAACAATTTGTATTTGCATAAATTTCGTGGGATTTATTCACCTTTCACTTAGAATGTTGTTTCTTGCTGTTTTAAGCGTTTTTAGAGTGTTTTAGTGTGTTTTATAGTGTCTTGGTATAAAACTCCGAAAATTTGATAAAAATAAAAAATAAAAAATAAAAAAAAAAAAATCTTTTGAAAAACCCAAAAATATGTGTTTTTAGAGTCATTTGAGTCATTTTGGTGTTTGTTTGTGTCTTAGCGCTACTTGGGAGGCAACCCATGCATTCAACAAAGGAAGACTTAGAAAGCACTCCAGATCCAGATTTCTAAAAAACTCTTCTCTTTGTTGCTATTTCGTTTCTGCCTTGTTAGGTTGTTTAGTTGTTATTGTTTGTTTGTTTATTAATTGTGTGAGTCTATGATTGTAACATTGAGAAAATGTTTGATTTATTGATAGGCACTGCTAAACAAAGAAAGATGGTGCTTCACAAAGGTTGTTTGCTTGAGGCCCCACTATGTGGCTTTACTCTTGAAGCAGAAGGCATCGGAGCGGAAGGCGTAGGAACAGAAGGCATCGGAGCGGAAGGCGTAGGAACAGAAGGCATCGGAGCGGGAAGCATCGAAGATAGAGCATTCCAGGCCTCAATACTTGGCCAAGCGCTGGATGAGCCAGGAAAAAGGTGCCTCTGGAGGAAAGACGAAAACCTTTGACGGTCACTGTGAATCCGACCTTCAGACTCTTGCAGCTCATCAAGCTTCCTTTTCATGCCCGTCGAATAGTTGTTGGCAAGCACGTGCAAACTTCTATTCTCGTACTTAAGCTGCTGGATCTCTTGCTTAAGACTTTCCACCTCTGCCATCAATGATTCCACCTGACGGGAGCGGGCAAGCAGGCGTTGGCCCATGTTGGACACAGAACTCGCACACTGAACACTAAGTGCGAGGGACTCTTGAACGGCCAACTCATCCGACCGTCCTGACAGCAGTCTACTATCTTTTGGAGTGAGGAGGTTCCTAGCTACTATTGTAGCTGTTGTGGCGTCCTGCATAACGGAGTTTTCACCTGTAAGAAGACCGTTAGAAGATAAGAAAGAAGGGCGCCATACGTTATCTTGACACGGTGCGCCCGTATCACTGCTAAGGCTCAATTCCAAGCTAAGGTTCGATGAGTTTGCCATTCTTCAAAAGTGTTCAAAGAGAAGGGGCGGATTTTTTTTGGAGTAAATTTTCAAAGGGCCAGAGACGATTTTCAAGAATGGGAGATCTTCAGAGTGTGTATGTTGGCGGTGATCGATAGCTCTATAAAAGGCCAAGGCGACGCGTCCACCGATTCAAAGAGCCGGAATTTCCGGCGTAAGTTAGGCGACGCTTTCTCGGCTTTTCTGAAGACGCGTTCAACTTTGTCAAAAGATTTCTTCTTTTCAGACAACACGTGGAGGCCATCATCGCAACTACACATCTTTAGCCGACAAGCGCAAAGTTCGGCGACGCTTTCTCTGCTTTTCAGAAAACGCGTGCAGCTTTGTCAAAAGGAGCCGCATCCGCACTACTACGTGTCGTTCAGAAAGCAAAGGGGCGTCGTTCAGAAATCGAAGGGGCGCCTGCTCAGAAATCGAAGAGGCGTCGTTCTGATATCGAAGAGACATTTGTCGACAAGGGTAAAAGAACAGTACCACCACTTGATATTATCTCTATATATGTCGACCTTCGTCTTTTATGGCAAGGCAAACCTGAAGAAAATGCCCAACTCTCTCTCACCTCTGAGGGCGCACTCCCAGCAAAGCCTCTTGAAATACTCAATTTTTTCTCCTCCAAAGAAGATACCAGAAACCTGGAGTACAAATAAGGCAGAAGGAAACGGTCGATCGAAGCATGTGGAGACAACCACAACAAATACATGTGCTACTTCATTCGCCGTTTCTTCAAAAGCAAAGGTATCTCATATCATCAAGGTCTAAAGCAAAAGTATCTCATATCATGCTCTTTCCCTGTCTTTTTCTTTGTCCTTGTTCTTACTCGCATGGCAAAGTGAAAGAAGCAATCAGCCGGCACTTGGAGTCAGTCTTCCGAGTTGGAGCCAACTGCCTGGAATCTATTCCTGATTGCTTACCTAGCGTTGCTCTTGAGTAGTCATCTTCAACGGTTGATACACTTCCAGAGAAGGGACCACTTCTGCAAAGGGGAGCGAGTAAGGCAAGTGAAAATGATACATTGAAGCATGTGGAGACAAACATAGGATGAGTTATCCTCCAACCCTTTTCAATACGAATTGGAAAGATTGAACAAAGAAACAGACCAAAGGGGTAAGCTCAGACCTTCGGGGAAGACCAAAAGAATCCTGCTGCCCAGTTCAAGAGTAGCACAAAGGAAAATCAATGATGGGCGGAAACCAGTTCAAGAGTAAGCCTGTGGAGTCACTATGATCAAAGCCTCAATGCAATTACCAAGGAGAAGAGGGAATTTACACTCCATAACCAGATTTGCGTCCCTAAACTCTTCTCTTTGTTAATTACATTCTGCCATGTTTAGTATGTTTAAGTGCTTTTTGTGTGTTTACTTATGATTTGTGTGAATCTATGCTTAAAACATTGAGGACAATGTTTGATTTAAGTGTGGGGGGGGGGGGGGGGGGGGTAACTAATGTTGTTAATGCAAATTCGTCGGATTTTATCACCCATAACTTCAAATGTTGTTCCTTGCTGTTTTAAGGTGTTTTTAAATTGTTTTATAGTGTTTTAGTGTGTGTTGTTTTATAACTCCGAAAAACACATAAAAATTTGAAAAAAATGTTTTGAAAAGCCTAAAAAGAGTGTTTTGAGTCGTTTTTGTGTCGTAGGTCACCTTCCAACGCAATGTTAAGGATTTGGTTTGTAATTGCATGACTGTTAAAAAGAGTTATTAACATAGAGAAAAGTTTGATTTACTCTTGGTATATGCTTGGTTATGGTTATAATGTATGACTTCACATGCAATCATAAAAGAAAAATTCGTTTTAGTAACATGCTTGAAGGAAGGAACTCAAACAAACGCTACAACCCTGTGAGACTCGAGCCATTACCTTCTTTGGAGAGTTATTTTCTGTGATTCTTTGTTTTCTAAAGTTGTTGCATGATCTCATTATTCCTTGCTTGGTTGCTACTTAGAATGCAATTGTATCATGATAGAACTAAATGCTAGAACTTATATCCGTTTCATTCAAAGCATGACATTGAATTGCATAACATATATCAAGATGAAGTTGTGTAGTTGCCACCATAACCAAATAGCCTTACTCCCCATATTTCGTATTTGTTGTAAGTGTTAACCCCGTTGAGCCTCGTTTTGCCTTTATTCCTTGTTTACCCACATCACCCCTTACCTAGCTTAGAGTAGGACTTTCCTATACCCTTGTTCTTAAAGTATAGTGAGCATGACTTAAATGAATTCCTTTTGAGTTACATTATGCAAGAAAATGAGTGTGGGGGAGTAAAAGTTTGTTCTTACGTTTATATGTATGTTTTGAGATTCAAAAGAAAAAGAAGAAGAAAAGAAAAAAAAAAGGAGTGAAAATAAGTAAGAATGAACTCACGAGCGTTGATGGTTGAAGAAAGGGTCCAAAAAGTTGAATATGGCCCTAAGTTTTGTGTGACTTTCCCTTGGGTGTTCAAAGTTGACTTCTGCGTTCTTAAGGGAATTCTAAGTGCCTAATTCAATACTTTGCTCACTATTGCTTTAAGAATGTTTGTTTATCCTTCACCTTTCATTGTTAGCCATTACCCTAGCCCCGTTACTACCCTTTGACTTCTATCTTGAGTGTTATGTGTTTCAAAATGTGGAGTTTGGAATTGATATGAGCTTATGGTGTCACTGGTTCTCGCGTCTAAGTAGTAGCATTCCATTCATGAGATCATATCTAAACATGCTTATTAACTCCAGAAATTGCTTCCTTTGAAATACATATATGTGAGTGTTCGTTTTTATGTTTACATCAATCTTCTCACATATAACTAGTTTAGGGTGTGTAGTCAGAAAATCTGAGTGAAAACTGAGTGCATATCTTGTAAGGAATTGAGCAAATTCTCTAAGGCATGTTACTACATTCAAAACATGGTTTTAAATACTTAATTGTGAAATAGTATGTGGTGACTGTGATTAAGAATGTAATTAAGTGTGAAGATGACTAAAATCTATGGGAATGATGATTTTTAACATGTCATGTGCATTGGAAATCCCTAAGACGATTGTTGGAAGGTTTAGGTTTTGTTTTGTTTTTTTTGTTTTGCTCGAGGACTAGCAAAAGATAAGTGTGGGGGAGTTTGATAGGAGCATATTCATGCGACTTAAATGGCTTGTTCTCGTGCATTTACGTTATGTTTCTCTCGTTATTTTAGTCCTTTATGCTTCTTTTGTGTGTTTTCAGGTTCTAAGGGCCTAGGGAGCAAGAAAGTGCATTTTGAGGCCATTTGGAGCATTTTTGGGCATGGATTGGATAGCTTATCCATGGAGCCAAGAGGATGGACGAATTTGAAGGCCTTGTATTCACTTTGGACATAAAACAAAGGGCCTAGCCCATTCTCTCTTATTCTCTCCCTTATAGCCATGCAAAGAACCATCCATTCCATCAAAAACAATCCATCAATTCACATGCAAAACCACCATTAACACACATGCACCCAAACAAAGCCAACCTAGCTAACCCTACATGCATTCTTTATTCACTCTTCATCATTGCATTCATTCTCCAAACACTTTCATTAATTAAAACACATTTGCACATCCACTCATTCTTTCCCCAAAGCCGTGCATTCCCAATCCCTTTCCAACATTTCACATGCATTTCCACCTTGGTCATGATTTCCCATTTCATTATTCATTCACTTTGCATTCATTCAATCAACCCACATGCACTTTAATCATTCAAACATGTAGCCACATAATCATTCACCCTATCCATTCTTTGTCACAAAACAATGTCACATACACTCATCATCACACAACCTAGCTAACCCTACATGCATTATTTATTAACTCTTCATCATGCATCAACATTTTAAATCATCAAAAAAACCAACCCATTGCCGTGCATAATCTCTCATCATTTCAGCCACATTTCTAACTCACATGCATCACATTCATTTCCAAATAACAATCACTTCAAATGCCATGCATTCACATGCATTTACACCACCAAAAACCCCTTTGCCGTGGGCTTTCAATGCCTTTCCAGCTTTCCCTTTTATTTTCCAGCTTTCATTCTTCACAATTTCAGCCACATTCCACATGCATAACCAACCTAGTGTCACTCCCATTCATTCCCTTTAATTATTTAGCCATTATCATACATTTATTCTCCCATAAACAACCCAACAATGCCGTGAGTTCCCACTCCCATTTCCAGCTTTCCATAACTTTTCCTAGTTGTTTTATTACATACATTCCCCCTTCATTATTCCAAACACATGCACCCATAATCATTCATCCCCTCCTAGCTGCAATATTCCCTCTTTTGTTCCCCCATTTCACCTATAAATAAGCATCCAACACTCCTCAAAATTCACTCACTCTTCCATACACATTTTCAGTTACAAACACTTCCATCTTCTCCCTAGCCGTGAGTCTCTCCATTTTCTGCACCATTCCCTTCCCTTTCTCCTCCATTTCTTCCATTTCCATAATCCCCCAAACCACTCATCCCCCAAAAACTCACCTTAGACCTTGTGCTACAACAACGAAGAAGAGAAGAGTGCCTAAACGTTCATACAATTCAAGTTTGAGTTGTTGGAATGTTTAGGTGTTTCTTTGATTTCAAAGTTATGAGGAACTAAACCCCCTTTAGCTAGGGGGTGATTCGAAACTATGTTTATATTTGCAATTTGAATTGATTACGTTTGGTTGGAATTTCATAAGTTGTGGATTCAATTCGTTTAACTGTTTGATTGATAACTTATTTATGTATGTTCATTGAGATTGCAAGCTTAATTTTCATGCATAAATATGACGCTAGAATATAAGTGAATTTCACCTAATCGCTATGAACTTATATTCACAAGTAGTGGAGGTTGCTTATAAACAATCGCGTTAAACGAATTCTTGGCATAAGTTTCATGCGTATTCCATAGTAACGAATGCCTCGTCGATGTTTATGATTTCCGTTGAACTTAATGATCTTTGTTGAATGTCTCTATCATGCGTATTCCATAGTTAGGGACTTTGATTAAGAATAATTTGGTTGTAATGCGTATTCCATTCAATCCAACGAATTTAGGGAAATCTGAAAGTTAATCTAAGCAGATCTAATTAACTTGGAGCATTGAGTTTCACAACTTATCGAAAGACCAACTGAGAATCAATTTTGTTTGCAAGTGTAACATGTGTGGAGAAGAACCCCTTGGCTATTCCATCATCCATATTTTTATCACATTCATATTTACATTTTGCCTTTAATTATATTCTGTCTTTTTAATTTAATATCGTCCAACCACAATTTCCCCCCCCCCCTATTTTGTTAAGTCTTAATCATTCGTATTTGTTTTATTTTTGTATCTTTAAGCTTTTGGAGTCATAAACAATTGCAAATTCGTCTAAATCAAGTTCTAGCTTCTATTTGAGTCAATTTGATTGTTTTAGACAATTTGAGTTTTTCAAAGCCTTTCTGAGTCATAGTAGTCTTGTTAAGAGTATTTTAATTTAGTTTTTATGTTTTTAAGTCAATTTAGAAGGTTTTAGCAAGCCCTCCTAATCCCCGGTCTAGAACGATCCCTCACTTATCCATTCTACTACAATTGTCAAACGAGGGTTTAATTTGAGTGTCAAGTAAATCTCGCATCACCTAATTAACCCGGGGTGTTGAGTTTCATGATTCATCGAAAGACCAACTGAAAATCATCTTGTATGCAAGTGTGACATGTATGGAGAGGAACCTTCTAGCTAGCATTCCATCCATATTTTCATCAAATTCATCTTTACAATCTGTTTTAATTACAATCTGTGCATTTTATTTAATTTCGTCAAAAACTAAATCCCCCTTTACTTTAGTGTCCAATTTAGTTAGAAAGTGTCTTAGTTTGTGTTTCTAAGTGTTTCGATTCAAGTTATTACCCAAATTCGTCCAAATTAGTGAAAGTGCTCAAAACTGCCCAGAAAGTGTTTTTAAGGCAGTTTTGAGTGTTTTGGGGATGTTTTGAGTCTTTTGGTTTGTTTTAGTGTTTTTATTGTTTAGTTTTGCATTCTTTGAGTCTAGTTTAGTGTTTTAACCTTTGTTTTACGTTTTTGAGTCAGTTTCCAAGTGATTTAGCAATCCCTCCTAGTCCCTGGTTTAGAACGATCCCTACTTATACATATACTACAATTGTCAAAAGAGGGTTTTAATTTATGTGCTTAAATATTTCGCATCAAATTTTTGGCGCAGTTGCCGGGGATTAGCAACTTTGCTAATCCCTTGGATTGTTATTTTCTGTTTATTTTAGTTTGTTAAAGTTTCTGACCTTGGTTTGTTTTTCTTGTTTTAGGTACTAGTGTATGACTCGGAGTTCTCAATCGATTCGTGAGCATATCTTGGACTTTGACAACGATGTTGAGAGGACTTTGAGACGAAAGAGGAAGCAACACGAACCAAATCCACAAAGCCCGGAACCTGACCTTGAAGAACAAGTTCTAGAAGAGGAGGAGGAACCCACGGCAAGGGTTTTTGAAGAACCACAAGTCATGGCCATGGACAATCGGACACTCAAGGAGCTTTCTGCCTCGGGATTGGATAATGCCGCACCATTGTGTATCCAATATCCCCCGCCTGCCCAAGGGAAGACCGAAGAGTTCGAGTTGAAGTCAAGTTTGCTCCACCATATTCCGAAATACCATGGGTTGTCCATGGAGGATCCGAACAAGCATCTGAAGGAATTCGAGGTGGTGTGTTCAAGCATGACTCCCGTCAACGTTGATGGAAGTATTCTGAAGATGAAGGCTTTTCCATTCTCTTTAATGGACAAAGCCAAAGATTGGTTGTACGAGTTAGCTCCCGGATCCGTCACATCATGTGAGAGTATGAAGAGGGTATTTCTGGAGAAGTTTTTCCCAACTTCTCGAATCATCCTTTTACGTAAAAGGATAAGTGGAATCCAGCAAGAAGAAGGTGAGTCTTTCCCTACGTATTATGAACGTTTTAAATCCCTTGTTGCTTCTTGTCCACAACATCAGATGAAGGAGGAGTTACTTCTGCAATACTTCTACGAGGGGCTCCTACCAATTGAACGTCAAATGCTCGATGCCTCGGCGGGTGAAGCATTGGTGGACAAGACACCCATGGCTGCCAAGGTCTTGATTGCTAACCGAGCGTTGAACGCTCAACAATACGAAGGAGTAGGCCAAAGAGGACCCCCACGGCAGCAAGTTAATGAGGTAAGTTCCACACCCGACATTCATTCACAATTAGCTAATCTTACTTCCATTGTGTCTCAGATGGGCGAAGGAATGAGGATGCAAGGACCAATTGTATGTGGAGTGTGTTCTATCCAAGGACATGCTTCTGAGAAATGCCCACAACTCATCGAAAATGGTGGATGGGAAAGCGCAAATGCAATTGGATTTCAAGGCCAAAACCAACCAAGGAACGATCCGTATTCTAACACCTATAATCCAGGTTGGAGAGATCACCCGAACTTCAAGTGGAGGGAGCCCCAACAACCACCACAACAAGGAGGCTTTAGACAACAACCCCCGGGCTTCTACAACAAGCCATACGCACCCACACAAGCACCTCCACAATCTGCCCAAACAAGTTCAGGTAACACTTTAGCCAATGATACACTTCTTAAGTTACTAACTAATTTGTCTCAGGGGCAAGAAAATCAAGCCAAAGCCATGCAAAACCAAGACAAGAGGGTGGAGCAATTGGAGAAACAAATTGGGCAGATTGCAGATTTTGTAGGGAAGTTTCGTGAGCAAGGCCAACTTCCTAGTTCTACCATTCCAAACTCAAAGGGAGGTTTCGAAAGTGCAAAGGCCATACTCTTGAGAAGTGGAAAAGAAGTCGGGGCAGGTCCTACACCATCACCATCAGGTCCTAACGAGGACGAAAAACTGAGAATTGAAGAGGAGGAATCAAGCAAACCCACGGCAAAGGTGGAAAACACCTTTGCCGCAAGCTTTAAGTGACCCCAAATTGTCCAATTTGTCCAAAAAGGGTAAGAATGTGTCAAATTCGGTTCCTACTAATGTTTTTCCTTCGAATGTGCCTTTTCCTAGTAGGTTCATGCAAACAAAGAAAGAAGAAGCCGAGAAGGACATACTTGAAACATTTCGGAAAGTTCAAGTAAACATACCCCTTTTGGATGCAATCAAGCAAGTCCCGAGGTACACCAAGTTTCTAAAGGAGCTTTGCACCACTAGGAAGAGGATGTCCACCAAAAAGGTGGTAAAGGTGGGTGAAAATGTCTCCGCCATCTTGCAACGCAAACTACCCCCCAAATGCAAAGATCCGGGTAGTTTTACCATTCCTTGTGTGATAGGTAACACTCGTTTCGAATCTGCCATGTTAGACCTAGGTGCTTCTATAAATGTCATGCCATATTCAATTTATGCATCTATGAACCTAGGAGTATTGAAAAATGAAGGTGTAATCATATAATTGGCCGATAGATCTAATGCCTATCCAAAGGGAGTTTTGGAAGATGTGTTAGTGCAGGTAAATCATTTAATCTTTCCGGCGGACTTCTATGTGCTCGAGATGGATGAATCTGACCATGCCCCTACGTTGCCAATCCTCCTTGGACGGCCATTCATGAAGACGGCTCGGACGAAAATCGATGTGTTTAATGGAACCTTGTCCATGGAATTTGGTGGGGAAGTTGTTAATTTTAATCTTTCTGATTCTATTAAGTATCCTAGTGAGGATCATTCATGTTTCTCCATTGACATAATTCACTCTTTGGCGCAGGGATACCTTGAAGATTTGAACGCCGATGCACTTGAAAACGTCATTACACGAAGCATGGAACTCAAAACCAAGGGAGGAGGATTGTTGATAACCCACGGCACACACACTCCATTGCATGCCGTGCATCTTAGGGAGGAGTTCCTTGAGTTGGTTGCTGCCCTCGAGTCATTGCCTAAGCACGAGGGTAAGTTTCCTAACTTTGAGTCAATTCCCATTTCGACTAACAAATTGCTTCCATCCATAGTTCAGGCACCTACCCTTGATCTCAAACCACTACCTAGCCATTTGAAGTACATTTTCTTGGGGGAAGAGGAGACCTTACCTGTCATTATTTCTTCATCACTCACGGCACAAGAAGAAGAGAAACTAGTTCGTGTTTTGAAGGAGTTCAAATCTGCCCTAGGTTGGACCTTGGCCGATATCAAAGGTATTAGTCCCGCCACATGTATGCATCACATATTTCTTGAGGAGGGGGCCAAACCAACGAGAAAGGCTCAACGCCGTCTCAACCCTCCGATGATGGAAGTGGTGAAAAAGGAGATAATCAAACTCCTTGATTATGAAGTAATTTACCCCATCTCCGATAGTCGTTGGGTTTCACCTATCCAATGTGTTCCCAAGAAATCTGGAGTGACGGTTGTGGAGAATGCGGAGAACGAGCTTGTGCCCACTCGAATCCAAACCGGTTGGCGCGTATGCACTGATTATAGGAAGATAAACGCCACCATAAGGAAGGATCACTTCCCATTGCCGTTCCTAGATCAAATGCTTGAAAGGTTAGCGGGTCATTTATTTTATTGTTTTCTTGATGGATATTCTGGTTATAATCAAATTGTTATTGCCCCGGATGATCAAGAAGAGACCACTTTTACTTGTCCCTTCGGAACGTTTGCATATCGACGCATGCCATTCGGTTTGTGCAATGCTCCTGCCACGTTTCAAAGGTGTATGGTTAGCATATTTTTTTATTATGTTGAAAAGATTATTGAAATATTCATGGATGACTTTAGTGTGTGGGGATTCTTTTGATCATTGTTTACATAATCTGACCTTAATTTTGAAGCGTTGTGTTGAAACAAATCTTGTGCTTAATTGGGAAAAATGTCACTTCATGGTTAAGCAAGGTATTGTTCTAGGACATATTATTTCTGAAAAAGGCATTGAAGTAGATAAATCTAAGGTAGACCTTGTTCGTCACTTACCCTCTCCAACTTCGGTTAGAGAAGTTCGTTCGTTTCTTGGTCATGCAGGTTTTTATAGGCGTTTCATAAAGGATTTCTCCAAGATTGCGCAGCCACTATGCCGATTGCTTCAAAAAAAGGTGGTTTTCGAGTTCAACGAGGCATGTGAGAAAGCATTCAACCACCTCAAGGACCTCCTCATCACGGCACCAATCATCACTCCACCAGATTGGTCCATTCCCTTTGAGTTGATGTGTGATGCATCGGATTATGCCCTTGGAGCTGTTTTGGGCCAAAGGAAAAACAAACAGCCACATGTTATTTATTATGCTTCACGCACTTTAAATGATGCTCAGTTGAATTATTCTACAACCGAAAAAGAACTTATGGCGGTTGTATTTGCATTAGATAAGTTTAGATCATATCTCATTGGTACTAAAGTAATTGTTTTCACTGACCATGCAGCCTTGAAGTATCTTCTCACAAAAAAGGAGGCCAAACCAAGGCTCATTCGTTGGATGCTCCTACTTCAAGAATTCGACATTGAAATTAGGGACAAGAAGGGATGTGAAAACGTGGTGGTTGACCACCTAAGTTGAATGGTGCGTGAAGAAGAGGACCTTCCCATTTTAGAAAGGTTTCCGGATGAACAACTTCTGTCCGTTGAGGTAAGTACCCCTTGGTATGCCGATTTGGTTAATTTTTTGGTGTCTAAGCAAGTTCCTAACACCTTAAGCAAGGCTCAACGTGATAAATTAAAAAAGGATGCACGTTTTTATGTTTGGGACGACCTTTATTTGCTGAAAATATGCCCGGATTAAATTGTGCGTTGTTGTGTTCATGAAACTGAGTTTAATTCCATTTTGAGTTTTTGCCATACATATGCATGTGGTGGACACTTTGGCACACAACGCACAGCGTTTAAGGTTCTTGAAAGTGGTTTTTATTGGCCTACATTGTTTAGAGATGCTAGGGCTTTTTTCTTAACATGTGATCGATGTCAAAAGACCGGAAGTTTAGGCCAAAGAGACCAAATGCCGCAAACCCCAATCCTTGTTGTTGAAATCTTTGATGTTTGGGGTATTGATTTTATGGGTCCTTTCCCTATGTCGTTTGGTTATACTTACATTTTACTTGCCGTTGATTATGTGTCAAAGTGGGTGGAAGCTAAAGCCACCCGAACTAACGATTTTAGAGTTGTTGCAGATTTTGTAAAATCTAACATTTTCTCTAGATTTGGGATGCCTCGAGTGCTCATAAGTGATGGTGGGTCTCATTTTTGCAACCGCACCATTGCGGCGTTGCTCAAGAAGTACAACGTGATGCATAAGGTTTCCACACCTTATCACCCCCAAACAAGTGGCCAAGCCGAAGTTTCGAATCGAGAAATAAAGCAAATCCTGGAAAAGACCGTTGGGCCGAATAGAAAAGATTGGAGCTTGCGTTTGGAGGATGCACTGTGGGCCTATCGAACGGCTTACAAAACGCCCATTAGTATGTCCCCATTTCGGCTAGTCTATGGCAAGCCGTGCCATCTACCCGTGGAGCTTGAACACAAGGCACATTGGGCGGTCAAGACCTTCAATATGGATGTGGACATGGCTGGAACCCATAGGAAGCTACAATTGAACGAGCTTGAAGAGATTCGGCATAAGGCGTATGGGAATGCCCGGATTTACAAGGAGAAGACCAAGGCCGTCCATGACAAGATGATAAGAGGCAAAACCTTCTCAATCGGACAGAAAGTGTTGTTATTCAATTCTCATCTTCGGTTATTCCCCGGTAAGTTACGTTCTAAGTGGGTTGGTCCATTTGTTATCACTAATGTTTTTGTGCATGCCGTGGGCTCCAATGGGGAATGAGCACACCATCGTCCGGCTGCAAGACGTTAAAGCAAGCGCTTCGTGGGAGGCAACCCATGCAATCACCAAGGAGAGGATGGCATTTACACTCCATAACCAGATTTGCGTCCCTAGCCTCTTCTCTTTGTTATTTACATTCTGCCATGCTTAGTGTGTTTAGTTGCTGTTTGTGTGTTTACTTTTGTTTGGTGTGATTTTAGGCTTGAAACATTGAGGACAATGTTTGATTTAAGTGTGGGGGGGGGGGGGGTAAATAAGTGTTGTTGATGCAAATTTGTGGGATTTTATCACCCATAACTTCCAATGTTGTTCCTTGCTATTTTTAAGTGTTTTTAAGCTATTTTAGAGTGTTTTAGTGTGTGTTGACTTAAAAATCCGAAAAACCCATAAAAATTTGAAAAATTGTTTTGAAATACCCAAAAAGAGTTGTTTTTGTGTGTTTGTTTGTGTCGTAGGTTACCTTCCAACATAGTGATGAGGATTTGGTTTTTAATTGCATGATGGTTAAAGAAAGTTACAAACATGGATGGATGTTTGATATACTCTTTGGTTTATGCTTGGTTGTAGTTATAGTTTACGAATTCACATCTAATCACAAAGGAAAATTAGTTTTTGTAACATGCTTGAAGGAATGAACTCAAACTAACGCTACATCCCTGTGAGACTTGAGCCTAAACGTTTATTTGGAGAGTAATAATCTGCGCATTGATAGGAGCATATTCATGCGACGTTAGCCATGTTCTTTGTTTAAGTTTAACCCCATTGAGCCGTGTTAGCCATGTTCTTTGTTAACCCATATCATCCTCACCTAGCCTGGGTTAGCCATGTTCTTTGTTAACCCATATCATCCTCACCTAGCCTAGATTAGGACCATCCGTACCCTTGTTTTGGAAGCATAGTAAGCATGAATGAATTCCTTTTGATTAATGTGTTGCAGAAAATAAGTGTGGGGGAAGGATTATTGTTGTGAGCTATGTGCCATAGGCACGGCTAGAAAAAAAAAAAGAAAAAAAAAAGAAAAGGAAAGAAAAAAAGAAGTGAAAAAGAGTTGAAAAGAGGTAAAAAAGAGTTCCAAAGTATTGGTTGTTGAAGTAAGGGTCCAAAACAATGAATTAGGCCCTAAGAGTTGTTTGAATCTCCCCTATTTGTCTAAAAGTTGATTTCTGCATTCTAAGTGAATTCTAAGTCTCAATTTCATTACTTTGCTTGCTATTGCTTAAGGAACTTTTGTTTATCCCTATCTTTCCTTGTTAGCCAATACCCCAAGCCTCGTTACAACCCTTGACTTCTATCTTGAGTGTTGTGCATTTCAATTTGTAGAGTTTGAATTTGGTATGAGCATATGGTGTCACTTGTTCTCGCATCTAAGTAGTAGCATTCCATTCATGAGATCAAATCTTAACATGTTTAATTACTCCAGAAATTGCGTTCTTTGTTATAACATATGTGAGTACTAGACTTTCATGTTTACATCAATCTTCTCACATATAACTAGTGTGGGGTGTGTAGTCAGAAAATCTGAGTGAAAATTGAGTGCATAACTAGTGAGGAATTGAGGGAGTTCTCTAAGGCATGTTACGACATTCAAAATGTGTTTTAATTGATTAAATGCGAACTAGTGAATGGTGACTATGATTAAGTATGTGCTCGAGGGGAAGGAAGACTAAAAGCTATGTGAGTAATGATCTTTGACATGTCATGTTTCATTGGAAAACCCTGAGGCAAACGTTGGAAGGTTTAGGTTATGTTTTGATTGTTTTGTTTCGTCTTATTTTCTTTAGTTGTTTTGTTTTGCTCGAGGACTAGCAAAAGTTAAGTGTGGGGGAATTTGATAGGAGCATATTCATGCGACTTAATTAGCTTGTTCTCGTGCATTTATGTTGTGTTTCCTTAGTTATTTTAGTGTTTAAAGTCACTTTTGTGTATTTTCAGATTATAAGGCCAAAGTGTGCAAGAAGTTGCAAATTGGAGTCTTTTGGAGCAAAAGAGGAATGAATGAGTTGAAGACTTGAAGAAACGATGAATTCCCACTCCAACGATGAATTCCTACTCCAACGATGAATTCCTACTCAAACAAGGATTCCTACTTGAACTAGGAAAGTTAACCCTAGGTTTCCCGATTTGGTAACCTTTCCTAATCTTAAACGTCCGTATTTTTTAGCCACTTTGAAGGCCTTGTAGGCATTTTAGGACACAAAACAAAGGCCCTAGGCCACTTTAAAGCCTTAGCCGTGGCTTTCCCCTTCTCCCCTTTTTTTGCCGTGCAAGGGGGGGCATTTTTGTCCCCTTTTATGCATCTAAACCCTAACCCTTTTTCCTTGCAGCCACTCTCCCTTTTATTTCTGAAACTTAAACCTATTTCCCTTTCAAATAAACCCTAGCCGCACCCTTTAATCATTCCCTCTTTAATTTCTGATTTTATTTTCTTTTTCTAGAAGCCTTGGATTTAATTTTAATAAGCTAGGGTTTTATTTTCTAAAACCCTATATAAACTAAACCCTAAGCCGCACCCTGGGGCTCTTCTCTCATTCATTATTCATTCTTTTCATCAGCCACATTCTCTCCCACCTTTGCCGCAGCCACCATCACCCAAAACCCTTCAATCCGTAGCTTCTCCATCAATTCCAGCCACCATCCAACCTTGCCGCAGCACCACCATCCATTCCCCACTCCATTCCACACCTTCATACACCATCCACACCCCTTGCCACAACCCTTTACCACCCTAAACCCATCTATAACCCAGAAAATCATCCAAAAACACCCCCAAACCCTCTCTGCCGCAGCAAGAAGAAAGGAGAAAGAGGAGCTTAAACGCGCAGAAATTCAAGTGGATTCGTTGGGCGTTTTAGGTGTAATCAATCTTTTGTTCTTTATGTTTAATTTCAATTTTGTTTCTCTTTCTGTGAACATGAGAGGCTAAATCCCTAGTTAGCTAGGGGGTGATTGAAAACCATGTTTATGCTTGCAATATGAATTGATTACCTTTGGTTGGAATTTCATGAGTTGTGGATTCAATTTGTTTAACTGCTTGATTGATAACTTATTTGTGTATGTTTATTGAGAGTGCACGCTTAGTTTTCATGCATGAATATGATGCTAGAATATAAGTGAGTTTCACCTAATAGTTACAAACTTATATTCACAAGTAGTGGAGGTTGCTTATAAACAATCGCATTAAATGAATTCTTGGCACTAGTTTCATGCTCATCATAGTAACGAATGCCTCGTCAACACTTATAGTTTTCATGTTGCTTAATGATCTTTGATTGTATCTTTATTGTGCTTTTCATGTAAAGGACTTTTGGAGAATGTTTTGAATTGTGTATGCGTTGTCCCATCCAATTCATTAACTTAAGGAAAACTTGAAGGTTAATTTAAGCGGACCTAATTAACCCGGGGTGTTGAGTTTCATGATTCATCGAAAGACCAACTGAAAATCATCTTGTATGCAAGTGTGACATGTGTGGAGAGGAACCTTCTAGCTAGCATTCCATCCATATTTTCATCAAAGTCATCTTTACAATCTGTTTTAATTACAATCTGTGCATTTTATTTAATTTCGTCAAAAACTAAATCACCCTTTACTTTAGTGTCCAATTTAGTTAGAAAGTGTCTTAGTTTGTGTTTCTAAGTGTTTTGATTCAAGTTATTACCCAAATTCGTCCAAATTAGTGAAAGTGCTCAAAACTGCCCAGAAAGTGTTTTTATGGCAGTTTTGAGTGTTTTGTTGCTATTTTGAGTCTTTTGGTTTGTTTTAGTGTTTTAGTGGTTAGTTTTGCATTCTTTGAGTCTAGTTTAGTGTTTTAACCTTTGTTTTACGTTTTTGAGTCAGTTTTCAAGTGATTTAGCAATCCCTCCTAATCCCCGGTTTAGAACGATCCCTACTTATACATATACTACAATTGTCAAAAGAGGGTTTTAATTTGTGTGCTTATATATTTCGCATCAATCAATTCCAGTTGTGATTTCATAAATTGTGAATGCAATTTACTTAACCGTTTGTTTCACATAATCGTTTCAACCTTATATTCACAAGTAGTTAAGGTTGTTTTCACAATCATGTTAAGTAAATTCCTAGCATGCGTATCATGATGTCATAGTTACAAGTGCTTTGTCAATACTTATGAATTCCATTGAACGTAATGATATTTGATTGTATCTCTATTATGATGTCATGTAGGGGACTTTTGAAGAATGCTTTGGGTTGTCGTATGATGTCATCCAATCCAATAACTTAAGGGAAATCTGAGGGTTAATTAGTGATGTCACGGTTAATCTGGGGTGTTGAGGTTCATGGTTGATCGAAAAGCAACTGGAAATCAACTTATGCTTGAATGAATCATGTGTGGAGAAGTATCCCTTGGCTAGTCCATCATCCATTGGTTTTACTTAAATTCGTCCAAAAATCTGTTTTCAAGTTTAAGTTACTTGTTTTCTTTTAAATTCGTCCAAACTCAAACTCAACTTTCTTACTTGTTTTAAATCTGTCCAAAAGTGTCTTTTTAAGTCTTTTGAGTCAAAACTAAGTCCCCCTTTACTTTAGTGTTTCAATTTAGTTAGAAAGTGTCTTAGTTTGTGTTTCTAAATGTTTTGATTCAAGTTATAACTCAAATTCGTCCAAATTAGTGTTAGGTGTTCAAAACTGCCCAGATTGTGTTTTTAAGGCAGTTTTGAGTGTTTTGTTGCTGTTTTGAGTCTTTTGGTTTGTTTTAGTGTTTTAGTGTTTAGTTTTGCATTCTTTGAGTCTAGTTAGTGTTTTAACCTTTGTTTTACGTTATTGAGTCAGTTTTCAAGTGAATTAGCAATCCCTCCTAATCCCCGGTTTAGAACGATCCCTACTTATACATTTACTACAATTGTCAAAAGAGGGTTTTAATTTGTGTGCTTATATATTTCGCATCATCGACTCAACCCACCAATGATGGAAGTAGTGAAGAAGGAAATCATCAAATTGCTTGATTGTGGCGTCATCTATCCTATCTTGGATAGTTGTTGGGTTTCACCGGTCCAAGTGGTTCCCAAGAAGTCCGGAGTCACGGTGGTGAAGAATGAAGAAGATGAAGTTGTGCCTACACGCATTCAAACCGGTTGGAGAGTGTGCATTGACTATAGGAAGCTAAATGCCGCAACAAGGAAAGATCACTTTCCTTTGACATTCATCGATCAAATGCTTGAAAGGTTAGCCGGTCATTCTTTTTATTGCTTTCTTGATGGTTATTCGGGTTATAATCAAATTGTCATAGCGCCGGATGATCAAGAAAAGACCACCTTTACTTGTCCATTTGGTACTTTTGCATATCGTCGTATGCCATTTGGTTTATGCAATGCACCGGCCACTTTCCAACGAAGCATGGTAAGTATATTCTCGGATTATGTTGAGAAGATAATTGAAGTGTTTATGGACGATTTTAGTGTGTTTGGAGACTCATTTGATGATTGTTTGCATAATCTTACTTTAATCTTGAAAAGATGCATGGAAACTAACCTTGTTTTGAATTGGGAAAAATGTCATTTTATGGTTAAACAAGGCATAGTTTTGGGTCATATCATCTCTGAAAAAGGCATTGAAGTTGATAAGTCTAAAATAGATCTTGTACGTTACTTACCCTCTCCTACTTCGGTTAGAGAGGTTCGTTCTTTTCTTGGCCATGCAGGATTCTATAGGCGATTTATCAAGGATTTCTCCAAGATTGCACAACCCCTATGTCGTCTCCTACAAAAGGAAGTGGCGTTTGAGTTCAACGAAGAGTGTGAGAAGGCATTCAAGCTTCTCAAGGACAAGCTTACCACGGCACCCATAATTCTTCCACCAGATTGGACGTTGCCTTTTGAGCTAATGTGTGATGCATCCGATTATGCAATAGGGGCTGTTTTGGGCCAAAGAAAGAATAAGCAACCACACATCATCTATTATGCTTCCCGGACCTTAAATGATGCTCAATTAAATTACTCTACCACTGAAAAAGAACTTCTTGCCGTTGTGTTTGCTTTAGATAAGTTTCGTTCATATTTACTTGGTACTAAAGTGATTATATATTCTGACCATGCAGCTCTAAGGTACTTATTCACCAAAAAGGAGGCCAAACCAAGGCTAATTCGATGGATACTTCTTCTCCAAGAGTTTGACATTGAAATTCGAGACAAAAAAGGGAGTGAGAACGTGGTTGCTGACCATCTAAGTCGTTTGGTGTGCAATGAGGACTCTTTACACATCCAAGAGACATTCCCTGATGAGCACTTGCTGTCCATTAAGGTATATGTACCTTGGTATGCCGATTTGGTCAATTTTTTGGTGTCAAAACGTGTTCCAAGTACCCTAGCTAGGCACCAACGTGATAAGTTAAAGAAAGAGGCACGATTTTATGTATGGGATGACCCATATTTGTGGAAGTTTTGTGCATATCAGATTGTGCGTTGTTGTGTGCATGATTGTGAGTTTAATTCCATTCTAACCTTTTGTCATACTTATGCTTGTGGTGGACATTTTGGCACACAACGCACTGCCCTTAAAGTGTTCGAATGTGGTTTTTATTGGCCAACAATCTTTAAAGATGCTAGAACTTTTTGTTTAACTTGTGATCGTTGTCAACGAATGGGAAATATAGGTGCAAGGGACCAAATGCCGCAAACACCCATCTTTAATGTTGAAATTTTTGATGTTTGGGGCATTGATTTCATGGGCCTTTTTCCATCTTCGTTTGGTTTTACTTATATTTTTCTTGCGGTGGATTATGTATCCAAATGGGTGGAAGCCAAGGCCACCCAGACTAATGATTCTAGAGTTGTTGCAGATTTTATAAAGACTAACATTTTTGCTAGATTTGGGATGCCTAGAGTGCTTATTAGTGATGGAGGCTCTCACTTTTGTAATCGTACCATAGAGGCCTTGCTCAAGAAATATCAAGTCACACATAAGGTTTCAACACCTTACCATCCCCAAACCAATGGCTAAGCCGAGGTGTCCAATAGAGAAATCAAGTAAATCTTGGAGAAGACCGTTGGACCAACGAGAAAAGATTGGAGTGTGCGTTTGGAGGATGCATTATGGGCTTATAGAACGGCTTACAAGACACCCATAGGCATGTCCCCTTTTCGGCTAGTATATGGCAAGCCATGTCATCTCCCCGTGGAGTTAGAACACAAGGCTCATTGGGCAATCAAAACCTTCAACATGGACCTAGATGTGGCTGGAATGCATAGAAAGTTGCAATTGAATGAACTTGAAGAGCTTAGGCGTGAAGCATATGAGAATGCTTGCATTTACAAGGAAAAGACCAAAGCTTTCCATGACAAGATGATCCGATGCAAAACATTCTCCATAGGGAAAAAAGTTTTACTTTTTAATTCTTGCCTTCGTTTATTCCCTGGTAAGTTACGTTCTAAGTGGATTGGACTTTTTGTTGTTACTAATGTTTTTCCATATGGCGCAGTTCAAATCCAAAGCTTGAGGAATGGCCAAGAATTCAAGGTGAATGGGCATCGTTTGAAGCCCTATTATGCAAATGTGGAAGGGCAGGTTGTGGAGGACATCAACCTCCATGCCGTGGGCTCCCATTGAGGAAAAGAAGAATGTTCGTCCGCTGCACGACGTTAAAGCAAGCGCTTCTTGGGAGGCAACCCATGCATTCAACTAGAGAGGATTTGGGCAATTCACCAATTCATGCTACAAAATCAGATTTGCGTTCCTCAATCCCTATCTCTTTACTATTTTTATTTCATCAAGTTAGTTAGTTTATATTATTTGGTTGAATGTGTGTTTTTGCATGTTTTTACATGATTTTCGTGGGATTTTATCACCTATCACTTATAATGTTGTTTCTCACTGTTTTTAAGTGTTTTTAGAGTGTTTTGAAGTGTTTTCATGTCTTTTGGTCAGAAAATCCGAAAATTTACAAAAAAAAATTGCAAAATAGTTTTGAAAAAACCCAAAAAGAGTTGTTTTAAAGTTGTTTTTGTGTGTTTGTTTGTGTCTTAGGATACCTTCCAACACAATGATGAGGATTTGGTTTTTAATGTCATGACTATTAAAGAATGTTGTAAACATGGCCGGAAGTTGATTTATGCTTTGGTTTGCTTGGTTATGGTTATAACTTATGAATTCACATGTAATCACAAAGAGAAAATCAGTTTTTGTAACATGCTTGAAGGAATAAACTCAAACTAAAGCTACATCTTTGAGAGACTTGAGCCTAAAACGTTCTTTGGAGAGTATAATCTGTGATTTCTTGTTTTCTAAAGTCATTGCATGATCTCATCATTCTTTGCTTGGTTGCTACTTGGAATGTATGTCATTATAGTTCCAAATACTAGAACTCATGCCCATTTCATTCAAAGCATGATATTGATTGCATAACATACAATAAGATGAAGTTATTAGTCAAACCAAAGCCAAAAAGCCTATCCCTTTTCACATGTGATAGGAGCATATTCATGCGACTTAAATGGCTTGTTCTCGTGCATTTACGTTATGTTTCTTTAGTTATTTTAGTCCTTTAAGCTATTTTCGTGTGTTTGTAGGTCCAAAGGGCTAAAGGAGCAAAAAGATGCATTTTGGAGACTTTTGGAGCACTTTTGGGCTAAGGATGGATAGCTTATGCTTGGCGCCAAAATGTTGGACGAAATTGAAGACCAAAGTGTTGGAACTTTGTTCCCTTTAGTTTTAGGACATTTAAACCTTTCCAATTCCCTTATGCCGTGCATCTCCACCTTTCTCCCAAAACCATACACATGCATTCATTATTCATTCCCTCACATGCTCCCATTACTTATCATCACCACTTATCACTTATCATAACCACATATCATATCACTTATCATTCACCACTTATCATTCATCAAACACATGCATTCACATGTTTTCACAATCCAACTCACATGCACATTCATCCACCTTTCTCCCTAAAACCGTGCACATGCAAACACATTCACCCACATGCACCCTTTATTCTTTCATCATTCCATCCACTCATTCATCAAACCACTCCCATCCATTTCATCATTGCAAACATTCAAACAAACATCACTCATTGCCGTGGCCTCCCTTTGCATTCACATGCATCTCACTTCATCATTTCAGCCACAAAACCACTCCACATGCACCCTAGATTCTAATCAGCCACTTCACATGCACATTCAACATTCCAGAAAATACCCATGCCGTGCACATGCATTCATCATCTTCCCCCTTTACATTTCAGCCACACATTCACCCACATGCACCATTCAAACATACACCACCAGAAATCATCATTGCCGTGGCTCTCCCTCCACTTTCCAGCATCCCATTTCCATCCTTGCACATGCATTCCCTTCATAAATAATTCACTTGCATTCACTTCATCATTGCAGCCACATTTCCACTCACATCCATTTAATTCACATGCTTTCACATGCATTTTTAGCCATGCACATTCACCTTGCATTTGCAGAAAATCCACTTCCTTTGCACATGCATTCATCATCATCACTCTAGTTTTAATTCACATGCATTTCAGATTGCATTCCATTCATTCCACCCTTTAATCACATGCATTCCATCTTTGTTCCAGCAACCCACATGCACAATCTACTCCACAAACATCCCATGCCGTGCACATTCATACACTTTCACATGCATCTTGGCAGATTTCACATGCACACACAAGCATTAGCACATGCAACCTAGCTGTCATGTTCCCCCCATTTCACCTATAAATACTCATTCATTCATTCTCATTCATTCACAATTCATTTCACAACAGAAATTGGTCCCTTGGGGCCGTGCCCTTCACAAAGTCCATCCATTCCATTCATAAACTCATCCATTGCAGAAATGTAGTCCATAACACCACCCATGCCGTGACTCTCCCTTACAATCCAAACACCATCCTTCCATTTCCACCACTCCTCTTCCATTCATCCACCACTCCCCAAACCATTCACACCATCAAACTATCCTTAGACCTTGTGCTACAACGAAGAGGAAGAGAAGAGTGCCTAAACGTTCATACAATTCAAGTTTGAGTTGTTGGAATGTTTAGGTGCTTCTTTGATTTCAATGTTTAAATTCAATACTCTTTGTTTTGTACGAATGAGGAATGGAAGAGAAGAGTGCCTAAACGTTCATACAATTCAAGTTTGAGTTGTTGGAATGTTTAGGTGTTTCTTTGATTCTCTTTATTTTGTACCATGAGGAACTAACTCCCCTTTAGCTAGGGGGTGATTTGAATAAATGTTTATGCTTGCATTTTGATTTGATTACTTCTAATTGCGTTTCATAAGTTGTGGATTCAATTTGTTTAACCGTTTGATTGATAACTTATTTATGTATGTTTATTGAGAATGCGCGCTTAATTTTCATGCATGAATATGACGCTAGAATATAAGTGAGTTTCACCTAATAGTTACGAACTTATATTCACAAGTAGTGGAGGTTGCTTATAAACAATCGCGTTAAACGAATTCTTGGCATAAGTTTCATGCAATCATAGTAACGAATGCCCCGTCAACACTTATAATTTTCATAGAGCGTAATGATTCTTGCTTGTATCTCTATTATGCAATCATGTAGGGGACTTGTGGGGAATGTTTTGGGTTGTCGTATGCAATCATCCAATTCAATAACGTTAGGAAGATTTGAAGGTTAATTAGTGCATCACGGTTAACTTGGAGTGTTGAGAATTAATGATTTATTGAAATGCAATTGGAAATCGTTTTATTGTGCAAGTATAACATGTATGGAGATGAACCCCTTAGCTAGCCTTCATTCCATTCATTCTATCACATTCACATTTACATTTTGCTTTAATTTACAATCTGTACATTTTAGCTTAATTTCGTATAAAACTCAATCCCCCTTTACTTTAATGTCAAATTAGTTAGAAAGTATCTTAGTTTGTGTTTTTAAGAGTTTTGATTAAATTTATTTCCCAATTTCGTCCAAATTTGTGTTTGTACTCAAATCTGCCCAGAAAGTGGTTTTTAGGCAGATTTGAGTGTGTTTGTGTTGTTTTGAGTCTTTTGGTTTGTTGTAGTGTTTTAAAGTTTAGTTTTACATTCTTTGAGTCTAGTTTAGTGTTTTATATTACGTTTTTACGTTTTTGAGTCAAATCCAAGAGATTAACAATCCCTCCTAATCCCCGGTCCAGAACGATCCCTACTTATACATATACTACAATTTGACGACAAGAGGGTTTAATTTGTGTACGTATAATTCACGCATCAGCGCATTCTCAATAAACATACATAAATAAGTTATCAATCAAACGGTTAAACAAATTGAATCCACAACTTATGAAACGCAATTAGAAGTAATCAAATCAAAATGCAAGCATAAACATATATTCGAATCACCCCCTATCTAAAGGGGATTTAGTTCCTCATGGTACAAAACAAAGAGAATCAAAGAAACACCTAAACATTCCAACAACTCAAACTTGAATTGTATGAACGTTTAGGCCCTCTTCTCTTCCATTCCTCATTCGTACAAAACAAAGAGTATTGAAATTAAACATTGAAATCAAAGAAACACCTAAACATTCCAACAACTCAAACTTGAATTGTATGAACGTTTAGGCACTCTTCTCTTCCTCTTCGTTGTGGCACAAGGTCTAAGGTGAGTTTGATGGTGTGAATGGTTTGGGGAGTGGTGAAAATGGAAGGAGGATGGTGTTTGGATTGTAAGGGAGACTCACGGTTTTGGATTCTAAGGGGAAGTGTTTGTGTTAGTTGTGGTGTGAGAAATGGAGAGATGGAATGGGGAGTGAATGAATGACAAATGAATGAAGTGTGTGTGGTTTATATAGGGAGAGAGTGGGTGAGAATGTGGCTGCAATGCATGTGAAAAACAGCTAGGAAAGGTATGGAATGCATGTGAAATGTAAAGGGAAAAGCTGGAAATGCTAGTGTGTTTTGGAAATGGGAATGAAAGCCACGGCAAAGGCTTGTGGATGAGTTGGAAAAACATGTGAATTAGGTGGAATGTAGGTGGGTAATGATGATGAAAGCATGTGGAATTGCAAGGAGGAAAGGTGCAGAAAATGGAAAGGAATGCACGGCAATGTGTAGGCTGATTTGTGTTGGAATGGTTGCTGTTTTGCATGTGAATTTTGTTTGTGTGTGAATGTATGTGGGTTAAATGATTAAAGGGGGTGGAAGATGGCTGAATGATAGATTGAATAATGAGGCTCTAGGGTGGAATTATGATGGGAGTGCATGTGATTAAAGAGTGGGAGTGCATGTGGGTGGAAATCTGAAAATGCAAAGGGAAAAGCTGGAAAGGGAGGGAACTCACGGCAAGGAAAGTTTCTTGATGGTTTTGGGGTTGTGATGCATGTGTATGCATGTGGATTAAAGGGGTGTGAATGCATGTGCAATGAGTAATGAAATGGGAAAGCATGGTTGAATGATTAAATGGCTGAAATGATTGTGTTTGTTTGAATGTGCATGTGATTAAATTAAAAGATGGAATACATGTGAAATGCAAAGTGTGATGCACGGATTAGAGAGGATGGGTGAGTGTGCATGTGGATTAATGAATGAATGGTGGTGTAATGATGAAGTGTGATGACTGAAAATGGCAAGGGAAGGCACGGCACAATGTTGTTTTGGTTCTTGAAATGCATGTGAATGCATGTGAGTGCAATATGAAAAGAATGACTAATTAATGTATGTAAGGTGCAGCTAGGTTGGAAAGGTGTGGATTGTGGCTGCAATTTAGGGAAAGGAAATAGGTTTAAAGCATAAATAAAAGGGCAAAGTGGCTGCAATGATGAAGACAAGCTGGAATTGATGTGGAAGGCACGGCAAATGATGGTTTCTTGATGGTTTTGGGTTTGTGATGCAGTGTTTGATTGGGCTAGAGGTTTTGCATGGCTCAAAGGTTTGTTTGATTGGGCTAGGCCCTTTGTTTTATGTCCCAAAGAGCATACAAGGCCTTCAAATTCGTCCATCATCTTAGCTCCATGGATAAGCTATCCAATCCATGCCCAAAAATGCTCCAAATAGCCTCAAAATGCACTTTCTTGCTCCCTAAGCCCTTAGAACCTGAAAACACACAAAAGAAGCATAAAGGACTAAAATAACTAGAGAAACATAACGTAAATGCACGAGAACAAGCCATTTAAGTCGCATGAATATGCTCCTATCATTGGTGCAATGATGGAGGAACAAGTGCATGTGGCTGAAATGTGGAAGGTGTGTGGCTACTTCAAGTAGGAATCCTTGTGACATCAACTCTTCAATTTCATCCATTCCTTTTGCTCCAAGTATAAGTTATCCCTTCCAAGTCCAATTTTGCTCCAAAATGCTCCAAAATGCATCTTTTTGCTTCCTTAGCCAGATGAACCTAAAACACACGAAAATGGCTTAAACGCCAAAAACAACTATGAATTAACAATATAAATGCACGAAAACAAGCTAAGTAAGTCACCTAAATATGCTCCTATCATCATGTTCCATCTCTTTCTCCCTATAAATACCATACACACTTCACACAACATTCAAATATTTCTCATTGATCCTTCCACATTTCAGAATGTAGACATCAAAACTCCCTTGTGCCATGCCCTCCCTTACAATCCAAACACCATCCTCCTTCCATTTTCACCACTCCCCAAACCATTCACACCATCAAACTCACCTTAGACCTTGTGCCACAACGAAGAGGAAGAGAAGAGTGCCTAACGTTCATACAATTCAAGTTTGAGTTGTTGGAATGTTTAGGTGTTTCTTTGATTTCAATGTTTAATTTCAATACTCTTTGTTTTGTACGAATGAGGAATGGAAGAGAAGAGGGCCTAAACGTTCATACAATTCAAGTTTGAGTTGTTGGAATGTTTAGGTGTTTCTTTGATTCTCTTTGTTTTGTACCATGAGGAACTAAACCCCCCTTTGCTAGGGGGGGATTCGAAATAAATGTTTATGCTTGCATTTTGATTTGATTACTTCTAATTGCGTTTCATAAGTTGTGGATTCAATTTGTTTAACTATTTGATTGATAACTTATTTATGTATGTTTATTGAGAGTGCACACTTAATTTTCATGCATGAATTTGACGCTAGAATATAAGTGAGTTTCACCTAATAGTTACGAACTTATATTCACAAGTAGTGGAGGTTGCTTATAAACAATCGCGTTAAACGAATTCTTGGCATAAGTTTCATGCAATCATAGTAACGAATGCCCCGTCAACACTTATAATTTTCATAGAGCGTAATGATTCTTGCTTGTATCTCTATTATGCAATCATGTAGGGGACTTGTGGGGAATGTTTTGGGTTGTCGTATGCAATCATCCAATTCAATAACGTTAGGAAGATTTGAAGGTTAATTAGTGCATCACGGTTAACTTGGGGTGTTGAGAATTCATGGTTTATTGAAATGCAATTGGAAATCATTTTATTATGCAAGTGTAACATGTGTGGAGAAGAACCTTCTAGCTAGCATTCATCCATTCATCTTTACTATCTGTTTTTACTTACAATCTGTTCTTTTAGTTTAAATTCTTCAAAACCAATCCCCCATTTATTTTAAAGTGTTAGATTAGTTAGAAATACTTTTAGTTTGTGTTTATAAGTGTTTTGATTCAATTTGTTAAACAAATTCGTCCAAATTTGTGTTTGTGCTCAAATCTGCCCAGAAAGTGGTTTTTAGGCAGATTTGAGTGTGTTTGTGTTGTTTTGAGTCTTTTGGTTTGTTTTAGTGTTTTAAAGTTTAGTTTTACATTCTTTGAGTCTAGTTTAGTGTTTTATATTACGTTTTTACGTTTTTGAGTCAAATCCAAGTGATTAACAATCCCTCCTAATCCCCGGTCCAGAACGATCCCTACTTATACATATACTACAATTTGACGAAAAGAGGGTTTAATTTGTGTGCGTATAAATCTCGCATCATGAATGCATGATACTCTTGCCAAGAATTCAATTAACGCGGTTGTGACTAGCAACCTTCACTACTCATGTTTATAAACTTGTGACGATTAGGTGAAACTCGTTTATAAACTAGCATCGAGTTTATGCATGAAGATTAAGTATGCATCCCTAATCAACATACAAAAACAAGTTTTTAATAAACATGATAATTGAATTGCAATCACAACTTAACAAATCACAATTGGAAGAAATCAATTCATATTTCAAACATGTTCATGGCTTCAAACTTTCCCCTAACTAATTAGGGGTTTAGCCACTCATGATTACAACAAACTTAGAGAGTAATAACAAAGTAAACATTGAAATCAAGGAAAGGAAGTACACCTAAAAATTCCAACAACTCAAACTTGAATTGTATGAACGTTTAGGCCTCTTCTCCTCCTCTTTGTTGTTGCGGCACAAGGGGTTTTGGTGAGTTTTGGGGGTTATGGATGATGTAGAATGATGTGTTTATGATGCGAGTTTTATACGCACACAAATTAAACCCTCTTTTCGTCAAATTGTAGTATATGTATAAGTAGGGATCGTTCTGGACCGGGGATTAGGAGGGATTGTTAATCACTTGGATTTGACTCAAAAACGTAAAAACATAATATAAAACACTAAACTAGACTCAAAGAATGTAAAACTAAACTTTAAAACACTAAAACAAACCAAAAGACTCAAACAGTACCCAAAGCACTCGAAACTGCCTTAAAAACACTTTCTGGGCAGTTTTGAGCACCTTGAGTACTTTGGACGAATTTGGGAAACAAAATGAAACAAAACACTTATAAACACAAACTAAATGTATTTCTAACTAATCTAACACTTTAAAATAAATGCGGGATTGGTTTTGGATGAATTTAAACTAAAACAGAAACTTGGAAACAAAACAGATTGTACAAACGAAATTGATGGAATAGAATAATGAAAAACTAGTTAGAGGGTTCCTTATCCACACATGAACATAAGCATATAATTTGACTCCCAGTTATGACTTCAACAAACGATGAATGACAATGCTCCAAGGTAATTAGGTTCGCTTAAACTAACTTTCAGATTTCCCGAGATTCATTGGATTGAATGGGATACGCATTACAACCAAATTATTCCTAATCAAAGGCCCTAACTGATAGGAGCATATTTAGGCGACTTACTTAGCTTGTTTTCGTGCATTCATATTGTTAATTCATAGTTGTTTTAGTAGTTTAAGCCATTTTCGTGTGTTTTTAGGTTCATATGGCTAAGGAAGCAAAAAGATGCATTTTGGAGCATTTTGGAGCAAAATTGGACTTGGAATGGATAGCTTATGTTTGGAGCAAAAGGAATGGACGAAATTGAAGGATTCCTAATCCATTGCAGCCACATGCACCCATAATCATTCACACCTTGCAGCCACATGCATTCACTCTTCATAAATCAGCCACATGCACATTCAATCATTCACACCAAAACCTTGCACATGCAATCCCTTTAATTAATTCAACCTAGCTGTCATTGCACATGCATTCACTCTTTAACCCACATGCATTTCCACCCACATGCACTCTCATTCTTTAATCCATTCAGCCACAAGACATTATCATTGCACCACATTCAACCATTCCATCTCCCATTTCAGATTGCATTCCAATCATTCCAACCAAATCACATGCACTCCCACCCTTTAAATCACATGCATTCCCTTCATAAATCAGCCACATGCACTCATAATCATTCAACCAACCTAGCTGTCATGTTTCCCCTTTCATTATTCCCTCACATTCTTTAATTCAGCCAACACATGCTTACACATGCATTTCCAACCCACATGCATCCTTTAATCATTCAAACATGCAGCCACATTCCCTCCTAGCTGTCATGTTCCCCCCATTTCACCTATAAATAAGCATGCATTACACCTCAATTCATTCAATTCGTCCATATTCAGAAAATCATCCAAAACACCACCAGAAATCATCCCCTTGGCCGTGAGTTTCCCTACTAATCCAAACACCACTCCAACCACTCCCCATCCCTCCAAAACACTTCACACTATCCCAAAACTCACCTTAGACCTTGTGATACAACAACGAGGAAGAGAAGAGTGCCTAAACGTTCATACAATTCAAGTTTGAGTTGTTGGAATGTTTAGGTGTTTCTTTGATTTCAATGTTTAAATTCAATTCTTTTTGTTTTGTACGTATGAGGAATGGAAGAGAAGAGTGCCTAAACGTTCATACAATTCAAGTTTGAGTTGTTGGAATGTTTAGGTGTTTCTTTGATTTCAAAGTATGAGGAACTAAACCCCCCTTGGCTAGGGGGGGATTCGAAATATATGTTTATGCTTGCATTTTGATTTGATTACTTCTAATTGCGTTTCATAAGTTGTGGATTCAATTTGTTTAACCGTTTGATTGATAACTTATTTATGTATGTTTATTGAGAATGCGCGCTTAATTTTCATGCATGAATATGACGCTAGAATATAAGTGAGTTTCACCTAATAGTTACGAACTTATATTCACAAGTAGTGGAGGTTGCTTATAAACAATCGCGTTAAATGAATTCTTGGCATAAGTTTCATGCGTATTCCATAGTAACGAATGCCTCGTCGATGTTTATGATTTCCGTTGAACTTAATGATCTTTGTTGAATGTCTCTATCATGCGTATTCCATAGTTAGGGACTTTGATTAGGAATAATTTGGTTGTAATGCGTATTCCATTCAATCCAATGAATCTAGGGAAATCTGAAAGTTAATTTAAGCGGACCTAATTAACTTGGAGCGTTGAGAAGTCATGGTTTATTGAAATGCAATTGGAAATCATTTTATTATGCAAGTGTAACATATATGGAGATGAACCCCTTAGCTATTCTATCATCCATTCATTCCATTTCATCAATTTCATATTTACAATCTGTTTTAATTAGAATCTGTGCATTTAGTTTAAATTCGTCCAAAACTCAATCCCCCTTTACTTTATTGTCCAATTTAGTTAGAAAGTGTTTTAGTTTATGTTTCTAAGTGTTTTCATTCAATTTATTACACAGATTCGTCCAAATTCACAAAGTGCTCAAAACTGCCCAGAAAGTGTTTTTAAGGCAGTTTTGAGTGTTTTGGGTGATGTTTGAGTCTTTTGGTTTGTTTTAGTGTTTTAAAGTTTAGTTTTGCATTCTTTGAGTCTAGTATAGTGTTTTATATTGTGTTCTTACGTTTTTGAGTCAAATCCAAGTGATTAACAATCCCTCCTAATCCCCGGTCCAGAACGATCCCTACTTATACTTATACTACAATTTGACAAAAAGAGGGTTTAATTTGTGTGCGTATAAATCTCGCATCACTAACCATGGAATACGCATGATAGAGACATTCAACAAAGATCATTAAGTTCAATGGAAATCATAAACATCGACTAGGCATTCATAACTATGGAATACGCATGTTAATCCAGCCTAGGGTTTACTAAACACAATCGTGACTAGCGATCTTTACTACTCATGAATATAAGTTCATAACGATTAGGTGAAATTCCCTTATATCCTAGCATCAAGTTTAGGCATGCAAATTAAGTGTCGACCCTCAACCCACATACATAAACAAGTTCTTAATCAAAACAGAAAAGTAAACCACATCTAAAGTTCATGAATTCATAACTGGAGTAAATCAAATCATAACCAACATATGTCCATGGCTTCAAATTCGCCTCTAACTAAAAAGAAATTAGTTTCACATGTTTAATATAATTGAACAACAAGTTAAATTAAACATGAAAACAGAAACAAAAGAAGAAAGAACAAATTGATGGAAAGTTAGCTACGGGGTTCATCTCCACATATGTTATACTTGCATAATAAAAAGATTTCCAATTGCGTTTCAATAAATCATTAATTCTCAACACTCCAAGTTAATTAGATCCGCTTAAATTAACCTTCAAATCTTCCTAACGTTATTGAATTGGATGATTGCATACGACAACCCAAAACATTCCCCACAAGTCCCCTACATGATTGCATAATAGAGATACAAGCAAGAATCATTACGCTCTATGAAAATTATAAGTTTTGACGAGGCATTCGTTACTATGGAATACGCATGAAACTTATGCCAAGAATTCGTTTAACGCGATTGTTTATAAGCAACCTCCACTACTTGTGAATATAAGTTCTTAACTATTAGGTGAAACTCACTTATATTCTAGCGTCATATTCATGCATGAAAATTAAGTGTGCACTCTCAATAAACATACATAAATAAGTTATCAATCAAACAGTTAAACGAATTGAATCCACAACTTATGAAACGCAATTAGAAGTAATCAAATCAAAATGCAAGCATAAACATATATTTCGAATTACCCCCTAGCCAAGGGGGTTTTAGTTCCTCATGGTACAAAACAAAGAGAATCAAAGAAACACCTAAACATTCCAACAACTCAAACTTGAATTGTATGAACGTTTAGGCCCTCTTCTCTTCCATTCCTCATTCGTACAAAACAAAGAGTATTGAAATTAAACATTGAAATCAAAGAAACACCTAAACATTCCAACAACTCAAACTTGAATTGTATGAACGTTTAGGCACTCTTCTCTTCCTCTTCGTTGTAGCACAAGGTCTAAGGATAGTTTGATGGTGTGAATGGTTTGGGGAGTGGTGAAAATGGAAGGATGGTGTTTGGATTGTAAGGGAGACTCACGACACAAAGGGAGAAGTGTTTGTGGTATATACAATGGATGAATTTCTGAAATGGAAGTGTGTTGTGACTGAAATGTGTATGAATGAGTGTCAAGTGTGTATGGTTTTTATAGGGAGATGAATGGATGGGAGAGGGAACATGACAGCTAGGTTAAGTGAATGCATGTGCAAAATAGCTAGGATGGCTGAAATTGTAAGGGGAATGCATGTGCAATGTTGGAAATCTGATGGGAGAAAGGTGGATGCATGTGTTGGCTGATTTAAAGAATGTGAAGGAATGATGAAAGGGGTGATAGGAGCATATTTAGGCGACTTACTTAGCTTGTTTTCGTGCATTCATATTGTTAATTCATAGTTGTTTTAGTAGTTTAAGCCATTTTCGTGTGTTTTTAGGTTCATATGGCTAAGGAAGCAAAAAGATGCATTTTGGAGCATTTTGGAGCAAAATTGGACTTGGAATGGATAGCTTATGTTTGGAGCAAAAGGAATGGACGAAATTGAAGGATTCCTAATCCATTGCAGCCACATGCACCCATAATCATTCACACCTTGCAGCCACATGCATTCACTCTTCATAAATCAGCCACATGCACATTCAATCATTCACACCAAAACCTTGCACATGCAATCCCTTTAATTAATTCAACCTAGCTGTCATTGCACATGCATTCACTCTTTAACCCACATGCATTTCCACCCACATGCACTCTCATTCTTTAATCCATTCAGCCACAAGACATTATCATTGCACCACATTCAGCCATTCCATCTCCCATTTCAGATTGCATTCCAATCATTCCAACCAAATCACATGCACTCCCACCCTTTAAATCACATGCATTCCCTTCATAAATCAGCCATATGCACTCATAATCATTCAACCAACCTAGCTGTCATGTTTCCCCTTTCATCATTCCCTCACATTCTTTAATTCAGCCAACACATGCTTACACATGCATTTCTAACCCACATGCATCCTTTAATCATTCAAACATGCAGCCACATTCCCTCCTAGCTGTCATGTTCCCCCCATTTCACCTATAAATAAGCATGCATTACACCTCAATTCATTCAACTCTTCCATATTCAGAAAATCATCCATACACACCAACAACATTCCCTATTAATCCAAACACCACCAGAAATTCAGCCATTCCACCACTCCCCAAACCATTCACACCATCAAACTATCCTTAGACCTTGTGCTACAACGAAGAGGAAGATAAGAGGGCCTAAACGTTCGTACAATTCAAGTTTGAGTTGTTGGAATGTTTAGGTGTTTCTTTGATTTCAATGTTTAATTTCAATACTCTTTGTTTTGTACGAATGAGGAATGGAAGAGAAGAGTGCCTAAACATTCATACAATTCAAGTTTGAGTTGTTGGAATGTTTAGGTGTTTCTTTGATTCTCTTTATTTTGTACGTATGAGGAACTAAACCCCCCCTTGGCTAGGGGGGGATTCGAAATATATGTTTATGCTTGCATTTTGATTTGATTACTTCTAATTGTGTTTCATAAGTTGTGGATTCAATTTGTTTAACTGTTTGATTGATAACTTATTTATGTATGTTTATTGAGAGTGCACGCTTAATTTTCATGCATGAATATGACGCTAGAATATAAGTGAGTTTCACCTAATAGTTACGAACTTATATTCACAAGTAGTGGAGGTTGCTTATAAACAATTGCGTTAAATGAATTCTTGGCATAAGTTTCATGCGTATTCCATAGTAACGAATGCCTCGTCGATGTTTTTGATTTCCATTGAAGTTAATGATCTTTGTTGAATGTGATAGGAGCATATTTAGGCGACTTACTTAGCTTGTTTTCGTGCATTTATATTGTTAATTCATAGTTGTTTTTGGCGTTTAAGCCATTTTCGTGTGTTTTTAGGTTCATGTGGCTAAGGAAGCAAAAAGATGCATTTTGGAGCATTTTGGAGCAAAATTGGACTTGGAAGGGATAACTTATACTTGGAGCAAAAGGAATGGACGAAATTGAAGAGTTGATGTCACAAGGATTCCTACTTGAAGTAGCCACACACCTTCCACATTTCAGCCACATGCACTTGTTCCTCCATCATTGCACCAACAACAACATTGCACATGCACTCCCTTTAATTAATTAACCCACATGCACCCTTTATTCTTTCATCATTCCAGCCACTCCACATCCCTCACCAAGAAATCATTCAACACATGCATCCATAATCAATTCTCCACACCAAAACCGTGCACATGCATTCCCCTTGTGCAATTCCATCATTCCACACCTCCATGGCAGCCACCAACCAACCTAGCTGTCATGTTTCCCCTTTAATCATTCAAACATTTACCCACATGCATTTCTAACCCACATGCACCCTAGATTCTAATCAGCCATTCACATTTAATCATTCATTCCCATCAGATTTCTAGCATATTCACATGCATTCATCCTAGCTGTCATGTTTCCCCTTTCATCATTCCCTCACATTCTTTAAATCAGCCAACACATGCATCCACCTTTCTCCCATCAGATTTCCAACATTGCACATGCATTTCCACCCTTTAATCACATGCATAAATCAGCCACATGCATCTCCCATCACCATTCCAGATTTCCACCAAGTTCCTAGCTGTCATGTTCCCCCCATTTCACCTATAAATAAACCTTCATTGCAGCCACAAAGGGGGGGATCCATTCACCACAGAAATAAGGCCTTTGTGCCAGAAATTCACCCATTCCAAACACTCTTCCATAAACTCATCCATTGCAGAAATGTAGACCATCAAACCACCCCCTTTGTGCCGTGAGTCTCCCCTACAAATCCAAACACCATCCTTCCATTCCTCCACCACTACCCAAACCATTCACACCATCAAACTATCCTTAGACCTTGTGCTACAACGAAGAGGAAGAGAAGAGTGCCTAAACGTTCATACAATTCAAGTTTGAGTTGTTGGAATGTTTAGGTGTTTCTTTGATTTCAATGTTTAATTTCAATACTCTTTGTTTTGTACGTATGAGGAATGGAAGAGAAGAGTGCCTAAACGTTCATACAATTCAAGTTTGAGTTGTTGGAATGTTTAGGTGTTTCTTTGATTTCAAAGTTATGAGGAAATTCGAAATATATGTTTATGCTTACATTTTGATTTGATTACTTCTAATTGCGTTTCATAAGTTGTGATTCAATTTGTTTAACCGTTTGATTGATAACTTATTTATGTATGTTTATTGAGAGTGCACGCTTAATTTTCATGCATGAATATGATGCTAGAATATAAGTGAGTTTCACCTAATAGTTACGAACTTATATTCACAAGTAGTGGAGGTTGCTTATAAACAATCGCGTTAAACGAATTCTTGGCATAAGTTTCATGTAATCATAGTAACAAATGCCTCGTCAACACTTATAATTTTCATAGAGCGTAATGATTCTTGCTTGTACCTCTTCTATGCATTCATGTTGAGGACTTGTGGGGAATGTTTTGAATTGTTGTATGCGCTAACCCATCCAATTCAATAACGTTAGGAAGATTTGAAGGTTAATTAGTGCATCACGGTTAACTTGGGGTGTTGAGAATTAATGGTTTATTGAAATGCAATTGGAAATCATTTTATCATGCAAGTGTAACAGGTGTGCAGAAGAACCTTCTAGCTAGCATTCATCCATTCATTTTCATCGCATTCATATTTAAATTCTGTCTAGTTTATTAAACTTGTTTCGTTATTTCAATTTTCGTCAAATTAAAATCCCCCTTTACTTTATTGTCTAATTTAGTTAGAAAGTGTCTTAGTTTGTGTTTATAAGAGTTTTGAGTCATTTTGTTACACAAATTCGTCCAAATTTGTGTTTGTGCTCAAATCTGCCCAGAAAGTGGTTTTTAGGCAGATTTGAGTGTGTTTGTGTTGTTTTGAGTCTTTTGGTTTGTTTTAGTGTTTTAAAGTTTAGTTTTGCATTCTTTGAGTCTAGTATAATGTTTTATATTGTTATTTTACGTTTGAATCAAGCCATAATCTTAAATTCGTCCAACATTGGGTTTAAGGTCAGAAACTGCCTAGTTAGTGTTTTTAGGCAGTTTTGAGTCTTTTGAACTTGTTTTGAGTCCTTTGAGTCTTTGTGAACGTTTTTAACTTTGTTTTTTATGTTTGTGAGTCAAATCCAAGTGATTAACAATCCCTCCTAATCCCCGGTCCAGAACGATCCCTACTTACATACTTACTACAATTGATAAAAAGAGGGTTTAATTTGTGTGCGTATAAATCACGCATCAGAATGTCTCTATCATGCGTATTCCATAGTTAGGGACTTTGATTAGGAATAATTTGGTTGTAATGCGTATTCCATTCAATCCAATGAATCTAGGGAAATCTGAAAGTTAATTTAAGCGGACCTAATTAACTTGGAGTGTTGAGAAGTCATGGTTTATTGAAATGCAATTGGAAATCATTTTATTATGCAAGTGTAACATGTATGGAGATGAACCCCTTAGCTATTCTATCATCCATTCATTCCATTTTAATTGCAATTTGTTCATTTAATTTAATTTCGTATAAACTTAAATCCCCCTTTACTTTAATGTCAAATTAGTTAGAAATCAATTTAGTTTTTGTTTTTAAGAGTCTTGAGTCAAGTTACAACTTAATTTCGTCCAAATTTGTGTTTATACTCAAAACTGCCCAGAAAGTGGTTTTTAGGCAAATTTGAGTGTATTTGTGCTGTTTTGAGTCTTTTAGTTTGTTTGAGTGTTTTAAAGTTTAGTTTTGCATTCTTTGAGTCTAGTGTAGTGTTTTATATTGTGTTTTTACGTTTTTGAGTCAAATCCAAGTGATTAACAATCCCTCCTAATCCCCGGTCCAGAACGATCCCTACTTTCATACTTACTACAATTGTCAAAAAGAGGGTTTAATTTGTGTGCGTATAAAATCTCGCATCAAGGGGAAACATGACAGCTAGGATGAATGCATGTGGAGTGCATGTGCAATGTTTTAAAGGATGGAATGCATGTGGAGTGCATGTGCAATGTTTTAAAGGATGGAATGCATGTGAATATGCTAGAAATCTGATGGGAATGAATGATTAAATGTGAATGGCTGATTAGAATCTAGGGTGCATGTGGGTTAGAAATGCATGTGGGTGAATGTTTGAATGATTAAAGGGGAAACATGACAGCTAGGTTGGTTGGTGGCTGCCATGGAGGTGTGGAATGATGGAATTGCACAAGGGGAATGCATGTGCACGGTTTTGGTGTGGAGAAATGATTATGGATGCATGTGTTGAATGATTTCTTGGTGAGGGATGTGGAGTGGCTGGAATGATGAAAGAATAAAAGGTGCAGTGGGTTAATTAATTAAAGGGAGTGCATGTGCAATGTTGTTGTTGGTGCAATGATGGAGGAACAAGTGCATGTGGCTGAAATGTGGAAGGTGTGTGGCTACTTCAAGTAGGAATCCTTGTGACATCAACTCTTCAATTTCGTCCATTCCTTTTGCTCCAAGTATAAGTTATCCCTTCCAAGTCCAATTTTGCTCCAAAATGCTCCAAAATGCATCTTTTTGCTTCCTTAGCCACATGAACCTAAAAACACACGAAAATGGCTTAAACGCCAAAAACAACTATGAATTAACAATATAAATGCACGAAAACAAGCTAAGTAAGTCGCCTAAATATGCTCCTATCAGTTTAGGGTAAGGATGGATGTAGGGGAAGGCAAGGAATGTTTTTGGGCAGAAAATATGAAGAATGGTGAAGTATGGCTGTGTTAGAGAGAGGGAATGAATTTCTGGCGTGAATGAATGTTTCTTAGAGGTGGTGAATGCATGGGTTTTTATAGGGGAAATGGGAGAATATGTGGCTGATTGTTTAAGAGTGCATGTGGGTGAATGTGTGGTTGCATGGTTGAATGATTAAAGGGTACATGTGGGTTGGAAATGCATGTGGAAGTGTGGCTGCAAAGAAGGAGAAAAGCTGGAAATGTTTGAATGGGAGTGCACGGCAAGGATTTGTGATTGGTGCATGTGTTGGCTGAATTATTTGTTGGGAAAGCATGTGAATTAGGTTGGAAAGGTGTGTGGAAAGCTGGAATTGCAAAAGGGAAATGCATGTGGCTGCAATGGTAAAGGATGGGAGTGCATGTGATGAATGTTTAAGAGTGCATATGGCTGATTTAAAGAATGGTGATAGGAGCATATTCATGCAACTTAAATGGCTTGTTCTCGTGCATTTACGTTATGTTTCTTTAGTTATTTTAGTACTTTAAGCTATTTTCGTGTGTTTGTAGGTTCTAAGGGCAAGGTATGCAAAAGGATGCATTTTGAGGCTATTTGGAGCATTTTTGGGCATGGATTGGATAGCTTAATCATAGAGCAAAGAGGATGGACGAAATTGAAGCCTTGTATGCTCTTTGGGACATAAAACAAAGGGCCTAGCCCAATCAAACAAATCCTTTGAGCCATGGAAAACCAATAGCCCAATCAAACAATCCATCAAAGCCATGCAAAACCACCAACACATGCACCCATCACCAAACACTTACCCTTGCCGTGCCTTTTCACTCCCTTTTCCAGCTTTTCCCTTTGCATTTCCCTTTCATTTCAGCCACATGTATTCATCATTGCAGCCACCATTCACTCTTTAATCCACATGCATTCACACACACTTCACACAAACAACATTCACATGCAAACACATGCATTTCCAACCCCAAACACATCTTTGCCGTGGCCTACCCTTCCTTTTCCAGATTTTCACATTCAATTCCAGCATTTCCACATGCATTCCCCTTACAATTTCAGCCATTACACATGCATTTCCAACCTAGCAACATCCCTTTAATCATTCAGCCACCATCATACATTTATTCTCCCATAAACAACCCACCATTGCCGTGCACTTTCACTCCCAATTCCAGCTTTCCACAACTTTTCCTAGCTGATTTTCACATGCATTCCCCCTTCATTATTCCAATCACATGCACCCATAATCATTCATTCCCTTCTAGCTGCAATATTCCCTCTTTCCTTCCTTCATTCACCTATAAATAAGCATTCATTACACCCTCAATTCTCATTCACTCTTCCATTTCAGAAAATCATCCATTCACACACACAAACTTCCTTTTGTGCCGTGCCTTCCCCATCAATCCATTCTTCCATCTCCAACCACTCCCCACTCCATTCCACATACACCTAAAGCCCTAAACATCTCCTTAGACCTTGTGCCACAACAAAGAGGAAGAGAAGAGTGCCTAAACGTTCATACAATTCAAGTTTGAGTTGTTGGAATGTTTGGGTGTTTCTTTGATTTCAAAGTTATAATTTAATTCTCTTTGTTTTGTACGTATGAGGAATGGAAGATAAGAGGGCCTAAACGTTCATACAATTCAAGTTTGAGTTGTTGGAATGTTTAGGTGTTTCTTTGATTTCAAAGTTATGAGGAACTAAACCCCCTTTAGCTAGGGGGTGATTCGAAACTATGTTTATATTTGCAATATGAATTGATTAACTTTCGTTGGAATTTCATAAGTTGTGGATTCAATTTGTTTAACCGTTTGATTGATAACTTATTTATGAATGTTTATTAAGAATGCGCGCTTAATTTCCATGCATAAATATGACGCTAGAATATAAGTGAATTTCACCTAATCGTTATGAACTTATATTCACAAGTAGTGGAGGTTGCTTATAAACAATCGTGTTAAATGAATTCTTGGCACTAGTTTCATGCTCATCATAGTAACGAATGCCTCGTCAACACTTATAGTTTTCATAATGCTTAATGATCTTTGATTGTATCTTTATTGTGCTTTTCACGTAAAGGACTTTTGGAGAATGTGGTGAATTGCGTTGCGCTAACCCATCCAATTCATTAACTTAAGGAGAACTTGACGGTTAATTTAAGCAGACCTAATTAACCCGGGGTGTTGAGTTTCATAACTTATCGAAAGACCAACTGAAAATCAATCTTGTATGCAAGTGTAACATGTGTGGAGAAGAACCCCTTGGCTATTCCATCATCCATATTTTCATCACATTCATATTTACATTTTGCCCTTAATTATATTCTGTCCATTTAATTTAATATCGTCCAAACACATTTCCCCCCATATTTCGTTGAGTCTTAATCATTCGTATTTGTTTTATTTTTGTGTCTTTAAGCATTTGGAGTCATAAACACTTCCAAATTCGTCTAAATCAAGTTCTAGTTTCTGTTTAAGTCAATTTGATTGTTTTAGGCAGTTGAATATTTCAAAGTTATTCTGAGTCATAGTAGTCTTGTTAAGAGTCTTTACATTTAGTTTTTGTGTTTTCAAGTCAATTCAAAATAGATTAGCACCCCTAGTTAATCCTCAGTTAGAACGATCCCTACTTACATCATTACTACAATTGTCACAAATAGGGTTTAATTTGTGTGCGTATAAATCACGCATCAAATGGGAAAGCATGTGAATTAAAGCTAGGGTGAATGATGATGAATGCATGTGGATTAAAGAGTGAATGGTGGAAGTGAATGTGCTGAAATGATGGAATGGGGCTGCAAGGTTAAAGGGCTAGGGTTTAAGTGCATAGAATGGTCCTAAAATAGGGTGGTTTGCATGGCAAGGGAAGGGGAGAAGGGATAAGCCATGGCAAGGTTATGTAATTGGGCTAGGACCATTGTTTTGTGTCCTAAAGTGCCTCAATTTCATCCAACACCTTGGCTCCAAACATAAGCTATCCATTCCAAGCCCAATTTTGCTCCAAAATGCACCTTTTTGCTTCCTTAGCCATATGAACCTAGAAACACACGAAAATGGCATAAAGGACTAAAATAACTAAAGAAACACAACGTAAATGCATGCGAACAAGCCAATTAAGTCGCATAAATATGCTCCTATCATGGAGGATGATTGATTATGGTGGGGAAGGGTGCGGCAGAGATGTATGGATGTGTAGGGAGGTCTATGGAGGCTTAGAATGGAGAATGGAGGTGCGGCACAAGGGTTTTCTGTCTAGCATAAGGGGTCTCCGAATTTTTGGCTGAAAGTATGCTTATATAGTCCTAGGGTTAAGTAGATTAGGGCCCTAGAATTCGGCCATGGGTTGTCAAATCCACTTAGGAAGAGGTTTTTGGCCCACATAGTTTTATAAACAGATTTGTATACCCAAATCCACAAGGATTAAGCCTTGGAATTCAATCCCAAAGGAATTGGGCCTAGGAAGGTGCGGCTGATTTAGGGGAAGGGTTTCTTGGCTTGTAAGGCAAGGTAAAGCCTTCTAGAAAGGTTTGGGCGCCACTTTTCTAGGGTTTCTAGAAAGAATAGGTTTTGTGGCAGATTTGGGCCTTCTAGACTAGGGTGCTTCTAGAAATAGGTTCTAGAATGATCCATTTAGGTCCCCATGCAATTAGGAGTAAGACATGATAAGGTTTGGATAGGATAAGATGAGATAAGGTTTGGATAATGTTTTGGATAATTGGATAATGTTGGATAAGGTTGGATAATGTTTTGGATAATGTTTCCTCTTTTCTTGCACTTTCCTTATCCACTTTGTCCTTAGCTTAGTTCCTTCCTCTTCTTATCACATTTCCACCTTCTTGAAGTCCAAATTCGTTCATCCATGTTAGCCCACATGCAAGCTCACCACCCAAATTCGTCCATCCATGTTAGCCCACATGCAAGCTCACCACCTAGTGTCCAAAATAGCTCCAAAATGCACTTTCTTGATACTTTAACCCATAGGACCTACAAACACACGAAATTCAGTTGTAATACGACATTAACTAAGAAATAATAGCACAAACGCACAAGAATAAGCTAGTTAAGTCGCCTAAATATGCTCCTATCATTCTCTATGTTTAATTTCAATTTTCTTTCTCTTTCTGTGAACATGAGAGGCTAAACCCCTAGTTAGCTAGGGGGTGATTCGAAACCATGGTTATGCTTGCAATATGAATTGATTACCTTTGGTTGGAATTTCATGAGTTGTGGATTCAATTCGTTTAACTGCTTGATTGATAACTTATTTGTGTATGTTTATTGAGAGTGCACGCTTAGTTTTCATGCATGAATATAAGTGAGTTTCACCTAATAGTTACAAACTTATATTCACAAGTAGTGGAGGTTGCTTATAAACAATCGCGTTAAATGAATTCTTGGCACTAGTTTCATGCTCATCATAGTAACGAATGCCTCGTTAACACTTATAGTTTTCATGTTGCTTAATGATCTTTGATTGTATCTTTATTGTGCTTTTCACGTAAAGGACTTTTGGAGAATGTTTTGAATTGTGTATGCGCTGTCCCATCCAATTCATTAACTTAAGGAGAACTTGAAGGTTAATTTAAGTGAACCTAATTAACCCGGGGTGTTGAGTTCCATGATTCATCGAAAGACCAACTGAAAATCATCTTGTATGCAAGTGTGACATGTGTGGAGAAGAACCTTCTAGCTAGCATTCCAACCATATTTTCATTGATAGGAGCATATTTATGCGACTTAATTGGCTTGTTCTCGTGCATTTACGTTGTGTTTCTTTAGTTATTTTAGTCCTTTATGCCATTTTCGTGTGTTTCTAGGTTCATATGGCTAAGGAAGCAAAAAGGTGCATTTTGGAGCATTTTGGAGCAAAATTGGGCTTGGAATGGATAGCTTATGTTTGGAGCCAAGGTGTTGGACGAAATTGAGGCACTTTAGGACACAAAACAATGGCCCTAGCCCAATTACATAACCTTGCCATGGCTTATCCCTTCTCCCCTTCCCTTGCCATGCAAACCACCCTATTTTAGGCCCATTCTATGTACTTAAACCTTAGCCCTTTAACCTTGCAGCCATATCCCCTCTTTTATCCACATGCATTCATAATCATTCATAATCATTCACCACCAATTCAGCCACATGCACTTGTTCTTTCATCATTGCACCACAATCCTTTACCATTGCAGCCACATGCACTTCCCCCTTCATCATTTCAGCCACCAAACACCCACATGCACTCTTAATCATCCACCACACATTCCAGCCCATTTCTCCCCCTCTTTGTCGTGCACATGCACTCCCACTCCAGATTTTCAGCCATCCCAATTCATCATTGCACATCAACACATTCTATCATTTCCACATGCATTCCCCTTACAATTTCAGCCACTCCACATGCATTTCCAGCTTTCCACATCAACACATTCTCTAACACTGCCATACTGATGCGAGTTTTATACGCGCACAAATTAAACCCTCTTTTTGTCAAATTGTAGTATAGGTGCAAGTAGGGATCGTTCTGGACCGGGGATTAGGAGGGATTGTTAATCACTTGGATTTGACTCAAAAACGTAAAATAACAATATGAATGTATTTCTAACTAATCTAACACTTTAAAATAAATGGGGGATTGGTTTTGGATGAATTTAAACTAAAAACAGAAACTTGGAATTAAAACAGATTCTAAAAACGAAATTAATGAAATAGAATGATGAACAACTAGTTAGAGGGTTCCTTATCCACACATGAACATCAGCATATAAATTGACTCCCAGTTATGACTTCAACAAACGATGAATGACAATGCTCCAAGTTAATTAGGTTCGCTTAAACTAACTTTCAGATTTCCCTAGATTCATTGGATTGAATGGGATACGCATTACAACCAAATTATTCCTAATCAAAGTCCCTAACCATGGAATACGCATGATAGAGACATTCAACAAAGATCATTAAGTTCAACGGAAATCATAAGCATCGACTAGGCATTCATAACTATGGAATACGCATGTTAATCTAGCCTAGGGTTTACTAAACACAATCGTGACTAGCGATCTTTACTACTCATGAATATAAGTTCATAACGATTAGGTGAAATTCCCTTATATCCTAGCATCAAGTTTAGACATGCAAATTAAGTGTCGACCCTCAACCCACATACATAAACAAGTTCTTAATCAAAACAGAAAAGTAACCCACATCTAAAGTTCATGAATTCATAACTGGAGTAAATCAAATCATAACCAACATATGTCCATGGCTTCAAATTCACCTCTAACTACAAAGAAATTAGTTTCACATGTTTAACATAATTGAATAACAATTTAATTTAAACATGAAAACAGAAACAAGAAAAGAAAGAACGAATGGATGGAAAGTTAGCTACGGGGTTCATCTCCACATATGTTATACTTGCATAATGAAACGATTTCCAATTGCATTTCAATAAATCATTAATTCTCAACGCCCCGGGTTAATTAGGTCCGCTTAAATTAACCGTCAAGTTTTCCTTAAGTTAATGAATTGGATGGGTTAGCGCAACGCAATTCACAACATTCTCCAAAAGTCCTTTACGTGAAAAGCACAATAAAGATACAATCAAAGATCATTAAGCATCATGAAAACTATAAGTGTTGACGAGGCATTCGTTACTATGGAATACGCATGAAACTTATGCCAAGAATTCGTTTAACGCGATTGTTTATAAGCAACCTCCACTACTTGTGAATATAAGTTCGTAACTATTAGGTGAAACTCACTTATATTCTAGCGTCATATTCATTCAAACGGTTAAACAAATTGAATCCACAACTTATGAAACGCAATTAGAAGTAATCAAATCAAAATGCAAGCATAAACATATATTTCGAATCACCCCCTAGCTAAAGGGGGTTTAGTTTATTATAACTTTGAAATCAAAGAAACACCTAAACATTCCAACAACTCAAACTTGAATTGTATGAACGTTTAGGCCCTCTTCTCTTCCATTCCTCATACGTACAAACAAAGAGAATTGAATTTAAACATTGAAATCAAAGAAACACCTAAACATTCCAACAACTCAAACTTGAATTGTATGAACGTTTAGGCCCTCTTCTCTTCCTCTTTATTGAAGCATAAGGTCTAGGGATAGTTGGTTTGGGGGATTATGGAAATGGATGAGGAATGGTGGAAGGGGGACTCACGGTTTGGATTCTAAGGGGAAGATGGGAAGCTCACGGCTAGGGAATAATGGAAGTGTTTGAGGGGTGTTGTGTTGTGAATGAGATATGGAGAGATGTGAATTGAATGGGGAATGAATGCAAGGGTATTTATAGGAGTAGTGGAGGGAACATATGGCTATGTCATTTGTAGGTGAAGTAGGTGGATGTTGTAGGTGAAGTAGGTGGATGTTGTAGGTGAAGTAGGTGGATTGTTGTAGGTGAAGTAGGTGGATGTTGTAGGTGAAGTAGGTGGATTGTTGTAGGTGAAGTAGGTGGATGTTGTAGGTGAAGTAGGTGGATGTTGTAGGTGATTATGAGTGATAAGTGATAAGTGTATGATATGTTAAGTGATAAGTGAATGATTATGATAAGTGATAAATGAATGTATGATATGATAAGTGGTGAATGATATGTGGTGAATGATAAGTGGTAGTGTTTAAGTATTTAAAATAGGGAACAAAGCCCTTCCTTGCATGGCAAGGAAGGGAGACACAAGGAAACACACGACAATTTCCTAAGGTTGCTAGGAATGTTGTTTTTGTGTTCTAAAATGCGTAGGAGTTTTCAATGATGCTCAAACATGAGGTCTTTTTAGGATTTAACTTTCCTACTTCAAGTCTTCAATTTCGTCCATCCTTTTGGCTCCAAGCATATGATATCCATTCCAATCTCTAATTTGCTCCAAAAGGCTCCAAAAGGCATCCTTTTGCATACTTTGCCCTTAGAACCTGAAAACACACAAAAGAAGCATAAAGAACTAAAATAACTAAAGAAACATAACGTAAATGTACGAGAACAAGCCATTTAAGTCGCATAAATATGCTCCTATCACATACTTCACCATTCTTCATATTTTCTGCCCAAAAACACTCCTTGCCTTCCCCTACATCCATCCCTACCCCAAACACATCATTCTACATCATCCATAACCCCCAAAACTCACCAAAACCCTTTGGCTGCAGCAACTAGAGGAGAAGAGGCCTAAACGTTCATACAATTCAAAATTGAGTTGTTGGGATTTTTAGGTGTTCTTCGTTCTTGTTTTCAATGTTTACTTTGTTATTACTCTCTAAGTTTGTTGTAATCATGAGTGGCTAAACCCCTAATTAGTTAGGGGAAAGTTTGAAACCATGGACATAAGTTGGTTATGATTTGATTTACTCCAGTTATGAATTCATGAACTTTAGATGTGGTTTACTTTTCTGTTTTGATTAAGAACTTGTTTATGTATGTGGGTTGAGGGTCGACACTTAATTTGCATGCCTAAACTCGATGCTAGGATATAAGGGAATTTCACCTAATCGTTATGAACTTATATTCATGAGTAGTAAAAATCGCTAGTCACGATTGTGTTTAGTAAACCCTAGGCTGGATTAAAATGCGTATTCCATAGTTATGAATGCCTACTCGATGTTTATGATTTCCGTTGAACTTAATGATCTTTGTTGAATGTCTCTATCATGCGTATTCCATAGTTAGGGACTTTGATTAGGAATAATTTGGTTGTAATGCGTATCCCAATCAATCCAATGAATCTAGGGAAATCTGAAAGTTAATTTAAGCGGACCTAATTAACTTGGAGCTTTGTCATTCATCGTTTGTTGAAGTCATAACTGGGAATCAAATTATATGCATATGTTCATGATAGGAGCATATTCATGCGACTTAAATGGCTTGCTCTCGTGCATTTACATTATGTTTCTTTAGTTATTTTAGTACTTTAAGCTATTTTCGTGTGTTTGTAGGTTCTAAGGGCAAGGTATGCAAAATGATGCCTTTTGGAGCCTTTTGGAGCAAATTAGAGATTGGAATGGATATCATATGCTTGGAGCCAAAAGGATGGACGAAATTGAAGACTTGAAGTAGGAAAGTTAAATCCTAAAAGACCTCATGTTTGAGCATCATTGAAGACTCCTACGCATTTTAGAACACAAAAACAACATTCCTTGCAACCTTAGGACATTGTCGTGTGTTTCCTTGTGTCTCCCTTGCTTGCCATGCAAGGAAGGGCTTTGTTCCCTATTTTAAACACTTAAACCATTCACTTATCATATCATTCACTTAACATATCATTCACCACTTATCATTCACCACATATCATTCACCACTTATCATATCATACACTTATCATATCATTCACTTATCATATCATACACTTAATTAATTAACCCACATGCACCCTTTATTCTTTCATCATTCCAGCCACTCCACATCCCTCACCAAGAAATCATTCAACACATGCATCCATAATCATTCCTACACATGTGCCATGCATCTCCACAATCCCATTCATCAACACATGCATTCACATGCATTTCCAACCCACATGTCCCTTTAATTAAATTAACCTAGCTGTCATTGCACATGCATTCCTTTAATTCATCATTGCACCACAAATCATCAACACATGCACCCTTTAATTCATTTCATACACATTCATTTTCAGCCACTTTCACACACCAACAACACCACTCATTGCACATGCCTTCCCCCTCTAAACCACATGCAAACACATTCATAAACAACACCCAATCTGCCCAAAAGCCGTGCATCACACATGCATTTCCAGCTCCCCCCTTTTTGCATTCCCATCCCATTCCACATGCATTCCCCTTTGAAATTCCAGCTTTCCACCTCACAACCACCAGAAAACATCAAAGCCGTGCATTATCCCTTTCATTTCTGTCAAAACACATGCACTCCCACCCTTTAATCACATGCATAAATCAGCCACATGCATCTCCCATCACCATTTCAGATTTCCACCAAGAACCTAGCTGTCATGTTCCCCCCATTTCACCTATAAATAAGCATCCATTACACCTAATTCATCACCCACTTCCATTTCAGAAATTCATCCATTGTACATACCACAAACACTTCCCCCTTTGTGCCGTGAGTCTCCCTTACAATCCAAACACCATCCTTCCATTTCCACCACTCCTCTTCCATTCCTCCACCACTCCCCAAACCATTCACACCATCAAACTATCCTTAGACCTTGTGCTACAACGAAGAGGAAGATAAGAGGGCCTAAACGTTCATACAATTCAAGTTTGAGTTGTTGGAATGTTTAGGTGTTTCTTTGATTTCAATGTTTAATTTCAATACTCTTTGTTTTGTACGAATGAGGAATGGAAGAGAAGAGGGCCTAAACGTTCATACAATTCAAGTTTGAGTTGTTGGAATGTTTAGGTGTTTCTCTGATTCTCTTTGTTTTGTACCATGAGGAACTAAAACCCCCTTGGCTATGGGGTAATTCGAAATATATGTTTATGCTTGCATTTTGATTTGATTACTTCTAATTGCGTTTCATAAGTTGTGGATTCAATTCGTTTAACCGTTTGATTGATAACTTATTTATGTATGTTTATTGAGAGTGCACACTTAATTTTCATGCATGAATATGACGCTAGAATATAAGTGAGTTTCAGCTAATAGTTACGAACTTATATTCACAAGTAGTGGAGGTTGCTTATAAACAATCGCGTTAAACGAATTCTTGGCATAAGTTTCATGCGTATTCCATAGTAATGAATGCCTCGTCAACACTTATAATTTTCATAGAGTGTAATGATTCTTGCTTGTATCTCTATTATGCAATCATGTAGGGGACTTGTGGGGAATGTTTTGGGTTGTCGTATGCAATCATCCAATTCAATAACGTTAGGAAGATTTGAAAGTTAATTTAAGCGGATCTAATTAACTTGGAGTATTGAGAATTAATGGTTTATTGAAACGCAATTGGAAATCGTTTTATTATGCAAGTATAACATATGTGGAGATGAACCCCGTAGCTAACTTTCCATCCATTCAATTCCATCAATTTATTCTTTCTTCTTTTGTTTCTGTTTTCATGTTTAATTTAACTTGTTGTTCAATTATGTTAAACATGTGGAACTAATTTCTTTTTAGTTAGAGGCGAATTTGAAGCCATGGACATATGTTGGTTATGATTTGATTTACTCCAGTTATGAATTCATGAACTTTAGATGTGGTTTACTTTTCTGTTTTGATTAAGAACTTGTTTATGTATGTGGGTTGAGGGTCGACACTTAATTTGCATGCCTAAACTTGATGCTAGGATATAAGGAAATTTCACCTAATCGTTATGAACTTATATTCATTACTAGTAAAGATCGCTAGTCACGATTGTGTTTAGTAAACCCTAGGCTGGATTAACATGCGTATTCCATAGTTATGAATGCCTACTCGATGTTTATGATTTCCGTTGAACTTAATGATCTTTGTTGAATGTCTCTATCATGCGTATTCCATGGTTAGGGACTTTGATTAGGAATAATTTGGTTGTAATGCGTATCCCATTCAATCCAATGAATCTAGGGAAATCTGAAGGTTAATTTAAGCGGACCTAATTAACTTGGAGCATTGTCATTCATCGTTTGTTGAAGTCATAACTGGGAGTCAAATTATATGCTTATGTTCATGTGTGGAGAAGGAACCCTCTAACTAGTTTTTTTTCATCATTCTATTTTATCAATTTCGTTTTTATAATTTGTTTTAATTAGAATCTGTGCATTTAGTTTAAATTCATCCAAAACCAATCCCCCATTTATTTTAAAGTGTTAGATTAGTTAGAAATACATTTAGTTTGTGTTTATAAGTGTTTTGTTTCATTTTGTTTCCCAAATTCGTCCAACGTACTCAAGGTGCTCAAAACTGCCCAGAAAGTGTTTTTAAGGCAGTTTCGAGTGCTTTGGGTACTGTTTGAGTCTTTTGGTTTGTTTTAGTGTTTTAAAGTTTAGTTTTACATTCTTTGAGTCTAGTTTAGTGTTTTATATTACGTTTTTACGTTTTTGAGTCAAATCCAAGTGATTAACAATCCCTCCTAATCCCCGGTCCAGAACGATCCCTACTTATACATATACTACAATTTGACGAAAAGAGGGTTTAATTTGTGTGCGTATAAATCTACGCATTGATAGGAGCATATTTATGCGACTTAATTGGCTTGTTCTCGTGCATTTACGTTGTGTTTCTTTAGTTATTTTAGTCCTTTATGCCATTTTCGTGTGTTTCTAGGTTCATATGGCTAAGGAAGCAAAAAGGTGCATTTTGGAGCATTTTGGAGTAAAATTGGGCTTGGAATGGATAGCTTATGTTTGGAGCCAAGGTGTTGGACGAAATTGAGGCACTTTAGGACACAAAACAATGGCCCTAGCCCAATTACATAACCTTGCCATGGCTTATCCCTTCTCCCCTTCCCTTGCCATGCAAACCACCTTATTTTAGGCCCATTCTATGTACTTAAACCTTAGCCCTTTAACCTTGCAGCCATATCCCCTCTTTTATCCACATGCATTCATAATCATTCATAATCATTCACCACCAATTCAGCCACGTGCACTTGTTCTTCCATCATTGCACCACAATCCTTTACCATTGCAGCCACATGCACTCCCATCCTTTAGCATTGCAGCCACATGCACTTCCCCCTTCACCATTTCAGCCACCAAACACCCACATGCACTCCCACTCCAGATTTTCAGCCATCCCAATTCATCATTGCACATCAACACATTCTATCATTTCCACATGCATTCCCCTTACAATTTCAGCCACTCCACATGCATTTCTAGCTTTCCACCAAGTTCCTAGCTGTCACGTTCCCTCTTTTTCACCTATAAATAAGCATCCATTGCAACCAAAAATCACCAACTCTTCCATATTCAGAAAACCATCTCTCATACACATTCATTCACGCCAGAAATTCATTCCCTCTCTCTAACACTGCCATACTTCACCATTCTTCATATTTTCTGCCCAAAAACACTCATTGCCTTCCCCTACATCCATCCCTACCCCAAACACATCATTCTACATCATCCATAACCCCCAAAACTCACCAAAACCCCTTGTACTGCAGCAACTAGAGGAGAAGAGGCCTAAACGTTCATACAATTCAAGATTGAGTTGTTGGGATTTTTAGGTGTTCTTCGTTCTTGTTTTCAATGTTTACTTTGTTATTACTCTCTAAGTTTGTTGTAATCATGAGTGGCTAAACCCCTAATTAGTTAGGGGAAAGTTTGAAACCATGGACATATGTTGGTTATGATTTGATTTACTCTAGTTATGAATTCATGAACTTTAGATGTGGTTTACTTTTCTGTTTTGATTAAGAACTTGTTTATGTATGTGGGTTAACGGTCGACACTTAATTTGCATGTCTAAACTTGATGCTAGGATATAAGGGAATTTCACCTAATCGTTATGAACTTATATTCATGAGTAGTAAAGATCGCTAGTCACGATTGTGTTTAGTAAACCCTAGGCTGGATTAACATGCGTATTCCATAGTTATGAATGCCTAGTCGATGTTTATGATTTCCGTTGAACTTAATGATCTTTGTTGAATGTCTCTATCATGCGTATTCCATAGTTAGGGACTTTGATTAGGAATAATTTGGTTGTAATGCGTATCCCATTCAATCCAATGAATCTAGGGAAATCTGAAAGTTAATTTAAGCGGACCTAATTAACTTGGAGCCTTGTCATTCATCGTTTGTTGAAGTCATAACTGGGAATCAAATTATATGCATATGTTCATGTGTGGATAAGGAACCCTCTAACTAGTTTCTCATCATTCTATTTCATCAATTTCGTTTTTACAATCTGTTTTAATTAGAATCTGTGCATTTAGTTTAATTTCGTCCAAAACATAATCCCCCTTTACTTTATTGTCCAATTTAGTTAGAAAGTGTCTTAGTTTATGTTTCTAAGTGTTTTGATTCAAGTTATTACACAAATTCGTCCAAATTCACCAAAGTGCTCAAAACTGCCCAGAAAGTGTTTTTAAGGCAGTTTTGAGTGTTTTGGGTGATGTTTGAGTCTTTTGGTTTGTCTTAGTGCTTTAAGCGTTTAGTTTCGCATTCTTTGAGTCTAGTTTAGTGTTTTAAACTTCATTTTACGTTTTTGAGTCAATTTCACATTGATTAGCATCCCTAGTTAATCCCCGGTCTAGAACGATCCCTATTTGCTCATATACTACAATTGTCATCGATAGGGTTTAATTTGTGTGTCAAGTTAATTTTCGCATCAAATTTTGGCGCCGTTGCCGGGGATTAGCAAAATTGCTAATCCCTTGTGTTTTTTTTTGCTGTATGTTTTTAGTGTAATTTACCTAGTTTTCTTATTTTGTTTTGTTTTCTTGGTTTAGGTACTAGTGCATGATGCGGAGTTCTCAAACTGTGCATGCACATATCTTGGACTTTAACGACGATTTTGAACGTGATTTGAGAAGAAAAAGGAGGCATCCCGAACCTAGTGAACCTAGTGAACCTAGTTCAAGTTCAGAGGCCGAATCTGATTTTGAAAGTGTGGAAGAAGAAGTTATGGCAGCGGACAATCGGACCATTAAAGAGCTTTCGGCCTCGGGGTTGGCCAATGCCGCACCATTATGCATTCAATACCCCGCGGCTGCCCAAGGCAAGACCGATGAATTTGAGTTGAAGTCAAGCTTGTTGCACCACATTCCGAAGTACCATGGGCTGTCCATGGAAGATCCAAACAAGCATTTGAAGGAGTTTGAAGTTGTATGCTCAAGCATGACACCCATTAACGTTGATGGGAATATTATGAAGATGAAAGCTTTTCCATTCTCTCTTGTGGAAAAGGCTAAGGATTGGCTTTATGAATTGGCACCCGGGACCGTTACTTCTTGGGAGAGCATGAAGAGAGCGTTCTTGGAGAAGTTCTTCCCTACTTCAAGAGTTATTCTCTTGAGGAAGAAAATTAGCGGAATCCAACAAAGTCAAGGAGAATCTTTTCCGGCATACCACGAGCGTTTTAAAGCCCTTGTTGCATCATGTCCTCAACATCAAATGAAGGAGGAGCTTCTCCTTCAATATTTCTATGAGGGCCTTCTTCCCATTGAAAGGCAAATGCTCGATGCTTCGGCGGGAGGTGCATTGGTGGACAAAACTCCTATGGCAGCCAAGATCCTAATTGCAAACCGTGCTCTAAATGCACAACAATATGAAAGACTTGGGCAAAGGGACCCCCCACGGCAACACTTGAATGAGGTAAGTTCTCAATCCGATATTCAATCTCAGTTAGCTAATCTTACTTCTATTATGTCTTAGATGGCCGAAGGATTGAAGATACAAGGACCGATTGTATGTGGTGTATGTTCTATCCAAGGACACCCTTCGGAAAGATGCCCTCAATTGATTGAGAATGGGGGATGGGAGAGTGCAAATGCCATTGGATTTCCGAGCCACAATCAACCAAGGAATGATCCATATTCCAACACATACAATCCAGGTTGGAAAGACCATCCAAACTTCAAGTGGAGGGAGCCTCAACTGAAGGAAAATTTGTGAAAAACTAGTTCATTTGAGCAACATCAACAACATGCAATTAACAATTAAAAGGCGGAATCATGTTTATATGCACTCAAAAACAAAACTTAACCCATGAACTTCAAAGCCTAGTAGATAGGTGAACCAAGACTCAACTCAAAACAAAGTGAGTTGAGAAATCAATACCTTTGTAGATTCCTCTTTGCATAAGCAAAGGCTAATCACCCAAAGAGAGGGCCTTCATTCCTTGCATCTTAGATCCATGGATTTGGATGGATGAAAAGGTTTCTCCAAGTTCCCAAAATTGAAAACCTTTAAGTCTCCACACCAAGGCATATTGTAGAAGAAATGAGTGACCTTGGAGGAGTTTGATTGCTAGATGATCCCTCCAAGGTGGCTGAAATTTTAGAGAGAAAGGAGAGCTTGTGTTCTCATCCTTTCCCCAAAAATTACCCTTAATGGATTTTGGCTATAAAGTCATACTTATTCCTTAATTCATTTGAGTGGCAAACTTGTAAATAAGTCCAAAACCACTCCTTCTTTAACATGGGATTTATTGGGCTATTTGGGCCTTTGTGAATCATTATTCATTAAGTTGTCACACAACTTAAGTCAATGGACTTGACGTTCGAAGCCCATTGGGCCTTAAGGTCCAAAACTATCCCGTGGTCTTTTAACGAACTTATTCGTTTGATTAATAATCATATTAATTAATCCTTGCCATAAATAATTAAACCATTTAATTATTCTTACTCATCTCCATTGAATCTTCAATCTCTACCTTACACGGTGTACGATCCATTAGGTTCCTTTTAGCGAGGCAGTGGGCGATTCAAACTCTTTCAAATCGATTGTGAATTGAAACTTACTTTCAATTCTCCCGTTAGTGATAATACACTTTTAGGGCTTCCACAAACCATGGTTGACGCCTAGCAGCATGTCATGGTTACCCAAGCTAATCAGAAGAGGTGGAGAACCTATTCAGTTTTAGGATTACAAATGCAATACGGTCTTTCTCTAATACAATACTCTTGACCACATTGTTTGGTTTGATAGTTTATTCATGTCTACTATCCAATGTGAGTCTTGTGCTTATATGATTACCTTGAATGTGATTTGGAACACATTCCAACATCTCATTCATACTCTGGCCAGAGATTCTAAATCATATCATAGAGTATTCTCCCTCAAACAGTTTGAAGGTTAGAGATCCCTTGTTGCGCATTCACTTGCCTCCATGGCTAAGTGGCTTAACCCCAACGATGCCGTGGACACCCTCCTGATGGAGTGACTTTGACATAATCAAAGATTAAGGACCTAACCACAAGACAACTGTGATGCCTCAGGTCAAAAGACTAATTTGCATTATCCCAACCATGAGTTCTCATGTGACATGAATATGAGAACTCTTCGTTGATCGTGTTCAGTGAACTCATTCTCTATTGAGCACCTACGTACTTGTCTTGATGTCACACACACCAATGACTCGAGACTAGTCACTCTCCCTGAGAGAAGATATAGCACGTACTGATCTTAACGGACTGTCAATGCCCAATTGACAATCCTATGATCAGGAACGTTTAGGATGTGTCAACGAAAGAATGGTCTCATGAATCTAACTTCTTTAGATCGCATTCTTCCAATCACATATTCCTTGGACTTATCGTTTAAGCATATAACATTTATATGAGACGGCTCAAACAATAATCTTTGCCCTTTACATTAAACTAGATTAGTTTAACATGTGAAATGTCCATAAAGTATCATCATATGATTGGTTTTAGGGCACATTTCCAACATCAACAACCTCAACAACAAGGAGGCTTTAGACAACAACCCCCGGGGTTCTACACCAAGCCATTCGGCCCCAATTCAAACCAAGCACAACCTGCCCAAAACAATCAAGGTACGTCATTGGACAATGAAACACTTCTTAAGTTACTTACCAATTTGTCTCAGGGGCAAGAGAATCAAACCAAAGCCATGCAAAACCAAGACAAAAGGGTGGATCACTTGGAGAAACAAATTGGGCAGATTGCGGAGTTTGTAGGACAATTCCGAGACAAAGGCAAGCTCCCTAGCTCAACCATTGTCAATCCAAGAGTTTATCAATATTTAAATTTAATTAATATCTCTGCAAGGCAAATCTTAAAAAAAAAAAAACATGGCTTATTATATTTCGAAGAACAGTCATCAAGAATCCTCAGATTGTAGGTGCTTCATTGCTTTTCGGTCTTTTTGTCGTTTCATGGTGGCGAGGGTTTAGGGTTAAAGTTAGAAAACCCTAAACCCTAAACCTAAACCCTAAACCCTAACTTCAAGGATTAAAGTTAGAAAACCCCTCATGTTTGCAAAACAAAGATAATTAAACTTAAACATTAAAAACATAGATACACAACCCAATCTGTTAACTTGAAGTAGCAGCTGACCTTATATATTTACAAGGTCAGTAGTGCTAATTCTTTATTTTGCTAATTGGGTTGTTAGCTCATATGCGTTTTTCTTAGGTGAGAGCATCTCCAAAGGAAATGTCAAAATCCTTCAAGTACCCAGACACATGAATAGAACACTGCTTTCTATCAGGCTAAGCTTAACTCAAAGATGGGAGGGTGCGAATCTGCCAAGGCAATCATGTTGAGAAGTGGTAAGGAGGTCGGAACCACCTCAAGGCCATCCAAAACAAGTCAAGAAGAGGACATGTTGCTGCAAGAAGAGGAGGAACAAGCAAAGAAGGCCACGGCAAGGGTGAAAGAAACTTTGCCGCAGCCCCCTATTGTGCCAAAACCGTCCAACACGCCTAAGGTAAGTCCAAATTCGACTTTGTCAAGTTCTATTCCACTAAACATGCCCTTTCCTGGCAGGTTTAGGCAAACAAAGAAGGAGGAGCATGAGAAGGACATTCTTGAGACGTTTAGGAAAGTTCAAGTCAATATCCCGCTCCTAGATGCCATAAAGCAAGTGCCCAAATACGCTAAGTTCTTGAAGGAATTGTGCACTACAAGGAAGAGGGCGTCACATAAAGAGGTAGTAAGGGTAAGTGAGAACGTTTCCGCTGTTCTACAAAGAAAGTTACCACCAAAGTGCAAAGATCCAGGTAGCTTTACAATCCCTTGTATTATTGGTCAAACTAAGTTCGAACATGGTATGTTAGACTTAGGAGCTTCAATTAACGTCATGCCATACTCTATTTATGCTTCAATGAACCATGGCGAATTGAAAAATGATGGTGTGATTATTCAGTTGGTCGATAGATCTAATGCCTATCCAAAGGGCGTATTGGAAGATGTCTTAGTACAGGTGAGTGATTTGATCTTCCCGGCGGATTTCTATGTCCTTGAAATGGAGGAAACCACCCATGCTCCATCCTTGCCGATTCTTCTTGGGAGGCCATTCATGAAGACGGCCCGAACTAAGATAGACGTGTTTAAAGGCACTTTAACAATGGAATTCGATGGGGAAGTGATTGATTTTAATATTTCTGAAACTATGAGATTTCCTAATGATGATCACTCATGTTTCTCTATTGATATTCTTGATTCTTTGGCGTAGGCACACCTTGATCAATTACATGGCGATGCACTTGAAACAGTCATTACAAATGGCATAGAAATGAAGGATCACATGGATGTCACCATAACAAACCACGGCACACAATTGAACACCCATGCCGTGGCCTTTGATGAAGATGTAATTGAGACCGTAGCAGCCCTAGAGTCATTGCCACGTTTCCAAGGTAAGTCCCCTAGTCCAATTTCAATTCCAATTTCGACTAATAAGTTGCTTCCTTCTATAGAACAACCACCTACACTTGAGCTCAAACCGTTGCCAAATCACTTGAAGTATGTGTTTTTGGGCGAGCAAGACATATTGCCCGTCATTATAGCTTCATCACTCACGGCACAAGAGGAGGAGAAGTTGGTGAGGGTTCTCAAAGAGCACAAGACGGCCATAGGGTGGACTTTGGCCGACATCAAGGGTATAAGTCCTACCACGTGCATGCATCGAATTCTCATGGAAGAAGGCACCAAACCATCAAGGGAAGCCCAACGTCGACTCAACCCACCAATGATGGAAGTAGTGAAGAAGGAAATCATCAAATTGCTTGATTGTGGCGTCATCTATCCCATATCGGATAGTTGTTGGGTTTCACCGGTCCAAGTGGTTCCCAAGAAGTCCGGAGTCACGGTGGTGAAAAATGAAGAAGATGAACTTGTGCCTACATGCATTCAAACCGGTTGGAGGGTGTGCATTGACTATAGGAAGCTAAATGCCGCAACAAGGAAAGATCACTTCCCTTTGCCATTCATCGATCAAATGCTTGAAAGGTTAGCCGGTCATTCTTTTTATTGCTTTCTTGATGGTTATTCGGGATATAATCAAATTGTCATAGCACCGGATGATCAAGAAAAGACCACCTTTACTTTTCCATTTGGTACTTTTGCATATCGTCGTATGCCATTTGGTTTATGCAATGCACCAGCCACTTTCCAACGATGCATGGTAAGTATATTCTCCGATTATGTTGAAAAGATAATTGAAGTATTTATGGATGATTTTAGTGTTTTTGGGGACTCATTTGATGATTGCTTGCATAATCTTACTTTAATCTTGAAAAGATGCATGGAAACTAACCTTGTTTTGAATTGGGAAAAATGTCATTTTATGGTTAAACAAGGCATAGTTTTAGGTCATATAGTCTCTGAAAACGGTATTGAGGTTGATAAGTCCAAAATAGATCTTGTACGTCACTTACCCTCTCCAACTTCGGTTAGAGAGGTTCGTTCTTTTCTTGGCCATGCAGGATTCTATCGTAGGTTTATCAAGGATTTCTCGAAGGTTGCACAACCTCTTTGCCGTCTCCTACAAAAAGACGTGACGTTTGAATTCACCAAGTAGTGCACGGCATCATTCAACCTACTTAAGGAGTTGTTGACCACGGCACCCATCATTGTTCCACCGGATTGGAGCCTACATTTCGAGCTTATGTGCGATGCTTCCGATTATGCATTAGGAGCTGTTTTGGGGCAAAGGAAGGAAAAGAGGCCGCATGTTATCTATTATGCCTCTTGGACTTTAAATGATGCACAATTGAATTATTCTACCACTGAAAAAGAACTTCTTGCTGTTGTGTTTGCTTTAGATAAATTCCGTTCTTATTTGCTTGGTACTAAAGTTATCATTTATACTGACCATGCAGCATTGAAGTATTTGTTCACCAAGAAGGATGCCAAACCACGACTCATTCGTTGGATGCTTCTTCTCCAAGAGTTCGATATCGAAATCCGGGACAAGAAGGGAAGTGAAAACGTGGTGGCTGACCACTTGAGCCGTATGGTGCATGAGGAGGATGCCGTGCCTATCATAGAGACATTCCCAGATGAGCAACTGATGTCCGTCAAGGTAAGTGAACCATGGTATGCTGATTTGGTGAATTATTTGGTGTCTGATAGGAGCATATTTAGGCGACTTACTTAGCTTGTTTTCGTGCATTTATATTGTTAATTCATATTTGTTTTTGGCGTTTAAGCCATTTTCGTGTGTTTTTAGGTTCATGTGGCTAAGGAAGCAAAAAGATGCATTTTGGAGCATTTTGGAGCAAAATTGGAATTGGAAGGGATAACTTATACTTGGAGCAAAAGGAATGGACGAAATTGAAGAGTTGATGTCACAAGGATTCCTACTTGAAGTAGCCACACACCTTCCACATTTCGGCCACATGCACTTATTCCTCCATCATTGCACCAACAACAACATTGCACATGCATTCCCCTTGTGCAATTCCATCATTCCACACCTCCATGGCAGCCACCAACCAACCTAGCTGTCATGTTTCCCCTTTAATCATTCAAACATTCACCCACATGCATTTCTAACCCACATGCACCCCAGATTCTAATCAGCCATTCACATTTAATCATTCATTCCCATCAGATTTCTAGCATATTCACATGCATTCCATCCTTTAAAACATTGCACATGCACTCCACATGCATTCATCCTAGCTGTCATGTTTCCCCTTTCATCATTCCCTCACATTCTTTAAATCAGCCAACACATGCATCCACCTTTCTCCCATCAGATTTCCAACATTGCACATGCATTCCCCTTACAATTTCAGCCATCCTAGCTGTTTTGCACATGCATTCACTTAACCTAGCTGTCATGTTCCCTCTCCCATCCATTCATCTCCTAATAAAAACCATACACACTTCACACAACATTGATTCACACTCATTCACACCTCAATTCATCCCATTCTTCCACATTTCAGAAAATCATCCATTCACACCAAGAAACATCCCCTTGGCCGTGAGTTTCCCTACAAATCCAAACACCACTCCTCTTCCATTTTCACCACTCCCCAAACCATTCACACCATCAAACTATCCTTAGACCTTGTGCTACAACGAAGAGGAAGAGAAGAGTGCCTAAACGTTCATACAATTCAAGTTTGAGTTGTTGGAATGTTTAGGTGTTTCTTTGATTTCAATGTTTAATTTCAATACTCTTTGTTTTGTACGAATGAGGAATGGAAGAGAAGAGGGCCTAAACGTTCATACAATTCAAGTTTGAGTTGTTGGAATGTTTAGGTGTTTCTTTGATTCTCTTTGTTTTGTACCATGAGGAACTAAACTCCCCTTTAGCTAGGGGGTGATTTGAATATATGTTTATGCTTGCATTTTGATTTGATTACTTCTAATTGCGTTTCATAAGTTGTGGATTCAATTTGTTTAACCGTTTGATTGATAACTTATTTATGTATGTTTATTGAGAATGCGCGCTTAATTTTCATGCATGAATATGACGCTAGAATATAAGTGAGTTTCACCTAATCGTTATGAACTTATATTCACAAGTAGTGGAGGTTGCTTATAAACAATCGCGTTAAATGAATTCTTGGCATAAGTTTCATGCGTATTCCATAGTGACGAATGCCTCGTCAATACTTATAATTTTCATGATGCTTAATGATCTTTGATTGTATCTTTATTGTGCTGTTCACGTAAAGGACTTTTGGAGAATGTTGTGGATTGCGTTGCGCTAACCCATCCAATTCATTAACTTAAGGAGAACTTAACGGTTAATTTAAGCGGACCTAATTAACCCGGGGTGTTGAGTTTCATGGTTTATTGAAATGCAATTGGAAATCATTTTATTATGCAAGTGTAACATGTGTCGAGATGAACCCCTTAGCTAGCATTCATCCATTTCAATTCCATTCATTCTATTTCAATTTCATATTTACTTTCTATCTAGTTTATTGACTTGTTTATGTTTTCATGTTTAATTTAACTTGTTGTTCAATTATGTTAAACATGTGGAACTAATTTCTTTTTTTAGTTAGAGGCGAATTTGAAGCCATTTACATATGTTGGTTATGATTTGATTTACTCCAGTTATGAATTCACGAACTTTAGATGTGGTTTACTTTTCTGTTTTGATTAAGAACTTGTTTATGTATGTGGGTTGAGGGTCGACACTTAATTTGCATGCCTAAACTTGATGTTAGGATATAAGGGAATTTCACCTAATCGTTATGAACTTATATTCATGAGTAGTAAAAATCGCTAGTGACGATTGTGTTTAGTAAACCCTAGGCTGGATTAACATGCGTATTCCATAGTTATGAATGCCTAGTCGATGTTTATGTTTCCATTGAACTTAATGATCCTTGTTGAATGTCTCTATCATGCGTATTCCATGGTTAGGGACTTTGATTAGGAATAATTTGGTTGTAATGCGTATCCCATTCAATCCAATGAATCTCGGGAAATCTGAAAGTTAGTTTAAGCGAACCTAATTAACTTGGAGCATTGTCATTCATCGTTCGTTGAAGTCATAACTGGGAGTCAAATTATATGCTTATGTTCAAGTGTGGATAAGGAACCCTCTAACTAGTTTCTCATCATTTTATTTCATCCATTTCGTTTTTAGAATCTGTTTTAATTCTAAGTTTCTGTTTTAATTTTAAATTCGTCAAAACCTTTCCCCCATTTCTTTTAAAGTGTTAGATTAGTTAGAAATACATTTAGTTTGTGTTTCTAAGTGTTTTGAATCAATTTATTTCCCAAATTCGTCCAAAGTACTCAAGGTGCTCAAAACTGCCCAGAAAGTGTTTTTAAGGCAGTTTTGAGTGTTTTGGGTGATGTTTGTGTCTTTTGGTTTGTTTTAGTGTTTCAAGCATTTAGTTTTGCATTCTTTGAGTCTAGTTTAGTATTTTAAACTTTATTTTACGTTTTTGAGTCAGTTTCCAAGTGATTAACAATCCCTCCTAATCCCCGGTCCAGAACGATCCCTACTTGCACCTATACTACAATTGATAAAAAGAGGGTTTAATTTGTGTGCGTATAAATTTCGCATCAGTGTCTAAACATGTTCCTAGTGAATTACTTAAACACCAATGTGATAAATTGAAGAAAGAGGCACGGTTTTATGTGTGGGATGACCCGTATTTATGGAAATATTGCCCTGACCAAGTTATACGTAGGTGTGTCGAAATGCCGCAAACCCCCATTTTTAGTGTTGAAATCTTTGATGTTTGGGGTATTGATTTTATGGGTCCCTTTCCGTCGTCACATGGGTTTCTTTATATATTGCTTGCTGTGGACTATGCGTCGAAATGGGTGGAAGCAAAAGCCACCCGAACTAATGATTCTCGAGTGGTTGCAGATTTTGTGAAAACTAACATTTTTGCAAGGTTTGGAATGCCACGAGTGCTAATCAGTGATGGAGGTTCCCATTTTTGTAATCGAACCATCGAGGCGTTGCTCAAGAAATACAATGTCACACATAAGGTGGCCACACCTTATCATCCTCAAACGAGCGGGCAAGCCGAGGTTTCGAATAGGGAAATCAAGCAGATTCTTGAGAAGACCGTGGGGCCTACAAGGAAGGATTGGAGTTTGCGCTTAAACGATGCATTGTGGGCGTATCGCACTGCCTACAAAACCCCCATTGGGATGTCACCTTTTCGGCTCATCTATGGGAAGCCATGCCATCTTCCCGTCGAACTAGAGCATCGTGCACATTGGGCCGTCAAAACGTTCAATATGGACCTTGATGCCGCAGGTTTACATAGGAAGCTTCAATTGTGTGAGCTTGATGAAATCCGAAATGAAGCATATGAGAATGCCCGGATTTACAAGGAGAAAACAAAGGCATTTCATGACAAGATGATTCGTGCCAAGACGTTCTCTATTGGGCAGAAAGTGTTGTTGTTCAATTCTCGCCTTCGGTTGTTTCCGGGTAAGTTGCGTTCCAAATGGGTTGGTCCTTTTATTGTCACTAATGTTTTCCCTCATGGTGCAGTGCAAATCAAAAGTTCAAGGACGCAGCAAGAATTCAAAGTGAATGGGCATCGATTGAAGCCCTATTACGAGATGTTTGAGGAGCATGTCGTGGAGGAGGTACCCCTCCATGCCGTGGAACCTAGTCAAGCTTAAACGGAGGTACCGTTCGGCTGGAAGACGTTAAAGCAAGCGCTTCTTGGGAGGCAACCCATGTGTTGAAACACGAGAAGAAGGAACTTTCACTCCAAACCCAGATTTGCGTCCCTATCCTATCTCTTTATTGCTATTACTTTGCGAGTTGTGTTATGTTTGCTAGTTGTGTTAGTTGATTGTTTTTGTGTTAATCTAAGTTTGAAACATTGAGGACAATGTTTGGTTTAAGTGTGGGGGGGGGGGGGGTAAACAAGCTGTTTTTGCATGAAATTCGTGGGATTTTATCACCTATCACTTCACATGTTGTTTCTCACCGTTTTAAAGTGTTTTTAGTGTGTTTTGATGTGTTTTAGTGTCATATAACATAAAACCTTAGAAAAATTCGAAAATGTTTGAAAAATACCAAAAAGAGTCGTTTTTGAGTCATTTTTGTGTTTTAGGGTACCTTCCAACACAATGATGAGGATTTGGTTTTAAATTACATGACTATTATAGAATGTTGTAAACATGGCTGGCAGTTGATTTATGCTTTGGTTTATGCTTGGTTATGGTTATAGCTTATGAATTCACATGTAATTACAAAGAGAAAATCTGTTTTTGTAACATGCTTGAACGAAGGAACTTAAACTAAAGCTACATCCTTGTGAGACTTAAGCCTATAACGTTCTTTGGAGAGTATAATTCTGTGATTTCTTGTTTTCTAAAGTCGTTGCATGATCTCATCATTCTTTGCTTGGTTGCTACTTGGAGTGCATTTCATTATAGTTCCAAATACTAGAACTCATGCCCAATTCATTCAAAGCATGATATTGATTGCATAACATACAATAAGATGAAGTTGTTAGTCAAACCAAAGCCAAAAAGCCTATCCCTTTTCACATGTATTGTAGGATTACCCCTTTTTAGCCTTTTCAAGCTTATTTTCTTTGTTAACCACATTATCCTCACCTAGCTTAGATTAGGACTTTCCATACCCTTGTTCTTAAGGGATAGTGAAGCATGACTTAGAATGAACTCCTTTTGATCAATATATTGCAGAAAATAAGTGTGGGGGAAGATAATAGGGCACGGCCAAAGAATGAAATAAAGAAAAAGAAAAGAAAAAAAAAATTCGTGGAAAAATAAAATGAAATTAGAAAAGTGTAGAAAAGAAAGAAAAAGAGTTGAAAAATAAGTGAGAATGATCTCACAAGTATTGGTTATTGAAGGAAGGGTCCAAAAGAGTGAATTTGACCCTAATTGTGCATGAATCTTCCCTTGTGTTTAAAAGTTGATTTCTGCCATTAAAAGTGAGTTTAGGTGTCAATTTCATTACTTTGCTTCCTACTGCTTTAAGAACCTTTGTTTTACTTTACCTTTCTTTGTTAAACCATTACCCTTAGCCCCGTTACAACCCTCAACTTCTATCTTGATGTTATGTGTTCAATTTGTGGAGTTTGAATTTGATATGAGCATATGGAATCACTAGTTCTCATTCTAAGTAGTAGCATTCCATTCATGAGATCATATTCATGTCATTGTCGTAAATCCAGAAAATGCTTTCTTTGATATAACATATGTGAGTGTTAGAATTCATATTTACATCAATCTCCTCACATATACCTAGTGTAGGGTGTGGAGTTAGAAAATCTGTGTGAAAATTGAGTGCATTCTAGTAAGGAATTGAGGGAATTCTCTAAGGCATGTTACTACATTCAAAATGATGTTTTAATTGATTAAATGTGAAATGATAAGTGTTAACTATGATTAAGTGTTTGTTGAAGTGTAAAGTAAGCTAAATGTTGTGGGAATGATGTTCTATATTGTGTCATGTTCGTTTGAAATCCCTGAGATACATGTTGGAAGGTTTAGAATGTGTTTTGGTTTGTTTTTAGTTTCTTTCGTTTTGTTTTGCTCGAGGACTAGCAAAAGCTAAGTGTGGGGGAATTTGATAGGAGCATATTTATGCGACTTAATTGGCTTGTTCTCGTGCATTTACGTTGTGTTTCTTTAGTTATTTTAGTCCTTTATGCCATTTTCGTGTGTTTCTAGGTTCATATGGCTAAGGAAGCAAAAAGGTGCATTTTGGAGCATTTTGGAGTAAAATTGGGCTTGGAATGGATAGCTTATGTTTGGAGCCAAGGTGTTGGACGAAATTGAGGCACTTTAGGACACAAAACAATGGCCCTAGCCCAATTACATAACCTTGCCATGGCTTATCCCTTCTCCCCTTCCCTTGCCATGCAAACCACCCTATTTTAGGCCCATTCTATGTACTTAAACCTTAGCCCTTTAACCTTGCAGCCATATCCCCTCTTTTATCCACATGCATTCATAATCATTCATAATCATTCACCACCAATTCAGCCACATGCACTTGTTCTTCCATCATTGCACCACAATCCTTTACCATTGCAGCCACATGCACTCCCATCCTTTACCATTGCAGCCACATGCACTTCCCCCTTCATCATTTCAGCCACCAAACACCCACATGCACTCCCACTCCAGATTTTCAGCCATCCCAATTCATCATTGCACATCAACACATTCTATCATTTCCACATGCATTCCCCTTACAATTTCAGCCACTCCACATGCATTTCTAGCTTTCCACCAAGTTCCTAGCTATCATGTTCCCTCTTTTTCACCTATAAATAAGCATCCATTGTAGCCACAAATCACTAACTCTTCCATATTCAGAAAACCATCTCTCATACACATTCATTCACGCCAGAAATTCATTCCCTCTCTCTAACACTGCCATACTTCACCATTCTTCATATTTTCTGCCCAAAAACACTCCTTGCCTTCCCCTACATCCATCCCTACCCTAAACACATCATTCTACATCATCCATAACCCCCAAAACTCACCAAAACCCCTTGTGCTGCAGCAACTAGAGGAGAAGAGGCCTAAACGTTCATACAATTCAAGATTGAGTTGTTGGGATTTTTAGGTGTTCTTCGTTCTTGTTTTCAATGTTTACTTTGTTATTACTCTCTAAGTTTGTTGTAATCATGAGTGGCTAAACCCCTAATTAGTTAGGGGAAAGTTTGAAACCATGGACATATGTTGGTTATGATTTGATTTACTCCAGTTATGAATTCATGAACTTTAGATGTGGTTTACTTTTCTGTTTTGATTAAGAACTTGTTTATGTATGTGGGTTGACGGTCGACACTTAATTTGCATGTCTAAACTTGATGCTAGGATATAAGGGAATTTCACCTAATCGTTATGAACTTATATTCATGAGTAGTAAAGATCGCTAGTCACGATTGTGTTTAGTAAACCCTAGGCTGGATTAACATGCGTATTCCATAGTTATGAATGCCTAGTCGATGTTTATGATTTCCGTTGAACTTAATGATCTTTGTTGAATGTCTCTATCATGCGTATTCCATAGTTAGGGACTTTGATTAGGAATAATTTGGTTGTAATGCGTATCCCATTCAATCCAATGAATCTAGGGAAATCTGAAAGTTAATTTAAGCGGACCTAATTAACTTGGAGCCTTGTCATTCATCGTTTGTTGAAGTCATAACTGGGAATCAAATTATATGCATATGTTCATGTGTGGATAAGGAACCCTCTAACTAGTTTCTCATCATTCTATTTCATCAATTTCGTTTTTACAATCTGTTTTAATTAGAATCTGTGCATTTAGTTTAATTTCGTCCAAAACACAATCCCCCTTTACTTTATTGTCCAATTTAGTTAGAAAGTGTCTTAGTTTATGTTTCTAAGTGTTTTGATTCAAGTTATTACACAAATTCGTCCAAATTCACCAAAGTGCTCAAAACTGCCCAGAAAGTGTTTTTAAGGCAGTTTTGAGTGTTTTGGGTGATGTTTGAGTCTTTTGGTTTGTCTTAGTGCTTTAAGCGTTTAGTTTCGCATTCTTTGAGTCTAGTTTAGTGTTTTAAACTTCATTTTACGTTTTTGAGTCAATTTCACATTGATTAGCATCCCTAGTTAATCCCCGGGCTAGAACGATCCCTATTTGCTCATATACTACAATTGTCATCCATAGGGTTTAATTTGTGTGTCAAGTTAATTTTCGCATCACGCATCAGTTCATGTGTGGATAAGGAACCCTCTAACTAGTTTCTCATCATCCTATTTCATCAATTTCGTTTTTACAATCTGTTTTAATTAGAATCTGTGCATTTAGTTTAATTTCGTCCAAAACACAATCCCCCTTTACTTTATTGTCCAATTTAGTTAGAAAGTGTCTTAGTTTATGTTTCTAAGTGTTTTGATTCAAGTTATTACACAAATTCGTCCAAATTCACCAAAGTGCTCAAAACTGCCCAGAAAGTGTTTTTAAGGCAGTTTTGAGTGTTTTGGGTGATGTTTGAGTCTTTTGGTTTGTCTTAGTGCTTTAAGCGTTTAGTTTCGCATTCTTTGAGTCTAGTTTAGTGTTTTAAACTTCATTTTACGTTTTTGAGTCAATTTCACATTGATTAGCATCCCTAGTTAATCCCCGGTCTAGAACGATCCCTATTTGCTCATATACTACAATTGTCATCCATAGGGTTTAATTTGTGTGTCAAGTTAATTTTCGCATCACGCATCAGTTCATGTGTGGATAAGGAACCCTCTAACTAGTTTCTCATCATTCTATTTCATCAATTTCGTTTTTACAATCTGTTTTAATTAGAATCTGTGCATTTAGTTTAATTTCGTCCAAAACACAATCCCCCTTTACTTTATTGTCCAATTTAGTTCGAAAGTGTCTTAGTTTATGTTTCTAAGTGTTTTGATTCAAGTTATTACACAAATTCGTCCAAATTCACCAAAGTGCTCAAAACTGCCCATAAAGTGTTTTTAAGGCAGTTTTGAGTGTTTTGGGTTATGTTTGAGTCTTTTGGCTTGTCTTAGTGCTTTAAGCGTTTAGTTTTGCATTTTTTGAGTCTAGTTTAGTGTTTTAAACTTCATTTTACGTTTTTGAGTCAATTTCACATTGATTAGCATCCCTAGTTAATCCCCGGTCTAGAACGATCCCTATTTGCTCATATACTACAATTGTCATCCATAGGGTTTAATTTGTGTGTCAAGTTAAAGTACACATCGTTCATCAAATTCGTATTTACATTCTGTCTTTATTACAATCTGTGCATTTTGTTTAATTTCGTCAAAAACTTAATCCCCCTTTACTTTAGTGTTCAATTTAGTTAGAAAGTGTCTTAGTTTGTGTTTCTAAGTGTTTTGATTCAACTGATCACCCAAATTCGTCCAAATTAGTGTAAGTGCTCAAAACTGCCCAGATTGTGTTTTTAAGGCAGTTTTGAGTGTTTTGGTGCTGTTTTGAGTCTTTTGGTTTGTTTTTGTGTTTTAAGTATTTAGTTTTGCATTCTTTGAGTCTAATTTAGTGTTTTAACCTTTGTTTTACGTTTTTGAGTCAGTTTTCAAGTGATTTAGCAATCCCTCCTAATCCCCGGTTGATGTGAAATATAATAGCACTCAAATTAAACCCTCTTTTTGACAATTGTAGTATAGATATAAGTAGGGATCGTTCTAGGCCAGGGATTAGGAGGGATTGCTAATCTAATGAAAACTGACTCAAAGATACAAAAATATGTTTAAAAACACTTAAACAAACTCAAAGACTCTTAACTAAACTTATATGACTCAAAACAAACTCAAAAGACTCAAAACAACACCAAACAATAAAAAAGACTCAAACTAGACTCTAGGACTCAATTTGGACGAAAATAGAATTGGTTTTGACTCAAAATACTCAAAAACACACAGTAGCTCAGATTCTATCCTAATTGACACTTAAAACAAAGGGGGGTTTTGGTTTTGACGAATTTGAATTAAAACAAAACAGAAACTAAATTTAGACAAAGTTATGAACGAATTTGGGTATATGGATGGGTGATTAGCTAGCTAGAGGATTCTTTTCCACACATGACACATTTGAACACAAATTGATTTCCAGTTGCTTTTTCGATAAACCATGAACCTCAACACCCCAGATTATCCGTGACATCACTAATTAACCCTCAGATTTTCCTTAAGTTATTGGATTGGATGACATCATACCACAACCCAAAGCATTCTTCAAAAGTCCCCTACATGACATCATAATAGAGATACAATCAAAGATCATTACGTTCTATGAAAATCATAAGTATTGACAAAGCACTTGTAACTATGACATCATGATACTCATGCTAGGAATTTACTTAACATGATTGTGAAAACAACCTTAACTACTTGTGAATATAAGTTTGTAACGATTATGTGAAACTCCCTTATATTCTAGGACCAAATTCAAGCATGCAAATTAAGTGTGCACTGATAGGGGCATATTTATGCACCTTAGTTTAGCTTGTCTTGTGCATTTATAGTGTTTTTCCTTAGTAAAGTAGTCTTTTAAGCTAGTTTTATGTATTTTCAGGATTTAAGGGCAAAGTATGCAAAAGGATGCATTTTGGAGCCGTTTGGAGCAAATTAGAGCTTGGAATGGATATCATATGCTTGGAGCCAAGAGGATGGACGAAATTGAAGACTTGAAGATTATGATTCCTACTTGAGCAACAAAGAAGTTTTCCAAGTCCAAGAAGGAGAAGAATTCCAAGATGAAGAAGGATTAGCTTTCCTAATCCTAATGCACAAGGTTTTCAGCCACAAAGAGGAGTCCTAAACACTTTAGGACACCTTATCCTAATCCTATAGGGATGCCATGCACTTTACCTTATCTTGGAGGGTTTCTAGAAGCCTTAGATGCCCTATCCTATCTTTGTCGTGGGTTTTATCCAACTCCCCTTAGTTTTTATGCTTTCTAGAAGCCCTAACATTATCCCTAAGAAGGTGCCGCACCTTTATCTCTCTTTCCCTACAAATCTGGCACTTAAATCATGATTCTAGAAGTGCCAATTTCTGCCACAAAACACTTTGTTTCTAGAACCCTAAAAATCTGGCGCCTCTATTCCTTTTCCTTTGGGGTTTCCTACCTTCTAGATGGCCTATTCCTGATGGGTTTTGATTTCCTTGTCATCTTCAAATACTTAGTCCTTTTCCCTGCTGATTGAGAGGGATTTTGCACTATAAATAGACCCCCTTGCCGCACCAATTGATTATCATTCACTCCTCCACATTCAGAAATTCAGAAATACATTCCCAACCCTTTGCCGCAGCCATCCTTCACCATTCTCCAAATTTTCCCACCTTGCGGCACTCCCCATCCCTTCTAAACACTACCCTACCATCACACATCCATTCCTCCATACAAATACCACCCAAAACCTGTCCTTAGAACTTGTGCCGCAACAAAGAGGAGGAGAAGAGGGCTTGGACGTTCATGTAATTCAAGTTCGAGTTGTTGGAATTTTTAGGTGTTTCCTCTCCTTTGATATCAATGGTTAAATTTACTTCTCTTTGTCTTGTACGTATGAGGAACTAAACCCCCCCTTGGCTAGGGGGGATTCGAAACCATGATCATGCTTGCCATATGATTTGATTACCTCTAATTGCGTTTCATAAGTTGTGAATTCAATTCACTTATATATTTGAATTAAACTGATTTGTGTGTGTTGATTGAGAGTGCACGCTTAATTATCATGCGTAAATCTAATGCTAGGATATAAGGAAGTTTCACCTAATCGTTACAAACTTATATTCACAAGTAGTAAAAGTTGATGATCTCAATTGCGTTAAGTAAATTCTTGGCATAAGTTTCATGCAATTCATAGTAACGAGTGCTTCGTCAATGCTTATGGTTTTCAAAGAACTTAATGATTCTTGCTTGTATCTCTATTATGCAATTCATGTAGGGAACTTGTGGGGAATGCTTTGGGTTGTCGTATGCAATCATCCAATTCAATAACGTTAGGAAAATCTGAGGGTTAATTAGTGCAATTCACGGTTAATCTGGGGCGTTGAGAATTCATGGTTTATTGAAAAGCAATTAGAAATCGTTTTGTGTGCAAGTATGGCATGTGTGGAGATGAACCCCTTAGCTAGCCTTCATTCCATTCATTAAATCCAAATTTGTTTTAAAATCTGTTCGTTTTACAAAGTTTTAAGTTTTGTTTTCAAATTCATCAAAATCAAAATCCCCTTTTACTTGGAGTGTCAATTTAGTTAGAAATCAATTTAGTTTGTGTTTTTAAAGTATCTTGAGTCAAGTTATAACTATTTTCGTCCAAATTCTTCTCTAGTGCTCAAAACTGCTCAGAAAGTAGTTCTAAGGCAGTTTTGAGTGTTTTCTTGCTGTTTTGAGTCTTTTGGTTTGTCTTAGTGTTTTAAACTTTAGTTTTGCATTCTTTGGGTCTAGGTTGGTGTTTTATATTGTGTTTTTACGTTTTTGAGTCAAATCCAAGTGATGAACAATCCCTCCTAATCCCCGGTCCAGAACGATCCCTACTTACATTCTTCACTACAATTGATAAAAAGAGGGTTTAATTTGTGTGCGTATAATTCTCACATCATGCACCCTTAATCAACAAACAAGAATAAGTTATCCATCAAACGGTTAAGTAAATTGCATTCACAATTTATGAAATCACAACTGAAATTAATCAATTCATATTGCAAATATAATCATGGTTTCAAAGTCTCCTCTAGCTAAAACAAGTTTAGCTCCTCATGTTTACAACAAAACAAAGAGAATATAAATTAAACATTAAAAACAAAGATAGAATACACCTAGAAATACTCTAGGTGGCTCCTCCTTCCTTCCTTGCTGCCAACAATGGGGATTTGTGTGAATTTAGGCTCTTGAGGTGTGGTGGATGGTGTGGTGTGAATTTGTGGTAGAGGGTGGTGGTTTTTGAGTGTTGTGGCATCAAGTATTTATAGGGTGAAGGGGAGGCACGAATTTGGGCTGAAAAGGAGAGGAATTAGGACTCCAAATCACCAAAAAAAAAGGATACTTTCAATTAGATTCCAAGGAGGACAAGGAATGGTCCTTGTGGGAGATTCTAGAACTTCTAGAAGGGTTACATGTGGCATAAACTTAATCCACGAAAATAGGGCTTCTAGAACTTGATATTTAGGTGATTTAATGTTGAAAGGAGTCCTCTTTGAAGTTGGAATTAAGGTAGGAAAAGATTAGGATAGGATAAGATAAGATAAGGTTGGATAAGTGATGCAAGAATTATACGCGCACAAATTAAACCCTCTTTTTGTCAAATTGTAGTATAAGTATAAGTAGGGATCGTTCTGGACCGGGGATTAGGAGGGATTGTTAATCACTTGGATTTGACTCAAAAACGTAAAAACGCAATATAAAACACTAAACTAGACTCAAAGAATGTAAAACTAAACTTTAAAACACTAAAACAAACTAAAAGACTTTCTAACTAAATTGGACATTAAAGTAAAGGGGGATTTAGGATTTGACGAAAATTTAAATAACGAAACAAGTTAATAAACTAGACAGAATGTAAATATGAAATTGATGAAATGGAATGAATGGATGATAGAATAGCTAAGGGGTTCATCTCCATACATGTTACACTTGCATAATAAAACGATTTCCAATTGCATTTCAATAAACCATTAATTCTCAACGCTCCAAGTTAATTAGGTCCGCTTAAATTAACTTTCAAATCTTCCTAACGTTATTGAATTGGATGATTGCATACGACAACCCAAAACATTCCCCACAAGTCCCCTACATGATTGCATAATAGAGATACAAGCAAGAATCATTACGCTCTATGAAAATTATAAGTGTTGACAAGGCATTCGTTACTATGGAATACGCATGAAACTTATGCCAAGAATTCGTTTAACGCGATTGTTTATAAGCAACCTCCACTACTTGCGAATATAAGTTCGTAACTATTAGGTGAAACTCACTTATATTCTAGCGTCATATTCATGCATGAAAATTAAGCGCGCATTCTCAATAAACATACATAAATAAGTTATCAATCAAACGGTTAAACAAATTGAATCCACAACTTATGAAACGCAATTAGAAGTAATCAAATCAAAATGCAAGCATAAACATATATTTCGAATCCCCCCCTAGCCAAGGGGGGGTTTAGTTCCTCATAACTTTGAAATCAAAGAAACACCTAAACATTCCAACAACTCAAACTTGAATTGTATGAACGTTTAGGCACTCTTCTCTTCCATTCCTCATACCTACAAAACAAAGAGAATTGAATTTAAACATTGAAATCAAAGAAACACCTAAACATTCCAACAACTCAAACTTGAATTGTATGAACGTTTAGGCACTCTTCTCTTCCTCGTTGTTGTAGTACAAGGTCTAAGGTGAGTTTTGGGGATTATGGATGCAATGGATTGATGGCTGAAATATGGATGGATGATAGGAGCATATTCATGCGACTTAAATGGCTTGTTCTCGTGCATTTACGTTATGTTTCTTTAGTTATGTTAGTACTTTAAGCTATTTTCGTGTGTTTGTAGGTCCAAAGGGCTAAAGGAGCAAAAAGATGCATTTTGGAGACTTTTGGAGCACTTTTGGGCTAAGGATGGATAGCTTATGCTTGGCCCCAAAGTGTTGGACGAAATTGAAGACCTAATTGAAGACCAAAGTGTTGGAACCTTGTTCCCTTTAGTTTTAGGACATTTAAACTTTTCCAATTTCCTTAGCCGTGCATAACATTCCAACATTCCACTACTTCATTTCAGCCACACTCCCACATATCATTACTTATCATCACCACTTATCATATCGTAACCACATATCATATCACTCATCACTTATCACTTCTCACTTATCATCATCACTTATCATAATCACTTATCACTTATCATCATCACTTATCACTTATCACTTATCATCATCACTTATCACTTATCACTTAACATGCATAACACACATCCATTCTAACACATTGTCATTGCACATGCATTTCCTTCATTAATTAACCCACATGCACCCTTTATTCTTTCATCATTTCAGCCATCTTCCACACCCTTTAATCATTCACCCACATGCAACCTAATCACACACCCACACAATCTGCAATCATTCAAACAAACACCATCATTGCCATGCATCCCATTCCATCTCCCATTTCAGATTGCATTTCATTCATTCCAACCAAGCCACATGCACTCCCTTTAAATATATTCAACCTAGCTGTCATTCCACTTCATTGCACATGCATTCCCTTCATAAATAATTCCACATGCATTTGCACATGCATTCCCTCACCAAGAAATCATTCAACACATGCATTCACTCTTTAATCACATGCATAAATCAGCCACATGCATCTCCCATCACCATTTTAGAATTCCAGCATTTGCACATGCAACCTAGCTGTCATGTTCCCTCTCCCATCCATCCATCTCCCTATAAAAACCATACACACTTCACACAAACATTCATTCACTATTCCCATATTCAGAAATTCACCAAAACCCCTCCCCCTTTTGCTGTGCAATTCCACCAATTCCCTACAAATCCAAACACCACTCCTCTTCCATTTCCATCACTCCCCAAACCATTCACACCATCAAACTATCCTTAGACCTTGTGCTACAACAACGAGGAAGAGAAGAGTGCCTAAACGTTCATACAATTCAAGTTTGAGTTGTTGGAATGTTTAGGTGTTTCTTTGATCTCAATGTTTAAATTCAATTATCTTTGTTTTGTACGTATGAGGAATGGAAGAGAAGAGTGCCTAAACGTTCATACAATTCAAGTTTGAGTTGTTGGAATGTTTAGGTGTTTCTTTGATTTCAAAGTATGAGGAACTAAACCCCCCCTTGGCTAGGGGGGGATTCGAAATATATGTTTATGCTTGCATTTTGATTTGATTACTTCTAATTGCGTTTCATAAGTTGTGGATTCAATTTGTTTAACCGTTTGATTGATAACTTATTTATGTATGTTTATTGAGAATGCGCGCTTAATTTTCATGCATGAATATGACGCTAGAATATAAGTGAGTTTCACCTAATAGTTACGAACTTATATTCACAAGTAGTGGAGGTTGCTTATAAACAATCGCGTTAAACGAATTCTTGGCATAAGTTTCATGCAATCATAGTAACGAATGCCCCGTCAACACTTATAATTTTCATAGAGCGTAATGATTCTTGCTTGTATCTCTATTATGCAATCATGTAGGGGACTTGTGGGGAATGTTTTGGGTTGTCGTATGCAATCATCCAATTCAATAACGTTAGGAAGATTTGAAGGTTAATTAGTGCATCACGGTTGACTTGGAGTGTTGAGAATTAATGATTTATTGAAATGCAATTGGAAATCGTTTTATTGTGCAAGTATAACATGTATGGAGATGAACCCCTTAGCTAGCCTTCATTCCATTCATTCTATCACATTCACATTTACATTTTGCTTTAATTTACAATCTGTACATTTTAGCTTAATTTCGTATAAAACTCAATCTCCCTTTACTTTAATGTCAAATTAGTTAGAAAGTATCTTAGTTTGTGTTTTTAAGAGTTTTGATTAAATTTATTTCCCAATTTCGTCCAAATTTGTGTTTGTACTCAAATCTGCCCAGAAAGTGGTTTTTAGGCAGATTTGAGTGTGTTTGTGTTGTTTTGAGTCTTTTGGTTTGTTTTAGTGTTTTAAAGTTTAGTTTTACATTCTTTGAGTCTAGTTTAGTGTTTTATATTACGTTTTTACGTTTTTGAGTCAAATCCAAGTGATTAACAATCCCTCCTAATCCCCGGTCCAGAACGATCCCTACTTATACATATACTACAATTTGACGAAAAGAGGGTTTAATTTGTATGCGTATAAATCACGCATCAAATTTTGGCGCCGTTGCCGGGGATTAGCAAATTTGCTAATCTCTTGGATTGTTTGTTTCTGTTATGTATTTTAGTTTTAGTTTTAGTTTTTGATTTTTGTTTTGTTTGTTGAATTCAAATACTAGAGAAGAACAACATGGCACTTGATAATGCTTCTCTTTTGTCACAGCTCATGGAAAGGTCTCAAATGCAAAGTGTTGATATATTTGATCTTCAATCAAGGAATAACGTGTTTTCCAATACTTACAGTTCAGATTGGAGTGATCATTCAAACTCTATGTGGTGGGAACCTCAACATGTTCAAGAAGAAGGATATTGGCAGCCATATGAGGAGTTCTATTCAAGACCTATACACCCACCACAACCTCATATTCAATATGCCCAACCAAATTTAAGTTCGTCAATAGATTATAATCAAAAGCTTAACGAATTAATTTGTTTCGTGCAGGGCTCACAAAATCAAGACAATGAGGCTCGACAAGAGGACAAAAGGTTGGACCACTTGGAAAAGCAAATTGGGCAGATAGCGGAGTTCGTCGGACAATTTTGCGACCAAGGCAAACTCCCTAGTTCAACCATTGTAAATCCGAAGGGAGGATTTGAAGCACCTTTGTCAGAAGCACTTATTCTCCTACGCCATCTAATTCAAGTAATGTTGTTCCAATTAGTTCTAACCCCATTCCAACAAATATCCCTATTCCTTGCAGGTTCATGAATTCCAAGGAAGAAGAAAGTGAAAAAGACATCTTGGAAGCCCTTCCAAAGGTGCAAAGTAGGGAATGTCATGAATTCATCAAAGAGGACGTTCTTGAAACCAAAAAATCCAAAGAAGTTAAATTTGATGACATTGGACAAGTCATAACCATCACTTGCAATCTGGCCAAGTCCAATATCCCTGAAACTTTCAAAGGAGTGGTGTTTGTCATTGAGTTCTTATCGGACAAAACAAGTAAGTTTTTTTTTCCAAATTCCATTACATTTTATACTAACTTGCTGTTTTTTATGAATCAGGCATCTACACTAGAATTCAAACCAATGCCGGTTCACTTCAAGTATCACCTTCCATTCAAGGACCAATTCCATGCCGTTTGATTTTATTTATGTAAAAAAAAAAAAATTAAAAAAAAAAAAAAAAAAAAAAAAAAAAGAAAAGATACTAAACATGGAGAAAGATGGAGCCTTCACAGAGGATGTTTACGTGAAGCCCCACTACGAGGCGTCGAAGCAGAAGGCATAGAAGCGGAAGGCATAGAAGCGGAAGGCATTGAAGCGGAAGGCATCGAAGCGGAAGGCATCGGAGCGGGAGGCATCGGAGCTAGAGCATTCCAGGCCTCAATACTTGGCCAAACGCTGGATGATCCAGGAAAAAGGTGCCTCTGGAGGAAAGACGAAAACCTTTGACGGTCACTTTGGATCCGACCTTCAGACTCTTGCAGCTCATCAAGCTTCCTCTTCATGCCCGTCGAATAGTTGTTTGCAAGCACGTGCAAACTTCTATTCTCGTACTTAAGCTGCTGGATCTCCTGCTTGAGACTTTCCACCTCTGCCATCAATGATTCCACCTGACGGGAGCGGGCAAGCAGGCGTTGGCCCATGTTGGACACAGAACTTGCACACTGAACACTAAGTGCGAGGGACTCTTGAACGGCCAACTCATCGGACCGTCCTGACAGCAGCCTACTATCTTTTGGAGTGAGGAGGTTCCTAGCTACTATTGTAGCTGTTGTGGCGTCCTGCATCACGGAGTCTTCACCTGTAAGAAGACCGTTAGAAGATAAGAAAGAAGGGCGCCATACGTTACCTTGACGCGGCGCGCCCGTATCACTGCTAAGGCTCAATTCCAAGCTAAGGTTCGATGAGTTTGCCATTTTTCAAAAGTGTTCAAAGAGATGGGGTGGATGGAGTTAATTCTCAAAGGGCCGGAGTCGATTTTCAAGAATGGGAATTCTTCAGAGTGTGTTTGTTGTGGTGATCGATAGCTCTATAAGAAGCCAAGGCAACGCGTCCACCAATTCAAAAAGCCGGAATTTCCGGCGTAATTTAGGCGACGCGTTCTCGGCTTTTCAGAAGACGTGTTCAAACTTTGTCAAAAGATTTCTTCTTTTCAGACAACACGTGGAGGCCATCATCGCAACTACACATCTTTAGCCGACAAGCGCAAAGTTCGGTGACGCTTTCTCTACTTTTCAGAAAACGCGTGCAGCTTTGTCAAAAGGAGCCGCATCCGCACTACTACGTGTCCTTCAGAAAGCAAAGGGGCGTCGTTCAGAAATCGAAGGGGCGCCTGCTCAGAAATCGAAGAGGCGTCGTTCTGATATCGAAGAGACATTTGTCGACAAGGGTAAACGAACAGTACCACCACTTAATATTATCTCTATATATGTCGACCTTCGTCTTTTATGGCAAGGCAAACCTGAAGAAAATGCCCAACTCTCCCTCACCTCTGAGGGCGCACTCCCAGCAAAGCCTTTCGAAATATTCAATTCTTTCTTCCCCAAAGATGATACCAGATGCCTGGAGTACATATGACCCAGGAGGAAACGGCGGATTGAAGTGTGCTGATTCATTCACCGCTTCTTCAAAAGCAAAGGTATCTCATATCATCAAGGTCAAAAGCAAAAGTATCTCATATCATGCTCTTTCCCTGTCTTTTTCTTTGTCCTTGTTCTTACTCGCATGGCAAAGTAAAAGAAGCAATCAGCCGGCACTTGGAGTCAGTCTTCCGATCTGGAGCCAACTGCCTGGAATCTATTCCTGATTGCTTACCTAGCGTTGCTCTCGAGTAGTCATCTTCAACGGAGCAAGTAAGGCAAGTGAAAATGATACATTGAAGCATGTGGAGACAAGCAACAACTGCATATGCTGAGCTATCCTCTAACCCTCTTCAATACGAATTGGAAAGATTGAACAAAGAAACAGATAAAAGGAGGAAGCTCAGACCTAGCTCAGACCTTCGGGGGAGACCCAAAAGAATCCTGCTGCCCAGTTCAAGAGTAGCACAAAGGAAAATCAATGATGGGCGGAAACCAGTTCAAGAGTAAGCCTGTGAAATATATGTTTATGCTTACATTTTGATTTGATTACTTCTAATTGCGTTTCATAAGTTGTGATTCAATTTGTTTAACCGTTTGATTGATAACTTATTTATGTATGTTTATTGAGAATGCGCGCTTAATTTTCATGCATGAATATGACGCTAGAATATAAGTGAGTTTCACCTAATAGTTACGAACTTATATTCACAAGTAGTGGAGGTTGCTTATAAACAATCGCGTTAAACGAATTCTTGGCATAAGTTTCATGCAATCATAGTAACGAATGCCCCGTCAACACTTATAATTTTCATAGAGCGTAATGATTCTTGCTTGTATCTCTATTATGCAATCATGTAGGGGACTTGTGGGGAATGTTTTGGGTTGTCGTATGCAATCATCCAATTCAATAACGTTAGGAAGATTTGAAGGTTAATTAGTGCATCACGGTTGACTTGGAGTGTTGAGAATTAATGATTTATTGAAATGCAATTGGAAATCGTTTTATTGTGCAAGTATAACATGTATGGAGATGAACCCCTTAGCTAGCCTTCATTCCATTCATTTTATCACATTCACATTTACATTTTGCTTTAATTTACAATCTGTACATTTTAGCTTAATTTCGTATAAAACTCAATCCCCCTTTACTTTAATGTCAAATTAGTTAGAAAGTATCTTAGTTTGTGTTTTTAAGAGTTTTGATTAAATTTATTTCCCAATTTCGTCCAAATTTGTGTTTGTACTCAAATCTGCCCAGAAAGTGGTTTTTAGGCAGATTTGAGTGTGTTTGTGTTGTTTTGAGTCTTTTGGTTTGTTTTAGTGTTTTAAAGTTTAGTTTTACATTCTTTGAGTCTAGTTTAGTGTTTTATATTACGTTTTTACGTTTTTGAGTCAAATCCAAGTGATTAACAATCCCTCCTAATCCCCGGTCCAGAACGATCCCTACTTATACATATACTACAATTTGACGAAAAGAGGGTTTAATTTGTATGCGTATAAATCACGCATCAATGGAATGGATGGAATTATGGTGTGATGGGCACGGCCCCAAGGGACCAATTTCTGTGGTAAGAGTGTGTTAAAATGAATGCAATGGATGCTTATTTATAGGTGAAATGGGGGGAACATGACAGCTAGGAGGGAATGTGGCTGCATGTTTGAATGATTAAAGGATGCATGTGGGTTGGAAATGCATGTGCAATGAATATGTGGCTGCATGTGCAAGGGGACAATCTAAAAATGCATGTGAAAGCATGTGAAAGCTGGAATTGGGATGGGTAGCTGATGCGAGATTTATACGCACACAAATTAAACCCTCTTTTTGACAATTGTAGTATAAGTATAAGTAGGGATCGTTCTGGACCGGGGATTAGGAGGGATTGTTAATCACTTGGATTTGACTCAAAAACATAAAAACAAAGTTAAAAACGTTCACAAAGACTCAAAGGACTCAAAACAAGTTCAAAAGACTCAAAACTGCCTAAAAATACTAACTAGGCAGTTTCTGACCTTAAACCCAATGTTGGACGAATTTAAGCTTATGGCTTGATTCAAACGTAAAATAACAATATAAAACACTATACTAGACTCAAAGAATGCAAAACTAAACTTTAAAACACTAAAACAAACCAAAAGACTCAAAACAACACAAACACACTCAAATCTGCCTAAAAACCACTTTCTGGGCAGATTTGAGCACAAACACAAATTTGGACGAATTTGTGTAACAAAATGACTCAAAACTCTTATAAACACAAACTAAGACACTTTCTAACTAAATTAGACAATAAAGTAAAGGGGGATTTTAATTTGACGAAAATTGAAATAACGAAACAAGTTTAATAAACTAGACATAATGTAAATATGAATGCGATGAAAATGAATGGATGAATGCTAGCTAGAAGGTTCTTCTCCACACATGTTACACTTGCATAATAAAATGATTTCCAATTGCATTTCAATAAACCATGAATTCTCAACACCCCAAGTTAACCGTGATGCACTAATTAACCTTCAAATCTTCCTAACGTTATTGAATTGGATGGGTTAGCGCATACAACAATTCAAAACATTCCCCACAAGTCCCCTACATGATTGCATAATAGAGATACAAGCAAGAATCATTACGCTCTATGAAAATTATAAGTGTTGACGAGGCATTCGTTACTATGATTGCATGAAACTTATGCCAAGAATTCGTTTAACGCGATTGTTTATAAGCAACCTCCACTACTTGTGAATATAAGTTCGTAACTATTAGGTGAAACTCACTTATATTCTAGCGTCATATTCATGGATGAAAATTAAGCGTGCACTCTCAATAAACATACATAAATAAGTTATCAATCAAACGGTTAAACAAATTGAATCACAACTTATGAAACGCAATTAGAAGTAATCAAATCAAAATGTAAGCATAAACATATATTTCGAATTTCCTCATAACTTTGAAATCAAAGAAACACCTAAACATTCCAACAACTCAAACTTGAATTGTATGAACGTTTAGGCACTCTTCTCTTCCATTCCTCATACGTACAAAACAAAGAGTATTGAAATTAAACATTGAAATCAAAGAAACACCGAAACATTCCAACAACTCAAACTTGAATTGTATGAACGTTTAGGCACTCTTCTCTTCCTCTTCGTTGTAGCACAAGGTCTAAGGATAGTTTGATGGTGTGAATGGTTTGGGTAGTGGTGGAGGAATGGAAGGATGGTGTTTGGATTTGTAGGGGAGACTCACGGCACAAAGGGGGTGGTTTGATGGTCTACATTTCTGCAATGGATGAGTTTATGGAAGAGTGTTTGGAATGGGTGAATTTCTGGCACAAAGGCCTTATTTCTGTGGTGAATGGATCCCCCCCTTTGTGGCTGCAATGAAGGGTTATTTATAGGTGAAATGGGGGGAACATGACAGCTAGGAGGGTGGTGGAAATCTGGAATGGTGATGGGAGATGCATGTGGCTGATTTATGCATGTGATAAAAGGGTGGAAATGCATGTGCTTTGAATAAGTGGCTGCATGTGCAAGGGGACAATCTGGAAATGAGATGTGAAAGCATGTGTTGGCTGAATTGGTGGTGCATGTGCTGATTTGTGGTGCATTTGGATGGGAAAGTCACGGCAATGATGGTGTATGAATGTGTGATGGTGTGATTGAATGATTAAAGTGCATGTGGGTGGAAATGCATGTGCAATGGCTGATTGTGGTGCAATGATAATGTCTTGTGGCTGAAATGATGAAATGGATGGGAGTGCATGTGGCTTGGGTGCATGTGGAGTGGCTTGTGCATGTGAAGTGATTGCTGAAAATGAATGTGAAATGAAATGATAATGTTTTGCACGGCTAGGTGTTGTGTTTGTTTGAATGTGCATGTGACTAAATTAAAGGATGCAAAGTGAATGAATAATGAATGCATGTGCACAGTTTTTGGGAGAAAGGTGGATGAATGTACATGTGAATTAGGTTGTGAAATCTGATGGAATGATGAAGTGGCTGAAATGATGAAAGAATGAAGGTATGCACGGCAATGATGATTTCTGGTGGTGAATGGGTGTATGTTTGAATGATTAAAGGGTGTGGAAGATGGCTGGAAAGTGTATGAATGGTGGAGGAAAGGTGGAAGTGCATGTGGAATGTGATGGGAATGCAAGAGGGGGGAGCTGGAAATGCATGTGTGATGCACGGCTTTTGGGCAGATTGTTGGTGAAAATGTGTTGATGGTTTATGGAGATGCATGTGCAATGGATAAAGAAAAGGTTTAAATGTCCTAGAACTAAAGAGAGCAAGGTTCCAACACTTTGGTCTTCAATTTCGTCCAACACTTTGGCTCCAAGCATAAGCTATCCATCCTTAGCCTAAAAGTGCTCCAAAAGTCTCCAAAATGCATCTTTTTGCTCCTTTAGCCCTTTGGACCTACAAACACACAAAAATAGCTTAAAGTACTAAAATAACTAAAGAAACATAACGTAAATGCACGAGAACAAGCCATTTAAGTCGCATGAATATGCTCCTATCAGTAGCCACGGCAATGAGAGGTTTGTTGTTGGTGAAAATGTGGCTGAATGGTTTAATTAATGGGAATGTATGTTTGAATGATTAAAGGGACATGTGGGGTTGGAAATGATGAATGAAATGCATGTGAATGACAGCTAGATATGTTGATGAATGCATGTGACTTGTTTGTGGTGAGTGAATGCATGTGCAAAGCTGGAAATGCAATGGGAACTCACGGCATTGGCAGATTTTGATGTGTGAATGGGAATTTGAATGTTTAAGAGTGCATGTGGGTGAATGTGTGGTTGAAATGCAAGGGGGAATGATGATGAATGCATGTGCATTAAAGAGTGAATGCATGTGGCTGATTTGTGGTGCAATGATGAAGGAATAATCTGGAAATGCAAAGTGAAATGAAGTGGAATGACAATGGCATGTGGAATGGCTAGAAAGTGGAATGGGATCTCACGGCATTGATGGTGTTTGTGTGAATTATGGCAGATTGTGTGGGTGAGTGATTAGGTTGGAAATGCATGTGGAATGCATGGTTGTGTTGAATTAAAGAATGGGAATGCAATCTGAAATGCATGTGAATTATGTTGGAAAGAAGGGGAAGTCACGGCACAAAGGTGAATGGGTGATGTGTGAATGTGGTTGAATGATTAAAGTGTAAATGTGGGTTAATTAATTAAGTGCATGATATGATAAGTGGTGAATGATAAGTAATGATATGTGGGAGTGTGGCTGAAATGAAGGAGTGGAATGTTGGAATGTTGTGCACGACTAAGGATATAGGAAAGGTTTAAATGTCCTAAAACTAAAGGGAACAAGGTTCCAACACTTTGGTCTTCAATTAGGTCTTCAATTTCGTCCAACACTTTGGCTCCAAGCATAAGCTATCCATCCTTAGCCCAAAAGTGCTCCCAAAGTCTCCAAAATGCATCTTTTTGCTCCTTTAGCCCTTTGGACCTACAAACACACGAAAATAGCTTAAAGTACTAAAATAACTAAAGAAACATACCGTAAATGCACGAGAACAAGCCATTTAAGTCGCATGAATATGCTCCTATCAAATACCCCCACACTTATCTTTTGCTAGTCCTCGAGCAAAACAAAACAACAAAAGAACACGAAACTAGACAAAACGAACAAAACACCACCTACACCTTCCAACAATCGTCTCACGGATTTCCAATGCACATGACAAGTTAAAAATCATTAGTCCCATAGATTTTAGTCATCTTCACACTTGAATACATTCTTAATCATAGTCACCACATACTATTTCACAATTAAGCATTTAAAACCATGTTTTGAATGTAGTAACATGCCTTAGAGAAATTGCTCAAATCCTTACAAGATATGCACTCGTTTTTCACACAGATTTTCTGACTACACACCCTACACTAGTTATATGTGAGAAGATTGATGTAAATATGAATTCTAACACTCACATATGTTATATCAAAGAAAGCATTTTCTGGATTTACGACAATGACATGAATATGATCTCATGAATGGAATGCTAACAAGGAAAGGTATAGGAAACAAACATTCTTAAAGAAATAGTGAGCAAAGTAATGAATTAGGCACTTAGAATTCCCTTTAGAATGCAGAAGTCAACTTTGAATACCCAAGGGGAAGTCACACAAAACTTAGGGCCATATTCAAACTTTTTGGACCCTTTCTTCAACAATCAACACTTGTGAGTTCTTTCTCACTTCTTTTCTTTATTTTCTTCTTTTTCACGATTTTTTTCTTTCTTTTTCTTTTCTTTTTTCTTTCTTTTTCCCGTGCCCCTTTTAAGACTTTGGCACACACACACTCACAAAATCCTTTCCCCCACACTTGTTTTCTGCACAAATGTCACTCAATAGGAATTCCTTCTAAGTTATGCTCCACTATACTTTAAGAACAAAGGTATGGAAAGTCCTATTCTAGGCTAGGTAAGGATGATGTGGTTAACAAGAAAATAGGCTAAATAAGGCTCAAGGGGGTTTAATCCTACAATACAAATGACAATGGTGGATTCGACTGTTTGGCTATGGTGGTGACTACTACACAACTTCATCTTGTTATTTGTTATGCTAATTAATTTCATGCTTTGAATGAAACGGGTATGAGTTCTAGTATTTGGAACTATAGTGATGAAACGCATTCTAAGTAGCAACCAAGCAAGAATAATGAGATCATGCAACGACTTTAGAAAACAAGAATGCACAGATTAATAACTCTCCAAATAAACGTTTAGGCTCAAGTCACTCAGGGATGTAGCGTTTGTTTGAGTTCCTTCCTTCAAGCATGTTACAAAAACTGATTTTATCCTTTGTGATTACATGTGAATTCGTAAATGTCAACTACAACTAAGCATAAACCAAAGAGTATATCAAACTTCCATCATTGTTTGTAACTCTCTTTAACAGTCATGCATTAAAAACCAAATCCTCATCATTGTGTTGGAAGGTACCCTAAGACACACAAACACACAAAAACAACTTTTTTTTGGCTTTTTCAAAACACTTTTTTCGATTTTTTTCAAATTTTCGGATTTTTACTTCAAAACACACTAAAATAGCTTAAAACGCACTAAAAACACTTAAAAACAGTGAGAAACAACATTAGAAGTGATAGGTGATAGAATCCCACGAATTTTTGCATAAAAACACATGTTTACCCCCCCACACTTAAATCAAACATTGTCCTCAATGTTTCACACAAAGACTCACATAAAAGCAAACAAATAATAAGCAACTAAGCATGAGAAAATAAACAGCAAGGAGAAGGGTTAGAAACGCAAATCTGGGTTTGGAATGGAAGTTCCATCTTTTCCTTGTCGAATACATGGGTTGCCTCCCAAAAAGCGCTTGCTTTAACGTCTTCCAGCGGGACGAATACGCCATGCTAAGCTTCACTAGTAGTACCCACGGCATGGAGGGGTACATCATCCACCACATGCTCCTCGAAGTTCTCGTAGTAGGGCTTTAATCGATGGCCATTCACCTTGAACTCTTGTCTTGTTTTCAAGCTTTGAACTTGGACTGCACCATAAGGAAAGACATTAGTAATAACAAATGGGCCAACCCACTTAGAACGCAACTTACCAGGAAACAAGCGAAGGCGGGAATTAAAGAGTAGCACTTTCTGCCCAATGGAGAATGATTTGCCTCGAATCATCTTATCATGAAAAGCCTTTGTCTTTTCCTTGTAAATTCGAGCGTTGTCATACGCCTCGTTCCTAATCTCTTCTAATTCATTCAATTGGAGCTTCCTGTGAAGTCCAGCCGCATCAATGTCCATGTTGAATGTCTTGATGGCCCAATGCGCCTTGTGCTCCAATTCCACGGGAAGATGGCATGGTTTGCCATAAATGAGCCGAAATGGGGACATGCCCAGGGGGGTCTTGTAAGCCGTTCGATATGCCCACAACACATCCTCCAATCGTACACTCCAATCCTTCCTTGTAGGGCCCACGATTTTTTCTAGAATTTGCTTAATCTCCCTATTTGAAACCTCGGCTTGCCCATTGGTCTGAGGATGATAAGGTGTTGAAACCTTATGCGTGACGTTATACTTCTTGAGCAAAGCCTCAATGGTTCGATTGCAAAAGTGAGATCCTCCATCACTTATGATCACTCGTGGCATTCCAAACCTTGCAAATAGGTTAGTTCTAATGAAATCTGCAACCACTCGAGAATCATTAGTTCGGGTGGCTTTTGCTTCCACCCATTTCGACACATAATCCACAGCAAGTAAGATATACAAGAAACCATGTGAGGAAGGAAAAGGACTCATAAAATCAATACCCCAAACATCAAAAATTTCAACCGGGAGAATAACATTTTGCGGCATTTGATCCTTTGCACTAATGTTGCCCATTCTTTGGCAACGATCACAAGACATACAAAAGTTTCTAGCATCCTTAAATAAAGTTGGCCAATAGAATCCACATTCTAAAACCTTAAGGGCTGTGCGTTGTGTCCCAAAGTGTCCCCCACATGCATAAGTGTGACAAAATCTTAAAATAGAAGTGAATTCCATGTCATGCACACACTTACGTATAATCTGATCCGAGCAATATTTCCACAAGTATGGATCATCCCAAACATAAAACCTAGCGTCTTTTTTCAATTTATCACGTTGGTTTCTATTTAAAGTGTTAGGAACTTGTTTAGTCACCAAATAATTTACCAAATCCGCATACCAAGGCTCACTTAGCTTAATGGATAACAATTGCTCGTCGGGGAATGTTTCTACAATAGGGTACGGCTCCTCCTCATGTAACATGCGGCTTAGGTGGTCAGCCACCACATTTTCACTTCCCTTTTTGTCCTTGATTTCGATATCAAACTCTTGAAGAAGTAACATCCATCGAATTAGCCGTGGTTTGGCTTCCTTCTTCGTGAACAAGTACTTTAAAGCTGCATGATCAGTGAAAATAATAACCTTAGTACCAAGTAAATATGATCGAAATTTATCTAAAGCAAAGACAATGGCAAGAAGTTCTTTTTCAGTAGTTGAATAGTTCAATTGAGCGTCATTCAATGTCCGAGATGCGTAGTAGATAACATGCGGCTTCTTGTCCTTCCTTTGGCCTAAAACAGCCCCTAACGCATAGTCAGATGCATCACACATTAGCTCGAACGGAAGACTCCAATCTGGTGGCACAATGATGGGTGCCGTGGTTAGCATGTCCTTGAGGAGTTGGAAAGCTGCCGTGCATTCCTTGGTGAAGTCGAAAGGTGCATCTTTTTGTAGGAGGCGGCATAAAGGTTGGGAGATCTTCGAGAAATCCTTGATGAACCTCCTATAAAAACCTGCATGTCCAAGGAACGAACGAACCTCTCTAACCGAAGTAGGAGAGGGTAAGTGACGCACAAGATCTATTTTTGACTTATCTACCTCAATACCTTTTTCAGAAATAATATGACCTAAAACTATGCCTTGTTTAACCATGAAATGACATTTCTCCCAATTTAACACAAGGTTAGTTTCAATGCATCGTTTTAAAATCAAACTAAGGTTATTCAAACAACCATCAAATGAATCACCAAAAACGCTAATATCATCCATAAAAACTTCAATAATTTTCTCAACATAATCTGAAAATATGCTCATCATGCATCTTTGAAATGTGGCAGGTGCATTACATAAACCAAATGGCATACGACGATAAGCAAATGTACCAAAAGGGCATGTGAAAGTGGTTTTTTCTTGATCTTCTGGAGCTATCACAATTTGATTATAACCTGAATACCCATCAAGAAAACAATAAAACGCATAACCCGCTAACCTTTCAAGCATTTGATCAATGAATGGCAAGGGAAAATGATCTTTCCTTGTCGTGGCATTGAGCTTCCTATAGTCAATACAAACCCTCCAACCTGTTTGGATTCGCGTAGGAACAAGCTCATTTTCGGCATTTGTCACCACAGTTACTCCGGATTTCTTTGGAACACATTGCACCGGAGACACCCACCGACTGTCTGAAATTGGATAGATCACTCCACAATCCAAGAGCTTGATTATCTCATTCTTCATAACTTCCATCATTGGAGGGTTGAGTCGGCGTTGAGCCTCTCGAGATGCTTTGGACCCCTCCTCCAAAAGTATACGATGCATGCACGTGGTCGGGCTTATTCCCTTGATGTCGGCCAACGTCCAACCAATCGCAGTTTTGTACTCCTTTAACACCCTCACTAACTTACCTTCTTCTTGTGCCGTGAGTGAGGAGGATATGATGACGGGCAAGGTCTCTTGGTCTCCCAAGAAAACATACTTCAAATGGCTTGGCAATGGTTTAAGTTCAAGGGAAGGTGGCTGCACAACTGAAGGAATGGGCTTATTAGTCGAAATTGGAATTGAAATTAGGTCCGAAGACTTACCAGATTGTAGTGGCAATGACTCAAGGGCAGCCACTATCTCGACCATGTCAACATTAGGGGGCACGGCATGGTGCTCACCATGCATGCCGTGGGTATGCAATTGCCCTCCTTCCTTGTCTTTGAGTTCCATTCCTCTTGTAATGACCAATTCAAGTGCATCTTCGTTCAATTGTTCAAAATGGTCCTGCGCCAACGAATCAATTACATCAATAGCAAAACATGAATGATCATCAAGAGGGTACTTAATAGATTCAGAAAGATTGAAATTAATAACTTCCCCATCAAATTCCATTGTCAAAGTCCCATTAAACACATCAATCTTCGTTCGAGCTGTTTTCATAAATGGGCGGCCAAGAAGAATTGGCAATGACGGGGCATGGTTTGATTCTTCCATTTCCAACACGTAGAAATCCGCCGGAAAGATTAGATGATTAACCTGCACTAAAACATCTTCCAAAACACCTTTTGGATAGGCATTAGATCTATCGGCCAATTGAATAATCATACCATCATTTTTTAACTCACCTAGGTTCATAGATGCATAAATGGAGTAAGGCATAACATTAATAGATGCACCTAAGTCTAGCATAGCATGTTCAAACAGATTATTGCCAATAACACAAGGAATTGTAAAACTACCCGGATCTTTGCATTTAGGGGGCAATTTACGTTGCAAGATGGCTGAGACATTCTCACTTACCTTTACAACCTCTTTGTTTGAAATTCTCTTCCTAGTAGTACAAAGTTCTTTTAAAAACTTAGCATACCTCGGAACTTGCTTAATTGCATCCAAAAGTGGTATATTGACTTGTACTTTTCGAAACGTCTCTAAAATGTCCTTTTCAGCCTCCTCCTTCTTTGTTTGCATGAATCTACGAGGAAATGGTACATTTGGAGGAATAACATTAGAAATAACCGAATTTGGAACATCCTTACCCTTAGAAGCCGAGTGGTGTACTTTGGGTGGCTGCGGCATGGTGTCTCCCACCCTTGTCGTGGCTTGCTCATGCTCCCCCTCTTCAAATTACAACTTTTCGTCCTCCAGTAGGGCTGAATTAGAGGGTTGTGAAGCCGTTCCAACTTGTTTTCCACTTCGCAACATGATTGCTTTCGCAGATTCGAATCCTCCTTTCGGGTTGACAACGGTTGAACTAGGCAACTTACCTTGCTCTCTAAATTGGCCCATGAACTCTGCAATCTACCCTACTTGCTTTTCTAATTCATCAACCTTTTTGTCCCTATTTTGCATTCCCTGCGCCATAGAAGTTAGTAATTGAAAATTTTGATCATTATCTATGGACGAACCTGATTTGGGTTGTGTAGGTTGTGATTGGGGTGGTGTGGGTGCATATGGCCTTTGGTAGAACCCCGGAGGTTGCTGCCTAAATGTGCTTTGTTGTTGGGGTTGTTGTGGCTCCCTCGATTTGAAATTTGGATGATCTCTCTAACCGGGATTGTATGTGTTAGAGAAAGGATCACTCCTTGGTTGGTTTTGGTTCCCATAACCCACGGCATTGAGGGATTCCCACCCTCCGTTCTCAATCAATTGAGGGCACTTGTCCGTGAGATGTCCATTCATGGAGCACACGCCACAAACAGCCACGTTTTGTACCTTTGGGATTTCAATCACCTGCGAAAGAAGAGAAGTAAGATTAGCCATTTGATTTTGAAGTTCGGAAATAGCACTTACCTCGTTGACTTGTTGCTGCCGTGGCATGTCTCTTTGGCCAACTCCTTCGTATTGTTGAGCATTCAAAGCTCGGTTGGCAATGAGAGTCTTGGCGGCCATAGGTGTTTTGTCCACTAAAGCTCCACCCGCTGAGGCGTCTAGCATTTGACGTTCAATTGGTAGAAGCCCTTCATAGAAATATTGAAGAAGAAGCTCCTCCTTCATTTGGTGCTGTGGACATGAAGCAACAAGGGTTTTAAAACGTTCATAATAAGTTGGAAATGATTCACCTTGATTTTGCTGAATGCCACTAATTCTTTTACGTAAAAGAATGACTCGAGAGGTTGGGAAAAACTTCTCCAAAAACGCCCTTTTCATACTCTCCCATGATGTGACAGTTCCGGGAGCCAGTTCATACAACCAATCTTTAGCCTTTTCCAAGAGAGAAAAGGGGAACGCCTTCATCTTCAAAATGCTCCCATCAACATTCACCGGGGTCATACTTGAGCAAACAACCTCGAACTCCTTCAAGTGTTTATTAGGATCTTCCATAGACAAGCCATGGAACTTAGGAATATGATGCAATAAACTGGACTTGAGTTCGAACTCGTCAGTCTTGTCGGGGGCTGCCCTTGGATATTGAATGCATAGAGGCATGGCATTAACCAATCCCGAAGCGGAAAGCTCCTTGATTGTTCGGTTGTCAGCTGCCATAACTTGTTCTTCCTCAACAACCCTTGCCGTGGCCTCCTCCTCCACTTGTATTTCGTCCTCTTCAAGGTCTGGTGCAGGTGGAGGTGGTTGAGGCTCTTGTTGATTCTTCTTTCTTCTCAAGGCTCGCTCAAAATCGTCGTCAAAGTCTAAGATATGCGCACGAACCGGTTGAGAACTCCGAGTCATAAACTAGTGCCTAAAACAAGGAAACAAATAGGTCAGAAACTAAAATAAATAACAAACTAATAACACACGAAAATAACTAAAAAGAAATAACAAAGGATTAGCATCTTTGCTAATCCCCGGCAACGGCGCCAAAATTTGATACGAAAATTAACTTAACACACAAATTAACCCTCTTTTGACAATTGTAGCATATAAATAAGTAGGGATCGTTCTAAACCGGGGATTAGGAGGGATTGCTAAATCACTTGGAAACTGACTCAAAAACGTAAAACAAAGGTTAAAACACTAAACTAGACTCAAAGAATGTAAAACTAAACAATAAAAACACTAAAACAAACCAAAAGACTCAAAACAGCCCCAAAACACTCAAAACTGCCTTAAAAACACTTTCTGGGCAGTTTTGAGCACTTTCACTAATTTGGACGAATTTGGGTAACAACTTGAATCAAAACACTCAAAAACACAATCTAAAACATATTCTAACTAATTAGACACTCTAAGACACTTGGGGATTTGGTTTTTGACGAAAATCAAACAAACAAAACAAATATGTAAAATAGGCAGATTCTGATGAAATTGGTGGAATTAAATGGATGGTGAGATGGCTAGGAGGTTTTTCTCCACACATGGCATACTTGCACATAATACAATTTCCAGTTGCTTAATCAATGAATTCATGAACCTCAACACCCCAAATTAATTAGGTACGCTTAAATTAACTATCAGATTTCCCTTAGGTCATTGAATTGAATGGAATTAGCGCATTGCAATCAAATTATTCCTTAAAAGTTTTCTATATGAAAGCGCATAATAGAAAGAAAATCAAAGATCATTAGGTTCTATGGAAATCATAGGTGTTGACGAGGCATTCGTAACTATGAAAGCGCATGATACTTATGCCAAGAATTTACTTAACATAATTGTGACCAACAATCTTAACTACTCATGGATATGAGTTCCCAACGATTAGGTGAAGTTCCCTCGTATCCTAGCATCATGTTTATGCATGCCAATCAAGCGTGCACTCTCAATTCATATACATAAACTAGTTTTAATTAAAATAGATAAGTAAATTGAATTCATCATTCATGAAATCACAACTGAAAGTAATCAAATCATCATGCAAATATAACCATGGTTTCGAATTTCCCCCCCTAGCCAAAGGGGGGATTAGTTCCTCATGCTTGCACAACAAAAAGTATTGAATTTAAACATTGAAATCATAAGAAAGAATACACCTAATTGCTCAGCGATCCAAGATGAATTCGATGCACAGATTGGCTCCTCTTCCTCCTCCTTGCTGCGGCACAAAGTGTGGGTGATGGAATTGGTGGTTTTGGATGGTGTTTTCTTGTTTGGAGGGATGGAGGATGGTTGATTATGGTGGGGAAGGGTGCGGCAGAGGTGTATGGATGTGTAGAATGGAGAATGGAGGTGCGGCACAAGGGTTTCTGAATAGCATAAGGGGGTTGTACGAATTTGTGGCTGAAAATATGTTTATATAGTCCTAAGGTTTATTAGATTAGGGTTTACTTAGCAGATTTGGTGGATTAGGGCCCTAGAATTCGGCCATGGGTTGTCAAATCCACCTAGGAAGAGGTTTTTGGCCCACATAGTTTTATAAAAGGAATTGTATACCCAAATCCACAAGGATTAGGCCTTGGAAATCAGAATCCCAAAGGGATTGGGCCTAGGGAGGTGCGGCTGACTTAGGGGAGAGGGTTGCTTGGCTTGCAAGGCAAGCCAAAGCCTTCTAGAATGGATTGGGGCGCCACTTTTCTAGGGCTTATAGAAAGAATAGGTTTTGTGGCAGATTTGGGCCTTCTAGAATAGGATGCTTCTAGAAATAGGTTCTAGAATTATCCATTTAGGTCCCCATGCAATTAGGATTAAGACATGATAAGGTTTGGATAAGATAAGATGAGATAAGGTTTGGATAATGTTTTGCATAATTGGATAATGTTGGATAAGGTTGGATAATGTTTAGATAATGTTTTGGATAAGGTTTCCTCTTTTGAGCTCCTTCCTTATCCACTTTGTCCTTAGCTTAGTTCCTTCCTCTTCTTATCACATATCTAGCCTCTTGAAGTTCAAATTCGTCCATCCATGTTAGCCCATATGCAAGCTATCCCCATAGTGTCCAAAATAGCTCCAAAATGCACCAAAATTCACTTTCTTGATACTTTGACCCATAGGACCTACAAACACACGAAATTGAGTTGTAATACGACATTAAGTAAGAAATAATAGCACAAATGCACAAGAATAAGGTAGTTAAGTCGCCTAAATATGCTCCTATCAACATACACACTCTGAAGATTGCCCATTCTTGAAAATCGACTCCGGCCCTTTGAAAATTTACTCCATCAACCCTTATCTTTGAACACCTTTGAAAAATGACTAACTCATCGAACCTTAGCTTAGATTTGAGTCTCAGCAGCGATCCGGTTGCGCCCCGTCAAGGTAATGTATGGCGCCCTTCTTTTTTATCTTCTAACGGTCTTCTTACAGGTGAAGACTCCGTGATGCAGGACGCCACAACAGCTACAATAGTAGCTAGGAACCTCCTCACTCCAAAAGATAGTAGGCTGCTATCAGGACGGTCCGATGAGTTGGCCGTTCAAGAGTCCCTCGCACTTAGTGTTCAGTGTGCGAGCTCTGTGTCCAACATGGGCCAACGCCTGCTTGCCCGCTCCCGTCAGGTGGAATCATTGATGGCAGAGGTAGAAAGTCTTAAGCAAGAGATCCAGCAGCTTAAGTACGAGAATAGAAGTTTGCATGTGCTTGCAAATAACTATTCGTCGGGCATGAAGAGGAAGCTTGCTGAGCTGCAAGAATCTGAGGGTCGAATTCAAAGTGACTGTCAAAGGTTTGCGGCTTATCTCCAGAGGCACCTTTTTCCTGGGTCATCCAGCGTTTGGCCAAGTATTGAGGCCTGGAATGCTCTAGCTCCGATGCCTCCCGCTTCGATGCCTTCTGCTCCGATGCTTCCCGCTTCTATGCCTTCCGCTTCTATGCCTTCCGCTTCTATGCCTCCCGCTTCTATGCCTTCCGCTTCTATGCCTTCCGCTCCGATGCCTCGTAGTGGGGCTTCACGTAAACAACCTCTGTGAAGGCTCCATCTTTCTCCATGTTTAGTAATTTTTTTTTTCTTTTTTTTTTTTTTTTAATCAAATCAAACGGCATGGAATTGGTCCTTGAATGGAAGTTGATACTTGAAGTGAACCGGCATTGGTTTGAATTCTAGTGTAGGTGCCTGATTCATAAAAAACAACAAGTTAGTATAAAATGTAATGGAATTTGGAAAAGATGACTTACTTGTTTTGTCCGACAAGAACTCAATGACAAACACCACTCCTTTGAAAGTTTCAGGGATATTGGACTTGGCCAGATTGCATGTGATGGTTATGACTTGTCCAATGTCATCAAATTCAACTTCATTGGGTTTTGTGGTTTCAAGAACGTCCTCTTTGATGAATTCATGACATTCCCTACTTTTCACCTTTGGAAGGGCTTCCAAGATGTCTTTTTCACTTTCTTCTTCCTTGGAATTCATGAACCTGCAAGGAATAGGGATATTAGGTGGAATGGGGTTAGAACTAATTAAATTTGGAACAACCTTACTTGAATTAGATGGCATAGGAGCAATAGGTGCCTCCGGTAAAGGTGTTTCCACCCTTGCCGTGGGTTGGGTGTATTCCTCTTCCTTGTGATTTGATTTTGATGGTTAAGGGTCCGTTCCAACCTCCTTGTCACTTCTCAACATGATTTCCTTGGCAGTTTCAAATTCTCCCTTCGGATTTGCAATGGTTGAGCTAGGGAGTTCGCCTTGGTCTCGAAACTGTCCTACGAACTCCGCGATCTGCCCAATTTGCTTTTCCAAGTGGTCCAACCTTTTGTCTTGATTTTGGCCCTCCTTGACTTGATTTTGTGAGCCCTGCACCAAACAAATTAATTCATTAAGCTTTTGATTATAATCTATTGACGAACTTGAGTTTAGTTGGGCATATTGAATATGAGGTGGCTGCCAATATCCTTCTTGTTGAACATTTTGAGGTTCCCACCACATAGAAGTTGAATAATCACTCCAATCCGAATTGTAAGTATTGGAAAACACGTTATTCCTTGATTGAAGATCAAATGTACCAACGCTTTGCATTTGGGACCTTTCCATGAGCTGTGACAAAAGAGAAGCATTATCAAGTGCCATGTTGTGCTTCTCTAGTACTTGAAATCAACAAACAAAACAAAAATAAAAAACTAAAACTAAAATACATAACAGACACGAACAATCCAAGAGATTAGCAAATTTTCTAATCCCCGACAACGGCGCCAAAATTTGATGCAAGAATTATACGCGCACAAATTAAACCCTCTTTTTGTCAAATTGTAGTATAAGTATAAGTAGGGATCGTTCTGGACCGGGGATTAGGAGGGATTGTTAATCACTTGGATTTGACTCAAAAACGTAAAAACGCAATATAAAACACTAAACTAGACTCAAAGAATGTAAAACTAAACTTTAAAACACTAAAACAAACTAAAAGACTTTCTAACTAAATTGGACATTAAAGTAAAGGGGGATTTAGGATTTGACGAAAATTTAAATAACGAAACAAGTTAATAAACTAGACAGAATGTAAATATGAAATTGATGAAATGGAATGAATGGATGATAGAATAGCTAAGGGGTTCATCTCCATACATGTTACACTTGCATAATAAAACGATTTCCAATTGCATTTCAATAAACCATTAATTCTCAACGCTCCAAGTTAATTAGGTCCGCTTAAATTAACTTTCAAATCTTCCTAACGTTATTGAATTGGATGATTGCATACGACAACCCAAAACATTCCCCACAAGTCCCCTACATGATTGCATAATAGAGATACAAGCAAGAATCATTACGCTCTATGAAAATTATAAGTGTTGACGAGGCATTCGTTACTATGGAATACGCATGAAACTTATGCCAAGAATTCGTTTAACGCGATTGTTTATAAGCAACCTCCACTACTTGCGAATATAAGTTCGTAACTATTAGGTGAAACTCACTTATATTCTAGCGTCATATTCATGCATGAAAATTAAGCGCGCATTCTCAATAAACATACATAAATAAGTTATCAATCAAACGGTTAAACAAATTGAATCCACAACTTATGAAACGCAATTAGAAGTAATCAAATCAAAATGCAAGCATAAACATATATTTCGAATCCCCCCCTAGCCAAGGGGGGGTTTAGTTCCTCATAACTTTGAAATCAAAGAAACACCTAAACATTCCAACAACTCAAACTTGAATTGTATGAACGTTTAGGCACTCTTCTCTTCCATTCCTCATACGTACAAAACAAAGAGAATTGAATTTAAACATTGAAATCAAAGAAACACCTAAACATTCCAACAACTCAAACTTGAATTGTATGAACGTTTAGGCACTCTTCTCTTCCTCGTTGTTGTAGTACAAGGTCTAAGGTGAGTTTTGGGGATTATGGATGCAATGGATTGATGGCTGAAATATGGATGGAATGGATGGAATTATGGTGTGATGGGCACGGCCCCAAGGGACCAACTTCTGTGGTGTTTTCGAATATGGAAGAGTGTGTTAAAATGAATGCAATGGATGCTTATTTATAGGTGAAATGGGGGGAACATGACAGCTAGGAGGGAATGTGGCTGCATGTTTGAATGATTAAAGGATGCATGTGGGTTGGAAATGCATGTGCAATGAATATGTGGCTGCATGTGCAAGGGGACAATCTGAAAATGCATGTGAAAGCATGTGAAAGCTGGAATTGGGATGGGTAGCCACGGCAATGAGAGGTTTGTTGTTGGTGAAAATGTGGCTGAATGGTTTAATTAATGGGAGTGTATGTTTGAATGATTAAAGGGACATGTGGGGTTGGAAATGATGAATGAAATGCATGTGAATGACAGCTAGATATGTTGATGAATGCATGTGACTTGTTTGTGGTGAGTGAATGCATGTGCAAAGCTGGAAATGCAATGGGAACTCACGGCATTGGCAGATTTTGATGTGTGAATGGGAATTTGAATGTTTAAGAGTGCATGTGGGTGAATGTGTGGCTGAAATGCAAGGGGGAATGATGATGAATGCATGTGCATTAAAGAGTGAATGCATGTGGCTGATTTGTGGTGCAATGATGAAGGAATAATCTGGAAATGCAAAGTGAAATGAAGTGGAATGACAATGGCATATGGAATGGCTAGAAAGTGGAATGGGATCTCACGGCATTGATGGTGTTTGTGTGAATGATGGCAGATTGTGTGGGTGAGTGATTAGGTTGGAAATGCATGTGGAATGCATGGTTGTGTTGAATTAAAGAATGGGAATGCAATCTGAAATGCATGTGAATTATGTTGGAAAGAAAGGGAAGTCACGGCACAAAGGTGAATGGGTGATGTGTGAATGTGGTTGAATGATTAAAGTGTTGATGCGAGAATTATACGCGCACAAATTAAACCCTCTTTTTGTCAAATTGTAGTATAAGTATAAGTAGGGATCGTTCTGGACCGGGGATTAGGAGGGATTGTTAATCACTTGGAAACTGACTCAAAAACGTAAAAACGTAATATAAAACACTAAACTAGACTCAAAGAATGTAAAACTAAACTTTAAAACACTAAAACAAACCAAAAGACTTAAACATCACCCCAAAACACTCAAAACTGCCTAAAAACCACTTTCTGGGCAGTTTTGGATACAAACACAAATTTGGACGAAATTAAGTTATGACTTGACTCAAGACTCTTAAAAACACAAACTAAATGTAATTCTAACTAATCTAACACTTTAAAATAAATGGGGGATTGGTTTTGACGAATTTAAAACTAAAACAGAAACTTGGAAACAAAACAGATTGTACAAACGAAATTGATGGAATAGAATGATGAAAAACTAGTTAGAGGGTTCCTTATCCACACATGAACATAAGCATATAATTTAACTCCCAGTTATGACTTCAACAAACGATGAATGACAATGCTCCAAGTTAATTAGGTCCGCTTAAATTAACTTTCAGATTTGCCTAGATTCATTGGATTGAATGGGATACGCATTGCAACCAAATTATTCCTAATCAAAGTCCCTAACATGGAATACGCATGATAGAGACATTCAACAAAGATCATTAAGTTCAACGGAAATCATAAACATCGACTAGGCATTCATAACTATGGAATACGCATGTTAATCCAGCCTAGGGTTTACTAAACACAATCATGACTAGCGATTTTTACTACTCATGAATATAAGTTCATAACGATTAGGTGAAATTCCCTTATATCCTAGCATCAAGTTTAGGCATGCAAATTAAGTGTCGACCCCCAACCCACATACATAAACAAGTTCTTAATCAAAACAGAAAAGTAACCCACATCTAAAGTTCATGAATTCATAACTGGAGTAAATCAAATCATAACCAACATATGTCCATGGCTTCAAATTCGCCTCTAACTAAGAAGAAATTAGTTCCACATGTTTAACATAATTGAACAACAAGTTAAATTAAACATGAAAACAGAAACAAGAAAAGAAACTAGACAGAATGTAAATATGAAATTGAAATAGAACGAATGGAATTGAAATGGATGAATGCTAGCAAAGGGGTTCATCTCCACACATGTTACACTTGCATAATAAAATGATTTCCAATTGCATTTCAATAAACCATGAAACTCAACAACCCGGGTTAATTAGGTCCGCTTAAATTAACCGTCAAGTTCTCCTTAAGTTAATGAATTGGATGGGTTAGCGCAACGCAATCCACAACATTCTCCAAAAGTCCTTTACGTTAACAGCACAATAAAGATACAATCAAAGATCATTAAGCATCATGAAAATTATAAGTATTGACGAGGCATTTGTTACTATGGAATACGCATGAAACTTATGCCAAGAATTCGTTTAACGCGATTGTTTATAAGCAACCTCCACTACTTGTGATTATAAGTTCATAACGATTAGGTGAAACTCACTTATATTCTAGCGTCATATTCATGCATGAAAATTAAGCGCGCATTCTCAATAAACATACATAAATAAGTTATCAATCAAACGGTTAAACAAATTGAATCCACAACTTATGAAACGCAATTAGAAGTAATCAAATCAAAATGCAAGCATAAACATATATTCAAATCACCCCCTAGCTAAAGGGGAGTTTAGTTCCTCATACGTACAAAACAACGAGAATCAAAGAAACACCTAAACATTCCAACAACTCAAACTTGAATTGTATGAACGTTTAGGCCCTCTTCTCTTCCATTCCTCATTCGTACAAAACAAAGAGTATTGAAATTAAACATTGAAATCAAAGAAACACCTACACATTCCAACAACTCAAACTTGAATTGTATGAACGTTTAGGCACTCTTCTCTTCCTCTTCGTTGTGGCACAAGGTCTAAGGTGAGTTTGATGGTGTGAATGGTTTGGGGAGTGGCGAAAATGGAAGGATGGTGTTTGGATTCTAAGGGAGGGCACGGCACAAGGGAGTTTGATGGTCTACATTCTGAATATGGAAGTGTGTATGAGAATGAATGCAATGGATGCTTATTTATAGGTGAAATGGGGGGAACATGACAGCTAGGAGGGAATGTGGCTGCATGTTTGAATGATTAAAGGATGCATGTGGGTTGGAATTGCATGTGCAATGAATAAGTGGCTGCATGTGCAAGGGGACAATCTGAAAATGCATGTGAAAGCATGTGTTGGCTGAATTGGTGGTGCATGTGCTGATTTGTGGTGCAATGATGAAAGGGGAATGCATGTGGCTGCAAGGAACTTTGTTTGTGTGCATTTGGATGGGAAAGTCACGGCACAAGGTTGGAGAAATGATTATGGATGCATGTGCAATGTTTTAAAGGATGGAATGCATGTGAATATGATGGAATTGTAAGGGTTGTGCACGGCATTGGGTGATTTCTGGTGGTGAATGGGTGATGCAATTGCATGTGGATTAGGTTGTGAAAGCAAGTGAATGCATGTGTTGATTTATGAAGATGCATGTGCAATGAAGTGGAATGACAGCTAGGTTATGATGATGAGTGGGAAGTGCATGTGCTGAAATGATAAAGGGGGAAATGCATGTGTTTAAATGGTTGAAATGTGTAGATGATTATGAGTATGATAAGTGATAAGTGTATGGTTATGATAAGTGATAAGTGAATGATATGATAAGTGGTGAATGATATGTGGTGAATGATAAGATAAGTGGTTGATATGATAAGTGGTGAATGATAAGATAAGTGGTTGATATGATAAGTGGTGAATGATATGTGATGATATGTGGGAGTGTGGCTGAAATGAAAGAGTGGAATGTTGGAATGTTATGCACGGCTAAGGATATAGGAAAGGTTTAAATGTCCTAAAACTAAAGGGAACAAGGTTCGAACACTTTGGTCTTCAATTAGGTCTTCAATTTCGTCCAACACTTTGGCTCTAAGCATAAGCTATCCATCCTTAGCCCAAAAGTGCTCCAAAAGTCGCCAAAATGCATCTTTTTGCTCCTTTAGCCCTTTGGACCTACAAACACACGAAAATAGCTTAAAGTACTAAAATAACTAAAGAAACATAACGTAAATGCACGAGAACAAGCCATTTAAGTCGCATGAATATGCTCCTATCAAATACCCCCACACTTATCTTTTGCTAGTCCTCGAGCAAAACAAAACAAAAGAAACCAAAAACAAAACGACACTGAACAAAAAACACAACCTAAACCTTCCAACAATCGTCTCAGGGATTTCCAATGCACATGACAAGTTAAAAATCATTAGTCCCATAGATTTTAGTCATCTTCACACTTAATACATTCTTAATCATAGTCACCACATATTATTTCACAATTAAGCATTTAAAACCATGTTTGGAATGTAGTAACATGCCTTAGAGAATTTGCTCAAATCCTTACAAGATATGCACTCGTTTTTCACACAAATTTTCTGACTACACTCCCTACACTAGGTATATGTGAGAAGATTGATGTAAACATGTAGACGAACACTCACATATGTTATAACAAGGAAAGCATTTTCTAGAATTATTAACATGTATATATATGATCTCATGAATGGAATGCCACTACTTAGACGCGAGAACCAGGGATACCATAAGCTCAAACCCACTTTAAACTCTGCATATTGAAACACATAACAATCAAGATAGAAGTCAAAGGGTTGTAACCGGGCTAGGGTATTGGCTAACAATGAAAGGTGAAGGATAAACATACATTCTTAAAGCAATAGTGAGCAAAGTACTAAATTAGGCACTTAGAATTCCCTTTAGAACGCAGAAGTCGACTTTGAACACCCAAGGGGAAGTCACACAAAACTTAGGGCCATATTCAACTTTTTTGGACCCTTTCTTCAACCATCAACGCTTGTGAGTTCATTCTCACTTATTTTCACTCTTTTTCTTTCTTTTCTTCTTCTTTTTCTTTTCACATTTTTTTTTTCTTTTTCCCGTGCCTCCTTTAAGACTTAGGCACACACATACACACAAAAATTCCTTCCCCCACACTTGTTTTCTGGACGAATGTCACTCAAAAAAAATTCCTTCTAAGTTATGCTCCGCTATACTTCAAGAACAAGGGTATGGAAAGTCCTATTCTAGGCTAGGTAAGGGTGATGTGGGTAACAAAGAAAATAGGCTGAAAAAAACTCAAAGGGGTTAAAACTTACAACAAGTACGAAAAATGGGAAGTAAGGCTATTTGGCTATGGTGGCAACTACATAACTTCATCTTGATATATGTTATGCAATTCAATGTCATGCTTTGAATAAAACGGATATAAGTTCTAGCATTTAGTTCTATCATGATACAATTGCATTCTAAGTAGCAACCAAGCAAGGATAATGAGATCATGCAACAACTTTAGAAAACAAAGAATCACAGAAAATAACTCTCCAAAGAAGGTAATGGCTTGAGTCTCACAGGGTTGTAGCATTTGTTTGAGTTCCTTCCTTCAAGCATGTTACAAAAACGAATTTCTCTTTTATGATTGCATGTGAAGTCATACATTATAACCATAACCAAGCATATACCAAGAGTAAATCAAACTTTTCTCTATGTTTATAACTCTTTTTAACCGTCATGCAATTACAAACCAAATCCTTATCATTGTGTTGGAAGGTACCCTAAGACACAAACACACAAAAACGACTCAAAACACTATTTTTAGGCTTTTTAAAACATGTTTTTCAAATTTTTATGTGATTTTCGGAGTTATAAAAACAAAACATACTAAAACACTCTAAAACAACTTAAAAACACCTTAAAACAGCAAGGAACAACATTTGAAGTTATGGGTGATAAAATCCAACGAATTTGCATCAACATACTTAGTTACCTCCCCACACTTAAATCAAACATTGTCCTCAATGTTTTAAGCATAGATTCACACAAAACATAAGTAAACACATAAAAAGCACTTAAACATACTAAACATGGCAGAATGTAACTAACAAAGAGAAGAGTTTAGGGACGCAAATCTGGTTATGGAGTGTAAATTCCCTCTTCTCCTTGGTGATTGCATTGAGGCTTTGATCATGGTGATTCCACAGGCTTACTCTTGAACTGGGCTGGAGGATTCTTTTGGTCTCCTCCAACTCGTTGATTTTCCTTTGTGCTACTCTTGAACTGGGCAGCAGGATTTCTTTTGGTCTCCCCCGAAGGTCTGAGCTTCCTCCTTTTATCTGTTTCTTTGTTCAATCTTTCCAATTCGTATTGAAGAGGGTTAGAGGATAGCTCAGCATATTGATAGGAGCATATTTAGGCGACTTACTTAGCTTGTTTTCGTGCATCTATGTTGTTAATTCATAGTTGCTTTAGTAGTTTAAGTCATTTTCGTGTGTTTTTAGGTTCATATGGCTAAGGAAGCAAAAAGATGCATTTTGGAGCATTTTGGAGCAAAATTGGGCTTGGAATGGATAGCATATGCTTGGAGCCAAAGTGTTGGATGAATTTGAAAGCCTTGTATGCACTTTGGACATAAAACAAAGGGCCTAGCCCAATCAAACAATCCTTTGAGCCATGCAAAACCTCTAGCCCAATCAACAACCCTTAGCCACATGCATTCACATGCATCACAACCCCAAAACCATCAAGAAACACCCATTGCCGTGCCTTGCACTTCCCCTTTTATTTTCAGCCATTCCACTTCATCATTACACCACCTTCTCCATCTTTATTCCACATGCATTCATCATAATTCACCCTAGCTACCACCATTCACACACACATGCACTTACTCTTTCATCATTGCACCACCAATTCAACACATGCATTTCCACCTTCCTACTTCATCATTTCAGCCACATATTCACCCACATGCACTTTAATCATTCAACACATGCATTCACACACCAACAACAACCCAATGCCGTGCACTTCCCTTGCCTTTCCACCAACAACCTAGCTCTTTTTCCATCATTATTTCATCCACATGCACTCTCAATCATAACAACCACATTCACTCTTAAACAATCACCCACATATTCTCCCATTCCCCCTATAAAAACCCATGCATTCATACACAAAAATCACATCTCATTTTCATACACAAGACACCACAAACACATCCAATCTTCCCCTTTGCCGCAAGCTCCCATTCCATTTCTACACAATCTCTTCTCGGCTTCATTCCATTCCATACACTCTCCCATTCGCAGAAACCATTCAACCTTAGCCGCTCCACCTTCATTTACAACACACTTGGAGCACCAACACCGAAGGCAACTCTTAAGGGATTTCAACATCAGTTTTGCTTCAAGGGTTCTTTCTCCTTAATTCTATGTTCATTCATGTTGTATATTTTTATATCAAACATTCTGTAAACATGAAGTGTAACTAATTTCTTTCTAGGGATTCGATGTAGCCTTGCAAGATTGCCATGTAGTTATTTCAGAATGCTCAGTTGATCCATCTATTTCTTGTTTCATTCTCTGATTTAATTGTGACTTTGTGTGTTGATTTTAATGTTTGATCACCATTTGATTTAACCACAGGTTGTTTAGCCAAGAGTAAAGCACACATCATGCATATTCTTGGTGGATATGTGAATGAATGAAGGGAATGCTTTGCAAACAACCTGCCGAGTGTTTCCTTTGGTTTTATGAAAGTTTCTTGTGCGTGTCATGTTCTTGATTAGGGACCAAAGTTGCACATCACACTTAGGTTCATGATTAGGAACATTTGATCAAGTCCACACATCATATGGTTGATCATATCTAAGTGAAACAAACCCAAGAAATAGGTAGATGGATGAGTATAATCTGATTTAATAAGCATGGACTTGGCTTAGCAATGGTGAAACCGAATCCCTAGCTTCATCTCCATTTGTGCTATCTCATTTTATTAGTTGTTGATTCATTTATTTGTGTCTACTTCATTTTCTTGTGCTTTCAAGTTACAACAACAAATCTGCCTAAGTTGATTAGTTTCATTTCTCTTACAGAGTTCTTGCAAAACAAGTGATTATATAGGTCCAATTAGTCCCTGTGGATTCGACACCCTTACTTGTGCCATTATACTAAACCTATTTTAGCACTAGGAAGGAAAACCTCAATTACATATGCAGTTGTTGCTTGTCTCCACATGCTTCAATGTATCATTTTCACTTGCCTTACTTGCTCGGTTGAAGATGACTACTCGAGAGCAACGCTAGGTAAGCAACCAGGAATAGATTCCAGGCAGTCGGCTCCAGATCGAAAGACTGACTCCAAGTGCCGGCTGATTGCTTCTTTCACTTTGCCATGCGAATAAGAACAAGGACAAAGAAAAAGACAGGGAAAGAGCATGATATGAGATACTTTTGCTTTTGACCTTGATGATATGAGATACCTGTGCTTTTGAAGAAGCGGTGCATGAATCAGCACATGTATTTCCTCTTGGGTCATCTTTACTCCAGGCATCTGGTATCATCTTTGGGGAAGAAGAAGAAATTGAGTATTTCGAAAGGCTTTGCTGGGAGTGCGCCCTCAGAGGTGAGGACGAGTTGGGCATGTTCTTCAGATCTGCCTTGCCATAAAAGACGAAGGTCGACATATATAGAGATAATATCAAGTGGTGGTACTGTTCTTTTACCCTTGTCGACAAACGTTTTGATCCCGCAAATCCGGCTTTTTGAAATAGTGGTGCCTCTTCGGTTTCTGAACGACGCCCCTTCGATTTCTGAACGACGCCCCTTCGCTTTCTGAACGACACGTAGTAGTGCGGATGCGGCTCCTTTAGACAAAGCTGCACGCGTTTTCTGAAAAGCAGAGAAAGCGTCGCCGAACTTTGCGCTTGTCGGCTAAAGATGTGTAGTTGCGATGATGGCCTCCACGTGTTTTCTGAAAAGAAGAAATCTTTTGACAAAGTTGAACACGTCCTCTGAAAAGCCGAGAAAGCGTCGCCTAAATTACGCCGGAAATTCCGGCTTTTTGAATCGGTGGACGCGTGATGCGTGATTTATACGCACACAAATTAAACCCTCTTTTTGTCAATTGTAATATAAGTATAAGTAGGGATCGTTCTGGATCGGGGATGAGGAGGGATTGTTAACCACTTGGATTTGACTCAAAAACGTAAAATAACAATATGAAACACTATACTAGACTCAAGGAATGCAAAACTAAACTTTAAAACACTAAAACAAACCAAAAGACTCAAACATTACCCAAAACACTCAAAACTGCCTTAAAATCACTTTCTGGGCAGTTTTGAGCACTTTGAGTACTTTGGACGAATTTATGTAACAAATTGAATCACAACACTTATAAACACAAACTAAATTGATTTCTAACTAATTTCACAAGAAAGTAAAGGGGGATTTAGGTTTTGACGAATTTAAACTAAAAGAACAGATTGTAAGTAAAAGCAAAATGTAAATGTGAATGTGTGATAGAATTGAATGGAATGAAGGCTAGCTAAGGGGTTCATCTCCATACATGTTATACTTGCATAATAAAACGATTTCCAATTGCATTTCAATAAATCATTAATTCTCAACACTCCAAGTTAACCGTGATGCACTAATTAACCTTCAAATCTTCCTAACGTTATTGAATTGGATGATTGCATACGACAACCCAAAACATTCCCCACAAGTCCCCTACATGATTGCATAATAGAGATACAAGCAAGAATCATTACGCTCTATGAAAATTATAAGTGTTGACGGGGCATTCGTTACTATGATTGCTTGAAACTTATGCCAAGAATTCGTTTAACGCGATTGTTTATAAGCAACCTCCACTACTTGTGAATATAAGTTCGTAACTATTAGGTGAAACTCACTTATATTCTAGCGTCAAATTCATGCATGAAAATTAAGTGTGCACTCTCAATAAACATACATAAATAAGTTATCAATCAAACAGTTAAACGAATTGAATCCACAACTTATGAAACGCAATTAGAAGTAATCAAATCAAAATGCAAGCATAAACATATATTTCGAATTCCTTCATAACTTTGAAATCAAAGAAACACCTAAACATTCCAACAACTCAAACTTGAATTGTATGAACGTTTAGGCACTATTCTCTTCCATTCCTCATACGTACAAAACAATGAGAATTGAATTTAAACATTGAAATCAAAGAAACACCTAAACATTCCAACAACTCAAACTTGAATTGTATGAACGTTTAGGCCCTCTTATCTTTCTCTTCGTTGTAGCACAAGGTCTAAGGATAGTTTGATGGTGTGAATGGTTTGGGGAGTGGTGAAAATGGAAGGATGGTATTTGGATTGTAAGGGAGAGCACGGCAAGGGTGGTTTGATGTCTACATTCTGAAATGGAAGAGTGAATATGAATGAATGCAATGGATGCTTATTTATAGGTGAAATGGGGGGACATGACAGCTAGGAGGGAATGTGGCTGCATGTTTGAATGATTAAAGGATGCATGTGGGTTGGAATTGCATGTGCAATGAATATGTGGCTGCATGTGCAAGGGGACAATCTGAAAATGCATGTGAAAGCATGTGTTGGCTGCAATGATGAAATGGATGGGAGTGCATGTGGCTTAATTAATTAAAGGGAGTGCATGTGCAGTGTTTTAAAGGATGGAATGCATGTGAGTGACAACTAGATATGTTGATGAATGCATGTGGAATGTTTGTGGTGAGTGAATGTGGCTGATTTGATTTATGGAAGATGCATGTGGATTAAAGGTGAGTGAATGATTATGGAATGCAATCTGAAATGGGAGATGGAATAGAGGTGTTTTGCATGTGAATTAAAGAGTAAATGCATGTGAATTAAAGAGTGAATGCATGTGAATTAAAGGTGTTGTGTTAGGTGATGGGTGCATGTTAAGTGATAAGTGATAAGTGATGATGATAAGTGATAAGTGATAAGTGATGATGATAAGTGATAAGTGATAAGTGATGATGATATGATATGTGGTTATGATAAGTGATAAGTGATAAGTGATGATGATATGATATGTGGTTATGATAAGTGATAAGTGGTGATGATAAGTAGTGATATGTGGGAGTGTGGCTGAAATGAAGGAGTGGAATGTTGGAATGTTATGCACGGCTAAGGAAATTGGAAAGGTTTAAATGTCCTAAAACTAAAGGGAACAAGGTTCCAACACTTTGGTCTTCAATTAGGTCTTCAATTTCGTCCAACACTTTGGCGCCAAGCATAAGCTATCCATCCTTAGCCCAAAAGTGCTCCAAAAGTCTCCAAAATGCATCTTTTTGCTCCTTTAGCCCTTTGGACCTACAAACACACGAAAATAGCTTAAAGGACTAAAATAACTAAAGAAACATAACGTAAATGCACGAGAACAAGCCATTTAAGTCGCATGAATATGCTCCTATCAACGCGTCGCCTTGGCTTCTTATAGAGGTATCGATCACCGCCAACATACACACTCTGAAGATTTCCCATTCTTGAACATCGTCTCCGGCCCTTTGAAATTTTAACTCCATCCACCCATTCTCTTTGAACACTTTTGAAAAATGGCAAACCCATCGAACCTTAGCTTAGAATTGAGTCTCAGCAGTGATACGGGCGCACCGCGTCAAGGTAACGTATGGCGCCCTTCTTTCTTATCTTCTAACGGTCCTCTTACAGGTGAAGACTTCGTGATGCAGGACGCCACAACAGCTACAATAGTAGCTAGGAACCTCCTCACTCCAAAAGATAGTAGGCTACTGTCAGGACGGTCCGATGAGTTGGCCGTTCAAGAGTCCCTCGCACTTAGTGTTCAGTGTGCGAGCTCTGTGTCCAACATGGGCCAACGCCTGCTTGCCCGCTCCCGTCAGGTGGAATCATTGATGGCAGAGGTGGAAAGTCTTAAGCAAGAGATCCAGCAGCTTAAGTACGAGAATAGAAGTTTGCATTTGCTTGCAAATAACTATTCGTCGGGCATGAAGAGGAAGCTTGATGAGCTGCAAGAATCTGAGGGTCGAATTCAAAGTGACCGTCAAAGGTTTGCGGCTTATCTCTAGAGACACCTTTTTCCTGGGTCATCCAGCGCTTGGCCACGTATTGAGGCCTGGAATGCTCTAGCTCCGATGCCTTCCGCTCCGATGCCTTCCGCTTCTATGCCTTCCGCTTCTATGCCTTGTAGTGGGGCTCGTAAACAACCTCTGTGAAGGCTCCATCTTTCTCCATGTTTAGTATTTTTTTTTATTTTTATTTTTTATGAAATGCTTTGTTTTATTCAGTGCATTGGGTTGCCTCCCAAGTAGCGCTTTCTTTTACGTCTTGCAGCCGGACGAAGAACCCAATCACTCCAGGATGTGTTCACGAATCGGATGAGATCTCCGAGTCATAAAGTAGTACCTAGAACAAGAAACAAAACAAGATTAAGAAACTGGAATAAAATAAAAACAAACGAAAATAAAACAATCCAAGGAATTAGCAAATTTTCTAATCCCCGGCAACGGCGCCAAAATTTGATGCGAGAATTATACGCGCACAAATTAAACCCTCTTTTTGTCAAATTGTAGTATAAGTATAAGTAGGGATCGTTCTGGACCGGGGATTAGGAGGGATTGTTAATCACTTGGAAACTGACTCAAAAACGTAAAAACGTAATATAAAACACTAAACTAGACTCAAAGAATGTAAAACTAAACTTTAAAACACTAAAACAAACCAAAAGACTCAAACATCACCAAAAACATTCAAAACTGCCTAAAAACCACTTTCTGGGCAGTTTTGAGTACAAACACAAATTTGGACGAAATTAAGTTATGACTTGACTCAAGACTCTTAAAAACACAAACTAAATGTAATTCTAACTAATCTAACACTTTAAAATAAATGGGGGATTGGTTTTGACGAATTTAAAACTAAAACAGAAACTTGGAAACAAAACAGATTGTACAAACAAAATTGATGGAATAGAATGATGAAAAACTAGTTAGAGGGTTCCTTATCCACACATGAACATAAGCATATAATTTAACTCCCAGTTATGACTTCAACAAACGATGAATGACAATGCTCCAAGTTAATTAGGTCCGTTTAAATTAACTTTCAGATTTGCCTAGATTCATTGGATTGAATGGGATACGCATTGCAACCAAATTATTCCTAATCAAAGTCCCTAACATGGAATACGCATGATAGAGACATTCAACAAAGATCATTAAGTTCAACGGAAATCATAAACATCGACTAGGCATTCAAAACTATGGAATACGCATGTTAATCCAGCCTAGGGTTTACTAAACACAATCGTGACTAGCGATTTTTACTACTCATGAATATAAGTTCATAACGATTAGGTGAAATTCCCTTATATCCTAGCATCAAGTTTAGGCATGCAAATTAAGTGTCGACCCTCAACCCACATACATAAACAAGTTCTTAATCAAAACAGAAAAGTAACCCACATCTAAAGTTCATGAATTCATAACTGGAGTAAATCAAATCATAACCAACATATGTCCATGGCTTCAAATTCGCCTCTAACTAAGAAGAAATTAGTTCCACATGTTTAACATAATTGAACAACAAGTTAAATTAAACATGAAAACAGAAACAAGAAAAGAAACTAGACAGAATGTAAATATGAAATTGAAATAGAACGAATGGAATTGAAATGGATGAATGCTAGCTAAGGGGTTCATCTCCACACATGTTACACTTGCATAATAAAATGATTTCCAATTGCATTTCAATAAACCATGAAACTCAACACCCCGGGTTAATTAGGTCCGCTTAAATTAACCGTCAAGTTCTCCTTAAGTTAATGAATTGGATGGGTTAGCGCAACGCAATCCACAACATTCTCCAAAAGTCCTTTACGTTAACAGCACAATAAAGATACAATCAAAGATCATTAAGCATCATGAAAATTATAAGTATTGACGAGGCATTCGTTACTATGGAATACGCATGAAACTTATGCCAAGAATTCGTTTAACGCGATTGTTTATAAGCAACCTCCACTACTTGTGATTATAAGTTCATAACAATTAGGTGAAACTCACTTATATTCTAGCGTCATATTCATGCATGAAAATTAAGCGCGCATTCTCAATAAACATACATAAATAAGTTATCAATCAAACGGTTAAACAAATTGAATCCACAACTTATGAAACGCAATTAGAAGTAATCAAATCAAAATGCAAGCATAAACATATATTCAAATCACCCCCTAGCTAAAGGGGAGTTTAGTTCCTCATACGTACAAAACAAAGAGAATCAAAGAAACACCTAAACATTCCAACAACTCAAACTTGAATTGTATGAACGTTTAGGCCCTCTTCTCTTCCATTCCTCATTCGTACAAAACAAAGAGTATTGAAATTAAACATTGAAATCAAAGAAACACCTAAACATTCCAACAACTCAAACTTGAATTGTATGAACGTTTAGGCACTCTTCTCTTCCTCTTCGTTGTGGCACAAGGTCTAAGGTGAGTTTGATGGTGTGAATGGTTTGGGGAGTGGCGAAAATGGAAGGATGGTGTTTGGATTCTAAGGGAGGGCACGGCACAAGGGAGTTTGATGGTCTACATTCTGAATATGGAAGTGTGTATGAGAATGAATGCAATGGATGCTTATTTATAGGTGAAATGGGGGGAACATGACAGCTAGGAGGGAATGTGGCTGCATGTTTGAATGATTAAAGGATGCATGTGGGTTAGAATTGCATGTGCAATGAATAAGTGGCTGCATGTGCAAGGGGACAATCTGAAAATGCATGTGAAAGCATGTGTTGGCTGAATTGGTGGTGCATGTGCTGATTTGTGGTGCAATGATGAAAGGGGAATGCATGTGGCTGCAAGGAACTTTGTTTGTGTGCATTTGGATGGGAAAGTCAAGGCACAAGGTTGGAGAAATGATTATGGATGCATGTGCAATGTTTTAAAGGATGGAATGCATGTGAATATGACGGAATTGTAAGGGTTGTGCACGGCATTGGGTGATTTCTGGTGGTGAATGGGTGATGCAATTGCATGTGGATTAGGTTGTGAAAGCATGTGAATGCATGTGTTGATTTATGAAGATGCATGTGCAATGAAGTGGAATGACAGCTAGGTTATGATTATGAGTGGGAAGTGCATGTGCTGAAATGATAAAGGGGGAAATGCATGTGTTTAAATGGTTGAAATGTGTAGATGATTATGAGTATGATAAGTGATAAGTGTATGGTTATGATAAGTGATAAGTGAATGATATGATAAGTGGTGAATGATAAGATAAGTGGTTGATATGATAAGTGGTGAATGATAAGATAAGTGGTTGATATGATAAGTGGTGAATGATATGTGATGATATGTGGGAGTGTGGCTGAAATGAAAGAGTGGAATGTTGGAATGTTATGCACGGCTAAGGATATAGGAAAGGTTTAAATGTCCTAAAACTAAAGGGAACAAGGTTCTAACACTTTGGTCTTCAATTAGGTCTTCAATTTCGTCCAACACTTTGGCTCTAAGCATAAGCTATCCATCCTTAGCCCAAAAGTGCTCCAAAAGTCTCCAAAATGCATTTTTTTGCTCTTTTAGCCCTTTGGACCTACAAACACACGAAAATAGCTTAAAGTACTAAAATAACTAAAGAAACATAACGTAAATGCACGAGAACAAGCCATTTAAGTCGCATGAATATGCTCCTATCAAGTGTAAATGTGGGTTAATTAATTAAGTGTATGATATGATAAGTGGTGAATGATAAGTAATGATATGTGGGAGTGTGGCTGAAATGAAGGAGTGGAATGTTGGAATGTTATGCACGACTAAGGATATAGGAAAGGTTTAAATGTCCTAAAACTAAAGGGAACAAGGTTCCAACACTTTGGTCTTCAATTAGGTCTTCAATTTCGTCCAACACTTTGGCTCCAAGCATAAGCTATCCATCCTTAGCCCAAAAGTGCTCCAAAAGTCTCCAAAATGCATCTTTTTGCTCCTTTAGCCCTTTGGACCTACAAACACACGAAAATAGCTTAAAGTACTAAAATAACTAAAGAAACATACCGTAAATGCACGAGAACAAGCCATTTAAGTCGCATGAATATGCTCCTATCAATAAGGTTTGGATAAGATAAGGAAATTTGGATAAGGTTCCTTATTTCTTGCTCTTTCCTCATCTTCTTTGCATTTGGACTTCTTTCTCCAGATTTTTAGCCTTTCCTAGCTTCTCTTGACTTCAATTTAGTCCATCCACATTGCTCCATAGTTAAGCTATCCAATCCATGCCCAAAACTGCTCCAAATAGCCTCAAAATGCACTTTCTTGCTCCTTTTGGCATTAGGACCTAAAAACATACGAAAATAGCTTAAAAGACTAAAATAGATAGTAATTAAGTAACGAAATGCAAGGAAACAACATAAGTAAGTAGCATAAATATGCTCGTATCACCGGTTAAGAACGATCCCTACTTATACATATACTACAATTGTCAAAAGAGGATTTTAATTTGTGTGCTTATATAATTCGCATCAAAATTTTGGCGCCGTTGCCGGGGATTAGCAACTTTGCTAATCCCTTGGATTGTTACTTTCTGTTTAGTTTAGTTTGTTAAAGATTCTGACCTTGTTTTGTTTTTCTTGTTTTAGGTACTAGTGTATGACTCGGAGTTCTCAACCGATTCGTGAACATATCTTGGATTTTGACAGCGATTTTGAGAGGACTTTGAGACGAAAGAGGAAGCAACACGAATCAAATCCACCAAGCCCGGAACCTGACCTTGAAGAACAGGTCCTAGAAGAGGAAGAGGAGGCCACGGCAAGGATTTTTGAAGAGCCACAAGGCATGGCCATAGACAATCGGACACTCAAGGAGCTTTCTGCTTCGGGATTGGATAATGCCGCACCTTTGTGTATCCAATATCCCCCGCCTGCCCAAGGGAAGGCCGAAGAGTTCGAGTTGAAGTCAAGTTTGCTCCACCATATTCCAAAATACCATGGGTTGTCCATGGAGGATCCGAACAAGCATCTAAAAGAATTCGAGGTGGTGTGTTCAAGCATGACTCCAGTCAACGTCGATGGAAGTATTTTGAAGATGAAGGCTTTTCCATTCTCTTTAATGGACAAAGCCAAAGATTGGTTTTATGAATTAGCTCTCGAAACCGTCACATCATGGGAGAGTATGAAGAGGGCATTTCTGGAGAAGTTTTTCCCAACTTCTCGAATCATCCTTTTACGAAAAAGGATAAGTGGAATTCAACAAGAAGAAGGTGAGTCTTTTCCTACGTATTATGAACGTTTTAAATCCCTTGTTGCTTTTTGTCCACAGCATCAGATGAAGGAGGAGTTACTTCTACAATACTTCTACGAGGGGCTCTGATAGGAGCATATTCATGCGACTTAATTAGCTTGTTCTCGTGCATTTATGTTGTGTTTGCTTAGCTATTTTAGTGTTTAAAGTCACTTTTGTGCATTTTTAGATTATAAAGCCAAAGTGTGCAAGAAGATGCAAATTGGAGTCTTTTGGAGCAAAAGAGGAATGAATGAGTTGAAGACTTGAAGAAACGATGAATTCCTACTCAAACGAGGATTCCTACTTCAACAAGGATTCCTACTTGAAGTAGGAAAGTTAATACTAGGTTTCCCGTTTTGGTAACCTTTCCTAATCTTAAACGTCCGTATTTTCTAGCCACTTTGAAGGCCTTGTAGGCACTTTAGGACACAAAACAAAGGCCTTAGCCCCCTTAAACCTCTTTGCCATGCCTTTCCCCTAATTCCCTTCCCTTGCCGTGCAAGGGGGGGTAGTTTTGTCCTAGGTTGTGCAAATAAACACATGCTCTTCTCCTAATTTAAAACCCTAGCCGCACCTTGCAGCCATTCCCTCTTTAATTTCTTATTTTATTTCCTTTTTCTAGAAGCCTTTGATTTTATTTTAGTTAATAAAAATAAGCTAGGGTCTTATTTTCTAAAACCCTATATAAACTAAATGATAGGAGCATATTTATGCGACTTAATTGGCTTGTTCTCATGCATTTACGTTGTGTTTTCTTAGTTCTTTAAGTCTTTTAAGCCATTTTCGTATGTTTTCAGGTTCTAAGGGCTAAAGGAGCAAAGAAGTGCATTTTGGAGTCTTTTGGAGCACTTTTGGGCTAAAGATGGATAGCTTATGCTTGGAGCCAAAGTGTTGGACGAAATTGAAGACCAAGTGAGCCTAGAATCGAAGGAAGAAGGAGGAATCAAGAATTGGAAACCAGTTTCCATTATTGGGAGTTTCCATTTGTGAAGGTGTCCATTTTTGAAGTTTCCAAATAATGTTGGTTGCCTAAATCACATGTCCTAAATTGTGCCGCACCTTACCTTCCTTTTCTCTCCCAAAATCTGCAAGATTATGTCACAATCCCTTTCTTAAAAGTCTTAGCCGCACCTATACATTCCCTTTCACTCAAAATCTGCAAGTTTAATTGCACTTTCCCCTTCTTTTCCTCCCTTTGCCGCAAGACTTAGCCCTTCTCCTTAATTCCTGATTCTTAGAATGGATTTGGGGAATTAAACACTTACTTATTTCCTATGCAAGCCGTGCCGTGCAAGGGAGATAGTTCTTTCCTATTTCCTTGCATTAAAACACATTCCTATTGTGTTTTATGCCATTGCCGCACCTATTAACCACTTTCCTTTAATTTTCTGATTTGATTTCCTATTTCTAGAAGCTTTTGACTTAATTTCTGTTTACCTAAATAACCTAGGGTTTTAATTCCTGAAATCCTATAAAGAAACATTCTTGTTGCAGCCACAAATTAATTGATTCATTCACCATTCACGCTAGAAAATCATCCCATCCCTCTAACACATCCATACTTCACCATTCTCCATATTTTCTGCCCAAAACCAACTCTTTGCCGTCCCCTACATCCTTCCCAACCCTAAATCCATCATTCTACATCATCCATAACCCCCTAAACTCACAATAACCTCTTGTGCCGCAGCAATTAGGAGAGGATGGAGGCCTTGAACGTTTCATGCTTACAGATTGGGACGTTCTTAGGTGTACTTCGTTCTTGTTTTCAATGTTTACTTTGTTATTACTTTCTGAGTTTGTTGTAATCATGAGTGGCTGATGCGACCTCTTTTGACAATTGTAGTATATGTATAAGTAGGGATCGTTCTAAACTGGGGATTAGGAGGGATTGCTAAATCACTTGGAACCTGACTCAAAAACGTAAAACAAAGGTTAAAACACTAAACTAGACTCAAAGAATGCAAAACTAAACAATAAAAACACTAAAACAAACCAAAAGACTCAAAACAGCCCCAAAACACTCAAAACTGCCTTAAAAACACTTTCTGGGCAGTTTTGAGCACTTTCACTAATTTGGACGAATTTGGGTAATAACTTGAATCAAAACACTTAGAAACACAAACTAAGACACTTTCTAACTAAATTGGACACTAAAGTAAAGGGGGATTTAGTTTTTGACGAAATTAAATAAAATGCACAGATTGTAATTAAAACAGACTGTAAAGATGAATTTGATGAAAATATGGATGGAATACTAGCTAGAAGGTTCCTCTCCACACCTGTCAAACTTGCATACAAGATGATTTTCAGTTGGTCTTTCGATGAATCATGAAACTCAACACCCCGGGTTAATTAGGTCCGCTTAAATTAACCTTCAAGTTCTCCTTAAGTTAATGAATTGGATGGGACAACGCATACACAATTCAAAACATTCTCCAAAAGTCCTTTATGTGAAAGGCACAATAAAGATACAATCAAAGATCATTAAGCAACATGAAAACTATAAGTGTTGACGAGGCATTCGTTACTATGATGAGCATGAAACTAGTGCCAAGAATTCATTTAACGCGATTGTTTATAAGCAACCTCCACTACTTATGAATATAAGTTTGTAACTATTAGGTGAAACTCACTTATATTCTAGCGTCATATTCATGCATGAAAACTAAGCGTGCACTCTCAATAAACATACACAAATAAGTTATCAATCAAACAGTTAAACGAATTGAATCCACAACTCATGAAATTCCAACCAAAGGTAATCAATTCATATTGCAAGCATAAACATGGTTTCGAATCACCCCCTAGCTAACTAGGGATTTAGCCTCTCATGTTCACAGAAAGAGAAATAAAATTGAAATTAAACATAAAGAACAAAAGATTGATTACACCTAAAACGCCTAAGGAATCCACTTGAATTTCTGCACGTTTTAAAGTCCTCTTTCTCCTTTCTTCTTGTTGCGGCAAAGAAGGTTTATGGTGAGTTTCGATGATTTTCTGGTTTAGGGATGGGTTTATGGGGAGATGGTGGTGCGGCAAGGTGGTGGGATGATGTATGGAGGTGTGGATGGTGTATGGAATGGTGGAGGAAGGATGGAGTGGCTGCGGCTTAGGGGGAAATAGGGCTATGGTGGCTGAATGATATGATGAATGAATGAGAGAAGAGAGAGCTAGGGTGAATTAAAGGGTGCGGCTGAGATGGGATTTAGAAGGCTTAGGGTGAGTGGATGGGGACTTGCGGCTGATATGGGATGATGAATGAATGCAAAGTTCAAACCTAGGGTGCGGCTAAAAAGGATTTTTGTGGTTGCCTTATGGACGAATGAATAATAATCAATATAGGGTGTGGCTAGGGTTTACAATATATGGTTTCAGAAAACAAACCCTAGCTTATTTTGGTTAATTAAAATTAAATCAAAGGCTTCTAGAAAAAGGAAATAAAATCAGAAATTAGAGAGGGAATGGCTGCAAGGTGCGGCTAGGGTTTTAAATTAGGAGAGGAACATGTGTTTATTTGCACAACCTAGGACAAAACTACCCCCCCTTGCACGGCAAGGGAAGGGGATTAGGGTTAAGGCACGGAAAAGGGGTTTGGATGGGCTAGGGCCTTTGTTTTGTGTCCTAAGGTGCCTACAAGGTCTTCAAAGTGGCTAGAAAATACGGACGTTTAAGATTAGGAAAGGTTACCAAAACGGGTAACCTAGGGTTAACTTTCCTACTTCAAGTAGGAAACCTTGTTTGAGTAGGAATCCTCGTTGGAGTAGGAATTCATCGTTGGAGTAGGAATTCATCGTTTCTTCAAGTCTTCAACTCATTCATTCCTCTTTTGCTCCAAAAGACTCCAATTTGCATCTTCTTGCACACTTTGGCCTTATAATCTGAAAATACACAAAAGTGACTTTAATACTAAAATAACTAAGGAAACACAACATAAATGCACGAGAACAAGCTAATTAAGTTGCATGAATATGCTCCTATCAGTGGCTAAACCCCTAATTAGTTAGGGGAAAGTTTGAAGCCATGAACATGTTTGAGATATGAATTGATTTCTTCCAATTGTGATTTGTTAAGTTGTGATTGCAATTCAATTATCTGTTTTATTCAAAACTTGTTCTTGTATGTTGATTAAGGATGCATACTTAGTTTTCATCCATGAACTCGATGCTAGTTTATAAACGAGTTTCACCTAATCGTCACAAGTTTATAAACGAGAGTAGTGAAGGTTGCTAGTCACAACCGCGTTAATTGAATTCTTGGCAAGAGTATCATGCATTCATAGTTACAATTGCCTCGTCAACACTTATGATTGTCATGGAGCATAATGATCTCTCATTGTATCTCTTCTATGCATTCATGTTGAGGACCGTTGGAGAATAATTTGAATTGTCGCATGCATCATCCAATTCAATGACATAAGGAAATCTGAGGGTTAATTAGTGCATCACGGTTAACTTGGGGTATTGAGCATCATAGTTAGTGAAAAGCAATTGGAAAATCGATTCATATGTGAAGAATGGACCTCTAACTAATCCATTGATAGGAGCATATTTAGGCAACTTAGTTGGCTTGTTCTTGTGCATTTACGTTGTTATTTCTTAGTTCTTTAAGTCTTTTAAGCCATTTTCGTATGTTTTCAGGTTCTAAGGGCTAAAGGAGCAAAGAAGTGCATTTTGGAGCCTTTTGGAGCATTTTTGGGCTAAGGATGGATAGCTTGTGCTTGAAGCCAAAGTGTTGGACGAAATTGAAGACCAAGTGAGCCTAGAATCGAAGGAAGAAGGAGGAATCAAGATTTGGAAACCAGTTTCCATTATGGGGAGTTTCTATTCTTGAAAGGTTTCCAAATAATGTTGGTTGCCTAAATCACATGTTCTAGAAGCCCTAGACATGTCCTAAATTGTGCCGTGAGTTACCTTCCTTTTCTCTCCCAAAACCTGCAAGATTATGTCACAATCCCTTTCTTAAAAGCCTTGCCGTGCACTTCCCTTGACCTTTCCTCTTCCTTGCCGTGCAAGGAAGGGCCTTGTTCCCTGTTTTAAACCATTTAAACACATTCCTCTTTCATACCTAGCTCAGCTGATGTGATAATTTATAAGCACACAAATTAAACCCTCTTTTTATCAATTGTAGTGAAGAATGTAAGTAGGGATCGTTCTGGACCGGGGATTAGGAGGGATTGTTAATCACTTGGAAACTGACTCAAATACGTAAAAACAAGTTTAAAACACTATACTAGACTCAAAGAATGCAAAACTAAACTTTAAAACACCAAAACAAACCAAAAGACTCAAAACAGCACCAAAACACTCAAAACTGCCTTAAAAACACAATCTGGGCAGTGTTGAACACTAGACACAACTTTGGACGAAAATTGGTTTTACTTTGACCTAAGACACTTAAAAACACAAACTAAAGTGATTTCTAACTACTATGACTCAACAAAGTAAAGGGGGATTGGTTTTGGACGAATTTAAAAACAAAACAAACTTTTTAAATTAGAACAGATTGTAAAAACGAATTTGATGGAGTTGAATGGATGGGAAGCTAGCTAAGGGGTTCATCTCCACACATGTTATACTTGCATATAAAACGATTTCCAATTGCTTTTCAATAACCCATGAATTCTCAACGCCCCAAGTTAATTAGGTTCGCTTAAATTAACCTTCAGATTTTCCTAACGTTATTGAATTGGATGATTGCATACGACAACCCAAAACATTCCCCACCAGTCCCCTACATGATTGCATAATAGAGATACAAGCAAGAATCATTAGGTTCTATGAAAACCATAAGCATTGACGAAGCACTTGTTACTATGATTGCATGAAACTTATGCCAAGAATTTACTTAACGCGATTGAGATCATCAACCTTTACTACTTGTGAATATAATTCCATAACGATTAGGTGAAATTTCCTTATATCAATTTCGTTTTTACAATCTGTTTTAATTAGAATCTGTGCATTTAGTTTAATTTCGTCCAAAACACAATCCGCCTTTACTTTATTGTCCAATTTAGTTAGAAAGTGTCTTAGTTTATGTTTCTAAGTGTTTTGATTCAAGTTATTACACAAATTCGTCCAAATTCACCAAAGTGCTCAAAACTACCCAGAAAGTGTTTATAAGGCAGTTTTGAGTGTTTTGGGTGATGTTTGAGTCTTTTGGTTTGTCTTAGTGCTTTAAGCGTTTAGTTTCGCATTTTTTGAGTCTAGTTTAGTGTTTTAAACTTCATTTTACGTTTTTGAGTCAATTTCACAATGATTAGCATCCCTAGTTAATCCCCGGTCTAGAACGATCCCTATTTGCTCATATACTACAATTGTCATCCATAGGGTTTAATTTGTGTGTCAAGTTAATTTACACATCAAATTTTGGTGCCGTTGCCGAGGATTAGCAAAATTGCTAATCCCTTGTGTTTTTTTTGCCGTGTGTTTTTAGTGTGATTTACCTAGTTTTCTTATTTTGTTTTGTTTTCTTGGTTTAGGTACTAGTGCATGACGCGGAGTTCTCAAACTGTGCATGCACATATCTTGGACTTTAACGACGATTTTGAACGTGATTTGAGAAGAAAGAGGAGGCATCCCGAACCTAGTGAACCTAGTTCAAGTTCAGAGGCCGAATCTGAGTTTGAAAGTATGGAAGAAGAAGTTATGGCAGCGGACAATCGGACCATTAAAGAGCTTTCGGCCTCGGGGTTGGCCAATGCCGCACCATTATGCATTCAATACCCCGCGGCTGCCCAAGGCAAGACCGATGAATTCGAGTTGAAGTCAAGCTTGTTGCACCACATTCCGAAGTACCATGGGCTGTCCATGGAAGATCCAAACAAGCATTTGAAGGAGTTTGAAGTTGTATGCTCAAGCATGACACCCATTAACGTTGATGGGAATATTATGAAGATGAAAGCTTTTCCATTCTCTCTTGTGGAAAAGGCTAAGGATTGGCTTTATGAATTGGCACCCGGGACCGTTACTTCTTGGGAGAGCATGAAGAGAGCGTTCTTGGAGAAGTTCTTCCCTACTTCAAGAGTCATTCTCTTGAGGAAGAAAATTAGCGGAATTGATGCGAAATTTATACGCACACCAATTAAACCCTCTTTTCGTCAAATTGTAGTATATGTATAAGTAGGGATCGTTCTAGACCGGGGATTAGGAGGGATTGTTAACCACTTGGATTTAACTCAAAAACGTAAAATAACAATATGAAACACTATACTAGACTCAAGGAATGCAAAACTAAACTTTAAAACACTAAAACAAACCAAAAAAACTCAAAACAGCACCAAAACACTCAAAACTGCCTTAAAATCACTTTCTGGGCAGTTTTGAGCACCTTGAGTACTTTGGACGAATTTGGGAAACAAAATGAATCAAAACACTTACAAACACAAACTAAATGTATTTCTAACTAATCTAACACTTTAAAAGAAATGGGGGATTGGTTTTGAATGAAACTTGAAATAAAAACAGAAACTTGGAAACAAACAGATTGTAAATTAAAGCATAAGGAAATGAAGTAAACACAAGATGAATGAATCAACAACTAATAAAATAAGATAGTACCAATGAAGATGAAGCTAGAGATTCGATTTCACCATTGCTAAGCCAAGTCCATGCTTGTTAAGTCAGATTATACTCATCCCTCTACTTATTTCTTGGGTTTGTTTCACTTAGATATGATCAGCCATATGATGTGTGGATTTGATCAAATGTCTCTAATTATGAGCCTAATTGTGATGTGCAACTTTGGTTCCTAATCAAGACTATGTAGTGCACAAGAAACTTTCACAAAACCAAAGGGAACACTCGGCAGGATGTTTGCAAAACATTCCCTTCATTCATTCACATATCTACCAAGATTATGCATGATGTGTGCTTTAATCTTGGCTAAACAACCTGTGGTTAATTCAAATGATGATCAAGCATTAAAATCAACACACTAAGTCACAATTAAATCGGAGAATGAAGCAAGAAATAGATAGATTAAATGAGAATTCCGAATTAACTACATGGCAAACTTTGCAAGGCTACATCGAATCCCTAGAGGAGGATTAGTTACAATTCATGTTTGCAAAGGATTTAACATAAAAATATAAAACATGAATGAACATAGAATTAATAAGAAGAAAGAACCCTTGAAGCAAAACTGATGTAGAATCAAAGAAACACCTAAACATTCCAACAACTCAAACTTGAATTGTATGAACGTTTAGGCCCTCTTATCTTCCTCTTCGTCGTAGCACAAGGTCTAAGGGATGTTGTTGGTGTGTTGAATGGATTGGGGAATTATGGAAATGGAAGGATGATGTTTGGATTGTAAGGGAGAGTCACGGCACAAAGGGGGGTTTATGATCTACATTTCTGCAATGGATGAAGTGTATGAATGGAATGGATGGACTTTGTGAAGGGCACGGCCCCAAGGGACCAATTTCTGTTGTGAAATGAATTGTGAATGAATGAGAATGAATGAATGAGTATTTATAGGTGAAATGGGGGGAACATGACAGCTAGGTTGCATGTGCTAATGCTTTGACAGAAATGAAAGGGATAATGCACGGTTTTGAGAGGTTTTCTGGTGGTTGTGAGGTGGATGAATGATTAGGGTCTTGTAAGGGTGGAAATGCATGTGGAGTGCATGTGAAATCTGCCAAGATGCATGTGAAATGAATGCTGGAAATCTGGAGGAGGAGCCACGGCAATGAGAGGTTTGTGCATGTGGAGTGCTTGATTGAATGAGTAATGGGACATGTGGGGTGGCTGGAACAAAGGAGGAAGCACGGCATGGGTTGTTGTTGAATGATTATGGGCTGAATGGTTTAATTAATGGGAGTGTATGTTTGAATGATTAAAGGGACATGTGGGGGTGGAAATGATGAATGAAATGCATGTGAATGACAGCTAGATATGTTGATGAATGCATGTGACTTGTTTGTGGTGAGTGAATGCATGTGCAAAGCTTTTTGGGAGAAAGGTGGATGAATGTACATGTGACTTAGGTTGTGAAATCTGATGGAATGATGAAGTGGCTAAAATGATGAAAGAATGAGGGTATGCACGGCACAAGGGAAGTGTTGGGTGATGGATGCATGTGGGTTAATTAATTAAGTGTATGATATGATAAGTGATTGATAAGATAAGTGGTGAATGATATGTGATAAGTGATAAGTGATAAGTGATAAGTGATGATGATAAGTGGTTATGATAAGTGATAAGTGGTGATGATAAGTAATGGAAAGCATGTGAGGGAATGAATAATGAATGCATGTGTATGGTTTTGGGAGAAAGGTGGAGATGCACGGCATAAGGGAATTGGAAAGGTTTAAATGTCCTAAAACTAAAGGGAACAAGGTTCCAACACTTTGGTCTTCAATTTCGTCCAACATTTTGGCGCCAAGCATAAGCTATCCATCCTTAACCCAAAAGTGCTCCAAAAGTCTCCAAAATGCATCTTTTTGCTCCTTTAGCCCTTTGGACCTACAAACACACGAAAATAGCTTAAAGGACTAAAATAACTAAAGAAACATAACGTAAATGCACGAGAACAAGCCATTTAAGTCGCATGAATATGCTCCTATCAAATACCCCCACACTTATCTTTTGCTAGTCCTCAAGCAAAACAAAACAACAAAAGAACACGAAACTAGACAAAACGAACAAAACACAACCTATACCTTCCAACAATCGTCTCACGGATTTCCAATGCACATGACAAGTTAAAAATCATTAGTCCCATAGATTTTAGTCATCTTCACACTTGAATACATTCTTAATCATAGTCACCACATACTATTTCACAATTAAGCATTTAAAACCATGTTTTTAATGAAGTAACATGCCTTAGAGAATTTGCTCAAATCCTTACAAGATATGCACTCGTTTTTCACACAGATTTTCTGACTACACACCCTACACTAGTTATATGTGAGAAGATTGATGTAAATATGAATTCTAACACTCACATATGTTATATTAAAGAAAGCATTTTCTGGATTTACGATAATGACATGTTTAGATATGATCTCATGAATGGAATGCTACCACTTAGATGCGAGAACCAGTGACACCAAAAGCTCATACCAAGTTCAAACTCCACAAATTGAAATACACAACACTCAAGATAGAAGTCAGGGGTTGTAACGGGGCTTGGGGTATGTGGATAACAAAGAAGGGATATGGAAAACAAAGGTTCTTAAAGAAATAGTGAGCAAAGCATTTGAATCAACTTAGAATTCACTTTTGAATGAAAACTCAACTTTTGAACAAAAAGGGTGAATTTAGACAATTTACGCCCAGAATTGGTGTTTTGGAACCTTTCTTCAATCACTTATTCTTTCATTTTTTTTTTCTTTTTCTTTTCTTTTGAATCTCAAAACATAAACACTTAAACATTCTCTCCCCCACACTTATTTTCTTTCATAATGTAACTCAAAAGGAATTCAATTAAGTCATGCTCACTATCTTTTAAGAACAAGGGTGGGGATTGTCCTAAACTAGGCTAGGTGAGGAAAATGTGGGTAAACAAAGAATAAAGGCTAAACAAGGCTCAACGGGGTTAAAACTTACAACATATACGAAGTATGGGAAGTAAGGCTATTTGGCTATGGTGGTGGTCACTACACAACTTCTTCTTGAATATGTGTTATGCAAATCAATAACATGCTTTGAATGAAATGGGCATGAGTTCTAGCATTTGGAACTATATGATGAAACGCCTTCTAAGTAGTAACCAAGCAAAGAATAATGAGATCATGCAACGACTTTAGAAAACAAGAAATCACAGATAATAACTCTCCAAAGAAAGTAATGGCTCGAGTCTCACAGGGATGTAGCGTTTGTTTGAGTTTCTTCCTTCAAACATGTTACAAAAACGAATTTTTCTTTTATGATTGCATGTGAAGTCATACATTATAATCATAACCAAGCATATACCAAGCGTAAATCAAACTTTTCTCTATGTTAATAACTCTTTTTAACCGTCATGCAATTATAAACCAAATCCTTATCATTGTGTTGGAAGGTACCCTAAGACACAAACACACAAAAACGACTCAAAACACTCTTTTTAGGCTTTTCAAAACATTTTTTTCAAATTTTTATTTGATTTTCGGAGTTATAAAACAAAACACACTAAAACACTCTAAAACAATTTAAAAACACCTTAAAACAGCAAGGAACAACATTTGAAGTTATGGGTGATAAAATCCCACGAATTTGCATTAAAAACATTAGTTACCCCCCCCCCCCCCCCCCCACACTTAAATCAAACATTGTCCTCAATGTTTTAAGCATAGATTCACAAATCATAAGTAAACACACAAAAAGAACTTAAACATACTAAACATGGCAGAATGTAATTAACAAAGAGAAGAGTTTAGGGACGCAAATCTGGTTATGGAGTGTAAATTCCCTCTTCTCCTTGGTAATTGCATTGAGGCTTTGATCATAGTGACTCCACAGGCTTACTCTTGAACTGGTTTCCGCCCATCATTGATTTTCCTTTGTGCTACTCTTGAACTGGGCAGCAGGATTCAATTGGTCTCCCCCGAAGGTCTGAGCTTACTCCTTTGGTCTGTTTCTTTGTTCAATCTTTCCAATTCGTATTGAAAAGGGTTGGAGGATAACTCAGCCTAAGTTTGTCTCCACATGCTTCAATGTATCATTTTCACTTGCCTTACTCGCTCCCCTTTGCAGAAGTGGTCCCTTCTCTGGAAGTGTATCAACCGTTGAAGATGACTACTCGAGAGCAACGCTAGGTAAGCAATCAGGAATAGATTCCAGGCAGTTGGCTCCAGATCGGAAGAATGACTCCAAGTGCCGGCTGATTGCTTCTTTTACTTTGCCATGCGAGTAAGAACAAGGACAAAGAAAAAGACAGGGAAAGAGCATGATATGAGATACTTTTGCTTTTGACCTTGATGATATGAGATACCTTTGCCTTTGAAGAAGCGGTGAATGAATCAGCACACTTCAATCCGCCGTTTCCTCCTGGGTCATCTGTACTCCAGGCATCTGGTATCATCTTTGGGGAAGAAGAAAGAATTGAGTATTTCGAAAGGCTTTGCTGGGAGTGCGCCCTCAGAGGTGAGGGAGAGTTGGGCATTTTCTTCAGGTTTGCCTTGCCATAAAAGACGAAGGTCGACATATATAGAGATAATATCAAGTGGTGGTACTGTTCTTTTACCCTTGTCGACAAATGTCTCTTCGATATCAGAACGACGCCTCTTCGATTTCTGAGCAGGCGCCCCTTCGATTTCTAAACGACGCCCCTTTGCTTTCTGAACGACACGTAGTAGTGCGGATGCGGCTCCTTTTGACAAAGCTGCACGCGTTTTCTGAAAAGCCGAGAAAGCCTCGTCCAACTTTGCGCTTGTCGGCTAAAGATGTGTAGTTGCGGTGATGGCCTCCACGTGTTGTCTGAAAAGAAGAAATCTTTTGACAAAGTTGAACGCGTCTTCTGAAAAGCCGAGAAAGCGTTGCCTAAATTACGCCGGAAATTCCGGCTTTTTGAATTGGTGGACGCGTCGCCTTGGCTTTTTATTGAGCTATCGATCACCACAACAAACACACTCTGAAGATTTCCCATTCTTGAAAATCGACTCCGGGCCTTTGAAATTTAACTCCATCCCATCTCTTTGAACACTTTTGAAAAATGGCAAACTCATCGAACCTTAGCTTGGAATTGAGCCTTAGTAGTGATACGGGCGCGCCGCGTCAAGGTAACGTATGGCGCCCTTCTTTCTTATCTTCTAACGGTCCTCTCACAGGTGAAGACTCCGTGATGCAGGACGCCACAACAGCTACAATAGTAGCTAGGAACCTCCTCACTCCAAAAGATAGTAGGCTGCTGTCAGGACGGTCCGATGAGTTGGCCGTTCAAGAGTCCCTCGCACTTAGTGTTCAGTGTGCGAACTCTGTGTCCAACATGGGCCAACGCCTGCTTGCCCGCTCCCGTCAGGTGGAATCATTGATGGCAGAGGTGGAAAGTCTCAAGCAGGAGATCCAGCAGCTTAAGTACGAGAATAGAAGTTTGCACGTGCTTGCCAACAACTATTCGACGGGCATGAAGAGGAAGCTTGATGAGCTGCAAGAGTCTGAAGGTCGGATTCACAGTGACCGTCAAAGGTTTTCGTCTTTCCTCCAGAGGCACCTTTTTCCTGGCTCATCCAGCGCTTGGCCAAGTATTGAGGCCTGGAATGCTCTAGCTCCGATGCCTCCCGCTCCGATGCCTTCCGCTCCAATGCCTTCCGCTCCGATTCCTTCTGCTTCAAAGCCTTCTGCTTCGACGCCTCGTAGTGGGGCTTCACGTAAACAACCTTTGTGAAGCACCACCTTTCTCCATGTTTAGTATTTTATTTAATAAATGAAATTTTTTTTTTTTTTTCAGTGCATTGGGTTGCCTCCCAAGTAGCGCTTTCTTTTACGTCTTGCAGCCGGACGAAGAACCCAATCACTCCAGAATATGTTCACGAATCGGATGAGAACTCCGAGTCATAAACTAGTACCTAAAACAAGAAAAAACAAGATTAAGAATCTGGAATAAAATAAAAAGAACAAACGAAAATAAAACAGTCCAAGGGATTAGCAAATTTTCTAATCCCCGGCAACGGCGCCAAAATTTGATGCAAAATTTATACGCACACCAATTAAACCCTCTTTTCGTCAAATTGTAGTATATGTATAAGTAGGGATCGTTCTAGACCGGGGATTAGGAGGGATTGTTAACCACTTGGATTTAACTCAAAAACGTAAAATAACAATATGAAACACTATACTAGACTCAAGGAATGCAAAACTAAACTTTAAAACACTAAAACAAACCAAAAAAACTCAAAACAGCACCAAAACACTCAAAACTGCCTTAAAATCACTTTCTGGGCAGTTTTGAGCACCTTGAGTACTTTGGACGAATTTGGGAAACAAAATGAATCAAAACACTTACAAACACAAACTAAATGTATTTCTAACTAATCTAACACTTTAAAAGAAATGGGGGATTGGTTTTGAATGAAACTTGAAATAAAAACAGAAACGTGGAAACAAACAGATTGTAAATTAAAGCATAAGGAAATGAAGTAAACACAAGATGAATGAATCAACAACTAATAAAATAAGATAGTACCAATGAAGATGAAGCTAGAGATTCGATTTCACCATTGCTAAGCCAAGTCCATGCTTGTTAAGTCAGATTATACTCATCCCTCTACTTATTTCTTGGGTTTGTTTCACTTAGATATGATCAGCCATATGATGTGTGGATTTGATCAAATGTCTCTAATTATGAGCCTAATTGTGATGTGCAACTTTGGTTCCTAATCAAGACTATGTAGTGCACAAGAAACTTTCACAAAACCAAAGGGAACACTCGGCAGGATGTTTGCAAAACATTCCCTTCATTCATTCACATATCTACCAAGATTATGCATGATGTGTGCTTTAATCTTGGCTAAACAACCTGTGGTTAATTCAAATGATGATCAAGCATTCAAATCAACACACTAAGTCACAATTAAATCGGAGAATGAAGCAAGAAATAGATAGATTAAATGAGAATTCCGAATTAACTACATGGCAAACTTTGCAAGGCTACATCGAATCCCTAGAGGATGATTAGTTACAATTCATGTTTGCAAAGGATTTAACATAAAAATATAAAACATGAATGAACATAGAATTAATAAGAAGAAAGAACCCTTGAAGCAAAACTGATGTAAATCAAAGAAACACCTAAACATTCCAACAACTCAAACTTGAATTGTATGAACGTTTAGGCCCTCTTATCTTCCTCTTCGTCGTAGCACAAGGTCTAAGGGATGTTGTTGGTGTGTTGAATGGATTGGGGAATTATGGAAATGGAAGGATGATGTTTGGATTGTAAGGGAGAGTCACGGCACAAAGGGGGGTTTATGGTCTACATTTCTGCAATGGATGAAGTGTATGAATGGAATGGATGGACTTTGTGAAGGGCACGGCCCCAAGGGACCAATTTCTGTTGTGAAATGAATTGTGAATGAATGAGAATGAATGAATGAGTATTTATAGGTGAAATGGGGGGAACATGACAGCTAGGTTGCATGTGCTAATGCTTTGACAGAAATGAAAGGGATAATGCACGGTTTTGAGAGGTTTTCTGGTGGTTGTGAGGTGGATGAATGATTAGGGTCTTGTAAGGGTGGAAATGCATGTGGAGTGCATGTGAAATCTGCCAAGATGCATGTGAAATGAATGCTGGAAATCTGGAGGAGGAGCCACGGCAATGAGAGGTTTGTGCATGTGGAGTGCTTGATTGAATGAGTAATGGGACATGTGGGGTGGCTGGAACAAAGGAGGAAGCACGGCATGGGTTGTTGTTGAATGATTATGGGCTGAATGGTTTAATTAATGGGAGTGTATGTTTGAATGATTAAAGGGACATGTGGGGGTGGAAATGATGAATGAAATGCATGTGAATGACAGCTAGATATGTTGATGAATGCATGTGACTTGTTTGTGGTTGGTGCGAGAATTACTTGACACTCAAATTAAACCCTCGTTTGACAATTGTAGTAGAATGGATAAGTGAGGGATCGTTCTAGACGGGGGATTAGGAGGGCTTGCTAAAACCTTCTAAATTGACTTAAAAACATAAAAACTAAATTAAAATACTCTTAACAAGACTACTATGACTCAGAATGGCTTTGAAAAACTCAAATTGTCTAAAACAATCAAATTGACTCAAATAGAAGCTAGAACTTGATTTAGACGAATTTGCAATTGTTTATGACTCCAAAAGCTTAAAGATACAAAAATAAAACAAATACGAATGATTAAGACTTAACAAAATAGGGGGGGAATTGTGGTTGGACGATATTAAATTAAAAAGACAGAATATAATTAAAGGCAAAATGTAAATATGAATGTGATAAAAATATGGATGATGGAATAGCCAAGGGGTTCTTCTCCACACATGTTACACTTGCAAACAAAATTGATTCTCAGTTGGTCTTTCGATAAGTTGTGAAACTCAATGCTCCAAGTTAATTAGATCCGCTTAGATTAACTTTCAGATTTCCCTAAATTCGTTGGATTGAATGGAATACGCATTACAACCAAATTATTCTTAATCAAAGTCCCTAACTATGGAATACGCATGATAGAGACATTTAACCAAGATCATTAAGTTCAACGGAAATCATAAACATCGACGAGGCATTCGTTACTATGGAATACGCATGAAACTTATGCCAAGAATTCGTTTAACGCGATTGTTTATAAGCAACCTCTACTACTTGTGAATATAAGTTCATAACGATTAGGTGAAATTCACTTATATTCTAGCGTCATATTTATGCATGAAAATTAAGCTTGCAATCTCAATGAACATACATAAATAAGTTATCAATCAAACAGTTAAACGAATTGAATCCACAACTTATGAAATTCCAACCAAACGTAATCAATTCAAAATGCAAATATAAACATAGTTTCGAATCACCCCCTAGCTAAAGGGGGTTTAGTTCCTCATAACTTTGAAATCAAAGAAACACCTAAACATTCCAACAACTCAAACGTGAATTGTATGAACGTTTAGGCACTCTTCTCTTCCCTTCTCATACGTACAAAACAAAGAGAATTAAATTTAAACTTTGAAATCAAAGAAACACCTAAACATTCCAACAACTCAAACTTGAATTGTATGAACGTTTAAGCACTCTTTTCTTCCTCGTTGTTGTAGCACAAGGTCTAAGGTGAGCTTTGGGGATTATGTGAAGTGTTTTGGAGGGATGGGAAGTGGTTGGATAGTGGCTGCAATGAAGGAGAAAAACTGCACAGAAAATGGAAGTGTTTGTAACTGAAAATGTGTATGGAAGAGTGAATGAATTTTGAGGAGTGTTGGATGCTTATTTATAGGTGAAATGGGGGAACAAAAGAGGGAATATTGCAGCTAGGAGGGGATGAATGATTATGGGTGCATGTGTTTGGAATAATGAAGGGGGAATGTATGTAATAAAACAACTAGGAAAAGTTATGGAAAGTTGGAAATGGGAGTGGGAACTCACGGCATTGTTGGGTTGTTTATGGGAGAATAAATGTGTGATAATGGCTAAATAATTAAAGGGAATGAATGGGAGTGACACTAGGTTGGTTATGCATGTGAATGCAAGGAGGAAAGCTGAAAATGCAAGGGAAGCTCACGGCACAATGTTGTTTTGCTTCTTGAAATGCATGTGAATGCATTTGAGTGTAATATGAAAAGAATGACTAATTAATGTATGTAGGGTTGATATGCATGTGAATTAGGTTGGAAAGAGGTGGAAGTGGAATGTTATGCAATGATAATGTCTTGTAAAGATGCTAATAAATAATGCATGTAGGGTTAGCTAGGTTGGCTTTGTTTGGGTGCATGTATGTTAATGGTGGTTTTGCATGTGAATTGATGGATTGTTTTTTATGGAATGGATGGTTCTTTGCATGGCTATAAGGGATAGAATAAGAGAGAATGGGCTAGGCCCTTTGTTTTATGTCCAAAGTGAAAATAAGGCCTTCAAATTCGTCCAAACTTTGGCTCCATGGATAAGCTATCCAATCCATGCCCAAAAATGCTCCAAATGGCCTCAAAATGCACTTTCTTGCTCCCTAAGCCCTTAGAACCTGAAAACACACAAAAGAAGCATAAAGAACTAAAATAACTAAAGAAACATAACGTAAATGTACGAGAACAAGCCATTTAAGTCGCATGAATATGCTCCTATCAAATACCCCCACACTTAGCTTTTGCTAGTCCTCGAGCAAAACAGAATAAAAACAAATAAACAAAACGACACTAAACACGTAAAACACAACCTAAACCTTCCAACAACCGTCTTAGGGATTTCCAATGCACATGACATGTTAAAAATCATCATTCTCACAGATTTTTAGTCATCTTCACACTTAAGTACATTCTTAATCATAGTCACCATATACTAGTTCACAATTAAGCATTTAAAACCATGTTTTGAATGTAGTAACATGCCTTAGAGAATTTGCTCAATTCCTTACAAGATATGCACTCGATTTTCACTCAGAATTTCTAACTACACACCCTAATCTAGTCATATGTGAGAAGATTGATGTAAACATGAAAACGAACACTCACATATATGTATCATAAAGAGAGCAATTTCTGGAGTTAATAAGCATGTTTAGGTATGATCTCATGAATGGAATGCTACTACTTAGAATGAGAACCAGTGATTCCATAAGCTCATATCAATTTCAAACTCCGCAAATTGAAACACATAACACTCAAGATAGAAGTTGAGGGAGGTAACGGGGCTAAGGGTAATGGTTTAACAAAGAAAGGTAGAGTACACAAACGTTCTTAAAGCAATAGTGAGCAAAGTATTGAATTAGGCACTTAGAATTCCCTTTAGAACGCAGAAGTTAACTTTGAACACCCAAGGGGAAGTCACAACACTTAGGGCCATATTCAAACTTTTTGGGCCCTTTCATCAACAATCACACTTGTGAGTCCATTCTCACTTATTTTCACTCTTTTTCTTTTCTTTTCTTTTCTTTTTTTTTTTTTTTTTTTTTTTTTTTTTTTTTTTTTTTTTCTTTTTCCCGTGCCTCCTTTAAGACTTAGGCACATACATACACACAAAAATCCCTTCCCCCACACTTATTTTCTGCAACATATTAATAAAAAGGAATTCAATTAAGTCATGCTCACTATCCTTTAAGAACAAGGGTATAGGAAAGTCCTACTCTAGGCTAGGTAAGGGGTGATGTGGGTTAACAAAGAATAAAGGCTAAACGAGGCTCAACGGGGTTAAAACTTACAATAAATACGAAATATGGGAAGTAAGGTTATTTGGTTATGGTGGCAACTACACAACTTCATCTTGATATATGTTATGCAATTCAATGTCATGCTTTGAATGAAACGGATATAAGTTCTAGCATTTAGTTCTATCATGATACAATTGCATTCTAAGTAGTAACCAAGCAAGGAATAATGAGATCATGCAACAACTTTAGAAAACAAAGAATCACAGAAAATAACTCTCCAAAGAAGGTAATGGCTCGAGTCTCACAGGGTTGTAGCGTTTGTTTGAGTTCCTTCCTTCAAGCATGTTACAAAAACGAATTTTTCTTTTATGATTGCATGTGAAGTCATATATTATAACCATAACTAAGCATAAACCAAGAGTAAATCAAACTTTTCTCTATGTTTATAACTCTTTCTAACCGTCATGCAATTATAAACCAAATCCTTAACATTGTGTTGGAAGGTATCCTAAGACACAAACTCACAAAAACGACTCAAAACACTCTTTTTAGGCTTTTCAAAACAATTTTTCAAATTTTTATGTGCTTTTCGGAGTTATAAAACAACACACACTAAAATAGTTTTAAAACAGTGAGAAACAACATGTGAAGTGATAGGTGATAAAATCCAACGAATTTGCATCAAATATACTTAGTTACCCCCCCACACTTAAATCAAACATTGTCCTCAATGTTTTAAGCATAGATTCACACAAAGCATAAGTAAATACACAAAAAGCACTTAAACATACTAAACATGGCAAAATGTAATTAACAAAGAGAAGAGTTTAGGGACGCAAATCTGGTTATGGAGTGTAAATTCCATCTTCTCTTTGTTGATTGCAATGAGGCTTGATCTTGATGATCCACAGGCTTACTCTCGAACTGGTTTCCGCCCATCATTGATTTTCCTTTGTGCTACTGGGCTGGAGGATTCTTTTGGTCTTCCCCGAAGGTCTGAGCTTATCCCTTTTGTCTGTTTCTTTGTTCAATCTGTGCAGGAGTGGTCCCTTCTCTGGAAGTGTATCAACCGTTGAAGATGACTACTCGAGAGCAACGCTAGGTAAGCAATCAGGAATAGGTTCCAGGCAGTTGGCTCCAGATCGGAAGACTGACTCCAAGTGCCGGCTGATTGCTTCTTTCACTTTGCCATGCGAGTAAGAACAAGGACAAAGAAAAAGACAGGGAGAGAGCATGATATGAGATACTTTTGCTTTTGACCTTGATGATATGAGATACCTTTGCTTTTGAAGAAGCGGTGAAGGAATCAGCGCATGTATTTCCTCCTGGGTCATATGTACTCCAGGTATCTGGTATCATCTTTGGGGAAGAAGAAAATTTTGAGTAATTCAAAAGGCTTTGCTGGGAGTGCGCCCTCAGAGGTGAGAGAGAGTTGGGCATTTTTCTTCAGGTTTACCCTGCCATAAAAGACGAAGGTCGACATATATAGAGATAATATCAAGTGGTGGTACTTTTTACCTTCGTCGACAAACGTTTTGATCCCGCAAATCCGGCTTTTTGAAATAATGGCGCCTCTTCGATCTCTGAACACGCCTCTTCGATTTCTGAGCAGGCGCCCCTTCGAGTGCTGAACGACACGTGGTAGTGCAGATGCGGCTCCTTTTGACAAAGCTGCACGCGTCTTCTGAAAAGCTGAGAAAGTGTCGCCGAACTTTGCGCTTGTCGGCTAAAGACGTGTAATTGAGATGATGGCCTCCACGTGTTATCAGCTTTGTCAGATATCTTTTGACAAAGCTGAACGCGTTTTCTGAAAAACCGCGAAAGCGTCGTCGAAATTTGCGGAGGAAAATCCGGATCTCTGAATCGGTGGACGCGTCGCCATGGCTTTTTATGGAGCTATCGATCACCCCAACAAATACACTCTGAAGAAATCCCATTCTTGAAAAATCGACTCCGGCCCTTTGAGAATTAACTCCAACCACCCCTTCTTTCTGAACACTTTTGAAAAATGGCAAACTCATCGAACCTTAGCTTGGAATTGAGCCTTAGCAGTGATCCGGGCGCGCCGCGTCAAGGTAACGTATGGCGCCCTTCTTTCTTTTCTTCTAACGGTCCTCTCACAGGTGAAGACTCCGTGATGCAGGACGCCACAACAGCTACAATAGTAGCTAGGAACCTCCTCACTCCGAAAGATAGTAGGCTGCTGTCAGGACGGTCCGATGAGCTGGCCGTTCAAGAGTCCCTCGCACTTAGTGTTCAGTGTGCGAGTTCTGTGTCCAACATGGGCCAACGCCTGCTTGCCCGCTCCCGTCAGGTGGAATCATTGATGGCAGAAGTGGAAAGTCTCAAGCAGGAGATCCAGCAGCTGAAGTATGAGAATAGAAGTTTGCACGTGCTTGCAAACAACTATTCGACGGGCATGAAGAGGAAGCTTGATGAGCTGCAAGAGTCTGAAGGTCGGATTCACAGTGACCGTCAAAGGTTCTCGTCTTTCCTCCAGAGGCAACTTTTTCCTGGCTCATCCAGCGCTTGGCCAAGTATTGAGGCCTGGAATGCTCTATCTTCGATGCCTTCTGCTCCTATGCCTTCTGTTCCAACGCCTTCTGTTCCTACGCCTTCCGCTCCGATGCCTTCTGCTCCTACGCCTTCCGCTTCAAGAGTAAAGCCACGTAGTGGGGCCTCAAGCAAACACCCTTTGTGAAGCACCATCTTTCTTTGTTTAGCAGTGCCTATCAATAAATCAAACATTTTCTCAATGTTACAATCATAGACTCACATAATTAATAAACAAACAAACAATAACAACTAAACAACCTAAGTAGCGCTAAGACACAAACAAACACCAAAATGACTCAAATGACTCTAAAAACACATATTTTTGGGTTTTTCAAAAGATCTCTTTTTTTTTTTTTTTTTTTTTTTTTTTTTATTTTTTATCAAATTTTCGAAGTTTTATACCAAGACACTATAAAACACTCTAAAAACGCTTAAAACAGCAAGAAACAACATTCTAAGTGATAGGTGAATAAATCCCACGAAATTCATGCAAATACAAATTGTTTACCCCCCCCACACTTAAATCAAACCTTGTCCTCAATGTTTTAAGCAGAAAGTCACAACAGAGCAAGCAAATAAACAAATACGAGAAAGAAAGCAAAGTAAGGCAGTAAAGAAAAAGAAAGGAATAAAAATAAGTCTCTTAAAGGGGTTTTCCAAGTTCTTCTCTATTCGGATGCATGGGTTGCCTCCCAAGTAGCGCTTTCTTTTACGTCTTGCAGCCGGACGGTACCTCCGTTTAAGCTTGACTAGGTTCCACGGCATGGAGGGGTACCTCCTCCACGACATGCTCCTCAAACATCTCGTAATAGGGCTTCAATCGATGCCCATTCACTTTGAATTCTTGCTGCGTCCTTGAACTTTTGATTTGCACTGCACCATGAGGGAAAACATTAGTAACAACAAACGGGCCAATCCATTTAGAACGCAACTTACCAGGAAACAACCGTAGGCGAGAGTTGAAAAGTAACACTTTCTGCCCAACTGTGAAGGTCTTGGTTCGAATCATTTTATCATGGAATGCTTTGGTCTTGGTTTTGTACATCCGGGCATTCTCATAGGCTTCATTCCGAATCTCCTCAAGTTCATTCAATTGGAGCTTCCTATGAACTCCCGCTGCATCTATGTCCATGTTGAAAATCTTCACGGCCCAATGTGCCTTGTGCTCTAACTCTACGGGCAAATGACATGGCTTACCATAGACGAGCCGAAAAGGTGACATCCCAATGGGTGTTTTGTATGCCGTACGATATGCCCACAGTGCATCATCTAAACGTAAGCTCCAATCCCTCCTTGTTGGTCCAACGGTCTTCTCCAAAATTTGTTTGATTTCTCGGTTAGACACCTCGGCTTGGCCATTTGTTTGAGGATGGTAAGGTGTGGAGACCTTATGGTTGACATGGTACTTTCTTAGCAACGCCTCAATGGTCCGATTGCAAAAGTGAGACCCTCCATCACTTATGATTACTCTCGGCATTCCAAACCTAGCAAAAATGTTAGTTTTCACGAAATCTGCAACCACCTTAGAATCGTTAGTACGGGTGGCTTTTGCTTCCACCCATTTAGAAACATAATCAACGGCTAGCAAGATATAAGTGAAACCATAAGATGGAGGGAAAGGGCCCATGAAATCAATGCCCCAAACATCAAAAATTTCAACATTAAAGACAGGGGTTTGCGGCATTTGGTCCTTGGTACCTATGTTACCCATTCGTTGGCAACGATCACAAGACATACAAAAGGTTCTAGCATCCCTAAATATAGTCGGCCAATAAAAACCACACTCTAAAACCTTGAGGGCAGTGCGTTGTGTGCCAAAATGACCACCACATGCATATGTGTGACAAAAGCTTAGAATTGAGTGAAATTCAGAATCATGCACACATCTACGTACAATTTGATCTGAGCAATACTTCCACAAATAAGGGTCATCCCAAACATAGAAACGTGCATCATTTTTAAGCTTATCACGTTGGTGCTTGTTTAGTTCATTTGGAATTTGTTTAGCCACCAAGTAATTCACTAAATCTGCATACCATGGTTCACTTACCTCAATGGAAAGCAGCTGCTCATCGGGAAAAGTTTCAGGGATAGGTACGGCATGTTCATGCTCCTCGTGGATCATTCGGCTTAAATGGTCAGCCACTACATTCTCGCTTCCTTTCTTATCCCGGATTTCAATATCAAATTCTTGAAGAAGAAGAATCCAACGGATAAGCCTCGGCTTTGCTTCCTTTTTCGTGAGCAAGTACCTCAAAGCTGCATGATCAGAATAAACGATTACTTTAGTACCAATTAAATATGAACGGAATTTATCTAAAGCAAAAACCACAGCTAGAAGTTCTTTTTCCGTCGTGGAGTAGTTCAATTGGGCATCATTGAGAGTCCGAGAGGCATAGTATATGACATGCGGCCGCTTGTCTCTTCTTTGTCCTAGAACAGCTCCTAATGCATAGTCGGATGCATCGCACATGAGCTCGAACGGAAGGCTCCAATCTGGAGGTACAATAATGGGGGCCGAGACTAGCTTCTCCTTGAGTTGGTTAAATGCCGAATTACACTCTCCATCAAACTTGAATGGCACATCTTTTTGAAGCAATCGGCAAAGAGGGTTGGACATCTTGGAGAAGTCCTTGATAAAACGCCTATAGAACCCTGCATGGCCAAGAAACGAACGTACCTCTCTAAGCAAATGTTCCAAAGGGACATGTGAATGTGGTCTTCTCTTGATCATCCGGGGCTATCACAATTTGGTTATATCCAGAGTATCCATCAAGAAAACAGTAAAAGGCATGACCGGCTAACCTTTCGAGCATCTGGTCGATGAATGGCAAAGGAAAGTGATCTTTCCTAGTCATGGCATTTAGCTTCCGGTAATCGATACATACTCGCCATCCAGTCTGAATGCGTGTAGGCACGAGCTCATTCTCATCATTCTTGATAACAGTTACTCCGGACTTCTTGGGAACGACTTGAACTGGAGAGACCCAACGGCTATCGGAGATAGGGTAGATCACTCCGCAATCCAAAAGCTTGATTATTTCCTTCTTCACCACTTCCATCATCGGAGGGTTGAGACGGCGTTGAGCCTCTCGGGATGGCTTAGTCCCCTCCTCAAGAAGTATACGGTGCATGCATGTGGTAGGGCTTATTCCTTTAATGTCGGCCAAAGTCCACCCTATGGCCGTTTTGTGCTCTCGCAGCACCCTCTCAAGCTTCTCCTCCTCCATTGCCGTGAGACTTGATGAAATGATGACGGGCAATGTTTCGCCTTTTCCCAAAAACACATACTTCAAATGGTCCGGCAACGGCTTAAGTTCAAGCGATGGTGCCTGAACAACAGAAGGTAGCATCTTAGTGGAAACTGAATTTGAAAGTGAGAGTGGAACCTTACCATATTGTTGTGGTAATGACTCAAGGGCTGCCACAACCTCAATTATTTCTTCACTAGAACCCATTGCAAAGAATTCCTCCTCCTTGTCGTGGCCTTGCATTGGCCCAAATCCTTCATTTTTGCGCTCTATGGCCTTAGTGATGGTTGTTTCCAGGGCGTCCTCATTCAATTCTTCAAGGTATACCTGCGCCAAAGAATCGATAACATCAATGGAAAAACAAGAATGGTCATCAACGGGATATCTCATAGTTTCAGAAATATTAAAATCAATCACTTCCCCATCGAATTCCATTGTCAAGGTGCCTTTGTATACATCAATCTTCGTTCGGGCCGTCTTCATGAATGGCCTACCAAGGAGAATCGGCAAAGATGTAGAATGGGCTGAATCCTCCATGTCTAGGACGTAGAAATCAGCCGGAAAAATTAAATGGTTCACCTGCACAAGCACATCTTCCAAAACTCCTTTTGGATACGCGTTAGAACGATCGGCCAATTGTATAATTACACCATCTTGTTTTAATTCACCCAAATTCATAGATGCATAAATCGAATAAGGCATGACATTTATGGATGCACCTAAATCAAGCATGGCATGTTCAAAACGATTATGTCCAATCACACAAGGAATCGTGAAACTACCGGGGTCTTTGAACTTGGTAGGCAGTTTACGTTGCAAAACAGCGGACACATTCTCGCTTACCTTCACTACCTCTTTGTTTGCCCTTCTTCTCTTTGTATTGCATAGGTCCTTGAGGAATTTAGCATACTTTGGAACCTGTTTGATTGCATCGAGAAGTGGTATGTTCACTTGCACCTTCCGGAACGTTTCAAGAATGTCCTTCTCGCTTTCTTCCTTTTTTTTCTTGCATGAACCTACGAGGAAAAGGTACATTGGGCAGATTAGGACGTGAAGTACATGAATTTGAACTTAAATTACCTGATTTGGCCGAGTTAGGGTGATCTGCCTCAGGTTGTGTCTTCTCTTCATCTACTTTCTGGGCAGATGTGGGATTGTTTGGCTCGGTCCCAACTTCTTTTCCACCCCTTAGGGTGATGGCCTTGGCGGATTCGAATCCTCCCTTTGGATTGACTGTGGTTGAGCTAGGAAGCTTTCCTTGCTCTCTAATCTGTCCAAGGAACTCAGAAATCTGCCCTATTTGTTTCTTCATATCCATCATCTCCTTCTCGTTATTTTCTATCCGGTTGTTTTGATTTTGCAACCCCTGCGAAATAGAGGTTAGTAATTGCATAGCTTGATTACTTTCCAAAGACGTACCTGAATGAGATGATGCCGAAGGTTGTTGGGATTGTTGGGGTGAATACGGCTTGGAATAAAAACCAGGGGGGTTTGGCCTAAATCCTCCTTGTTGGGCAGCTTGTTGTGGCTCCCTCCATTTGAAGTTTGGATGGTCCCTCCATCCGGCATTGTAAGTGTTCGAGTATGGGTTGTTTTGATTTTGTCCTTGGAAACCAATTGCATTGGCAGATTCCCACCCACCATTCTCGATTAGTTGAGGGCACTTGTCGGATGGATGCCCTTGAATTGAGCACACGCCACAGACTTGGTGTTCTTGTGCTTTTGGACCAATCACAACCTGAGAAACAAGAGAAGTAAGATTAGCAAGTTGTGAATGAATTTCAGAAATAGCACTCACCTCATTTACACTTTGTTGCCGTGGGGCTTCCCTTTGGCCCACTCCTTCATATTGTTGAGCGTTGAGCGCTCGGTTGGCTATGAGAACCTTGGCATCCCTTGGTGTTTTGTCCACCAATGCTCCTCCCGCTGATGCATCAAGCATTTGACGTTCGATAGGAAGGAGGCCCTCATAGAAATATTGAAGGAGAAGTTCCTCCTTCATTTGATGTTGAGGACATGAAGCTACAAGGCCCTTGAAGCGCTCATAATAAGCCGGGAATGTCTCACCATGATTCTGTTGAATACCACTAATTTTCTTCCGTAGGAGAATCACTCTCGAAGTAGGGAAGAATTTCTCCAAGAAAGCACGCTTCATACTCTCCCACGAAGTCACAGTTCCCGGGGCTAGTTCGTAGAGCCAATCTTTGGCCTTGTCCATAAGTGAAAATGGAAAGGCCTTCATCTTCAATATACTCCCATCCACATTGACGGGGGTCATGCTCGAACAAACCACCTCGAACTCCTTCAAGTGTTTGTTGGGGTCTTCCATAGACAAGCCATGGAACTTCGGAATATGGTGTAACAAACTGGATTTGAGTTCAAATTCATCGGTCTTGCCTTGGGCAGCCGTGGGGTATTGGATACAAAGAGGCAATGCATTATCCAGACCCGAGGCCGAAAGCTCCTTGATGGTTCTATTATCTGCTGCCATGGCTTGTTCTTCTTCAAAAATCTGATCCGTGGGCTTTTCTTCTACACCTACTTCGTCTTCTTCAAGCCCAGGTTGTGGTGGAGGTTGTGGTGGCTCTTGTTGACTCCTCGTTCTCCTCAAAGTGCGTTCAAAATCACCGTCAAAGTCGGAGATGTTCTCTATAATAGGCCGAGAGCTACGAGTCATACACAGTACCTAAAAAAAAAACAAGGAAACAAACAAACTAAGAATTTGAAATAAGAATGCACGAAAAACAAAATATAAAAATAAAGACAAAGGATTAGCAAAGTTGCTAATCCCCGGCAACGGCGCCAAAATTTGGTGCGAGAATTACTTGACACTCAAATTAAACCCTCGTTTGACAATTGTAGTAGAATGGATAAGTGAGGGATCGTTCTAGACCGGGGATTAGGAGGGCTTGCTAAAACCTTCTAAATTGACTTAAAAACATAAAAACTAAATTAAAATACTCTTAACAAGACTACTATGACTCAGAATGGCTTTGAAAAACTCAAATTGTCTAAAACAATCAAATTGACTCAAATAGAAGCTAGAACTTGATTTAGACGAATTTGCAATTGTTTATGACTCCAAAAGCTTAAAGATACAAAAATAAAACAAATACGAATGATTAAGACTTAACAAAATAGGGGGGGAATTGTGGTTGGACGATATTAAATTAAAAAGACAGAATATAATTAAAGGCAAAATGTAAATATGAATGTGATAAAAATATGGATGATGGAATAGCCAAGGGGTTCTTCTCCACACATGTTACACTTGCAAACAAAATTGATTCTCAGTTGGTCTTTCGATAAGTTGTGAAACTCAATGCTCCAAGTTAATTAGATCCTCTTAGATTAACTTTCAGATTTCCCTAAATTCGTTGGATTGAATGGAATACGCATTACAACCAAATTATTCTTAATCAAAGTCCCTAACTATGGAATACGCATGATAGAGACATTTAACCAAGATCATTAAGTTCAACGGAAATCATAAACATCGACGAGGCATTCGTTACTATGGAATACGCATGAAACTTATGCCAAGAATTCGTTTAACGCGATTGTTTATAAGCAACCTCTACTACTTGTGAATATAAGTTCATAACGATTAGGTGAAATTCACTTATATTCTAGCGTCATATTTATGCATGAAAATTAAGCTTGCAATCTCAATGAACATACATAAATAAGTTATCAATCAAACAGTTAAACGAATTGAATCCACAACTTATGAAATTCCAACCAAACGTAATCAATTCAAAATGCAAATATAAACATAGTTTCGAATCACCCCCTAGCTAAAGGGGGTTTAGTTCCTCATAACTTTGAAATCAAAGAAACACCTAAACATTCCAACAACTCAAACGTGAATTGTATGAACGTTTAGGCACTCTTCTCTTCCCTTCTCATACGTACAAAACAAAGAGAATTAAATTTAAACTTTGAAATCAAAGAAACACCTAAACATTCCAACAACTCAAACTTGAATTGTATGAACGTTTAAGCACTCTTTTCTTCCTCGTTGTTGTAGCACAAGGTCTAAGGTGAGCTTTGGGGATTATGTGAAGTGTTTTGGAGGGATGGGAAGTGGTTGGATAGTGGCTGCAATGAAGGAGAAAAACTGCACAGAAAATGGAAGTGTTTGTAACTGAAAATGTGTATGGAAGAGTGAATGAATTTTGAGGAGTGTTGGATGCTTATTTATAGGTGAAATGGGGGAACAAAAGAGGGAATATTGCAGCTAGGAGGGGATGAATGATTATGGGTGCATGTGTTTGGAATAATGAAGGGGGAATGTATGTAATAAAACAACTAGGAAAAGTTATGGAAAGTTGGAAATGGGAGTGGGAACTCACGGCATTGTTGGGTTGTTTATGGGAGAATAAATGTATGATAATGGCTAAATAATTAAAGGGAATGAATGGGAGTGACACTAGGTTGGTTATGCATGTGAATGCAAGGAGGAAAGCTGAAAATGCAAGGGAAGCTCACGGCACAATGTTGTTTTGCTTCTTGAAATGCATGTGAATGCATTTGAGTGTAATATGAAAAGAATGACTAATTAATGTATGTAGGGTTGATATGCATGTGAATTAGGTTGGAAAGAGGTGGAAGTGGAATGTTATGCAATGATAATGTCTTGTAAAGATGCTAATAAATAATGCATGTAGGGTTAGCTAGGTTGGCTTTGTTTGGGTGCATGTATGTTAATGGTGGTTTTGCATGTGAATTGATGGATTGTTTTTGATGGAATGGATGGTTCTTTGCATGGCTATAAGGGATAGAATAAGAGAGAATGGGCTAGGCCCTTTGTTTTATGTCCAAAGTGAAAATAAGGCCTTCAAATTCGTCCAAACTTTGGCTCCATGGATAAGCTATCCAATCCATGCCCAAAAATGCTCCAAATGGCCTCAAAATGCACTTTCTTGCTCCCTAAGCCCTTAGAACCTGAAAACACACAAAAGAAGCATAAAGAACTAAAATAACTAAAGAAACATAACGTAAATGTACGAGAACAAGCCATTTAAGTCGCATGAATATGCTCCTATCAGTGGTGAGTGAATGCATGTGCAAAGCTTTTTGGGAGAAAGGTGGATGAATGTACATGTGACTTAGGTTGTGAAATCTGATGGAATGATGAAGTGGCTAAAATGATGAAAGAATGAGGGTATGCACGGCACAAGGGAAGTGTTGGGTGATGGATGCATGTGGGTTAATTAATTAAGTGTATGATATGATAAGTGATTGATAAGATAAGTGGTGAATGATATGTGATAAGTGATAAGTGATAAGTGATAAGTGATGATGATAAGTGGTTATGATAAGTGATAAGTGGTGATGATAAGTAATGGAAAGCATGTGAGGGAATGAATAATGAATGCATGTGTATGGTTTTGGGAGAAAGGTGGAGATGCACGGCATAAGGGAATTGGAAAGGTTTAAATGTCCTAAAACTAAAGGGAACAAGGTTCCAACACTTTGGTCTTCAATTTCGTCCAACATTTTGGCGCCAAGCATAAGCTATCCATCCTTAGCCCAAAAGTGCTCCAAAAGTCTCCAAAATGCATCTTTATGCTCCTTTAGCCCTTTGGACCTACAAACACATGAAAATAGCTTAAAGGACTAAAATAACTAAAGAAACATAACGTAAATGCACGAGAACAAGCCATTTAAGTCGCATGAATATGCTCCTATCAGGAATCCAACAAAGTCAAGGAGAATCTTTTCCGGCATACTACGAGCGTTTTAAAACCCTTGTTGCATCATGTCCTCAACATCAAATGAAGGAGGAGCTTCTCCTTCAATATTTCTATGAGGGCCTTCTTCCCATTGAAAGGCAAATGCTCGATGCTTCGGCGGGAGGTGCATTGGTGGACAAAACTCCTATGGCAGCCAAGACCCTAATTGCAAACCGTGCTCTAAATGCACAACAATATGAAGGACTTGGGCAAAGGGACCCCCCACGGCAACAAGTGAATGAGGTAAGTTCTCAATCCGACCTTCAAACGCAATTAGCTAATCGTACTTCTCTTGTGTCTCAGATGGCCGAAGGAATGAAGATCCAAAGTCCAATTGTATGTGGCGTATGTTCTATTCAAGGTCATCCTTCGGAAAAGTGCCCTCAATTGATTGAGAATGGTGGGTGGGAGAGTGCAAACGCCATTGGATTTCCAAGCCAAAATAAACCAAGGAATGATCCATATTCCAATACATACAATCCGGGTTGGAGAGACCATCCAAACTTCAAGTGGAGGGAGCCTCAACAACCTCACCAACAAGGAGGTTTTAGACAACAACCCCCGGGGTTCTACACCAAGCCATTCGGCCCTAATCCAAACCAAGCACAACCTGCCTAAAACAATCAAGGTACGTCGTTGGAAAATGAAACACTTCTTAAATTACTTACCAATTTGTCTCAGGGGCAAGAGAATCAAACCAAAGCCATGCAAAACCAAGACAAAAGGGTGGATCACTTGGAGAAACAAATTGGGCAGATTGCGAAGTTTGTAGGACAATTCCGAGACAAAGGCAAGCTCCCTAGCTCAACCATTGTCAATCCAAAGGGAGGGTTCGAATCTGCCAAGGCAATCATGTTGAGAAGTGGTAAGTGATGCGAGATTTATACGCACACAAATTAAACCCCTTTTTTGTCAAATTGTAGTATAAGTATAAGTAGGGATCGTTCTAGACCGGGGATTAGGAGGGATTGTTAACCACTTGGATTTGACTCAAAAACGTAAAAACAAAGTTAAAAATGTTCACAAAGACTCAAAGGACTCAAAACAAGTTCAAAAGACTCAAAACTGCCTAAAAACACTAACTAGGCAGTTTCTGACCTTAAACCCAATGTTGGACGAAATTAAGTAATAACTTGACTCAAGAACGTAAAAACACAATATAAAACACTAAACTAACTCAAAGAATGTAAAACTAAACACTTAGAACTAAACACTTGACACTCAAATTAAACCCTCGTTTGACAATTGTAGTAGAATGGATAAGTGAGGGATCGTTCTAGACCGGGGATTAGGAGGGCTTGCTAAAACCTTCTAAATTGACTTAAAAACATAAAAACTAAATTAAAATACTCTTAACAAGACTACTATGACTCAGAATGGCTTTGAAAAACTCAAATTGTCTAAAACAATCAAATTGACTCAAATAGAAGCTAGAACTTGATTTAGACGAATTTGCAATTGTTTATCACTCCAAAAGCTTTAAAGATACACAAATAAAACAAATACGAATGATTAAGACTTTAACAAAATAGGGGGGGGGGAATTGTGGTTGGACGATATTAAATTAAAAAGACAGAATATAATTGAAGGCAAAATGTAAATATGAATGTGATAAAAATATGGATGATGGAATAGCTAAGGGGTTCTTCTCCACACATGTTACACTTGCAATACAAGATTGATTTTCGGTTGGTCTTTCGATAAATTATGAAACTCAATGCTCCAAGTTAATTAGGTCCGCTTAAATTAACTTTCAAATTTCCCTAAATTCATTGGATTGAATGGAATACGCATTACAACCAAATTATTCTTAATCAAAGTCCCTAACTATGGAATACGCATGATAGAGACATTCAACAAAGATCATTAAGTTCAATGAAAATTATAAGTGTTGACGAGGCACTCGTTACTATGGAATACGCATGAAACTTATGCCAAGAATTCGTTTAACGCGATTGTTTATAAGCAACCTCCACTACTTGTGAATATAAGTTCATAACGATTAGGTGAAACTCACTTATATTCTAGCGTCATATTCATGCATGAAAATTAAGCTTGCAATCTTAATGAACATACATAAATAATTTATCAATCAAACAGTTAAACGAATTGAATCCACAACTTATGAAATACCAACCAAAAGTAATCAATTCATATTGCAAATATAAACATAGTTTCGAATCACCCCCTAGCTAAAGGGGGTTTAGTTCCTCATAACTTTGAAATCAAAGAAACCCCTAAACATTCCAACAACTCAAACTTGAATTGTATGAACGTTTAGGCACTCTTCTCTTCCATTCTCATACGTACAAAACAAAGAGAATTAAATTTAAACTTTGAAATCAAAGAAACACCTAAAAATTCCAACAACTCAAACTTGAATTGTATGAACGTTTAGGCACTCTTTTCTTCCTCGTTGTTGTAGCACAAGGTCTAAGTGAGCTTTGGGGATTATGTGAAGTGTTTTGGAGGGATGGGAAGTGGTTGGATAGTGGCTGCAATGAAGGAGAAAAACTGCACAGAAAATGGAAGGGGAATTGCGGCAATGGATGTGTATTTGTGTTGTGTGAAGTGTTGTGAATGGAAATATGAGATATGAATTGAATGAATGAATGCAAGGGTATTTATAGGAGTAGTGGAGGGAACATATGGTTGTTTGTTTAAGATGCAAGTGGCTAATTAATGATGGAAAAGTATGTGATTTAAAGGATGCAAAGTGAATGAATCATGAATCATTGTGGATGAAAGGTGGAAGTGCATGTGTTGATGACTAGGTTAGTGGGTGGAAATCTGAAAATGGCATATAGGAATGGGAGCTCACGGTTTGAATGTGTAAAGTGTGTGTGAATGCATGTGAAGATGCAATAAATAATGCATGTAGGGTTAGGAAATAATGAAGAAATGCATGTGAGATGTTTGGAAAGGAATAAAGAATGAATGGTGGAAATGTGAGTGAATGATGTGCATGTGTGAGAATGCATGTGGAATTAAGAGGAGTATGGAAGTGAAATAAATGAATGATATGTTAAGTGATAAGTGAATGATATGTGGTGAGTGATAAGTGAATGGTTTGATAAGTGATAAATGAATTAGTTTAAAGGGCTAGGGTTTAAGTACATAGAATGGGCCTAAAATAGGTTGGTTTGTATGGCATAATGTGTTTGATTGGGCTAGAGCCATTGTTTTGTGTCTTCAAGTGCATACAAGGCCTTCAAATTCGTCCATCCTCTTGGCTCCATGGATAAGCTATCCAATCCATGCCCAAAAATGCTCCAAATGGCCTCAAAATGCACTTTCTTGCTCCCTAGGCCCTTAGAACCTGAAAACACACAAAAGAAGCATAAAGGACTAAAATAACGAGAGAAACATAACGTAAATGCACGAGAACAAGCCATTTAAGTCGCATGAATATGCTCCTATCAAATACCCCCACACTTAGCTTTTGCTAGTCCTCGAGCAAAACAGAATAAAAACAAATAAACAAAACGACACTAAACACGTAAAACACAACCTAAACCTTCCAACAACCGTCTTAGGGATTTCCAATGCACATGACAAGTTAAAAATCATCATTCTCACAGATTTTAGTCATCTTCACATTTAAGTACATTCTTAATCATAGTCACCATATACCAGTTCACAATTAAGCATTTAAAACCATGTTTTGAATGTAGTAACATGCCTTAGAGAATTTGCTCAATTCCTTTCAAGATATGCACTCAATTTTCACACAGATTTTCTGACTACACTCCCTACACTAGGTATATGTGAGAAGATTGATGTAAACATGAAAGACTAGTATCTCACATATGTTATAACAAAGAAAGCATTTTCTGGATTTACGATAATGACATGAATATGATCTCATGAATGGAATGCTACTACTTAGAATGAGAACCAG